>NC_052147.1:13612000-14333787 GCF_902713615.1 Scyliorhinus canicula | reverse complement strand
AATACTCACTGCCTGGTGGGTAATTTCAGGGTGGTTATTATCCCCTCAGATGAGAATTGTGCAATACTGGTAGAAATAAAGATCAGTGTCCTGCAAATTACTAGAATTCATTACTTTCATTGATCTTCTCAATGTTTACTCGTTCCCTCTCTCCATCCAGTACTTCCCTCCAGCCTGTAGAATTGGTCAACCAAGGCCATATAATTCCAAGTGTCAGAGACATTGCTGAGAAAAAGATTAAGCTGCCAGTACAAGTGAAGTTACAGTCTGTGCAAAACCTCTTGCCCTCCAGATGTTAAGTGTGTTTTGAGATGAGGAGTAAAGGCACTTACAGCTTTGTTAAGATACAGGACCAGACCCCAACATTTGTCAGGATACCGGATATGAACTCCAAACAAGGTTTTTGATCTTGCAAAGCTGTGAGGAAAGGATACTTCACCCCAGAAATGATGACTCTGAACAATAGGCATCTTTTATGTTAAAACAAACTTTGATTTAGGGCGGCACAGTGGCTAGCACTGCTGCATCATGCTGCCGAACACCTGGGTTCGATCCCGGCCCTGGGTCACTGTCTGTGTGGAATTTGCACTTCCTCCCAGTGTTTGCATGGGTCTCACCCACACAACCCAAAGATGTGCAGGGTAGGTAGATTGGCCACGCTAAATTGCCCCTTAATTGGAAAAAAAAGAATTGGGCACTCTAAATTTAAAAAAAAACTTTAATTTAAACAGAATTAACCACATTAACATCAAATAAGTAGTTTTACAATTATCAGTTAACCTTACAAAAGGTGAAGTCACACTTGATCAGATGTTGCGGATAGTGGTGAGGAATGTCAGGTGATACAACAGGATATGGATTGGTTGGAGACTTCGGAGGAGAAATGGAAGATGGAGTTTAATCCAGACAAATGTGAGGTAATGCATTTTGGAATCATACAGTTGGGAATTATACGGTAAATGGCGGAACCCTTAGCAGTATTGACAGGCAGAGAGATCTGGGTGTACAGGTCCACAGATCACTGAAAGTGGCAACACAGGTGGATAAGATAGTCAAGATGGCATATGGCACCCTTTCCTTCATCGATCGGGTCATTGAGTATAGAAATTGGCAGGTAATGTTGCAGCTGTACAGAACCTTAGTTAGGCGAGACTTGGAATATTGTGCACAATTCTGGTCACCATATTACCAGAAGGATATGGAGGCTTTGGAAAGGGTACAGAAGAGGTTTACCAGGATGCCTGGTCTGGAGGGTATTAGCTATGAGGGGAGGTTGAATAAACTTGGATTGTTTTCACTGGAACAACACAGGTTGATGGGAAACCTGCTAGAGGCTTACAAAATTATGAGTGGCATGGACAGAGTGGATAGTCAAACGTTTTTTCCTAGAATGGAAAAGTCAATTACTAGAGGGTATAGAATAAATGTGCGAGGGGCAAAGCTTAGAGAAGATGTGTGAGGCAGGTTTTTTTACACAGAGGGTAGTGAGTGTCTGGACAGCGCTTCCGAGGGAGGTGGTGGAAGCAGATATGATAGTGATGTTTAAGAGGTATCTTGATGAATACATGACTAGGATGGGAAGAGATGGACCCCAGAAGCGCAGAAAGTTTTAGTTTAGGCAAGCATCATGATCGGCGCAGGCTTGGAGGGCCGAAGGGCCTGTTCCTGTGCTGTACTGTGATTTGTAAACTGTTCTTTGTAAACTGTTCTTAAAAGGAGAAACTTGAACTTATTATCTATACCTGCTACTAACTCCAATTAAGCAACCCAATACAGTTCAAATGCCACTTACTACTTGCTCCGCTGTGCAGACCTTTAGAGAGTTTCTTTCAAGAGCAGATTCAGTACACCTCTGCTCAACCTAGCAGCATTTGGCAAAACTGCTGTTTAACCTACAATCCTTGTATCTTGTCAGACTTGAATCCCACTACCGACAGACCAGGCTCCTCCCATTAGTTACAGCACCTGTATCCCACTGAGATGCCACATGACCTGCTTAGTTAGGACTAAATACAATCCCTCAAATTATCTACTCTCCAGGGAATCTTCAGCAATCGTACCAAATATACCAATAGCCCTTTATCTGTAACCAAGTAAGCGGTTGGAATGAATCATGACCTCACCTTTTACAACTTCTTAATTACAGCTTTAGCAGACACACACAGTCTGGATACCTTAACCGTAGTTTTCAATAATATTTCTGCAACAAATATATACCGTAACCCAGGCTTTTAGAACCCTTACTGCAACAGATATAAAATACAATATATATATATATATATATATATACACACACCAATTTCTTACATACATCACAACTTGAACAACAGTTCCTTCTCCTCAACCAATGCCTTAGTCTGCTTCAGATCGAGAGCAAACTGAAGGGTTGACTTGTAAGGTACTCAAGCTGTTGGGTTGAAGCACCAGCAAAAAGTGTCAGCAACAGGTAAGCTGGTATCCCTCTCGTTTCCAAGTCATAAGGTTGAGAGTTCAAGGATCTCTTCTTGAGAATTCCCGAGACTTAAGCATGAAATCCTACCTGACACCCCAGTGCGGTACTGAACGAGTGCTGCAGTGTCAAGTTCCTGCCTTTTGAATAAGATATTAGGCCGAGGCCCCATCTACTCTCTCAGGTGGTTAAAAAATGCTATGGCAGCATTCAAAGAGGAGGAGGCGAGTTATCCCTGGTGCATTGGCAATTATTTATTCTCCAATTAACATCAACAAAACCCAAATGATCTGGCCATTATCACATTGCTGTTGTGGGAACCTGCCGCATGCAAAATGGCTACCACATTTCATAGATTACAACAGTGACTCCTTTTCAAAAGAGCTCAATGCTGGGGCTGTTTAGCACAGGGCTAAATCACTGGCTTTGAAAGCAGACCAAGCAGGCCAGCAGCACGGTTCGATTCCCGTAACAGCCTCCCCGAACAGGCGCCGGAATGTGGTGACTAGGGGCTTTTCACAGTAACTTCATTTGAAGCCTACTCGTGACAATAAGCGATTTTCATTTTCATTTTCATTTCATTCAATTGGCTGTGAAGTGGGATGTCCTGAGATTGTGAAAGAAGCAAGATAAATCCATGTTTTATCCAGTAAACAACAAGGACACCATTCTGCTTGAACCATTAATACAAAGGTACTACTAGAATCATGGAATGCATCAGCCCATTGGGCCTTTGCTGGCTCTTTGAAAGACCTAGATAATTAATTCCTGTCCGCGACCTGTCTTCATTGTTTTGTTAACTCCCACCCTTCAATCATTTATTCACCTCTTTTCTGAAAATTATTACTAAATCTGCTTCTACCACCTTATCACAGTGCATTCCAGAATGCAATAACTCATTATAAACAAATGTCTTCACATTTCACCTCTGGTTCTTTATTGATTATTTTAAATCAGTGTCTTCCAATTACTGACCTTTTTGTCAATGGAAACACTAGTTCCTAGTTCTTACTCGGAACAGTTCTTATCCCACCCCCTCCCAAAAATCTGCTACTTTGTTCACTTTTCTTACCTGAATGATAACAGGGGTTTGGAATAATCCATTTCAGATTCATCCACATGAATACCCAGTGAAGAGTCAAAATGATAATAATTCAGTATTCCAGCTTCTGCCTTAAACTGCTGGAAGC
The DNA here is from genome assembly GCF_902713615.1 of Scyliorhinus canicula. Lineage (NCBI taxonomy): Eukaryota > Metazoa > Chordata > Chondrichthyes > Carcharhiniformes > Scyliorhinidae > Scyliorhinus > Scyliorhinus canicula. Next base: position 14,330,148 of record NC_052147.1, on the reverse strand, counting down.
CGCAAGCTGCCGCCACTTGTTCAGACAGGTGAGCGAGGTCCGTGGGAAATGTTGTATGGTGATCGGGTGAATACTTCTACAAATAAAAAGTACGAGCAAACAGTCAGTCAGGTACACACATTGCAATGGCCACCTTAAAGAATGTGAGCACTGACTACTCAAATAGATACAATCATTAAAAGAATATATAAACTTGGACATGTTCATTGCAAGTTTTATTATTTTTCAAATTGGATTTGAGCAATGTTTGAAAGTCATTTTTAATGATGAAGAAGATTGGTCATCTCTATGGACCAGTTAGCCCATCCTGCTTGTGCCTGCTGCATGAGAGAATATCCAATTAATTCCATTTACCTCATGTTTTCCATGTCTTGAAAACATTCACTGTTAAATTACATATCAACTTCCTTTAGAAAATTACAACTGAACTGTCTTGGCATGATACTCCCACACTGCACACGATTAGGAATTCCAGGATATCAGCTTAGTTTAAGCGAGGAAAGACGATAATCATCCAAGCCAACTTGGGGATAGCGTTTCTACAAGATTGTTGACCTTGTCTCTCTTCTTGTTAGCTACCATGGGGAGGAGATGTTGAAGAAGTAATCTTAACGATTTGCTGCAGTGCATCTTGTAGATAGCACACACACAGCAGCCAATGGTGAAAAGTGCTTTGGTCTGTACAGTGCTGGGCTTTGAGTGTTGGTATGGCTACAACCATCCAGGCAAGGGGTGAGTATTCCATCACAAACCTGACCCAAGTCTTATAACTGGTAGGGAGGCTTTGCAAACCTAGCCTTTCTCCTGCACGTGTGACCACAGTATCAATATGATTGATCCAGTTCTGGTTCTGGCCAGTGGAGGCCAGCAAGTCGTTGACGTTGGGTGAAATTGGTGATTAAGCTGCTGTTGAAAGTTGGGAGAGTTGGCTGGGATTATCTGTTGACGAAGGTGGTCACTGCATAGCACATCTGGTACAAATATTACATTCAATTTGCCAGTCAAGGCCTGGAATATGTCCAGATTCTATTCAGGTCAGATTGGGCAGTGGAGAGATTTTGAATAAAGTTAAACACTTTGAGTAGTCATCAAATAACTCCATTCCTGATCTTGTGGATTGGAGAAGACGAGATTCTAGACTGGTAAAGGTAAAGTTTCAGTGCCAGAGAGGCTGGTTTGCAGCAATTAAGGCCCTTAAACATTGAATGGAACTTGAATGGACAAGCCATAATTATTTCTGGCATATTTAATTGCGAAATAAAAGGCAGGTAATACAACTAGATGCCCTTTTGAATATTTAATGCAGAATGCTTCTGCGAGGTAGCAGTGTAGCGAGGCTGGTAATCTCATGGTTATTACACTCCAAAATCTGGACCATGATCTACATTTGGGTTTTCCTGATGGCTCACGGTTAAGGCAGTGAGCAGCTGAGCCACTTGGATCAAGTTTGAATGGTCTGAATGAGTTACATGACCTGATTGGAGGTATGTCGAGCTTTGAGAAGTAGGTCTGATACATTAGTTTCAGCACCTTTGGGCTTTCGGAAGGTAAAAAGGAGAGGAGAAAGAAAAAAAGTGACCGAACTACTATCCAGTTGACTCCTACCAAGTGCGGGCTAGGCTTGGGCTCAGCTCTCACAGGATCACAGAATTGTTAGGACACAGGAGGCCATTTGGCCCATTGTGTCTGCACTGGCTCTCCAAACAAACATCATGACTTAGTGCCAGTCCCCGTACCCTTGCATATAGATGATTACTTGAATAGAAACAAATACCCTCTTTGATCCCTCAATTGAACTTGCCTCCACCACACTTCCAGGCAGTGCATTCAAGTCACAAACCACTTCCTGTGCAAAAAAGTTTTTTCCACATCACATTTGCTTCGTTTGCAAATCCCTTTAAATCTGTGCCCTCTTGTTCTCGATTCTTTTATGAGCAGGAACAGTCTCTGCCTATCTACTCTGTCCAGCCCCCTCATGATTTTGAACACCTCAATCAAATCTCCTCTTAGCCTTCTTCTCTCCAATGAGAACAATCCCAACCTCTCCAATCTATCCTCATAATTGAAGTTTCTCATCCCTGTAACCATTCTTTTAAATCTCTTTTGCACTCTCTCCAATGCATTCACATCCTTCCTATAATGCAGCACCCAGAACTGAACACAGTATTCCAAATGAGCTCTAACTAGTATCTTGTAGAAATTCAACATAACCTCCTTGCTCTTATACTGTATGCCAGTGGTTCCCAACCTATATATATTATATATATGGGACACCTATATACTATAAAACATTTTGAGGCACACCTTCTATTTTCTCTGCCATCTTCCCTTACTGGGACTTCATTTTTAACTTCCTTCTGTCCTCTCTCCTGTGTTTTTAACCTCACCCCGTCTCCCTCGCTTTCCCAGGGTTTCTGCGGCCTTTTTGAGTTTTCACTTTTTGTGCAGGCGCATGGGACCATTTGTCTTCAGCTCCAAGTCCCACTGGTCACGCGCATGGGCCTGACACACATAAAAAATCCAAACCACGCATGTGCGGTTCTTTCCCAGCTGGCACTTTCCCAGCCGGCACAGGTGCAGGAGGCCCAAGATTCACCGGATCTTGGAGATGCCAATCACAGAGCTGAAGACGAAGGTTAGTTGTAGTTTAATTACATAAATTTGGAATAATTTTGAATCTTTTTTCATGGCACACTTGGGGTGGGGGGTCTTCAACCGCTGCTCTATGCCCCTACTAATAAAGATGTGGAGATGCTGGTGTTGGACTGGAGTAAGCACAGTAAGAAGTCTTACAACACCAGGTTAAAGTCCAACAGGTTTGTTTCAAACACTAGCTTTCGGAGCACTGCTCCTTTCTCAGGTGAGGAAGGAGCAGTGCTCCGAAAGCTAGTGTTTGAAACAAACCTGTTGGACTTTAACCTACTAATAAAGCCCAGAATACTATATGCTTTATTTCCTGTTCTCTCCACCTGACCTGTCACCTTCAATGATCTATGTAAATATATACCCAGGTCCCTCTGCTCCTGCCCCATTTAAAGAATTTTATCCCTTATTTTCCATTGTCTCTCCATGTTCCTCCTACCAAAATGCATCACATTTTGCACTGAACTTCATCTCCAACCCACCTGCACACTCCACCAACTTGTCTATGTCCTAATTCCCTGTAATGCATATTCATAATCCAGGTTCATAACAGGAAGGATGGTCACTAGATTGAGTTAGAGGAGGATGTCAAGCATCAGTGCTTACTACAGTGGGGTGAAAAAATAGACAGCGAGAAAGAGAGAGAGCAAGCAAACTAAAAAAATTCACTCCTGCAATTATTACCCCACAGAATGAGATGGTTTCAAGAAAGTACTGTTCTTATAATCAAGGGTTATGGAAGGTGAGTAAGTGGAGTTGAGGATTATAGAACAGTACAGCACAGCACAGAACAGGCCCTTCGGCCCTCAATGTTGTGCCGAGCAATGATCACCCTACTCAAACCCACGCATCCACCCTATACCCGTAACCCAATAACCCCCCCCCCCTTTACCTTAACCTTACTTTTAAGGACACTACGGGCAATTTAGAATGGCCAATCCACCTAACCCGCACATCTTTGGACTGTGGGAGGAAACCGGAGAACCCGGAGGAAACCCACGCACACACGGGGAGGACATGCAGACTCCGCACAGACAGTGACCCAGCCGGGAATTGAACCTGGGACCCTGGAGTTGTGAAGCATTTATGCTAACCACCATGCTACCGCGCTGCCCCGGTATCATATCATATCAGATCAGTCATAATCTCACTGAATGGTGGAACAGACTCAATGGGCTGAATGGCTTACTTCTGCCCCTATGTCATATGATCACCCTCTTCCTCTGATGTACATCTCTCATTTTTTTAAAAATAAATTTAGATTAGCCAATTATTTTTTCCAATTAATGGGCAATTTAGTGTGGCCAATCCACCTACTCTGCACATTTTTGGGTTGTGGGGGCGAAACCCACGCAGACACGGGGAGAATGTGCAAACTCCACACGGTCAGTGACCCAGAGCCGGGATCGAACCTGGGACCTCAGCGCCGTGAGGCGGTTGTGCTAACCACTAGGCCACCGTGCTGCCCTGATGTACATCTCTCATGAGCCAGATTAAATAAAGCATTAGATTTTCAGCTTCCTCGCAATTGTGAGAGCGCTGATAGCTGCTTGGTGTAAGGTGTAAGGTGTCAAGCCACAGGCTGAAATCACAAAATGGAACCCGATAAAAAGGAGGGATGTGCATTTTTCCTGAAAATGTTTTCTGAGTCACAGAGCAAAATTACCTTAGTCTCCCAGTTGTAATGATATCCGAGGGTAACCCATCGCAACTTCTCCAGCAAGCTTTTAGCCTCTCGTTTACCAGGGGCTTTTAGCCTGGAAAATATAGGAAGTTCCATAAAAAAAATTCACTTCACTTTTCATTCCCATTTCATGCCTGAATTTTTAGGGTTTAGAAATGGGCAACAAATTCTGGCTTTGCCAATAACGACCACATCATTTGAAATAAAAAGAACACTTGAGGAAGGGAAAAGGAAACCACCTCATACTTCCCTTTGCTCTGGTCCAATATGGTTAGTACAAACCATTCTTATCAACGCAACAGCGAGAATGGGATAGCTACCACAAACTGTAGGTGGACCGGATTGTCATCATGCTACTGAACACCCCTCAAAAGCTTGAAGAACATGCAAAAGGAAATAAAAACTGACACCAAAAGAATTGCTAATTGGAATGATACAACATTCTATCAAGCAGGGAAAGCATAAAATATCATTCAAAAGATATGCAGATTATCAATCAACATTCTTGGTTTGTGTGATGCAAGGTGCATGGAAGTTAGGAAGTACTAACACAATCATGGAGTTATTATCTGCTCGGAGGAGACAAACATCTCCCACCCAGGCACTTTCATTCAAGAGGGTCAGTGGCTCAAGGATACAGCTTGGGACCGCACCTCGCTAGCGTACATCCAGTCAGTCTGCACCTTTTCCTCACCCATGAGATTTCATGGTCCATGTCCACACAGTACAACATCCAGTATTCTGGGCAAGGTTGGACGAGAAACTCACCCAACCAAATAAAAGAAGCGGGTAATGATTGGCAGCTCAGGGCCTCAAAGCACACACCGTTAAGAGTACAGGCTGCATGCATCGATCAGTTTGGCATTTTGAAACTGCACGCTTTATTTTTAGACATCATACATGATGGTACTGCTATTTTGCAATACGCTACTGGAAGATTGTAATATTTACAAAGCCTACAAATATTGCATTTGGTTGAAAGAAACAAAATCAGAAATTAAGAAATGCCCTTTATCTCTAAAATTTGTGGTGCCATTTTAAAACAAAGATTAACATTTTTTTGCTTTAAGGAAAAGAAAAAACAAACACAAGAGAGAAACAGGGAGGAAACAAGAACAGTAGGAAGAGAAAGAGAGAAATTGAGAGATATAAGAGAGACAGCGGGAAATAAAAAGATTTTTGACACTGCATCGCAAGATTTAGGAGCTTTCAAATGAAATCAACTGAAATCCACAATAATGCACCTGCTGGCGTATAACCATGACATAATTCCTCCACCATTTCTGATTGGCAGAAGGAAGGCAAAAAAAGGAAGGTCAGAGCCAAAGTGTTTTGACAACAATTTTGCCTCAATAAGCAGATATGGGTTAAATTGTCTTTCCTTGAAATCCACATGCATGGAGTTCATGGCTGGCGGACGGACAAGGATGAGCTTATGTATTTTTCCTAATACTTAGTGTGAATTTAACTTTATTAAACAGGAAGTGCAATTTAAACAGGTGATTCCAGTTCTCAACTCGGTTTCTGTGCGAGGTTACATCTGGCAATCAAGTGGAAAACGGATGTACATCATCCAAACCAGTTCCCGTAAAAGCCAGTGCTGGCACACATTAGGTTCTTGATTTTCTGGCTGAGATTCAGAACAATTTCAGCCACTGATGTTGGCCCAGATCTGATATTTTGGCTATGCTGTTGAAACTACTCTCAACATCTCATGGTAGATATATATACCTGGCACTTTTAAAAAGCAGGTATATGTACAGGCAGCCCATTCAGAAAAAAAGAACATTCAATTCTTGCATGAGTCAGATCACTGTGGAATCATTATCAATGTGCTAATCAGCTAGAACTGTGTAATACTGGAACACATATGGCACATATTTCAACATTAGGACTGGTTTCTTTATACATCTCTCCAACAAAACCATCACTCCAGTGTTGGTATAATAGAAGTCAAACTGGTACCAAATGTGTTACATTAGGTTTGTTTTTTACGATTAGGTTTGTGCCAATTTTATAAATATTGCACAAAAGATAATGGAAAGTAATGAAAACAAAGCCAGGAATGAGTCTGTTTTGTTGCACAGCGAAGTGGTATAAACATAGCAGTTTAATTTATACATAATTCGGCTGCAACAAATCATGACCAGCAGAACAAAAATCTTTTGGAACACAAGACTGGTGAAGTGATGAGAGCAGGTCACCTTGTCAGCCCCTTTGACTGCTTGTGTGGTTTGGGACAGGTGGGTGGGCAACCCTGCTCTCAAGACCAGCCTGCTTTATACACGCAATTACAGAAGGATCTCAATGCCATTCTTTCTTCCACTAGGGGCTTCAACATCTAAATTTACTAGATTCCTTTAGGGCTCTTGTTCTTCAGGGTTTGTAGTACAATTAGGAGTGTCACGATGCTGCTAGTAATGGGAATCTGGAATGTTTATACGGCAGTACATATACTGTAGTGTGCAGCATTCAAGTGTAAAATGCACAAGTTTCAAATCAATGTGATCATGATTCATATGGCTGGTCAATTTAAGCTCCCACATAATTAAGTATTTTGGGGAAGTGATTAGACTCTAGTTAGTGATGGTAACTGCCTGGCACTTGAGGAGATAAGCCTCCTTGTCACCTTTCTTCATAAAAGAACAGAAAATATATTCTCCATTGACGATCTTCAGCTGCTTAATCCACCTTCCCTCAAAATTGAGATTAGAAGAGATGTTTGGCGATGATCCTCAGATTGTGAAACAGCCTGTGCTCAGACACAGCAAGACCTGGACAACATTCAAATCTGGGATGACGAGTAGCAAATAATATTCACATCACACAAGTGCCAGGCAATTACCATCACAAACTAGAGTCTAATCACTTCCCCAAAATACTTAATTAAGTAGGAACTTAAATTCACAAGCCATATAAATACTAGAACATCCCAGTGGCTAGGTAATCTGCAGCTAATGACTTGCCTCTTTCCCAAAGTCTTTCCACCATCTACAGGACATAAATCAGGAATGTGATGGAATACCCTCCTGTGGATAAGTGCAGCTTGAACACATTCAAGAAGCTTGATACCATCCAGGACAAAACAGTCCCACTTGATTGGCAGAGCATCCCATCTATTTGTGGTGCACAATAGCAGCAGTGTGTACCATCTACAAGATACACTGCAGCAACTCACCCAAGGCTTCAAACCCTTGACGTCTACCACCCATAAGGGGAAGAAGGGCAGCACCATCACCTCCAAGCCACACACCATGCTGACTTGGAAAATATCACTGTTCCTTCCTCATCAGTGGGTCAAAACTCTGGAACTTCCAACTAACAGCACTGTTAGAATACCTTCACCACACAGACTGCTGTAGTGTTAGAAGGTGTCCACCTGCCACAGTGTCAAGGACAATTAGGGATGGATAATCAATGCTGGTCTTGCCAGTGACATGCATATCGCACGGTAGCACAGTGACTAGCACTGTTGCTTCACAGCACCAGGGTCCCGGGTTCAATTACCGACTTGGGTCACTGTCTGTGTGGAGTCTGCACGTTCTCCCCGTGTCTGTGTGGGTTTCCTCCGGGTGCTCCGGTTTCCTCTCACAAGTCCTGAAAGACGTGCTGTTAGGTGAATTCGACATTCAGAATTCTCCCACTTTGTATCCGAACAGGCGCCAGAATGTGGTGACTCGGGGCTTTTCACAGTAACTTCATTACAGTGTTAAAGTAAGCCTACTTGTGACAATAAAGATTATTAAACACCCCTTAAATGAATAAAGAACAGGGGTTGAGGCTGCGGCGTGGTTTCTAGCGGCAGAGGCAGCTCGCATAGGCCGCCGGCAGGGTCTTCCTGTCCCACCAAGGTCTATGGCATCTTGCATCGATCGCCCGCCACCGGGGAACCTGCCATGGGTAGGGTCGCTTTCAGTCGGACCTTAAGATCCTGCCAGCAGGAAGGGCTGAAAGTCCTGCCCAAGGTGTTTGGCTAATAGGTTAATAGGCATCTTTACAATTGTGTCTAGTGGTAGTCAGAGGGTTGATGTTCATTATTAACTTTCTTTCTCTGTTCCTGCTTTTGGAGTCAAAGCACATTTAGTTGTATACTCAAAGAGATCCTAACTTGTATCTATTATTTAAGGATTAGTGCTGATTACTTCATACTTCAAAGAAAAAGGATTCCATATCAACTGTAAAGCGAATTTCTGTACACTGGTATCCTGGATGATATCAAGGTGGATCAAAGAAGCATGTTTAGCAGTAAATAAAACCAGTTTATTCACAAGATACGAAGTTCAGATTTTTGTTTTAAATTTGGAACCGGTGGAAAGATTCAGTAAAATTATTAAGTGATTGAGAAGCAGGCTGCAGCATAGAATATCAACAATATTCAAAGTGCTGGAAACACATTTGTTATTACACTGTTTTAACTCTGTTCAGATGGATCAGATGTGCATCTCAAAAACATTACATTTATTTGGCAGATTAGCAGCATTCGAGTGCTACCCAAAGACTGAGCCCGTGATGTATTTCGCAAATCTTCGGTGTACTATCAGGTAGAATCAGCAAATGGAAACTAGAAAAACAGGTATTTTTCCTGTAGGGATGGAGAAATAGAAAGGACCATTTATCTTACTAGCGAAGTGGGAGGATTGCAAATGTGCATTGTGCAGAGAGGGCTCCACCAAGGCACACACGCCCTTTTCAATACTCTAGCTGGTGGTTCAGCGCATAACTCCCAATGTAATTTGTGTGATAATTTACTATTTACATTGTGTTCTATTAATGTTCATGTTAGAATTTATTAAATCTGTTTTAAGTAAAAAAAATGTTTTAGTTGAGGTCCACAGTATTTTGTTTTGAGAAGGATTGAAATTGGAGGACGGTAAGGCTGGGTGAAAGGGTGGTGGCATATCCGTGACAACAGAGGAAAGGAACAGAAGGGTTACAAACAGGGTTTGTCCTATATACGCTATTGACACACACCAGCAGCAAAGAGGTTTGCACAGTTTTTGACGCTGAGAGCTGTGCGTGGCTGGGGGTGAGAGACAGGAGAAATAAATGAATATCGACTTCTCCAAAAGTGCAATAATCCTCCACATAGATTAAAGAACGCCTGGAAAGTGTATAAAATCATAGCCGCCACATGACTCTGCATAAGATTTGGGGAGAAAGCAGGACTAGGCTATTGAGTTGGATGATCAGTCATGATCGTGATGAATGGCAGAGCAGGCTTGAAGGGCCAAAAGGCCTCCTCCTGCTCCTATGTATCTATGTAACTCGCTACAGACGGAGTCTTTGGGTTACATCCAGATCCTGTGATTGCAAGATGCAAATAAAGACCACAAATTAGGAAAAAAAAACAAGACTTATCAATTGCGAGGATATTTGCCAGTTTTCAAGTTACCTCAGCTGTTCTCTACTCTGCTCCCAAAGGTCTGTGGTTTCCTCTCGTGACATGTGAAGGTCCAGGTTGCAGACGTTTGGTTTCCGAGGGTAGATTTTCAAGCATTGTTTTGCCCAATAACGCTGCCATCCAGGAAGAAATGGATCCGAAATGAACATGAACCCTAATAGAAAGACAGAATCGAATAGATAAAATAGTCTGCAGGGTACACCCGGCCACCGGAGAATCCTGCCCGAGGTCAATGGACTTTTCCATTATACATGGCTCACTTGTGGCGTTCTTGCGGCGGGCAGGGTGGGAGAATCCAGCCCTGTGTGTCTCTAACTGGAATTCTACTCCTCCTTCCCCACCCACCACCTACTCCTGGGAAGTAGTGTAAAGTTGGATAGAATGACAGGGTGTGCCATGCCCTTTGCCTAACTGCCTCCTTTTGCATTTCACCAGCAGTGGGTTAGATGTTGGCTCACCTATCCAATTGAGGCCACTTAAGTGCTTCTTCCCACCACGTTGCTATTTTACTAATGGCTTTGGAGTGTCTAAGTCACATGGCGTGACTACCTGATAAACAGTTGGCTGCCTTGCTGCGATTGGGAGCAGGAAGGGATCAGAAATCTTGTGGCCAACGAAAAGGTCTCCCTAGTGAAAAGGGCCCCAACCCCGCTTGAAGAGTAACCCCCTGCCAGTACAGGCCCTGGTAAGGCCACTCCACCTGCCTGGCCCCTGATTACAGTGCCAGCCATGGCCACCAGTCCTGGTGGTAGTAAGATCGGGAGAAACGTTAGTCAATTGAATGACTGGCAGTTCTTAGTGGAAGCCTTCATCTCATCTGTTAGCTGCCTGGCGACTGTAAAATCCAGTCATAGTTTCTTGGCCCAGCAGAGGTGGGCCCGCCCCTGACAGTGTGTAGGGCTGCTGGCTTCATGTTAAATCATCTCACCAGGTCCCCTCAGTAGAAATCATGGTTTTTCTCACCAATACATATGGGATATTGGATAAAATCAGGAAACTAGTGCCAACATGAATTGTTTGCTCAATAGGTTTGGCCGTGGGTAGATATGGTACATCATGATGAAAGGTACACTGAGAAAAAAATGTAATGACCTAGTTTGTAGGGGATGTGCCAGCACATCTTTATGTTAACATTAAAGTTGGATCATTAGGATGGTCTTCATGAAACGGTGCTCGCGGAAAAATAGCCTTTCCTCAGCATACTACTCTTTTAAATCTGTCCAATTCATAACGCACCTTGAGATTACCATCTACCAGGGGTGGACAGTATGGCTAATGTTATTGGAAAAATGTGCTGGAGAAGATCAAGTGCTGAGCAGCACTCTTTGCCTATCTGAAATTAGAATTTGTGTCAGTATCCATTGTTGCTCGTTGTGTTCTCTCTTTAATTGGCTCTGTTTATGGCGGTTAATATGGTCGCCTTCCTTAATTCTAATTACATTTGCTCAAGAGTCGCCAGGTATCTTTCGATACCGCCACAAGATTCAAACCCGAATACTGATCAAAGACTCGATACACCAGTTAGTAAGTTCTAAATCAATGCTCTTTTATTTACACACACAGTCAAATATACTCATGCACAAAACTCTACCAACTAAACTATCACTACTACTAAAGCCTATACTTAGCTTTGGGAGCCCACTCAGTCAGAGGAACAATGGCCGTTGTCCGGTTCTGACGCTGCTGGGTTGAGCTGGTACAGAATAGTAGCTAGGAGTGTCTGTCTCGTAGCGTGCGTTGACTTTGGACTTACTTGTTCTGGTGCAGCTGCTTGGCACGTCTCTCCTCGCTGAGAGCCAAGGCCAAGAGAGCAATTCTCTCTCAGGGGCTTCTTCTTATACCTGAAGGGGGCTTCGCGGCTTTTGGGCGGGCCTTGAACTTGGCCCCAATTAATTGGACCGTTTCTTGATCATTTCTATCGATTTCCTCCAGTAAAGGGGTGGGTGCCCTGAATGCTGGGCGTGTCCTAGGTGGCTGTTGGCCTGCTTTGTTCTAGTCTCCTCTGGCGCCGGAGTGACTGCCTTAGTATCGTTTACCTAAATGTTACTTTTTTGTCCCCGGAGATGGCTCATTAGTATGGTAATAGCTTTGCAGTATCGGTCTTGTCTGGGAGCTACAGCTCCAATCAACAGACAAACCTTGCACCTGCTTGCTTTCTCAGTATTGTCCATTTTCCCTGCATTCTTTGCAAAGTGTCCATTTTGTAATCGGGACGTGGCCATCCCAGATGGCTACATTATAGAGGCAAGAATAATCAGTCTTGGTCAGGGGAGGAGGGAAAGACACTTATTTCTGTCTTTGTTGCCTAGTGCAAACTTTACTATTCTCAGCTACTATTGTACCCTATGCTAGGTCAGATTTAAAGTAATTGGCAAAAGAAGCAAAAGCAATAGGAGAAAAAGCTTTTTCACGCAGCGAGTGGTTGCAGTATGGGATGTGGTGCTTGAGAGTGTGGTGGAGGCAGGTTCAATCGAAGCATTCAAGAGGGAATTAGACTGTTATTTGAAAAGGAAGGCTATTCAGGGTTAAGAGGAGAAGGTCAGAGAACCACACTAAGGGAATTGTTCATTTGGGGCTGGTGCAGGCATGATGGGTCAAATAGCCTCCTTCTACATTGTAACAATCTGTGACTCTGTGCTCTTATTTATTAAATTCAAAACACTATTGACTCTTTTTAATGATTTTATCTACCCACGTGCTACTGTTACATGTTGACATTCACACTCCTCTCCTCCTGGCATTCTGAATTTGGATCCTCACCTTCTTGACTCTTACAATAGGAATCCTTCACATTAGTCAGAGTGTTCACTGGAACCTTTCAAGGTCCTAAAGGATAAGAAACTACTTATTGCTTCCAGAAAACCGACGTGCTCTTTCAGAAATAAGAGGCCCTTTATTTAGTATTTGTAAAGCAGGAAGTTTTGAATGCAGAATATTTGGAAACATACACAAAGTATCAGCAGAGTAATGAAAGCTCAAACATAAGTGCTCTTGCTTTACAAGTGACTGAAATAAATATTCTCCACCATTCTCTTCTTGGAAAGCACAGAAATTTTCACTATTACAGTACAGAGCTTTTCACTATTATTTAATCTAGAAACCAGCAGAGGAAATAGAGAGAGAGGAAATACGAGAGAATGGGGTAGAGACTGTGAATGCCCCAGATTCAACAGTGACATCTATTAATGGCATGATAAGTATAGCCATCTAGAAAAGTACAAAGTAAAAGTTCTGATGGAGCAATATCCTGAGATAAACAGATCCTTAGAAAGGATTGACAAAAGATATCAGAACACCATTCCCTAAAGCGGATGCAAAAAAATCTATTTAACTGATCAGGAGTTTTCCTAATTGCGCGCAGCCCAGTCATCCGGACAGTGCTTGCTGTTTCACGAGCAACATTGCCTGACTCAAGCCCCATCTTCATTCAAAAGGCCAAGGGCAGACTCGTACGACCTGTTTCCCGGCTTTCAAAGAGATGGCACAGGTACAATGGGCCGAATGGCCTCCTTCCGTGCTGTACAGTTCTATTCATATTTATTTTAAAACTGCAAAGTGAGGGTTCTCCAATGCCAGATTCAGCTCATGCGAGATTTAAGACTGGTCAGGCTGCCCATTTGAAGCCACATATATAATAATTCCATTCACATTTCATTGACAATGGTTGGTTACTGTGACATGCTCAGGTTGGATGGTGTACAGTACCTGGATAGCCATCTAAACTATATGCTTTCCATTTGCAAACTGGCTGCAGTCCAGCTTTACATGCATCCTGGTCACTGATGGAGGTCACATTAAGTGGTGCAATCAATACCTGCAAGGGAAAGAAAAGGTTACATAATGATTCGACAGACCATTAGAATTATAAAAGTGATTATTGAATATTGTATTCCCTTGAGTAGAAGATTAAGGAGCGATCAGATTGAAATGTTCAGTTTGAATAAAGGACTTGATAAGGTAGATAGAAAGAAATTATTTCTTCTGGTGGAGAATTCCAGAATATGAGGCATAACCTTAAAATTAGAGCTAGGCTGTTCAGGGATGAAATCTGGAAGTACTTCTTCACACACATGATGGGGAACTCTCGAACCCTGTTGAGGCTAAGTCAATCAGCCATGATATAACTGAATGCCAAAACAGGCTTGTGGGGCTGAATGGTACACTCCTGTTATATCTTCCAAAAGCAATGGGCGTGATTCTACAGTTGAGTTATGTTCAAACGAGAGCACGACGTTGCCGGAAATTCCCGGGAGAGGCATGCAGCGAGCCACCCGACAGGCACCGTGCCTCGCGAGATTCTCCGAAGTCCCACGAGACGTCCGAGTCGGAACTCCTCCCCAAATAGACGGGACTGAATGACACTTTTGGAAGTAGGTTGTAAACCTACTTACCCGATATCCACCAGTCTTCTTTGATTCTCCAGCCCCCCAGGGAGCCTGCAGCCAGGCACCGATTGGCACTGGTTCACACAAATGTGGACCAGCCGAAAGACGCCAGGGGGGTTCTCCCAGGCCAACAGAGACCCCTGGGTGGTCAGGGTAAGTGCGGGGTGGCTCCCTTGCCCGCCCCCTTGAATATGGGCACCTTGGCACTGCCCAGCTGACACCTTGGCACTGCCACCCTGGCACTGTCAAGGTGTCTGGATGGCACTGCCAAGCTGGCAGGAGCACTGCCCGAGTGCCAGGGTAGCACTGCCAAGGGCCAGGGGGCCATGTCCATGAAATTATGGTGGAGGGGGTGGGGTTTGAAGGGTGGGGGAGCGCAGGGCAGGTAAGTAGGGGACTCCAGGAAGTTGGGTGGGGGTCCTAGAAGTGAGGGAGTGCTGTAAGAGGGCTTGGTAGGACCTGAAGAGAGGGGACCCCCAAGGACCCCATTGCGGGGTGTCCTCACTTGAGGGTGTGAGATAGCGTCCATTTGTGTGTGTGTGTGTGTGTGAGGTGGGGGGGGGGGGTGTGTGTGTGTGTGTGACATTGTCCTTGGGTGGGGGTGTGTGAGGTCACTTAGACATTGGGGCACCCTTTCAAAATGTCAGCCCGATTCATGAGTTCAGTTCCTCAGCGTTAAACAAAACTTCTAAGTGTGGGCTAAACTGGTAATAAACTCCCTAGGGCCCCAAAAAATGACAAAGTGTCATTGAATAGCAATGGGGAACTCACCGGCTGGAAACTCTCTGAAAAACCCGCTACAAATTAACTTAGTATAGCAATCAGAATTACACTCAGTACTCCGGGTGTGGTTTAACCAAGGTATGATACAAGTTTTTGAAAATATATTTGTTCATGACATGTGGGCATTGCTGGCAAGGCCAGCGTTTATTGCCCATCCCCAAATGCCCATGAGAGGTAATGGTGAGCTGCAATCCTTGTGGTGTAGGTACACCCTCAGTGTTGTTAGGGAGGGAGTTCCAGGATTTTGACTCACTATCAGTGAAGGAACGGTGGTATAGTTCCAAATCAAGATGGTGTGACTTGGAGGGGTCATGCAGATGGGGGTGTTCACATGCACCTGCTGTCCTTGTCCTTCTAGGTGGTAGAAGTTGTGGGTTTGAAGTACAGCATAACTTCTTTACTTTTCAATTCTATTCCTCCAGAAATTAACCTTAGTGCTTAATTTCCTTATTTTTGATGGCCTTGTTAACTTGTGTCACAAGTCTTAGTGATCTGTGTATTGGTACTCCCAGATCCAATTTAGATTTTCTAAGTAATATGCAACATCTGTATTTTTCTTTCCAAAATGTAATATCTCATGTTTATCTCTGTTGAAATTCATTTGCCAAATGTATGTCATTATATTTCAAGATTATCTTAAATATATTTTGTGTTACTATACAATGGGCCATATGGCTGCAATACTAATCATAGAATTTACAGTGCAGGAGGAGGCCATTTGGCCCATTGAGTCTACACTGGCTCTTGGAATGAGCACCCTACCCAACCCCACACCTCCACCCGATCCCCATAACCCAGTAACCCCACCCAACACTAAAGGCAATTTTGGACACTAAGGATTGGATTGGATTGGATTTGTTTATTGTCACGTCTACCCAGGTACAGTGAAAAGTATTTTTCTGCAAGCAGCTCAACAGATCATTCAGTACATGGAAGAAAAGGGAATTAAACAAAATTCAAGAAAATACATGAGAATACATAATAGGACAACACAATATATACAATGTAACTACATAAGCATTGGCATCGGTTGAAGCATACAGGGTGTAGTGTTAATGAGGTCAGTCAATAAGAGGGTCATTTAGGAGTCTGGTGACAGTGGGGAAGAAGCTGTTTTTGAGTCTGTTCGTGCGTGTTCTCAGACTTCTGTATCTCCTGCCCGATGGAAGAAGTTGGAAAAGTGAGTAAGCCGGGTGGGAGGGATCCTTGATTATGCTGCCCGCTTTCCCCCGGCAGCGGGAGGTGTAGATGGAGTCCATGTATGGGAGGCAGGTTCGTGTGATGGACTGGGCGGTATACACGACTCTCTGAAGTTTCTTGCGGTCCTGGGCCGAGCAGTTGCCATATCACGCTGTGATGCAGCCCGATAGGATGCTTTCTATAGTGCATCTGTAAAAGTTGGTAAGGGTTAATGTGGACATGCCGAATTTCCTTAGTTTCCTGAGGAAGTATAGGCGCTGTTGTGCTTTCTTGGTGATAGCGTCGACGTGAGTGGACCAGGACAGATTTTTGGTGATGTGCACCCCTAGGAATTTGAAACTGCTAACTATCTCCACCTCGGCCCCGTTGATGCTGACAGGGGTGTGTACAGTACTTTGCTTCCTGAAGTCGATGACCAGCTCTTTAGTTTTGCTGGCATTGAGGGAGAGATTGTTGTCGTTACACCACTCCACTAGGTTCTCTATCTCCCTCCTGTATTCAGACTCCTCGTTATTCGAGATCCGGCCCACTATGGTTGTATCATCAGCAAACTTGTAGATGGAGTTGGAACCAAGTTTTGCCACGCAGTCGTGTGTGTACAGGGAGTAGAGTAGGGGGCTAAGTACACAGCCTTGCGAGACAATCCACCTAACCTGCACATCTTTGGACTGTGGGAGGAAACCGGAGCACCCGGAGGAAACCCACGCACACACGGGGAGAACGTGCAGACTCCGCACAGACAGTGACCCAAGCCGGGAATCCAACCTGGGACCCTGGAGCTGTGAAGCAATTATGCTAACCACTGTGCTACCGTGCTGCCCCCAACAGCCAGCTATGAACATTCAGCTTAATCATTTTAATGTTGACAATTTAGTTCAGCATCACATTTCTGTGGCTGGTTTTGCGTGTTGCTTGGCAGTAGCCCGTTCGCTGGCGGCGGGATATTGTCTTCTCACCGCTTTCCCATTGACGCCATCCCACGTCACTGAGAAACCCATGGGCAAGAGTCCGTTGCCGGTACGAAAAGTGAATCGCAATGGTCAGAGTCTTTCAGCCCTGATTGAGCGCGAACTCCTGCCGTGAACTAGAAATTTTAAAAATTGTACTAAAAAACTATGGCAGATGGAATTAGTGATGTAGAACAGGGGAAAGTAATATTGACTGGGGAAAAAAAACTACACATTAAAAACTTGGCATTTCATGAATTAGTGCAATTTTGAATTAGGCAGCAGGTATAAGAAGTGAAAAACTCCTGACGGCCCCTTTGCCTTATATAATTCAACACTGAAAAGGTCAAATATATTTCCTGCTAATATTGATTCTTTTTTCATGTAATTCTCAGAAATTCTACATGTTGACAGCAAGAGAGCAGAATCTAACTCGTGGTGTAAAAATTAGAGTGTTGTTAAACGGTGGAAGGTTTCACTCTGTACCCAGAGGTGATGTCTCAATCAATGAGTGCAGGCTACCTGAGCCACCAAGCAGTACAATGTTGAAGGCAGATCAGTAACAGATCTTACACTGTGGCCTTTCTGCTGTCAGGTCCAATTTGGCAGCTGCAAGAACAACATGACACCGAGGAACAAGAGACAATATTCAGTAACATCCAACATTGCTGCAGCAGGAATCGGGGATCATCTTTCTCCCTATTCCCAATCACTAAAGATATTGAAATCATTGACTCCAAAGTCTCGGGATTAAAAAAACCCCTCTACATTGCTATAAAAACACGCATCTGTGTAATGAATAAGAATGGACACTGAATATCTATATTGTCTCCAGAGAAAGGGGGGGGGGGGGGGAATAGGAAGCAGGTATTGCAATTATAAAAATATTATTTTTGTACAAAATGCAGTCTGCCACTTCTAAGATAACTGAAATCTAGAAACAACTTGCCGTTCAAGTGTCAAATACTGCGACACACATAATTCCTTGGTTTTTAGGCCACTTAAGTTTCCCATAGACGTTGGCCAAATTCTCCCCAGTGTGCTATTCAATCTCAAAGGTCAAACTAGTGGTAAAAGAATGTGTGTGGCCATGGAATTAAATGCAGAAAACGGCAAATCCTGTGTCAGGATCAATTTAATCACTTATTGGCAAACAATTGAAGAGAATCTCAATGCTAGTGGGATTTAGTGCACCACAAGAATAATGTTCTAAATAGAAAGATTTGACTTTTTAAAAAGGCACAAGCTGTGTCTAAAATAGAGGATTTTCACGCGCCATCCCGCTTTGATGTAACAGTATCGAACAACTAGATGATTGAAGAACAGAAATAGACTGTCTTCACCCTAGGTGGCTCAAAGTAGTCTGAACAAGTCTGTTAGAACTGTTAAGACTGTATTTTCACACCAGTGCTGGATTAAATTAACCATATACAAGAGCTCAGGGTGCACATGACTTTTCTAAATGGTTCATGCTGTGCTTTCAGTATATATCAGTGTACTCTTACATTATAACTGTTTGACGCTGTCTTCTACCTAATAATCTGTTATTTCCATAGACATCTCTATAGCTTTTAAGAGGGTCTGGCATCACACATTTCGAATCAAGTCAATATCACAATGACATCCATCAAATCTATGTTTATGGCTATCCCATCGTCCTCAGGGCTGTAGTTAATGCTTTAACCATGATATTTTGCTCAGTGCCCATGGCTTCTTCAAGGCTCTACCTTCCTCTCTGCTCTTCCTACATATTAAAATGAACTTTGCAGCAGTCAAGTTTAAGCCAAGGACATCAATCTAAATTCGGAAAATTCCACCAGTTTGCACACCCAATACTAATTTCCATTGTTTTTGAATTGACTGAATTGCTACACCTTCTTCTCCAGGGCTTTCAATGAGGATTGTGAGCATTGTTCCTTTCAATTATTTAAATTGAGCTTCATATATTTGCTGTTTCCGTTAACAGTTACCATTTCTTAACTTTGATAATTCCATCTTTAGTCTTTCTTCATGTGCTGAATGTTTGGTCTCACCATTTCCTTTGATCTGAAATGAAACATCTGCACTTTTTCCACAGATAAAGTTGCTTCCCAAGCACCAGGCCACCAATCACTTATCTGAACAGCTCTTAACTGTTAAGGACAGGGATAGCACGTGCGGGTGAGCGGGCGCAAGATAGAGGATGACTCCAAACCAGTCTTCCATCTGCCAGTAATGCATTATGGAATGTCCCTGGAAGAGAGTTAGGCGTAATGGCCCTCCCTTTCATTTCAGTCAGGAAATAATACGCTGATAGATACACACCAAGTAAATGAATTCACCAAGAGGATAATTAGGATGGATAACGATAATACTAATCTTTATTGTCAAAAACAATGGAAATTGGGGCTCGTGGGAGGAAACCGGAGCACCCGGAGGAAACCCACCCAGACACGGGGAGAACGTGCAGTCTCCGCACAGACAGTGACCCAAGCCGGGAATTGAATCTGGACCCTGAAGCTGTGAAGCAACAGTGCTAACCACTGTGCTACCGTGCCACATAATTTAAAAATTATATGAAAAGTAATATTATGCACACAAAATAAATACTGCGTATCTATTACTTTCTGTGCAAATTCCTGACATGGGTAGCAACCTTATTAATTGTTAAAAGCATGGGTGATGGTAGTGCAAGGTTTACTATCAGTGCACGGGAATAATTATTTCTCGAAGAATAATTATTCTTCGAGAAATAATTTCATAAATGTTTTGTCTTTTCAAAGCTCAGACCATCTTGACAGTCGACTGGCAAAAAAACCAATTATACTGAATATCCCTACAGGGAATGCAGCATGCGCCAATTGAAGGAAGCAATGAAGGAATATTACAGCCTCAGTAAAATGCAAGTGCACATTATGCAAGGCAATCATAACCTTGCAAAAGCACAGTTTAAAATTAGATTAGGCTGCAACAGTGTTCAACTCCAGGCTGGATGTAATTATGCTAGAGTATATAAAAATGATAATTTACAGTGGCTCAAGGAGATTGAAAGAGAATAGTCACAACTGGAACGTCTCCTAAAAATTAAAATAATTACAAACAATGATTAACCTTAGACACTTTTGGTTTATACGAGTGCTGATGGGTTTAAATCAGGAGAACTGGTGCAGTGAAAATGCTAAGCCAATATGGAAGGAGTCACACTAATCAATGGTCCCTCTGGCTGTGTCAGTGTGCAACAATCTAAATATTCCTGTGCAGGCTGCACCCAAGTTGGCCCCTTTAAATTACTTTGTGTACACAGTCGCAAAAAAAAAGTTAAGGGCTGTGCACTTAAACAAATTAGCCGTGCAACCCAAAGAAAAATTCAAGGATACGTTGACACTAATATAGATGTGACCATTAACCCACAATGTTTTAGTATTTGCTATGATACTCATGTTTCGCTCAACTTGCCACACCTCCCCAGAACTATTTCAACTAATAAAATCAACAAAAATTAACTCTTTACAGTAACTTTATCCAGATGAGAAAAGAGATAATAAATGCAAACTCAGGAAACTAAGGAAATTCGGCATGTCCACATTAACCTTTCCCAACTTTTACACCATAGAAAGCATCCAATCGGGCTGCATCACAGCCTGGTATGACAACTGCTCGGCCCAAGACCGCAAGAAACTCAGAGAGTCATGAATACCGCCCAGTCCTTCACACGAACCTGCCTCCCATCCATTGACTCCATCTACACTTCCCGCTGCCTGGGGAAAGCGGGCAGCATAATTAAAGATCCCTCATTAAAGATCCCTCCCACCCGGCTTACTCCCTCCTCCAACTTCTTTCATCAGGCAGGAGATACAGAAGTCTGAGAACACGCACAGACTCAAAAACAGCTTCTTCCCCACTGTCACCAGACTCCTAAATGACCCTCTTGTGGACTGACCTCGTTAACACTACACCCTGTATGCTTCATCCGATGCCAGTATATCATTGTATATCTTGTGTTGCCCTATTATGTATTTTCTTTTATTCCCTTTTCTTCCCATGTACTTAATGATCTGTTGAGCTGCTGGCAGAAAAATACTTTTCACTGTACCTCGGTACACGTGACAATAAACAAATCCAATCAATCCAATCCAATCTCCATTCTTAAAACCAAATACTCTCCCAAAGCAGATCATTTTATTTTACTCCAGAGATATTTCAGTTTAAGTTATTTTGAATTTGTTCAATTTAAAAAACACTGACTGGCATGTTGTATTAGGACATCCGTTCAACCCAAGGGAGGGTTAAAAGATAGCCTCAGGGATGACAACTGTCTATCATTTGGCTTTAAGCTTTCTGCTTGTATGAGTGTGCACAGGGATCTGAGCTTCTGTTGGAAGCTAGTACATAGCTTAAAACTGCCCAGTATTGACTATTTTATTCATAGAGCTTCTGTGCAATGTGAAAATACTTTTCTTTATTGGGGAATACAAAAGGGAGGGCCAAGGGCCACAGGATTTGCATTGCCAACATCAAAAAAGCAACAAAGTTAAGAAGTAGTGAACTGTTCTTAATAAACTTAGAATTTGAAAGCATGAAGATCAAGAAGAAGCGATAAAAGCGTTGGAGGCTCACAGTGAGAGAGAATCGTCAGATGGCAGGTTTTTATCTTGTATTTTGCTGGATGTGTGTACGGTGTGAGAAGAACCTCCATTGGCATTAAGAGAACACAAGAATTAGCAGTAGATCATTCGGCCCCTCGAGCATGCTGCACCATTTAGTAAGATCATGGCTGATTTGATTGTGGCCTTAACTCAACTTTCCTGTCTTCCCCATGAATAACCTTGATTCCGTCGATCAAAAATCTATCCAACTCAGCCATGAATATAATCAATTACACAGCATCCAGGATTCTCTGGAAAAGAGAATACCACATGCTAACAACCCTCAGAGAAAAAGAGTTCTCTTCATTTCAGTCTTAAATGGGAGAGGCCTAATTTTGAAACTCTGTCCCTGAGTTTGAAACTCCCCCAGAAGGAAAACATTCTCTCAGCATCTATTCAGAAATGTACTACATTGATTTCAACACTTGAAAGTGATAGTTCTGTTGGTAAAGATATTTTTGTCCATCAAGACATACACAACTAGGAAGTAGTGCTTTTATACTTTATTTTCTTTGTGAGCTGTATTTTGAGACACATAGAATTACATAGGCATCTTCAACATAGTAAGGCCTGCAAAGATGCTTCCCTGGAACCTAATCAGACAGAAATCAACTCCGAGTCAAAGAAGGCGATATTATGAAAGAAATAGCCTTTTTCGTGTCAATTTGACATCTCGCTTTACAGTGCTTAATTTTTGAAATGTAGCCAGTTTTGCAATCTAGGAAGTGTGGCAGCCAATTTGTGCAGAGCGAACTCTCACAAGCAGCAATGTGGTGAAGACCAGATTATGTGCTTTTGTAATGTTGATTGAAAAATAAATAAGGGCCAAGACACTGATGTAACCGTCCTGCTCTTGAAACAGTGCCATTGGGTTTTTTACAATCTCTCACACAGGTTTACAATCTCTCACACAGGTGCTGCACAAAAGGCAGCACCCTCCAATTGTGCAGAATTCCCTCAATACTATTGACTATATACTATAACTGGAATGCTTGCTTTTTGTACTCAAGCCCTGAAGAGGGACTTGGATGCAGAATCTTGTGATTCAGGAGGTGAGAATTCTACCAATTGAGCCATGCTGACAAGTATGGTTTACGCAGCACCTTAAAGATGGAAAAGAAGTGAAGAACAGACACAAATTTCAAAGTTATACGGTTAGATGTGTATCAGTTAAACTGCAGTGAAAGGGAAGTGAAAAATGCAAACTGCATATTGACTTTTCTGACAGTCGCTCAAAGGAAATTTTGATTGCGCAAATAACCTAAGGCATAAAGTTGGGGGGACAAACAACAGGACAGAAAAGAGCAGATGTAGCAGAAGGTAATGAAAAATTGAGATTGGAAGGAAAATCATTGAGTTGTTGAGTTTATTCTGCCTCTGAAAGTTTCTGTTTAGATATCACCCCTGGTGAGTGCCATTTTCTGATCCAAGTTAACACAATCTATATCAGGGTTTTTCAAATTGCGGGTTGTGACCCATGGGTGGGTCGCAAAAGGGTGTTGGGAGAAGTGCCCAACAGCCGTGACCGTCTTTTAAAGGCAAACAATACAGTCTTCCCGCCAGAAGCGGCGACAGAGAGCAGGTCAGGCGCCCACACGTACACTCGTATCACACGTCCTGTACATCCATGCTTGTAGCGCAAAATCACAGAGGAGAGATTCCTCCATTTTCTAGCTGCCAGTAAGCAAGGCAATATGGCTTTGAAGAACTGAAGATGGATTGTTTTGTTATAAGGAAGAGAGGGCCAGAGACACAAACAGATCAGGAGAGTCCATAGCAGGACAAAGCATGGTGTGAGCTGCATGCAGAGGCTCCAGGGCCTCTGGTGAACAGTCTAAGAAGAAACTGAAATCGGGAACAAAACAGTACAAAGATGATTTTTTGAGGTATGGCTTTGTTAATTATGCCAAATCAGGATGCAAAGTCCATGTGTGTTATATGCAGGGAAGTACTGCCACATGAGAGTTGGATGCTAACTATATCTTACCTTGCTGACATCTTTTCAATTCTAAAAAAACTGAAACTCAAATTGCAATGGCAGAATGATGGTAGCTTTCGGTATTGTGAATAAATCGATGTTTTACAAAAGTCATTGAAAGTTTGGCAAGTGTGAGTGGAAAGCCAAAACCACTACATACATGTTCCCCAGACTGCTATGACACTCAGCGAAAACAGTCAGAAAGGGAACTGTAAATAGACTGGCAAGCCTTATTCAGTCGCATCTGGCTGCAATGATCAACTATTTTGATCACTACTTTCTAGAGGAGTAGTTTCAGATTTTGAAAGAGAAGAGGTGGGTGAAAAGTCCTTTTGAGTTTGAGATCTCAGAGTCAATTATTAAGTTACAGCTTCTGCGCCCCACCTGTGACAGCACATTAAAAACATGCCACATGTCCGTGCGGCTGTGAGCATTCTGGAACACTAATAAAGATTATTATTATTGTTTCTGAGGATTATCTATTGCTGAATAAAACAAGCATTTTATTGCTATTGCCCTTCACAATGACCTAGGTTGAATTTTCCGTTTTCACAAAGATGAAGACAGCACAAAGGAACCGGCTGAACTCTGCACCTGATATGCGCGTTTCCCTCTCCTCCTGTGAACCTGATTGGAGTGGGATCGTGAGGACCAAGCAAGCTCACGTGTCGTATTAAAGGTAAGCGAAAATGTGTGTTGCGAAGGCTGTCTGGCGTGGGTCGCGAAGGCCGACTGGTTGGTAAAAATTAACCCAGGGAAAAGGTTTGAAAACCATTGATCTATATAGCCCTGTTTCATTGTTTACAAACAATGCTATATAATTGCTCACAAGTAGGAAATAAATGAAGAATGACAGCACACTTAGTCCTTAACATACAGATAGAAAGTGGGCGAATGCAATTCCCTTAGGAAAGCCAGAATCTTTTATATCCTAATAGCAGTTAGTAGCCAGATATCTTTTCCTAAAAGAGGACTGTGAGGTGTACAAAAAGAAAGTTACCACTGAAGAGCACTGTAGAGAGGTAGACTGGAATGTACTTCCATTTGAAAAGAAGCCCCTGGAAACTATATTTAGCAGAAGCTGTAGTAGCTGTAAATTGGAACTAGCATGGAGAAGCTACATTCCTTTAAACTTTCTCTAAAAGAGCAGATAGATAAACCAAACAGAAAGCACAAGCCATGTTCTCAATCACCGTTGGTCACGGATTCATCTGTATAGATTGATATAAAAATGATAAGCAATGTATTGGTTCCTGTTGAAAGATTATTTACAGAATATAGGTCAGTTGCTGGAGCAAACTCGGAGAGGTTACTGCTTTACAGCACTGGTTCGAGTGGACACATTTCTATTGAGAACACTATGCTTTCGCGAACTGTTTCGCATTTCGAGACATTTGGGGAAGATTGATAAGGTCAGATGTTTTTAAGTGTTATATATGGTCAGGATTAAGAATACTCACCTCCTAATCCCTGAAAGCTTCTTCATCAACTACAAGGTTCAGGTCAGAAGTGGGATGAATTTATCCATCACTAGCCTGAATGGGATTTTAAAAATATATTATTCTTTCACTGGATGTGAATGTTGCTGGCAAAACCAGTATTTGTGCTCATCCCTAATTGCCCTTGAGAAGGTGGCGATGAACCACCTTCTTGAACAGCTGCAGTCCATGAGTGTGGTACACACAGGGCTGTTAGGGCCCGAATCCCGGCATGAGCAAGCTGGCACCTGGGCAGTACCACTGCCATTCTGGCAGTGCCAGATGGGTACCTGGCAGTGCCAGATGGGTACCTGGCAGTGCCAGGGTGGTATTTCCAGGGTGGCACTGCTGGGTGCCCGTGTGGCAGTGCCAAGGTGTCAGACGGGCGTTCCACGGTGCTCAGGAGGCAGCAGGAGTGATACCACCTTTCCCAGAGCCTGACCACCAGAGCCCTCTGATGGCCTGGGCGACCACCCAGGTGCCATTAGACCAGATTCATGTTTGTGTGAACCAATGCTAAATGACGCCATGGCGAGGTCTCTCAGGCGCAGGTGTTTGTTCCTATGCTTTGGGAGAATCTGGCGGGCGTCCGTTCCCGGGCCTTGGGAGAATGCGGCGCTAACATATTTAAGAGAGCCGAACAGCTCCCTTAAATATGTAAAATCTGGGCAGCAAGTTGGCACAGTGGTTAGCACTGCTGCCTCATTGCACCGAGGTCCCAGGTTCAATCCGGGCTCTGGGTCACTGTCTGTGTAGAGTTTGCACATTCTCCCCGTGTTTGCATGGGTCTCGCCCTCACAAACCAAAGATGTGCAGGGTAGGTGGATTGGCCATGCTAACTTTATTTTTTTTAAATATGTAAAATCTAAATCATGCCCAGTGAGGGCGAGATCCAGATCTCGGCACCTCGCGATATCTCATTAGATCTCGTGACGCGTTCCGACCTTCCCAAATCTCACGAGAGGCATGGCCTCGTCGCGTTGCCAAATCGGGTGCAACGAGGCCGTTCGATCACGCCTTCATCCATCATCTCACCATCATCGAGATTTTTTGGCTCAGAAGGAAGAATTTCTGTCTCTGAACCAGAAATGCAGGGATTACGAACCCACTTCAGGGCTTGATGTTCATGGGAGGTGTGTTCATGATGTGTTTTATATAGGTTGATAAACTGCTTGATGATCCTTACAACACTTCCCCACTATTCCCTAAAGGAGTGTATGAAGATACAAAGTAAACAAATATCACCATCATCCAAACCTTTATCCACACTACACTGCAGCTTCACTAAATGTTTATCCACACTACATCTATTGGCAATCTAAACTATGATCCACGCTACACCACTCACTACCTCAAAACATAACTTCTCTGAAAACAGCTTACCTTCTCCTCAACTCCACCCAATACAAACCCTATCTCATTTAAAACTCAGCCGTCCACATCATACCAGCTTACCCATCACGCCCACCCTCCATCAGCTACTTTTACATAATGTATGAAATTCAAATTCTCATTCGCAAAAATCGCTCCATTGCATTGCCCGCCCCATCTAATTTCTGCCACTTTCTCCGGCTGTATCTCAGCATGTTGGCTTCAGCTTTGACTTTGGTTGTATTCTTCCACTAATAGTGGCAGAGCACTGACCCTTCTCAACTCTAATCTCTGGGCCTCCAACCATTTGCTGCTTCAACAACACTGTTGGTGTTTCTAAACCACGTGGACTGCAGCGGTTCAAGAAGGTAGCGCACCACCACTTTCTCAAGAATAGTTGGAGGTGGGCAATGTATACTGGTATACTGGTTTAGCCAGTGACGCCCAATACAATGAACAATTTTTAAAAAACTGCTGGAAATAGTCTGCTTTCATTGGCGCCATTCCATCCTTTTTTAATTAATAATAATCTTTATTATTGTCACAAGTAGGCTTACATTAACATTGCAATGAAGCTACTGTGAAAATCCCCGAGTCGTCACACTCCGGCGCCTCTTCAGGTACATTGAGGGAGAATTCAGAATGTCCAAATTACCTAACAGCATGTCTTTTGGGAGTTGTGGGAGGAAACCTGAGCACCTGGAGGAAACCCACGCAGACGCGGGGAGAATGTGCAGCCTCTGCACAGACAGTGACCCAAGCCGGGAATCGAACATGGGACCCTGGCGCTGTGAAGCAACAGCGCGACTACTGTGCTACCGTGCCGAAACACTTGCAAATGTAGGAGTAATCTGTATTGTTCTAAAAAGGGTTACAGATTTTCAAATCTCTCTTTGCATTTCCGATCAGGCTGAACCCTCATGAATGTGACAGGACGCTCTCAAATCCTGCATATCCTTTCAGTACTGTACAGCTCGATACTGCATTCAGTAATGAGGTCTTAAAATGTTATTATTGGCTCTTCATAAGGCTTGTATTGATTGAAATTTGGACTTAATAGTCTAGAATTAAATCTTGCATGTAAACCATGTTCTTCTGCAGATAGATAGGCTTTTTCCTATAACAAGCCATTGTAAAATTAATCTTTCCAACCACTTAAATTTGTGCTGATCCCTCTGGTTGGCATCAGTCACCAAGTAGAATGTATATAGTGCCTTCAGTTTCAGGATGCTTCACAGATGAGATGTGGATGTTCTGGTGGAATCATTAGAAAGAATGACTGAAAATGTGATGAGATAGTTTTGAGGGAGGGTGGTATTTTTTATTCATTTACGGGATGTGGGCGTCGCTGGTTAGGCCAGCATTTATTGTCCATCCTTAGTTGCCCTTCAGAAGGTGGTGAGTTGCCTTCTTGAACCGCTGCAGCCCTCGAGGTGTAGATACACCCACTGTGCTGTTAGGGAGGGAGTTCCAGGATTTTGCCCCAGCGGCAGTGAAGGAACGGCGTTATATTTCCAAGTCAGGGTGATGAGTGACTTGGAGGGGAACCTCCAGGTGGTGGGATTCCCAAGTATCTGTGGTCCTTGTCCTTCTAGATGGTAGTGGTTGTGGGTTTGGAAGGTGTTGTCTAAGGAACCTTGGTAAGTTACTTCATGGCATCTTGTAGATGGTATACACAGCTGCCACTATTCGTCGGTGGTGGAGGGTTTGAATGTTTGTGGAATAGGGAGCAATCAAGCTGGCTGCTTTGTCCTGCATGGTGTGGAGCCTCTTGAGCGTTGTTGGAGCTGTACACAGCCAGGCAAGTGGAGAGTATTCCCTTACACTCCCGACTTGTGCTTTGTAAATGATGGACATTGTGATTTGTAGATGATGGACAGGTCGGGGGGTCAGGAGAGGAGTTAGTCGCCGTATGATTCCTAGTCTTTGATCTGCCCTCGTATCCACAATATTAATGTGGCTCCTCCAGTTCAGTTTCTGATCAATGGTGAGCCCCAGGATGTTGATTATGGGGGATTCAGCTATGGTAATGTCATTGAATGTCAAGGAGCGGTGGTTAGATCATCTCTTGTAGGAGACGGTCATTGTCTGCCACATGTGTGACACGAACATAACTTGCCAATTGTCAACCCAAACCTGGGTATTGTCCCGGTCTTGCTCCATTTCGACATGGACTGCTTCATTATCTGAGGAGTCACCAATGGTGCTGAACATTGTGCAATCATCCGCAAACACCCCCACTTCTGACCTTATGATCAGAATGACCTTATGGTAATTGATGAAGCAGCTGAAGATGATTGGGCGTCAGACACTACCCTGAGGAACTTCTGCAGTGATGTCCAGGACTGAGATGATTGACCTCCAACCACCACAAATATCTTCCTTTGTGCCAGGTATGACTCTTAACCAGCGGAGAGTTTTCCCCCTGATTCCCATTGACTCCAGTTTAGCTAGGGCTCCTTGATGCCATACTCATCAAATGCTACCTTGATGTCAAAGGCAGTCACTTTCATGTCTGACATTTGGCACTTTTGTCCATGTTTGAACTAAGGCTGAAATGAGGTCAGGAGTTGAGTGACCCTGGCAAACTGAGTGTCCGTGAGCAGGTTATCGCTGTTATAAAGAGCTGGAAGGAAGTTGCAGGATTTTGACTCAATAACAGATCAGGAACTGCAATATAGTTCCAAGTTAGGATGGTGCGTGACTTGTGGGGGAACTTGGAGGTGGTGATGCTCCCATGTATTTCTTGTCCATGTCCTTTTAGGTGGTAGAGTTTGTGGGGTTGAAAGGTGCTGCTGAAGAAGCCTTGGTGAGCTGCTACAGTCCATCTTGTAGGTATTACACACTGCTGCCTGCCACTGTGTGTTGGTGGTGGAGGGAGTCAATGCTTAAGGTGGTGGAAGGGATGCCGATCAAGTGGGTTGCTTTGTCCTGGATAGTGTCAACCGTCTTCAGCGTTTTTGAAGTTACACTCACACAGGCAAGTGGAAAGTATATCATCACACTCCTGACTTGTGTTTTGTAGACGATGGTTAGGCTTTGGGGAGTTAGGAGGTGAGGTACTCATTGTGGAATTCCCAGCCTCTTACCTGCTCTTTTATCCACAGTATTTATATGGCTGGTCCAGTTAAATTTCTGTTCAATAGTCTTGACAGTGGGGGATTCAGCAATGGTAATGCCACAGAATGAACAGGGTCAGATGTCAAGGGGAAATGGTTAGATTCTCTATTGATGGAAAAGGTCATTGCCTGGAACTTGTGTGGTGTGAATCTGTGCCATTTATCAGCCCAAGACAGTTGGGCCGAGGACACTACCCTGAGGAACTCCTGTAGTGATGTCCCTGGACTGAGATGACAGACCTCCAATAACCATCTTTTTTTGTTCTCGGAATGCCTCCAACCAATGGAGAGTTCCCCCCCTCCCAACTATTCCAATTTACTTCAGTTTTGCTAGAGTTCCTCAATGCCTCATTGGGTCAAATGCTGCCTAGATATCAAGGGCAGTCACTCTCACCTCATCTCAGGAGTTTAGTTTGTTGTCCATGTTTGGACGAAGGTTGTAATGAGGTAAGGGGCTCAATGGCCCTGGCAGAACCCAAACCGAGCACCAGTAAGCAGGTTATTTCTGAATAAGTGCTGCTTGATAACGCTGTCGATGACACTTTCCATCACTTTGCTAATGATTGAGAGTATGGATAGGATAGTAATTGACTGGATTGGATTTACCTTGTGTTTTGTGGACAGCAGTGTTGTAGCTGTATTGGATTGGCTTGGCTATGGTTGAGGGTTCTAGATGGAATACAATGGATATACATTTTAAAGTAAAATGCTTAGAGCAGAGAGCTAGAGAAATTGTTTTAGAGTGATGCAAGGCTTTTGGAATTTACTTCTATGATCAGTGATTAAGGCAGAAACTATATTAATATTCATGACTAGAATGGATAGGTGAAGGAAGGTGAAGGGATAGTGGAACTGGGTAGGTTACATGGTGACTAAACAGGGACACAGACTGAGTGGAGGAATGGCCCAGTTCCAGGCTGCAATTTATATGATGTTGGTCAAGAACTGCATGTTGTTCCCAATGTGATATGACAATTAAAACAGGTGAAAGTAATGTCAATTTTCTCTCATGCCTTTGGTTACATATGTTGTGAATGCTGTATCATTTATTTACGAAGACCATTAATTGCTCCCAGTGGTCATGCAGATCAAAATCAATGCTGGTTCAGAACTTTCAATTTATTCTCTTTCATGTGGTGGTGTTTATTTTGCAGGTGGCGGTGAGTGTGACTTTGCAGCAATGAGGTGCAGAGGAAAGGCTAAAAGTGCTCAAACCTAAAAGCAGCCCTGCAAAGGAGCAGTAACAGAGTGATGCTACAGCACTTTTGTAGAAAGCCTATTCACATAGAAAGGCTGCGTGAGAGGCATCTCAAACACCTTTGAGGTAAAAATAAACGTGTTATAGGATAGTACAATGCAGGAGGAGGCCACTTTGGCTCATCAAATCTGCACTGGTTTGTTTGAAGAGCAATCCAGTTAGTCCCACTGGTCCCATCTTTCCCCATTTCACTGTTATTTTTATCTGCTTCAAGTATTTATCCATTAATTTTGAAAGGTACTATTGAATCTGTTTTAACTATCCTATTTGCATTGTAAATTCCGACCACTCGTTGCATGTTGCCCTGGTTAAATCTACAAGTATGCGTTCAAACTCAATTTATAGGAGAATGCAAAATTCTGTAAATTTTGTTCTACTCTTCAGAAAAGGCATCAATTTTCTTATCCTCCCACTAAGTCGTGTTTGTGACATGAAAAGGAAAATTTCTCTATAAATTTCACAGTGGGGGCCCTTAACTGAAAATTGAACCAAATGCTATGCTGTAGTTATAGAACTTGAAAAAAAATTGTATCTGCTTGACAGTCTAGTCACATTCATGGCCAAGTGACAGTCAGCAGTATTTAAAAAAATTCATTCTTGGAATGTGAGAATCACTGACAAGGCCAGCTTCTGTTGCCCATCCGGCCTTGCCCATGTGGTGGTGGGAGCTGGCCATTTCACAATGAGTTGGCAACGCGGAAAACTATTAATTACAGTGGGTTCATGAGCTGAGTCCAAACTCAGACATGGGAACATAACGGGGGAAGCATTCATGGCTTCAGTACTGGATATTTGTGGTGCTATTGTCAAAAATTCAATAGCCAATTCCTTCATTTCAGAACTCAATCAGGAGTTGGCCGTGAGTTGGATCCTCACGTTTGTTCTGCTGGTCAGTTGGATCCTGCCTAATTGGTATCTCAACATCATTTATTCTCATTTGAGTTACATCCTTGGAAACCCGTTCCTAATGAAAATCAATCTTGGAAATTCAAACTGATATGGCATCTACAGCCTTTGGGCAGGGAAAGAAACACAGCCGTAATTCAGTGTTTTGACCATAGAAATCATGCAAAACTATGAATAAGTTACACAGGCGCTCCATTATTATAGCTGAATGTTGTGCAGGGAAAGATATATAAGAATGCTAGAAGGGGAAAGAAACAATAGGCGCGATCTAATGGCCACGCTATGCCCGAAACGCAGCTCGCCGTGGCGCAGCATGGCCAATAAAAGCCGGGAGTCCCTGCTTCCAGAATCTACCAGGCTCGCAACGCCTCCAGAAGACCACAAGACAAAGGAGCAGAATTAGGCCACTCAGCCCATCAAGTCTGCTCCACCATTCAGTCATGGCTGATATTTTTCTCATCCCCCAAGATCTATTGCGATCTGGCGAGACAATGCAATGTAAATCCGCCCATTGTGGTCGGGATCACTTTTTCGCAAATCTGAACATTAAAGCGAGACAGCTAGTCTCACTGTAACGTGCAGATTCCTGGGTTACCTGAGGCGTGGAATCTAACCCACTCGTCTCGAAGATCTTGAGTGAACGCCGTTCAGTTCTGGTTTCCACAAATGGGGACCAGATGGAACGGCACTCGTGGGGGTCTCCCAGGGGATCGAAGGTCCCCAGGTGCATGCCCTTTGGCAGGGTGGCCCCCTGTGGTACTGCTGGTATCACCCCGGTACACTGGCACTGCAAACCTGCCAGGGCAAGCTTGGCACCCTGGTGGTGCCAGCCTGGCACTGCCAATGTGCGCAGGTTGGGGAGAGTGTGTGGGGGAAGCGGGTACCCTCCCATAGTGCCTTGGGGTTTAAAGGAGGGCTGGGCACCATTTAAAAATGGCATCCCAATCTCTTGCTGCACCGAGGAGTTCTGGCGAGTGGAGCCCCTCAGTGCATAAAATGGGGCTATGTGCAGCCTCGGCTGCGCGTCCCGTTGAGGCCCCTTATCAAATTCAAGTTGTGTTTTATAGCCTTGTGTTTCTCGGCGCTGTGACCGCCGGGATATACACAGCTAAACGCGTTCGCGATGGGACTTTTTCCCCATTTAATTAAATTGCATCCAAAGTGATCCTACAACTAGATTTCGCTGACAAACTCATTTTATTTTGCATAGGGCTGTCTGTTAATACCTCAAGTGCCTCATTTCAGTCATGTGGTCCTACTGGTAGCAGTCAGGTCTGTGAGTCCCAATATCTGGGCTTGCTGCAATGTTGGAAGTGCTGTCTTTTGGCTGAGATATTACACTGAGGACCTGCCTGGCCTCTCAGATGATGTAAAAGATTTCAGGGCACTTTTTCAAAGAAATGTTCCCCTGTATGCAGGTCAATATTTGTCCCTGAACCAATAAGAGCAGATTATATGGTTACTATGTTGCTGCTTGCTGTGGACAAAGGGGCTGCCCTACATTATAACAGTGACTACATTTCAAAAATTACTTCATTGGCTGTAAATCGCTTTAAGACATGTGAGGTTGTGAAAGGCATTAAAGAAATGCAAGCCTTTCTTTTATAAATGTACTGGAGACACAAAACATTTGAACCTAAATTAGCAAGACAATATTTCACTCAGGAGTGTTTACATGTGGAGGTCTGAAGCACACAGTCTACAGAGCTGAAGGAAAGCCCATAGGTTGGCATGCCTCTAGAAAGTTTTGAATGAACATTGTCAGGAAACAGAGGTTATTTTAAGTAATCTACATTTATTTTTGTGGGTATTAGAAATGTTGTAACCTACGCAAGACCCATGGGGCCGGGCTACCCCGCTAAGGGCCTGGCCCCCTTATCAGTAGGAGAGGAATCCAGACTATAAAACTCTGGCCAGGGTGTGAGGCGCAGATAATCCCTTCTGGGACCTGTGTACACTGTGTAAATAAACCTTTCGTTCCCAGCACTTACCATGTAGCTGTGAACTCA
The DNA here is from genome assembly GCF_902713615.1 of Scyliorhinus canicula. NCBI lineage: Eukaryota > Metazoa > Chordata > Chondrichthyes > Carcharhiniformes > Scyliorhinidae > Scyliorhinus > Scyliorhinus canicula. The sequence continues at coordinate 14,296,361 of NC_052147.1, read as the reverse complement.
ACACTGGCGACGAGGATTAAGTGAAGCTGCAGACGCCACCGTTTACGCTGTACCTGGCCATCTCTCCAAAGACCTCTGGAGGTTGGTTCACCCATTGCAGCGATGCCGCGCTTCAGGAAGGTGGACGTATTTGATGTGGGTATTCAAGATTGGTCACAATATGTTGTGCAGATGCATAATGTTTTTTTCCCGGGCCAATGTCATTATTGGAGATGAGGGTCAGGACTGTGAGCCTCTCGATGACCTAATGGGTGCCCAACTTCAGTGTGATTAAGAGCCCAACATACGCCGCTGCACCAGATTCGAAGTCATTTGCAGATCTGGTAGCACTTGTGGTAGATTATTTCAATAATCAGCCAGTCATCATCCAGTCCTACCTCTTCAATATGGAGGGGCGGAGCCCTGGGGAGTCTATCATGGAATTCTTGGTGCATCTCCATCTCAAAAGAATTCTGCGCATATGGCGCCGCCCTCTCGGAGATGTTGTGGGATGGATTGGTCTGCAGCATGCGTAACACAGCAACCCAGCAGAAGTTGCTTGCTGAGCCTCAGTTGGACGTCCTTGGCCCTGGAAATCACCATGTCGTGGGAAAGCACAGAGCGGGGTGTACAGGAATTGCAGGGGATAGAAGTTCTCAGCTTAGAGTGCACTCCTCCCTGGAGCGTGGCGTCCCTCAGCCGGGTAACGCTGGTTCTGCCCTGGGCAGCAGCCTGCCGGGGGTCAGGCCAGTGGCCAAGGACCCCAACAACCGGGCAGGATCCCTCCCCGGATCCGGATAAGGAAGACCCCGGGCATTGAGAGCAGCGACCGTGGGATGGTCCTTCTGCCCACTGCTTCACTTTTTTATGGAAGAACCCACAGATGATGGTCTGCTCACCCAAAGTTGCCCCCATTAGGTTCACGGTTCGAGTCAATGGTCACCCATTACTACTGGAGTTGAACACAGGTGTCGCCGTCTCTGTTGTCGGTAGGCGCACTTTTGAGAAACTCTGGATGGGAGTACAGCTCCTGTCATTAGACATCGAGGCTTGGTTGGTCGCATATACCAGAGAACCACTGACTACAGCAGGCACCGCGGTGGCTCCTATAATCTGCGGGCAGCAATCCCTGATTGTGGTGAAAGGCGACGGCACCAGTTTGCTTGGCCGCGACTGGCTACAATGCAGGAGGTTTTCCAAATGGGCTCGAGAGGCCCCAACGGCGTTGTCAAAGTACCCCAAGGTCCACCATATCATGGCGAAGATCAGAGTGGACCCTATGGTGCAACCTAGCTATTTCTGTGATCACCCAGTTCCCTCCGTGCTACTGCCTACGATAGAGGTGGAGCTCGAGCTCGGTCGGCTTGAAGGCCTGGGGATCATCCGGTGAAGTTTGTGGATTGGGAAGCACTAGTCACCCTGTCATGAAGCTCAACGGAACAGCTTGCCTCTGTGGCGATTATTAACTGACGGTGAATAGAACCTGTAACAGTATCCGATGCCGCTGATAGAGGACCTGTACGCCAAGTTGGCTCGACGTCACTCGTTCACCAAGCTTGATATGAGCCACGTGTACCTCCAGTTGGTGCTGGTCCTGGAGCTTCGTCAGTACATGACGGTGATTACATATCGGGCTTGTGTGAGTAGACAAGGTTGCCTTTTGATGTACCATCGGCCAATGGCATTTTCCAGTGCATGTCGGAGAATATTCTGCGGGGGATGGGTGGGGGTGGGGTTAAGCCGCGTGTGCTGATTTATCTGGATGAAGTCTTGGTCAGAGGAACGTCTGAACATGACCACCTGAATAGCCTTGACGAGGCGCTCCAACACTTTGAAGAGTACAGCACTAACCTCCGCAGAGGGAAGTGCATTTTTCACACCCAAGAGGTGACCTATCTGGGATATCATGTGGACTGCGAGGGGCTCCACCCAGTTGAAGACGAAGTGCAGCCCATCCAACAGGCCCCCGTGCTGGGTGATGTGACAGAGCTGCGTTTGTTCCTGGGCTTCGTAATTTACTATGGGACATTCATTCCGGGCCTTGCGACTATGTTGGACCCCCCTGCACAATTTACTCAAAAAAAACCAGGAGTAAACCAGGAGGGGCGCCGCAGGAGGCACCGCTCGCCAAGATAAAAAGGTACCTAAATTCTTCTCAGCTGCTGATCCACTTTGACCCCATAAAGCCGCTCTTGGTCACCTGCAACACCTTGCCATACGACATCGGCACCCATGCTGTCTAATCGGAATGGCGACGGCAAGGAGCGGCCGACAGCTTTGCCTCGAGGACGTTGGCCGCAGCTGGGCGCATTCATGCCCAGATAGAGAAGGAGGGTGGCTGTGGTGTTTGCCTAAAGACGTTCCACTAGTAGGTGGGGTTACTGGGTTATGGGGATAGGGTGGAGGTATGGGCTTAAGTAGGGTGCTCTTTCCAAGGGCCAGTGCAGACTCGTTGGGCTGTATGGCCTCATTCTGCACTGTAAATTCTCTGATTCTATGTCGGTCTATGGGCACGGTTCACTGTATTAACCGATCACAAGCTACTGCTGGGGATATTCAAAGGGGACAGGGCCATCCCACCTATAGCGTTGGCCAGAATTCAATGATGGGTCCTCTTATTGGTGGCATACAAATGCATGCTTGACTATTGCCCTTGGCCGCAGATCGCGAATACTAATGCATTGAGTAGGCTCCCGCTTCTGATGAGGCCACCGACGCCCCATGGGGCCGACAACCTTGTTGCTCCGATGCATTATATGGACAAATTGCCGGTCACGGTGGCCCCGATTCGTGCAGAGATACAGACTGACCCTTTGTGATTCAAGGTTCATCATATCATGTTGTATGGGGCCCAGCATTGCGCCCCGAAAGCTTTACCTTGACGATCGCCGAGTTCAGCATGGAATACAGTATACTCCTTTGGGGATGCACGTGGTGGTATAACCACAAGACCGCATCTTGGCAGATCTCTATAACGGACACACTGCCGTGTCTAAGATGAAGATGCTCGCCCAAAGTTACGTGTGATGGCCGGGGTTGGACACGGAGATTGAGCAGCTCTGCCAATAGTGCAAAGTATTCAGAACCAGCAGAACTCCCACCTGCGGCACCGCTTCATCCCTGGCAGTGGCTGGGTCGGCCATGGGTGCACCTCCATGCTGATTTTGCAGGCACTTTTCAGGGGTCCATGTTCCTCCTCCTCATTGACGCACACTCCAAATGGTCGGATATTCACAAGATGGAAGCGATGACTTCTAGGGCGACAGTCGTTAAGCTCAGTTTCGGTTTAGCACGCACGGCATCCCGGAGGTACTGGTCTCCGACAATGGAACACCATTTACTAGTGCAGTGTTCGGAAATTTAATGCAAACAAATAGGGTGCGCCACGTGAGCACTGCCCTATATCACCACAGTTAAATTGGGTTTTACCCAAAGAGCGGTCGAGACATTCAACCGTGGCATGAGCAAATAGACCTTGGGGTCCCTGGTCACACGCTTTGCATACTTCCTTTTCTGCGAACGGTCAAATCGCACAGACACTGGCAGAGATTCTCATGGGACGTCAAAGTTGTCTCAGCCTGCCATTGCCTGACATTGGGGGGAAGGTACGCCATGGGCAGGAGCCGCTGGGGTGCCGCCCTGTAAAGCATGTCCCACCTAGATAATTCACATCAGGTGACAAAGTCCATGTGCGCAACTTCAGAGTCGGGGCCAAGTGGGTTTCTGGCACTATCATTTGGCAGACCAGGCTAGTGTTTTACTGGGTTTGTGTGCAGGACCGGGAATAGAATAGGCACCTCGATCATCTCTGCAGTAGGAGCCCCATGATGTGCGACCTCCGAAAGGCTGGGACCGTCCCACCCACCACGGCGCCGGTGACTCTGCACGTGCCGTCCCATGAGGGACTTGATGGCGGGTTGCAAGATTGCCGAGGATTCCGACTCCACCATGGAGCTTCAGTGGCTGGACGTTTCTGTTGGGGAGTCTCCCTCCGATGATTGTCCCACCCCTTTGCCAGACACACGTTTTCAAACTTTGGAGGGGAGGGAGAGGAAGAGATGTTGTATCCTACACGAGACCCATGAGGCCGGCCCGTTTAGGTCCCCCTTGAGTCTGGGCGGCAAGGTGGTGCAGTGGTTAGCACCGCCACCTCACGGCCCTGACGACTTGGGTTCGATTCCATTAGGAGTTTGTACATTCTCCCCATGTTTGTGTTTGCGAGGGTCTCACCCCCACAACCAAAAAAAGATGTGCAGGGTAGGTAGCTCTGCTGACCCACGATGCCGAGGACCCAGGTTCGATCCCAGCGCCCTGGGTCATTGTCCATGTGGAGTTTGCACATTCTCCCCGTGTCTGTGTGGGTCTCATCCCCACAACCCAAAGATGTGCAGGGTAGGTGGATTGGCCACACTAAATTGCCCCTTATTTGGAAAAAAAGGACACTTTGAATAAAGAAAAAAGGTTCCCAATGAGTCTCGTGGAGTATGAGCGTCCCCGCTAAGGGCCGGAGCCCCCTTATCAGTGGGAGAGGAAAGCAGACTATTAAAATCTTGGTCCAAGTGTGAGGCGGAGGGCAGCTGGTCCCTTCTGGGACCTGTGTACATAGTATTTCGAAACCTCTGTAAATAAACCTTTTGTTCACAATACTTCCTGTGTGGTTGCTTCTGTGAACTCAACAAGAAACAAGGTATAGCTTTAAGCAAGTTTAATTTTGTGTTTCTGTGTATGGTGGCTAAAACATCAGTTAGCTTCATGTTGAACAAATGTGCCTGCTAGTCTGGGTTTTGGTTTCAGTTCAAAATTTGCCTGCATTGTAATTATAGGTTTATGACGTAAAGTCATTGATAGATATCAAAAAACTAAGCTGTTGCTTAGCAACCAGGGGCTCACACTGAAAGGCATAAGCACTTGTGGTTCAGTTGTAACCAGGAATCTGAGGAGAAAGCAGCTCTCACAGAAACTGCCAGCAGAGAGGCAGGGCATTGGAGTAAGATGCAGAAAGCAAGTCCCAGAAGTTAAAGAAGGACAGCTTTTCATTCCCTGGTTTCCAGTACTAAATCCCAGGAAAACTAAAGTTAAAGGAACAAAGAACTGGAATCAAGGGACTGTCCACTGAAGTTAAATAAAGGAGCAGAGAGAGGATCCTAGTTAAAGACAGGGCTGAAAGATGCGGACTTGGTGAGGTTGGCCAGCGAGATGCCAGACATCTGAAGTAATCCTAAATTGGAGACACCTTAATACAGCCTGAAGAAGCAGTAATGTTCTGTTGGTATGGCTGAGTACCTGGTGGATTGTGTGGAAGCTTGAACACATGTAGCAATCCAAGTTAGTGGAATACTGAAAGGAGGGACTGAAGTCCTGGAAGTGGATCCTTGGTGAAGGCATCCGAGAGAAAGCTTTGTTTTGGAGAAGATTATGAGGTGTGTTTTTCGAGAGTGGAGGTTGGAAACACTTGCGTGGAAATCAGAATGCTAGTGAGACCAGTTGGCTCACAGTGTGATAAGCATCTGGTAGCATTTGCTGATAAGACCACAGAAGTTGTGGTGGATGGCATCTACCACTTGGTTTCAGAGTGTGGTCTGTCTGACCACAGTTGGCTTATTGATTTACACGGTCTGTGTCCTTACTGAGAACATTATAGTACAAGAAATATTGTAACTTATGTTAAAAATCTGTGAAGATATAGGTGGGGTGAAAGAATGTTACATTATAGTCAATCTTTTCATGTTTAATAAATGTTTTATTCTTTTGTTAAAAATTAATTGGCAGTGCTGTGACTGTTCATCCACATCTCTAAACAAAAAATAAAAGTTATGGTCTATCGAGCCAGGGTTCCATTCTGGGACCTGACTGTCTAGCATTATCGGGTGGATTGGCCACGCTAAATTGCTCCTTAATTGGGTACTCTTATAAAAAATACATTTAAATGTTTTAAGCATTACATTATTAGATTCAAGATGGTGCCAGAGCATGGCGACTCTCTGCGAGTTCTCTCAAACAGACCCTTTTCTTTTGTCTATTATGTACGTACAGTGTACGTTCCCTTGACGGCAAAAATTACTTTTCACTGTACTGCGGTACATGTGACAATAAATATTAATCAATGAATCGGCCACAACAGTGACCGAGCTTAAAGAGTTCATAACCAGCAGCTCCAATGTTTCATCTGCTCATCCCTTTTCTTCCCCTCCCCACAAAAAAAACAACAAAGGACTGGAACAATCTTCCACCAGCCGTAAATGAATCCTGAGGGGGTTCCTGGAGACTGAAGGAAAATCTGTTTATCTTTTAATATTAACGTGGCCATTGACTGCACTCGTGGTGTGCCTCCTACGATAATTCCCTGAAGGGCGGAAGAAAGGCGATGAAGGGAAACTTTTTACCGACTGCCAATCTTTCTCATCCCCGCCACTGACCCAACCAGATGCCGCCAAGTGATGACAGATGCGTGCGGAGTCTGCACCCTCTCCCCCGTGTCCGCGCGGGGTTCCTCCGGGCACTGCCCTTTCCTCCTCACATGCAAAAGACAAAAGCGGGTTAGGTGGATCGGCCACTGCACTGTAAATTGCCCCTTAGTGTCTAAGGTTGTGCGGGTCAGGCAGGGGTTACGGGCCTGGGTGAGGTGCTCCTTCAGGGGTGGGTTGGGGGGAAAGGATGCAGACTCGATGGGCTGAATGGCCTCCTTCTGCGCTGCAGGGATTCTGTGAACCTGTCAAGTGTGCTGGGGAGCGGGTGTCTTTATCGAGTTCAGGCACTTACTTTACAGTTGTGTTGAGCTCTGGAAAAGTCGACGATCCCCACCAGGTCGGGCGGGGGTTGGCGCCTCTTGTAGTATTTGAAGAGCCTCCTGAAGGCGTCTTCTCCCTGCTCCAGGAGGACGGCCGCCATCAGCCCGGCGGCGGCCATTACTACAACAACAACAACAACAACAGCCTCACAACCGATCACAATTTTTGATCGACACTACCACCTCCCCCTTCCGCGGTCTTTCGACAACATTTATATTGAACTCTCGGCAGCAGCGTCCCGTTAATTTTCGGCTGGGCCCTGAAGGTCAGGGGTCAGCGCCCGGCGGCCGTTACAAGATGGCGGCGGCAGCTCCTTCCAGAAGGAGCTTCGAGATTTTCGTGTCGCGGATCCCCTGGACCCTGGCCAGCAGTGAGTGCGGCGCCTTCTTCAGTGTTCGCTCCTTTGTTTATGATTTTTTTTGGGGGGGAGGGGGGTAATTTGTGGACTGGATGAAAGGACAGACCATGGCGGCGATCTGTGATGATCCCTCAGCGACGTTAAATACACAAAAAGGGCGGGGAAAAGCTGAGCAGCGCTGACAGCATCTGCGGAGAGAGAAGCAGAGTTAACGTTTCCATCAGAGTGGTGACACTTACAAAGGGGGGGGATGGTGATTGTTCCAGGAGGGGGGAGGTGAATACTCATGGCTGTAAGATGATGTGATGGGGAAGCCAATACTGCTGGCTTTAAGGAAAAAAGGGATTGATGGTTGGTCCTTAAGGCCTGCTCCACCACTCGGTGAGATCATGGCCGACCCTTATGTGGCCTTGACTCCCCTTTCTTGCCTGCCTGCCTGTCCGCCCCGCCCCCAACCCTTGTCCATTACCAAGCACTAGCTTTTGGAGAGCAGCTCCTTCATCAGGTGAGCTATGCTCTGAAAGCTAGTGATTCGAAACAAACCTGTTTGCATTTAACCTGGTGTTGTAACACTTCTTACTGTGTCCACCCCAGTCCAACTCCAGCATCTCGTCAATTACGACATTGATGAGATTCAATGACCTGACCTCCACTGCTCCTTAGTAGACATAATTCCCAACTTTAACCACCCCCCACCTCCTAAAGAGATTTCTCATCTCCATCTTAAATGGGAGACCACTTATTCTTAAACTCTTGACCCATGGTTTTGGATTTTCTCCACCAGCGGAAATGTCCTCCCAGCATCCAACTCCAAATATGTTTTATGATTCAATAAGAAGTTAACTTATTATTTAATTTTCATATCCGTATTATAACCTGGTATGGTGCCGGTGTCTGAAGTTCAGTTTCACGCTGCTTGTCCCCCAGACCCACTGGGTCTTTACCTAAGGTTTGGTGCCAAGGGTACATTGCAATTAAAGATGAGGGACATATGGCAAAGGTGGTTTGAAAGATGAGTTTGTGCAATGCTTTCATGACAGTTTCCTGGATCAAAACATTGTGGATCCAACGAGGGATAAATAATTTATTTAGTTCTTGTATTGCACAGTAAACAGGGATTACTCAGTAAACGATCTGCTGTGAAAAATGATCACAATACAATTGAATTCCATATTAAATTTGAAAATGACAGTCCAGCCATGAACCAGAATCTTAAACAAAGCCAATTATATGAGGGGAAAGAAAGGTGGCTTTGAATGTGTAAATAGACTAAAAGGTATAGCAAAAAATAAACAGGGGGAAACTTTGAAAAAAGCAATTCAGTGTTCATCAAAATAATGAGCAAGAAAGATCCATCTTGGCACAATAATAATAAATAAGTAGAAGTATAGGAGTAGATTAAAAGAAATATATAATGTGGCAAAGAATAATAGTAACCTTGAGGATTGGGAGCGTTTTAGAAACTAGCAAAGGGCCACTAGAAGGTTGATAATACTTGGAAAATTAGAATATAAACATGAACTAACTGAAATATAAAAACAGATGGTAAATATTTTTATAAGTGTATTGAAAGGAGAGTAGCTAAAATAAACGTTAGTCCCTTAGAGGCAGAGACCAGACAAATGATCAGAAATGAGAAAATGGCAGAGACACTGAACAAATATTTTTGTCTGTCTTCACTGGAGGGGATACAAATTGCATGCCAAAAATAGAAGGCAATCAAGCGACTAAAAAGTGAGGAAATTATGGTAATTAAAATCAGCAGAGGAGTACTGGAGAAACCTAAAGGACTAAAATCCAACAAATCTCCAATTGGCTAAGGTGGTCTGGACGATTGAGTTTGTAGAACAGATTCCTGGGTCAATAGGTTGTGGATCCAACTGGGGATATATATTCCTTTTTAGTTATTTGTTCATGGGATATGGGCATTACTGGCTAGGCCAGCATTTATTGCTCATTCTTAATTGCCTTTTAAGAAGGTAGTGGTGAACAGTCTTCTTGAACTACTGCAGCCCATGTGTTATAGTAACAGCCACTGCTGTTAAGAAGGGAGATCCAGAATTTTGACCCAGTGACAGTGAAGGAATGGCGATATAGTTTCAAGTTAGGATGGTTTGCGACTTAGAGGGGGACTTACAGGTGGTGGTGTTCCCATGCATCTATTTCCCTTGCCTTTCGACGATGCAGAGGTTGTGTGTCTGGAAGATGCTGTTGAAGCAGCCTTGGTGAGTTGCAGTAGTGCACCTTGTTGATGGTACATACTGGGTGGCATGGTAGCATAGTGGTTAGCACTATGGCTTCACAGCACCAGGGTCCCAGGTTCGATTCCCGGCTTGGGTCACTGTCTGCAGAGTCTTTGCGTTCTCCAGGTACTCCGGCTTCCTCCCACAAGTCCCGAAAGACATGCTATTGGGGAATTTGGTCATTCTGAATTCTCCCTCTGTGTACCCGAACAGGCGCTGAAAAGGGATGTCTAGGGGCTTTTCACAGTAACTTCATTGCAGTGTTAATGTAAACCTACTTGTGATGATAAAGATTATTATTATTATTGCTGTTACTGTGTGTCAGTAGTGGAAGTTGTCCTGGAAGTTGTCAAGCTTCCCGGGTTTTGTTGGATTTGCATGCATCCAGGCAAGTGGAAAGTATTCCACCACACTCCTGACTTGTGCCTTGCAGATGTGGACCGGTTTTGCGGAGTTGGTAGGTGAGTTACACTCTACAGCATTTCCTGTCTCTGATGTGCTCTTGTAGCCACGGTATTTTTTTTGGCTGCTCCAGTTCATTTTCTGGTCAATGGTAACCCCCAGGATGTTGATAGTGGGGGATTCAGCTATTGGGAGATGGTTAGATTCATTTTTGGGGATGTTCATTGCCTGGCACTTGTGTGGCATGAATGTTCCTCGTCACTTATCATTCCAAGCCTGGATCTTGCTGTCCAGGTCTTGCTGAATTTGGGCACTGACTGCTTCAGGTTTCAAAAGGAGCTTGGAGATAGCTGCAGAAATAGTGGATGCAGTGGTTATGATTTTTCAAAATTGTCTGAATTTTAGAATGCTGATTATAGGTTAACAAACATGACAGATATACTAGAAGAAGTGTGAAAATAACAAAAAATTGTGAGCACCAGGGCAATTAGCCTGACATCAGTTGGGGAAATGTTGGAATCTATTATTCAGGAAACCATAATGTGCACTTGGAAGATCATAGCATAGTTGTCAGAAAGGGAAATCACATTTGATAAATTTATTGGCGTTCTTTGACGATATAATAGATAAAGGAGGACTAGGGGACTTCCGGTGACGGCGGGCGGGAGGTGGCCGCGCAACGGAGGGCTCCCGACCGGGAACGGCATTTTCGAGGCTTTAAGCCCGGTCTCAAGGTCCACGGAGGCGTCAAAGGCACGGAGAAGGTGCAGAGGAGGCACAGCAGAAGAAGATGTCAAGGGTCAGTAAGAAAACGGCCATTAAAAGAACAGCTGAGGGCCCGTCGGGGAGTGGAGAGGTCACCAGGGAAAAAGGAGGCTGGAGCACCAGGGGAGGCCGCATTGCTGAAGGCTGAAGAAAGGTAATGGCTGTTGAATTCGAAAGGCAATTTACAGAACACCTGGAGGCGATGAGGTAGGAGATGAGGGAGGTTTTGAGTGTGCTGGTGGAGGAGGCGATTTCCCGGTGACGACGGCGGTGGCGAGCGCAGTGGCGGAGGTACGGGCGCAAGGGGAGGCGCGCTGAAGGTAGTGGAGGGGACGGTGGCGCAGAACGGTGATCAACTTGCCTCGATGGGGAAGGAGATGCGGAAGGTGATGGAGATGAACAAGGTTCTGCGAGGAAAATTGGAGGACCTGGAAAACAGGTCCAGGCGACAGAATTTGAGGATTGTGGGGCTGCCTGAAGGAGTTGAAGGGCCGAGGCCGACGGAGTATTTTGCCGCTATGCTGGCAAAACTATTGGGGCAGGGGGAGGATCCCTCCTGATATGAACTGGATCGGGCTCATCGGTCGGGGAGGCCTGTACCAAAGGCGGGTGAGCCGCCAAGAGTAGTGACTTTGTGCTTCCGTAGGTACTGTGTGAAGGAGAAGGTCCTGTGCTGGGCCAAGCAGAAGCGGGTGGTGCAGTGGGCTGGAGCTGGTATACGTGTATACCAGGACTTTACGGTGGAGCTGGCGAGGAGGCGGGCTGCTTTCAACCGGGTGAAGAGGGCACTGTACATCAGCAAGGTGCAGTGCGGCATTGTATATCCAGCGAAGCTGAGGGTGACTTATAAGCTCAAGGATTTTTATTTTGGAACGGCAGAAGCAGCGGAGGAGTTCGAAGGCAGGAGGACTATGACAGAACTGAGAAATTGAGATACGGCCATGTGCCGATGTAACCTCAGGACTGTATTTTCTTCTTTTTTGTCTCTCCTTTTTTGTTTCACTGCGTGCGGGTGTATGGGCTAAAGGAGCCAATGTTGTATATATTTGGACAAGGGAAGTGATGGGACTTGCACTAGAAGTGAGGGCTCTTTTGGGTGTAGGTGGATATGCGGGGTGTGTGTGCTAAAAGGGGATTTCTGGGTTTTCCTAGGGCCGGGCAAGGGAGAAAGGGACCTGGGCAGGGGCCTCCGCGCTGGCCGGTTTAAACCGGCCAGTGAACGGGAGTGAGGTGGGGGGAGGAGCTGCAGCCATCGGAGCCTGGCAGAACAGGGTCCGAGTGGTCCAGCCGGGGTGGAAAGTTGGGGGGAGGAGTTTTACAAGAGGCAGTGGGCGGGAGGAGTTGGAGGGGAGGGTTTACAACTCTTGGGTATCACATACGGTACTCTTTCAGAGGTTGGATGACGTTGAGTGGGTGGGTGGGTGGGGGGGGGGGGGGGAAGAGTGGATTCTAGGGTGACAATGGGCGGGGGGGGGGGGGGCAGGGAGGAGTGGACTCTAGGGTGACCATGGGCGGTCCTGGACTCCTTTCTTTTTTTCTCTTTTGTTTTTTGTTTCCACCGTGGGAGGGTTTGTTTTATTGGATCCATATATTGACAGGTGGGTTGTTTGGGGTGGTGGGAGGATGGGATCGTTGTTATTGTTAAGGGGGTTGACTTTGTATTTGTTACCGTTTACTGTTTGGGGGTGGGGTGTGAATTTTGGAGGAAAATGTGAAAATGGAGAATAAAAACATTTATTAAAAAAAATAAAGGAGGACTAGTAGAGGTAGAAAACTTGGATTTCAAAAGACATTCAAAATGATGCCACACAGTGTTAATATCCAAGACTATGGCTCAGAGAGTTGGGGTAATATATTAGCATGCATCGATGATTGGTTAATGGACAGGAGGAATAAGGACAAATGGGCATTTTTTAGGTTAGCGGGATGTGACTAGTGAGTGCCGCAAGGATCTCTGGTGCAGCCTGAGATATTTACAATTTATACAAGTGATTTAGACAAAGGACTGAGAGTAATTTATCAAAGTTTGTTAATAAAAAGCCAGGTCAGATTGTAAGCTGTAAAGAGGATCTGCAAAGAGATGTAGACGGGTTACGTGAGTGGGCAACAAGATGGCGGATGGCACATGATGTGGGGCAATGTGACGTTATCCACTTTAGCAGTAAAAATAGAAAAGCAAAATAAATTTGAACAGGAGTGAAATTTGAAAATGTTGATGTCCAGAGGGACTTTGATATACTTGGACAAGGAAGGAATACAAATTTAATACTCAATTACAGCAACCAGTAGGGAAGGCAAATGGCATGATTGCCTTCATTACTAGTAGATTGGAGGACAAGAATAAAGAAGTCTTGATACAATTATACAAAGCTTTGCTGAGACCTCGCCTGGAATATTGTGTGCAGTTTTTGTTTCCAAATTTTAAAGAAGAATATCGTGGTATTTGCTTTGGAGGCAGGACAGCAAAAGTCCACTAGTTGGTTCTTGGGATGAGGGTTTTCCTTTGAGTGGCTGAGTAAACATTGCCTGTTCTCTAGAGCTTAAAGGTGAGAAGTGATCTTGTTGAAACATACAAGATTCTGAAGGACTTAGACACAGAGAGGTAATAGAATGTAAATGTTGCCACGGTACTGAGGACCATGGGCTGCTCTCCCCTTTGAGAGCTGACTGTTGGCGATTTAACCTGAGTGTCACCATGCCTCAGGTGAGGGGCAGGGTTGGGAAGGCGGGCCCTTCATGAATAACCTCAGCCGGGACAGGAATTGAACCCGTGCTGTTGACGTCACTCCGTGTCATGAACCAGCGTCCAGCCAACTGTGCTAACCAGGAATTTTGTGTGAATGTATTGTACATTGAGTACACTCCAGGCTGGGATGAGTAGATAAGAGTTTTGATCTCAGAATCAATGAATGTGGGGTGCTGGTGGGAAAGTGGAGTCGAGACATGACCACCCATGACCATATTGAATGGCAGAGCAGGTTTGAGGGTGATATTGTGTATTCTTCTTATTTCCAATGTTTTTATGTAAGTGTGCTTTATATAATTTAGTCTTTTGAGTGTTTAGAAGATTATCAAATTAAATGTGCCCTCTATATCTCTGCAGAAGAAATCAAAGAATATTTTGGACAATTTGGACTTGTCAAGAAATGTCTTCTTCCATTTGTGAGTATTTAATTAGCTGGTTAGCATTTTTGGTCTGTTATAATGTAAATTGGAGATTGCTTTATATTCCGTGGCCAAGATTATTCTGTTTCTGGGTGGAGTTCACAAGTTCGTGATGCAGTATTAAGACACTTCTGGTAAGTGATCTTGAATATTTCCAATATCTTATTTACACAAATGGATATTCCATTTTTAATGACGTGAGCTAATTTGAAGCTATGACAAATTGTAACATCCTTTAGGACTACAAAAGGGTCAACAGGATGGGCAGATAGGTCACAGATGTAGTTTAATTTTGAAAAAATGTGAAGAATACATTTGAAAGGGCAGCACGGTGGCCTAGTGGTTAGCACAACCGCCTCACGGCGCTGAGGTCCCAGGTTCGATCCCGGCTCTGGGTCACTGTCCGTGTGGAGTTTGCACGTTCTCCCCGTGTCTGCGTGGGTTTCGCCCCCATAACCCAAAAATGTGCAGAGTAGGTGGATTGGCCACGCTAAATTGCCCCTTAATTGGAAAAAATAATTGGCTAATCTACATTTAAAAAAAAAAGAATACATTTGAAGAAAGAATATATAAAGAAATGCATCCTCAGTTGATATTGCAAATCGAACAGAGGAGTGGAGGTGTGGGGTACAAGGGTTATTAGTAGCAAGAAGGGCAAGCCGAAAAGACCATTCTGTAAAAAGCAAATTACACCCTGGTTTTGTATTTGGGGGGAATAGAATACAAAGGCAAAGCTGTAATGTTGAACTTGTACAAATTGTTAGGCTGAGATTCTGTATACGATTTTGGACATGGAATATAAAGGATACCGGAAGCTTGGATGCAACGTTGCCTGAAACAGAGCAATGGTGAATGATTGATTTTCACTGGAGGGATGTATATGGTGGGGTTCTCCAGGGATTGGGACCAGAATCAATGTTATTTAGAAATTATATATTAATGATCTAAACTTTGGTATACATGTTTTGATGTGTAGAGGAAGAGGACGTAGACTGTTTGGGCAGTCATGTGGCAGATGACATTTGATGTATAGGGAGGAAACACGAGGAGTGGGTGCAGAAAGAGACGTGGAGATATATGTGCATAAACAGTTGAAGATGGCAATTGAGGTAGAGAAAGCAGTTAAAAAGGCACATGCGATTTTGGTTTTATAATTGTTGGCATAGAGTACAAAAGCAAGAAAATTATGATGAATCTTGACAAAACACTGACTTGGCTTCAGCTGGAGTATTATGTCCCATTATTGACACCTACTTTAGTGAGGATGCAGAAAAGATTTATGAGCATAGTTCTAGGGCTGAGAGACTTCTGTTTATATGGATAGCCTGGAGATACTTGGGTTGATCTCAAGGAAGAGAAGGTTAAGGATGTTCAAAATCGTGAGGGGTCTAAAATAAAGTAGATGGAGAGAAACGTTTCCCAGTGGCAGAAGAGTCAAGAAGCAGAGGGTACCAATTTAAAGTGCTTTGAGAAAGAACCAGTGGTGACATGAATGTTTTTACGTAGCAAGTTGGTTGACTCTGTCAAGAGAATGTGGTGGAGGCAGATTCATTCGTAGATTCATAGAAAATGTACAGCACAGAAAGAGGCCATTTGGCCAATTGTGTGACTTTCAAAAGGGAATTAGCTGATTTGTCCTTTTGGTAGGTATGTATGTGAAAGGCTGAATATCCTCCTGTGCTGAACTCATTCTCGGATTTAATGATGGTATGATTTCAAAAAACATAAGATAAAGTCACTGAATTATTACAGTGGGTGAGAGCATATAATTAATTATGAAGAGAAACCCGAGAAGTTTTAGCCTTTTTATCATGGGTGAGTTTTCAAATGAGGTGTTCATAGTTGCGCAGGATGACATTGCTTCATAAGAACTTAAGAAATAGAAGCAGAAGTAGACCATATGGCCTGCTCTTGTCATTCAATATAATCCTGGGTGAGCTGGTTTCAAATCCACTTGCCTGCTCACTCCTCATATTGATTCCTGAAGGGGGCCACTGGTCAGGCACAAATTTAAGATAATGATTAAACGGGTCAGAAAAAAAGTTAAAACACATTTGTTTTAGAATGTGAAGTTCTCCACAATAAAGTAATGTTGAAATACGTGATTTTAATTGTATCAGTTGATGAAAAGGACATATAATAAAAGATATATGGTGAGGGAGGAGAGTAATATGACGGACGGCGTAAACACTTGTGCAGGTTTGATGTGCTGAATATGTGCTCCAGTATTCCATGATTCCAGACACGAGGGAGGGGTAGGTAACACCTACTGGTTAGTGGATGAGTAATCCAGAGACCTGCTCTAATGATTCAGAGAGACAAATTCAGATTCCACTATGCAACTGGGGAATTCAAATTCTATTAAATATGGAATTTAAGGGCAGCACGGTGGCCTAGTGGTTAGCACAACCGCCTCACGGCGCTGAGGTCCCAGGTTCGATCCCGGCTCTGGGTCACTGTCCGTGTGGAGTTTGCACATTCTCCCCGTGTCTGCGTGGGTTTCGCCCCCACAACCCAAAAATGTGCAGAGTAGGTGGATTGGCCACGCTAAATTGCCCCTTAATTGGAAAAAATGATTGGCTAATCTAAATTTAAAAAAAAAAATATGGAATTTAAACAAATACAGTACTTGGTCACCATCGCTGATATCATAAAAATCCATCTGGATCACTAATGTATTTCAGGGAAGGAAATTTGCTGTCTTCATCTGGTCTGGCTTTTAGGTAATTTGGATATTCTGAATTCTCCCTCTGTATACCCAAACGGGTGCCAGAATGTGGCGACTAGGGGCTTGTCACAGTAACTTAATTGCAGTGTTAATATAAGACTACTTGTGACAATAAAGATTATTATTATTATTATGTGACTTCTGACCAAAGCAATGTGGTTAATTCTTTTTTTTATAAATGTATTTTATTATAAACATGTATCAAAACAGGTTACAGCGAACAAACATCTCGGGAAACAGGGCAGCAGGGAAGATGTTACCAATGAGGTGTATCCATAACTAGGGGTTATAGTCTGAGGATTCAAGGTAAACCAATTCGGACAGAGATAAGGAGACATTTCTTCACCCAGAGTGGTGAGCCTGTGGAATTCATTACCACAGGAAGTAATTGATGCTAAAACTTTGAATATGTTCAAGAGGCGGCTGGATATAGCACTTGGGGAGAATGGGGTGAAAGGCTCTGGGGAGAAAGCAGGATTAGGCTATTGAGTTGGATGCTCGGCCATGATCGTGATGAATGGCGGAGCAGGCTCAAAGGGCCAAAAGGCCGCCTCCTGCTCCTATCTTCTATGTGTCTATGAAACATGCATCTCTACAATCTACGTGGTTAATTCTTAACTGCCTCCTACACTGGCTATGCCACTTTACGTAAATAAATTTACAAAAAACTGCAGTTAACGTGATGAACTTTATAAATGATCTCTGCTGATTACATTTAAAGTTTATCAGTCATTCAGCCTGTGTTGGTAAACAAGCAACTACCTTTATTGGATTTCATTGAAGTTGAAGCTGACACATCTGCCACTAGGCAAATTAATCTGTAACTACTTTTGTGAAGATAGCATGTTTCTTTTATTGAGACTGTTGCTTAACACACCTACAGTATTTGAAATCTGCTTCCACTCCAGACTTAATATTTTAAACAGCAAATCAGAATTGCCAAGCCTTGTGGGCTGCATGTAATCTGGACTGGGATTTGGACACACTAATCTTAAATCATAAATGACACTAACAAGAACTGTGGGACACTGATTAAGTGTACCCATTATCATCTTAACGGGCAGGATTACAGTACAGTTTGGAAGAATGTTATTGTGTATTGGGGTGGCATGGTAGCAGAGTGGTTAGCACTGTTGCTTCACAGCACCGGAGTCCCAGGTTCGATTCCCGGCTTGGGTCACTGTCTGTGCGGAGTCTGCACATTCTCCCTGCGTCTGTGTGGGTTTCCTCCGGGTGCTCCGGTTTCCTCCCACAAGTCCCGAAAGACATGCTTGTTGGGTGAATTGGACATTTGGAATTCTTCCTCTGTGTACCTGAGCAGGTGCCGGAGTGTGGCGACTAGGGAATTTTCACAGTAACCTCATTGCAGTGTCAATGTAAGCCTAATTGCGACAATAAAGATTATTATATTTCATTCTCTGCACCATCTGTGAGTAATAAAATTCTAGCATCCTAGATTTTCTTGAGCACAAAATCAAGTGCAGTACTGAAGGAGTGTTTCACTGTCTTTCGGATGAGATGTTTAACCAAGGCTGCATATGTCTGCTCATGTGAATGTATGCAGATCCTGTGGCACTATTTTGAAGAAGAGCAGGGGACTTGCCCTGGCCAATATTTATCCCTCAATCTGTATCACTAAAACAGATTGTGTGGTTATGTATTTCTGTTTGTGGCAGCTTGTTCTATGCACATTTGCTGCTGCCTTTTTTACATTATAATAGTAGCTAGACTTCAGAAGTACTTTGCTGTTAAGTGCTTTTGAGATCTCTGGTTGTTAAAATAACTATATAAATGCAAGTCTGTCTTCAAGTAGAACTTCTTCAGCACAACTCTTATATGGTGTGCTACTATTGTCCAATCAACTTGTTTAAAATAGATCTGAGGCTCGAGGAGTACTGCATTAACCTAATTATGTATTATGTATGACACTGACTGCTTCATTTCAGGTCCCATTCAAGTCCTTTATTTTAATACATGGGGGATTGCATCCAAACTTGCAGTTTATATATAGATGATAGCAATAAAAAATATACTGTGGTTACTGGAAATCTGAAATAAAGAGAATAATGCTGACAAAACTCAGACCTGGCAGCATTTGAGGAGAGAAAGAGATTTTAAAAATAAATTTTTGAGTACCCAATTTCTTTTTTTCCAATTAAGGGGCAATTTAGTGTGGTCAATTCACCTACCCGGCACATCTTTGGGTTATGGGGGTGAGACCTAGGCAGACACTGGGAGAATGTGCAAACTCCATACAGTGTGACCCGGGGCCGGAATCGAACCCGGGTCCTTGGTGCCGTGGGGCAGCAGTGCTAACCACTGCACCACCCTGGAGAGAAACAGCGTTAACGTTTTGAGTCCATTAATTCTTCAGTGGGCCAATCCTTTGTCTGGTTACCCTCTTGCTCCTTATATACGAATAAAAGGCTTTGGGATTTTCCTTAACCTTGTTAGCCAAAGATATTTCATGACCTCTTTTCAGGCCTCTTTATTGCGCGTTTGAGATTTGTCCTACTTTCCCGATAATTCTCCAAAGCCTCATCAGTTTTAAGTCGCCTAGATCTTATGTATGCCTCCTTTTTCATCTTGGCTAGTCTCACAATTCCACCCGTCATCCATGGTTCCCTAATCTTGTCATTTCTTTCCCTCATTTTCGCAGGGACATATCTGTCCTGCACTCTAATCAACCTTTCCTTAAAAGACTCCCACATTTCAAATGTGGATTTACCCTTAAACAGCTGCTCCCAATCCACATTCCCTAGCTCCTGCTGAATTTTATTATACTTGCCCTTTCCCCAATTTAGCACTCTTCCTTTCGGACCACTCTCGTCATTGTCCATGAGTATTCTAAAACTTATGGAATTGTGATCGCTATTCCCAAAGTAATCACGACTGAAACTTCAACCACCTGGCCGGGATCATTCCCCAATACCAGGGCCAGTATGGCCCCTTCCCGAGTTGGACTATTTACATACTGCTCTAAAAAAAACTCTCCTGGATGCTCGTTTCAAATTCTACTCCATCTATGCCTCCAACAATACACGAGTCCCATTCAATGTTGGGGAAGTTAAAATCTCCCATCATGACCACCCTATTGCTCCTACGTTTTTCTATAATCTGTCTACATATTTGTACCTCTACTTCACACTTGCTTATGGGAGGCCTCTAGTAAAGTCCCAACAATGTTACTGCAGCCTTCCTATTTCTTAGCTCTACCCATATTGCCTGTGCTTGAATCCTCCACAGTGCCCTCCTTAATCACAGCTGTGATATCATCCCTGACCAGTAATGCAACTTCTCCACCCCTTTTACCTTCTCTATCCCTCCTGAAGCCTGGGATATTTAGTTGCCAAATATAGGTGAGTTCAGAAGTGTTAGATGTCTATTCAGAAGGTGAAGTGCTGTATCTCCAGTTTGTGTTGGGCTTCACTAGAACATTGCAGCAGGCTAAGGATGGATATGAGCATGAGAGCAAGATGGTGAGCTGAAATGGCAAGCGACTGGAAGGTTGGGGTCATGCTTGCAGACTGAGCAGAGGTGTTCTGCAAACCAGTCACCTAATGGGAACAGTGAATTCAGCAGATGAAATTGAAGGAGATGCAAGTGAAATGCTGCTTCACCTGAAAGGAGTGTTTGGGGTCTCGGACAGTGAGGGATAGTTAAAGGGGCAGGTGTTGCACCTTCTGCGATTGCATGGAGGGAAAGGTCCCTACAGAAGGAAAGGTGTGTTTGGCAGTGGCATTGTGCTGGAGTTGGCAGAAATGGTGTAAAATGAACCTTTGAGTGCAGAGGCTGGTGGTATGTAAAGTGAAGACTAGAGGCACCGTATCATTGTTTTGAGAGGGAGCAAAAGGGGTGAGGGTAGAGCTGCAGATGGGTTGAATGCCCGATCAACCAATGGGGAAGTGGAGGGTGACCTGCAGTTTAGGAAAAAGGAAGAAATGGCAGAAGAATCATTTTGGAAGGTACCATCATTAGAACAGATGTGGTGGAGGTGGAGAAACTGGTAGAATGGGATGGAGTCCTTGGAGGAAGTGGCGTAAGGAGCTGTAGTCAACATAGCTGTCGGAGTGGACTGATGTAATTGTCAGGTGAATATCGTGACAGCAGTGACAGACAGCTACATGGAGTTTCTAGTTGGAATATATTGGATCCAAGTGCATGTTACTTATGCTGAAGCAGGATTGTTTAGTGGGTACAAATAATTGTTCCATTTGTCTGCTTATACTGTCAAAACAATTCCTTTTTAAAAAGTGGTATGTGCTATGTCACTTAAACTCCATATTCATGTGAGAATAGCTTGGTTAATTATTTCAAACTAGCCTGAGAGCTACTCTGGAGCCATGCAGCCTCAGTAAACCACACCAACTACAATGAGTTCACACATTAACTGATTTAAAGCTTCTGATTAATCCAGTGTTTAGGTTCAATAAAGAAGTCTTCACATTAACAAGCTGCATGAAGAATTCTAGGTGTTTGGATCTGTCAATTTGGTGTTGGCAAAACAAACTTCCAATGATTGAGTAGGGAGCAACTCCTGTGAACTGCACAGTAATATTCATTGTTTGATGATGCAATCAGCTGCAAATTATTTTCCACCAACAGCAACGTACAGATTTATAAAATGCTATTAAAGCGTGAGAATGTTCCAAGTTGCTTCAGTAGTGAGGGAAGTCGGTGCAGTGCTCGATAATCTATACAGTTTGAAAGGGTACAGTAAGAGTGGGGACCACAAGTTTGGTCAAGGAAAAAAAGTTACATTTTTTTTTCAGGCGAGACTAAAGGACGGGCTGGAGGGGTTCTGGGAGAGAATTGGACATGGGTGGCTGAAAGCGCAACTGCTAAAGCTCAGGTGAAGGAGGATTGAGGGCTAAGAACTTTTGATACATTTGGCATAGAAGCCTCTGAAAAGGGGACTTGATATGGGATAAGATGCAGAGGGATTTGGATGAACTGGCTGGTAATGTGCAACAGAGTAATCGAGTCAAAGGCATAGCTATGGAATGTAGTAGTTAAGCTTAAGTAGAAATAGCCAGTCTTAACAAGGGACTGGGCAAAAACTGAACTTGGTGGTGGTTAAATGGCATATCTTCGTCAGCCTGAGAATATAGATTTTGTGGAGAGGGCGATATGACCTGCACCTAAATAGTAAATCTCTTAGTAGCCTAATGGCACAGATGGAGGTGGTGGTGTATCACTGGGTGGAATGAGCATGCACAAACAGGTCTGAATGTGAACCATAGGAAAATTTCAGATGAAATAATTAGTCATCCTTTGCTGGTACAATGTTAAATGTATGCTGCCCCAATTTATTGGACTAATGTTCTGGAAATGGCAATAACTTGGAAATTTGTCATGTTCAGCACTATGCAACTTTGTATTGCAGGACAAAGAGACTGGATTTCATAGAGGATTCTGTTGGGTTGGTTTCAATACAGAAGAAGGGCTTCAGAATGCACTGCAGAAGGAACCACACCTCATCGAAGGTGCAAAGGTAGTTTCAAAACTGTGCTCAAATCTATGGGTTACCAAGTATTGTAATCCAATTATCCAGAAGTGGTTTAGGCTTATGTTACTTGGTCTCATTTTCAATTTCTCCCTGGCTAATGCTTAATGGCTAAAATACTTTGTGTGTTGGGTTTACAGCTGACATTGAGAAACCACAGGATGTTTAATGTGGAGGGAAATTAACAAGTTTCAGAGATGTAGTACAAGGCACCCGAGATTGGGCAGAATAAAAACTTTACAGCTATACATCATGCAGACATTCAGGCTACTTCCATCCTCCTCGATAGTAACAAACCTCAAAAGCACAAGAATTTTTTTTGTTTTATTTTAAAAGTGAACAGAAGTGCATTACCAAACAGTGGCACCAGCCAGCAACCTATGATACAAAGGCAATTTTATCCAACAGCTGAGTGCTGTCTGCTACCCAGCCACCTGGTTAGCATTCAAAGGAGGTAATTTAAACTTGTCAACTAACCTGGCCATAATTAGTTGAGTTTTAACGGTACAATTTACAGCAATACGTTCCATGGGGATAATGTTGGTATTATATTAAAGCAGAAGTAGAAATTGGATAACTCATTAAAAATTTATTCTCTTCACAGCTTCAAGTTCAGAGAAACAAAAAATTGTTTCAAGGGCGCAGACCAAATAAAGTCACCGAATCAGCAAGTTGACACAATATGGAGGGTGCAGTTAAAGCTGTTTTGTCCTAATTAAATTAAAGATGGTGATTTAAACACTTCTTTGACGTCTTGCTTTTTTTTTTAATAGTCTTGCAGACCTAGGGTGCTTATTATAGTTTTTTTAATTAGGAAAAGTGGCCAGACTGAATTTAACTTTACAGAAGCATCTCTGTACATCGAACTCCCATTAGAGGACTATCAGGATTTCATGATATTCAGTATTTGCAGAAACAAGGATCTTGTGCTATAAACACAAGGCTACACCATATAAACAGTCCATTATTCCTTTCTTCGCTTCTTTCCCTCATGTTCATATTCTTTTGAGCGACCACTTTCAGGCCTCTTTGAACCACCATGTTGCTTGGCTTCCTCCAAGAACTTGTCCAGACCAAAGGGATCTTCTTCATCTCTCTCGAATTGAACAGGGCCTTCGCGTCGCTGCCTGCGGTCTGTGCCAGAGAATTCTCGGTCGGGGACAAACCTAAGCAAAAACACAATTGTTTACATTGAAATGCATACACCACTTCCAGCAGCTTAATCCTTGACGTACATTAACTAATGGAGTTAATGTATTTAGGTTAAGTGTGTGTCAAGGCAAATACATCAATGCAATTTTATAAGAATCCACTAAATAACCAACACCAGAATGCAAACACAATGGTTTCTGGCAAGTTCACATTCCCCAACTATAAGATTTAATCATGCTATGTGCATCTTTATTTTTTTTTTTATAAATTTAGATTACCCAATTATTTTTTCTATTAAGGGGCAATTTAGAGTGGCCAATCCACCTACTCTGCACATTTTTTTTGGGTTGTGGGGGCGAAACCCACGCAGACACGGGGAGAATGTGCAAACTCCACACAGACAGTGACCCAGAGCCGGGATCGAACCTGGGACCTCAGCGCCGTGAGGCGGTTGTGCTAACCACTAGGCCACCGTGCTGCCCTAGCTATGTGCATCTTTAGATGACAATTTACAGAAAATAATCCACCAAAGCCTGAATAGGTCATTGAAAGGGATCTTCGGATGAAGATCAACAAAATACTAGGTTTTGGGATTTGTGAAGATTCCTAAAAACGGAGGAGTTTAAAAATAATTACTACACAACTTTCAGATGAGCAAGAAACCAATTTTGGATGCAAGACTTTTGACATGATACTAGCTTGAGCTTCTCTGCTGCCAAGTTTGCTGTTGACACAACCACAGTGGGTCAGATCTCAAACAACGATGAGTAAGAGTACAGGAGAGAGAATCTAATGGCATGGTGAAACAACAACAATCTCTCAATGTCAACAAAACTAAGGAGCTCGTCATTGACTTCAGGAAACAAAGTATTGAACACAAGCCTGTGCATCAATGGTGCTGAGGTGGAGATGGTTGACAGCTTCAAATTCCTAGGTATGCACATCAAAGGTCTGTCCTGGTCAACCCACGTTGACGCTACGACCAAGAAAGCACCTATCCTTAGGGAACTCGGCATGTCCACGTTGACTTTTACCAATTTTTACAGACGCGCTAAGAAAGCATCCTATCTGGCTACAGCACAGATTGGTATAGCAACTGCTCAGCTCAAGACAGTAAGAAACTACAGAGAACCGTGAACACAGCCCTGTCTGTCACGCAAACCCATCTACATGTGCTGCCTCGGGAAAGCGACAGCATAATCAAAGACCCCTCCCACCCAGGTTATCCTCTCTTCCACCCTCTTCCATTGGGCAGGAGATAAAAAAATCTGAACATGCACTAACAGGTTCAAAACAGCTTCTTCCCTGCTGTTACCAGATTCTCGAATGGACTGAACTGATCTCGTCACGCATCTTCTCTGCTTAGTATTCCGTATGCTTCACCTGATGCCTGTGTTTCTATATTTACATTGTGTATTTATGTATGTCCTATTTTTTCAGGTATGGAATGATCTGTCTAGACTGTACACAGGACAATACTTTTCACCGTGCCTTGGTACACATGGCAATAAATCAAATCAAATCTACACAGTTTAAACTGAGGCATACAGTCAGCCTGTGGTAGAGCCAGTTAGCGTTGCTCTGAAATTAGATTCCAGCAGACGGGCAACAAAGGAGAAACGTGAGATTCTTCGAACCGTTCCCTACTATGACAGTGGACCTGAATGGAGTGAAAGATGATACAAACACATATCTCTGTACTAAACACCCGACAAGTTTTAAAAACAAAAATCAAACTTACCGACTATTTTTCATAAGTGTGTCTAAATCATCACCATAAGTTTCTTTATCAGCATTCTTGGTTGGTCTGTAGACATTTTGGGCCATATCTTTGCCAGTTCTCCATGGCTGATCATAAACATTGTAAAGCTCATCCTCTCCTCCTGCGAAGCCACTGTCCATACCCTGGCAACATAAAACAGGACAATGGTACTCAATGCATTTTTAACTGAAAATTAATCAAGGTGTTGCTTATTTCATGTATATTTAAAGAATGCAGTTTTGGGTTTATCCGATTTTATTTCAACAATCTGCCAGATTTAATTTGAACCTGAAAGCTAAACTGATTAAAAATGGAGCATGTTAACTCTACTGAATTAAACCTGCAGTTACAATAATTACCCGACCTACAGCACAGAAACCCCAAATGCTAAAAAAAAATCATCTTTCTGTAAGGGGAAAGACTAAGGATGTGTGAAATGCTCTGGGTGACTCATGGGCCGAATGGCCCCCTGCACTGTAAATTCTATAATTCAATTGAGTTCAGATTATTTTTTCCCTGTATAACACAAAAGCACTGATCACGGTGGCAGAATTGGGAGCCATCCGCAGAAACACAGAACATCATGCACAGTAGCATATTTCAGTGTATTGACTTTTCTCCCTGTTGTGTACTGGTCAGCTGACAACACTTGCTTTTTTGCTTTCACTACTACATCAGTCAAATAACAACAAATTGTATTCATATAGCACCGTTAACCTAATAAAATATCCAAACATGCTTTGTAAAGACATTTTAAACAACGTATGACACTGAGGCACATAGGAGACATTAGGGCAGATGTCCAAAAGCTTGGTCAAAGAGACCACGATGTGAAGGGAGGACAGTGAGGCAGAGAAGTGGAGGGATTTAGAGAATTCAAAGCTTGGGTCCAATCCAACTGAGGCACGGCCACCAATGGTAGAGTAATCAAAATCAGAGACATACAGGAGGATGGAATTGGAGGCGGAAAGATACCTCAGAGGGTTGTGAGGCTGGAGAAGATAAGAGATACAAAGGGGCTAGACCATGGACGAATGACAATCTTAAAATCAAAGAGATGATTAACCAGAACCCAGTGTAGATCGACGAGCACAGGGATGATAGGTGAATGGTATTTGATCTGAGTTAGGACATGGACAGCAGAGTTTTGGATGACTGTAGGTTTAGAGGGAATGTGGGAGGGCTGTTACCTCCAGGCCTGCTCTAACACAAGGCAAAGTTGAGGATTTCAGCAGCAGGAGCTGGGAAAGGGACATGTTACAAAGGTGGAAATTGGCAGCTTTCGGGACAGCATGGCCGTATGGTTGAAAGCTAATCTCAGGGTCAAATATGACACTAAGGTTGTGAACCTGGTTCAGTTTCAGAAAGTTACCAGGGAGAGGGATGGAATAGTGAGCAAGCAAGGTTTGTGGCAGTGTCACGCAGGAGGAAATAGCTCGTCACAGGTTCATTGGACTATGATCCATAATCGCTAGTTTGAATATCTAACTCAAACTATAATCCATCCAATGGCACGGTGTAAAGCCAAAGAGAAACTTGGCCAACTGGGGAAAACAAATATAAGTACCAATCATTTCCTGAACAACCCACATTAAGGAAGGCAAATGACTGCATAAATCACCAGTCGCCAACATTCTTTTGTAATGGTCACTTTAGTTCACCTTGTTCTGGTTGAAAAGTCTTTGGTCATACTGTATTTCAGTTGATGCACGTTGATTTGGTACACCCAAGGCAATCAGTTCACTGATATCTCGGTCCTGGTCCCTTTGCAGCTTGGACCTGATATTTAAAGAAGTAGAATTAGTTACAATGCAGAACTCAGTTGCCACTGTGAAAGCAGCACAAAAGCTCTTGTTGCAAGGTAGAGGATGTCAGAAAACTTCACTCTCCATTAAAAATTTCCGAAATGTGTCGAATTTCACTAAACTCAATGTAAAACATTCGCTTGACCCTATCCACAATTATACCAATTGGCTTGAAAGATAAAATTGCATTGCAACAAATAGCTTTTGCTAATGTCACCTTTTGCTCAGCGATAACACTGTGCTCTCAAAGTCAGTATTGTGGGTTCAATGCCCTTTCAAAATCCATGCCAAGTCTTTAGTGCGGTATTGAAGGAATACTATTTTATTACAAGTGCTGACTTTCAGATGAAGCATTGGGTTTAGCCTGCACAACAAGTAAATATACCACATCAGTGTTTTAAAGAGCAGGGTCTTCTTGCTTGTTGGCCAACATTCATCTTTTAAAACATCAGCATCAAAAATATCAACTGGTCATTTTTCTCAATGCTATTTGTGGGAATTTGCTGTGTGCAAATTGACTGTATGAACGTACGAAACAGCAGTGACGACACTTTCAAGGCAAATCCTTGACTAAGTACTTTGGGATGTCCTGAGGATGTGAAAGAAAGGTGCTATCATGATTGTAAGTTTTTTTATTAAGCTCTGGGCCAAAGGTACTGAGGCGAGGCTTTCACAACGTGGCACGCACTGATCCAATATTCAAACTAAATTATATTTCTAAAAAATTCATCAATTTGTGACATACCTCTTATCCGGGGCTGCCCGGGCAAGATTGCGGTCATGCTGCCGTTCTTTTCTTCTTTCGTGTCGAATTTCA
This sequence comes from Scyliorhinus canicula, assembly GCF_902713615.1. Lineage (NCBI taxonomy): Eukaryota > Metazoa > Chordata > Chondrichthyes > Carcharhiniformes > Scyliorhinidae > Scyliorhinus > Scyliorhinus canicula. The sequence goes on along the minus strand of NC_052147.1, from coordinate 14,268,891 downwards.
TCCCGCTCTCTGGTTTCATTTTCCTCTTTAGAAAAAATAATCCTGTCACATAACTTTTAAAACTAGACTACACAGAAGTTTTCTTTTTAAACAAATGGAGGCTAACCATTCTTTTATTTTTATAAATTTAGAGTACCCAATCCCTTTCTTCCAATTAAGGGGCAATTTAGAGTGGCCAATCCACCTACCCTGCACATCTTTGGGTTGTGGGGGCGAAACCTGGAGGCTAACCATTCGCTTGTGAATACCGAAGATCAGACTTCTGAATTTTACATGTACTCTTTTTTTAATGTAGCGAAGCAAATGAGCAATTTTAGAAAGTCAAATTAGAAATAAAACAGGCCAATAGAGGCACAGCTGGGTGCTTTGCAAATACAGGCTTGTTGCACCGTGCAATCGTTTTCTGCTTCCATAAGCATTTGTACAGAATGCCTTATTGACAATGAACTGCCTCACCTGTGCCATTGCAGCCAACTGCTATCACTACAATAGTGGGTTCAAATTGGCCATCACTATACAACTTGATATAAATTGCAGTGCCGTTGCGGGCCACAACAAAGAGAGGTCAGAATGTTTTGGAGACTGGGACAAAATAGTGATAATAAACCCAACCCATTGTTTCACACATCTTGGTTTTGAATAACGCAGCGGCTTGCGAACAGCTTGTCCAAGTGCTCTCTTTCCCAAGGATTATTTTTCTCTTTGGGTTGTGGGGGCAAAAACCATGCAAACACAGGGAGAATGTGCAAACTCCACACAGACAGTGACCCAGAGTCGGGATCGAACCTGGGACCAACGTGCTGCCCCTCTCTTTCCCAAGGATGCCAGCGAAAGAAAACTAAAACTAAATTGATTTTATTTTTAAAGTTGCATTCATATCCCTCCTCACCCCAAAATCATAGGTTCATTTAAGGGTTAAACCTTGAAAGAATATGTGGTAACCAAACATTTTGTAAGAAATGAATCATATCGAGATGCTTTTGTCCTCAAAAATGTTTTGGCAGGGTTCATGAACTGCATTCAACACAAGCTACTGTACTTAAAAGTATTTAATGCAGGGGCAGCACGGTGGCACAGTGGGTTAGCCCTGTTGCCTCACAGTGCCGAGGTCCCAGGTTCGATCCCGGCCCCGGGTCACTGTCTGTGTGGAGTTTGCACATTCTCCCCGTGTTTGCGTGGGTTTCACCCCCACAACCCAAAGATGTGCAGGCTAGGTAGATTGGCCACGCTAAATTGCCCCTTAATTGGAAAAAATGAATTGGGTATGCTAAATTTATTAAAAAAAAGTATTTAATGCATATGAAATAGAGGCACAGAAGGATGCTTTGCAAATATAGATTTTTCTTTACAAATATCTCATACCTTTCTCTATGTGAGTCTTGATACCAGCTCTCCTCTCCCTGGCAATCTGAGCCAATTCTCGGAGCTTCTCTTCCTTCTTCTCTTTCTCCTTCTGAGCCATTTTCCTTTCAACTTGTGCTCGCATCTCTACAGCTTCACGTGCCTATTTGCACAACACAGGTCAGTAAGATGGCCTCAATAAAAGGTTAAACACGAACAGAAGCTCAGAAACTAGGCTGCGCCTTGCAACATTTCAAGAGTTCAGGAAAAGTTACCTTTCTGTCTGCGATGTAGAGAGCCTCTGCAAGTTTAGCAAAGTTCTCATTGATGTGAACAGTTTGAAGTCCTCGGCCGTCGGCAGCAAGACGCTTGTCCAATGGAATTGTGTAACCCTGGAACACACAACAGAGACGCACAATAAAGAGCTGTACAAATGTGCACCTGGCATCTCACATCAGAAACTAGGCTGCGCCTTGCAACATTTCAGGAGTTCAGGATTCAGGGCAGCACAAAGATTTTTAAAATAAAAATTGGGAATGCAGGCACCGACAGTCTGATGGGCTGATTCTGATTCAGCAGCCCAGGAACCTTGATTTTCAACTCTCATAATATCTTGAGTTCTTCTAAGATTGTGGGCTTTTTATAAGGAACTAGATAGTTTCTCTTGAAAGTCTGCATTCCAGTTGATCACCAGTGTAAACTTTAAGCCTCTTGGGCCACTGAAAAATATACTACCAATTTGAGAACTGCCACTTGAAGAAAAATAAAACAGAGTTGATTTTATTTATAAAGGCGTGTCCAAATGCACCAGACAAAGCCGAGAAAGGGGTTCAAATGCTGGAATACAAACGTTGCACATATAGCTTGCTGGAAATAGTTTCTGTTCACAGAATGACAAAACTTGTCAAAATATTAGGGTATACGAATAAATCAATTTTTTGATAATTCTAGGTCAATTATTGAAGCCCAAGTTCAAAACTTCAATTAATTGCTACGCTCAACTTTCTTTGCATGAGATCACATTTCAGCAGATTCCGGAGTAGTGACAAGAACGTTCTCCCAGGGGGCATATTCAGTTGAGAAATACACCAAATTTTCACATAGCTTACAAACAAACCACCAGCCCCTTCTGACAAATTTCCTCAGGTAAGCTGATATGCCACGGTTCAGATTTCCACGGCTAGAGGTGAAATTCCAATTCCAGATAATCGGGTTGTGTCATCCAACTACGCGCCTGACTCGCGCGCAGTGTTTTGCTGAGATCAGCCTAAACTAGAAACAGTGATTGCCACGGTCAGGGACAAAACTGGATCGGGAGAAGTGGAATGCTCAGGGAAACACAGACGGCTGTGACCATTTCCCCTCCTCGAGCTGCTTGGCGGTCATGTGGCCATGTTCGATTTGTAAGATGTCAACCGAGTAAATTTTATCCAAACTTGAGGCCAATCGCTGAAAGTCTTGCCAAATGAAGGCTCCAATTTTCATTGCCAGCCTTCAGCATCTTGGACACACCCTTCAAGATACATTTTAAAATGAAGCTTGCCAAGTCTGATTCACATTACTTGCAGCATATAGCACTGTTTTGCATCTAACTGAATTAGAAAAATTTTATTTTACTAAACTGTTATAACGCGACCGGAGGCCAAGGGATTTGCAACCCGAGAATCTGTATAGCCTCATCAGAGAACAATCTACCTAGATGAAGGGAGTGGAACCACCCCCTTAAACCAGGGGCATTTGGGACATAAATACCCCGGCCCAAGTTTGGTCTGGGCGTGGGAGAGCTTTTGGGGAGTAGCAAGTGTAATGTAATAACTATAATAAATTTGAGTTTCTTACAGCCATCACTTCTTTTCTTAAATATAAATTTACAGTATCTAATTATTTTTTCCCAATTAAGGGGCAATTTAACGTGGCCAATCCACCTAACCTGCACATCTTTGGGTTGTGGACGTGAGAACCATGCAGACACGGGGAGAATGTGCAAATTCCACATCGACAGTGAGCCGGGGCCGGGATCGAAGCCGGGTCCTTGGCACCCTGAGGCAACGGTGCCACTGTGCCACAGCCATCACTTCCGAGTGGTCGCTTACCTGGGACTTTACATAAACCAGCAATGCAGCCTGAATTACTTTAAATGGTTTCCTGGGTTACTGGTAAAGTGAATATTTTATTGTAATTAGACTGACGGCTACACCATAGTTCTTTTTTTTAAAAAGAGACTGCAAACAAAGGTCAAGTCTTTTTTACCTTTGCGTTCTTCCAGTTTGATATGCATGGAGGAATCTTCCACTCTTGCTGTTCTTTCACAGTCATCTGAAACAAAGATATCAAAAATGCTACATTGAAAGAATCCAATAAACTGAAACAAGGAGGCTTCATAGCACTGCAGACTTGAAAAAATGAACACACTATTGTGGCAGCCTTCTTAAAGGTTTCAGGATTCAGGTAGGAACAAACCATTTGAGGACACCTTGAAGTGCTTTATGTGAATTACTTTTGAATTACAATTACTCGAAAATTCTTGTGTAGGCAAATGGGCGCGGGAGAGCCTTTGGGGAGTAGAGATCTTATGAAAGGTAAATAATTACAACTGCTTGCTTTGTTTAGGTTGAGGGTACTTAGGACAGCAGGAAAAGTCCCATCTATTTGAATAGCACGATGAGATCCTTTACTCAGTGTCGGCAGGTGGTTCAACCTTGGTTTCATCCAAGTGATCACTGTAGTGGAGTGTCAACCTAGTATACACACATTCCTTGAGCTGACTCACTATTTTGGGATTAGGATGATAAGAGTTCATGCACCAGACCTCAATAATTTTACAGCGCTGATGATCATTTGGCCCATTATGCGCCGCTGAAATGTGGCCAAGAACAATACGAAAGAAATCAGAGGCTCTCTGGAGAATTTCTGGAGATGTAGTTTCTATAACAGGATTCTGGACAGCAGGAGACCGCTGGCCTGAAAAGGAAATCATTAGCAGCTTTCAATCATTAGAGGATGATTGAAACCAGGCGGTTGGAGACAATTGCGCGAGGGGTCACATTAACTGTTGTAGTCACAGAAATGGTTAATCTGGAAGCTGTTTTATGGCATAATGGAACAAATGGACCCGGATTACAAGATCTGTGAAACACGACCTCTGCAGCCAGAGGGCATTAAAACTGACATCATGGAATCTTCGAAAAACTGGAAGAGATTGTATAGGGATTCGAAGATTCATCAACGACAAACCCAGGAACTACCATCGCAGAAGAGTGCCATGAATCATGGGCTCAGTGATCAGTAAATCATCCTTCGAGAAAGCCTGGTCAGCTGTTCAATTGGAGCGACGTTTGAGTTTGATTTGTAATAGTTATCATTTATTGAGTCAAAGTCTGTGTGACATTGAGTTAAAGTTTGTGACATTTATTGAGTTAGTCTGTGAGACGGTTAAATTAAGGGTTAAGTCTGTGTGACAATAATTAACTGCATAAGACTCTGTGTGACACATTTGATCTGAATAAAGTAAACGTGATTCAAGAATACTTGTGTAAGTAGTTTGTGTGACGTGACAGTTGTGACCCTCGGTGACGTGACAGTTGTGACCCTCGCCAGGAGGGGCAACAAAGGTAACAGTGAGTTGCCTTCTTGAACCACTGCAGTCCCCATTGTTTAAGTACACCCAGAATGCAGTGCTGTTAGGCAGGGGGTTCCAGGATTTTGACCCAGCGACAGTGAAGGAACGGAGATATATTTTCAAGTCAGGATGGCGAGCGGCTTGGAGGGAAACATTCAGGTGATGGTATTCCCATGTGTCTGCTGCCCTTGTCGTTTAAGATGGTAGTGGTCGTGGGTTTGGAAGGTGCTGCCTAAGGAGCCTTGCCGAGTTCCTGAGATGCACCTTGTAGATGATACACACGGCTGCCACTGTGCGTCGGTGGTGGGGGGAGTAATTAATTGCAATGTAATTGCAATGGGTGCCAATCAAGCAGGTGGCTTCATCCTGGATGGTGTCAAGCTTCTTGACTGTTCTTAGAGCTGCACAGATCCAGATGTGCAGAGTAATCCATCACATTCCTGACTTGTGTCTTATAAATGGTGTGCAGGCTTTGGGGAGTCAGGAAGTGAATTACATGCCAAAGGATTCCTAGTCTCTGACCTGCTCTTGTAGCCACAATCATAAAATTTCCACAGTGCAGGAGGCCACTCGACCCATCAAGTCTGCACTGACCCTCCAAAAGAGCACAATAATCTAGGCCGAGTCCCCCACCCTATCCCCGTAACCCCACCAAGGGATAATTTAGCATATCCAATACGCCTAATTTACACATCTTTGGACTGTGGTAGGAAATTCACGCAGGCATGGGAAGAATGTGCAAACTCCACACAGGCAGTCGCCCAAGGTCGGAATCGAACATGGCGTTGTGAGGCAGCAGTGCTAACTACTGTCCCACTTGCCACCCCAATATTTATATGGCTAGCTTAGTTCCCCATGGATGTTGATAGTAGTGGATCTAACAATGGTAATACCAATGAATGACAAGGAGCGATGGATAGATTCTCTCGTATTGGAGATAGTCATTGCCCAACATGGTGTGGAGTGAATTTTACTTGTCATTTGTCAGCCCCAGCCTGGATAGTCTAGGTCTTGCTGCATTTGAACATGGATTGCTTCAGGTAGGTCTCCAACCAGGAGAGGGTATTTGTGAAGCCTCCTGCTCCAGAGAGTTGCTTAATTGTTCACCATCATTCATGGCTAGATGTGGCAGGGCTGCCGAGCTGAGATCTGATTGTTGATTGTGGAATCACTTAGCTGTCTATTACTTGCTGCTTATGCTGTTTGGCATGCAAACAGTCCTGTTTTGTAGCTTCAGCAGGCTGACAATGTATTTTTAGGTATGCCTGGTATTGCTCCTGGCATACCCTCCTGCACTTTTCATTGAACCAGGGTTGATACCTTGGCTTGCTGGTAATGGTAGAATGGGGGATGTGCCAGGCCATGAGGTTACAGATTGTGGTTGAGTACAATTCTGCTGCTGCTGATGGCCCACAGCGCCTCATGGATGCCCAGTCTTGTGTTGCTAGATCTGTTCAAAGTCTATCCCATTTGGCACAGTGATAGTGCCACATAACATGGAGGGTGTCCTCAATGTGAAGATGGGACTTTGTCTTCACAAGGACTGTGTGGTGGTCACTCCTACCCATATGGTCACTGTGATCCCTGTTTTCATGTTCATAGAGAGAGAAAAACTGATAGAAAGCAAGTTAAAAAATTGATTATGCAAAGGCACGCAAATATCCATGGGTTCAAAGCATCATCATTAACCTTAGTTAACATGTGAAACCAATAGGCCTTAGAATGCAGGCAATGTTTGTTTCTAAGTCTATTTTTAGGAACATTTGATGATGTCTTTCCCAATAAATCAAAGATCTGCGACAGGTTTCCTTTGCTGCCGAATACTGTACAGGTATTTTATTTCTATTGCAAGTTGCAGGGTTGTGTGGGCTGTCAGCAATTTGCTGCTCTGATCCATCAAGCCCCATTACTTAGTTTTTCTGACAAATCTCACCTTGCTGCCAAAAGATAACACAGCAAGTTTTAATCCATTTGCAGTAACCACGTTTGAACGGTACCAAAGCTATCATTTTGTTGAGGATTTAATTCATTGTTTCTAGACCCACAAAGTTACCACTCAGTCAGGTTTTGATGAGGACATCACAGTTCATCTAGACTTCTGCTGCTGTGCTATAAAGACAGCATAACTACATTAGAAAAATACTCCAGTAAAATCTTCTGTGAAAAACTGGCAAGCAATATCACCTTGCATTAATTGATTGTTCCCCTACCTTTCTGCTCGGTGAGTGCATGACAGGTGCAGGAGGTGATGGGGGACCTCGAGGAATCTTCTTATTAATCCTAAATGCAAAGGTGACAGAACAGGACTGGTCATAATCAACATGCAAAGAAGTAACAGCAGAGTCAGAAACACATGTTGTTTTCTGATCCAAATGCAGCCTCAGTACTGGAAGATAGTGGAAGCGGAACTGCAAAACTATCAAATTGTCTGATCCCACTGAAGTGTCATGCCGGGACCCTTGAAAGTCATCCGCACATTCAGATTTCATGACATTATTTAAAATTTTACATTGGCTGTTAGGAAATACCACAGCCATTCTGAAGCACCATTCAAAATAAAATTCCACCATTGAAAGATCTGTACACTACACTGGTATCTACTTACTTGAATCGAGGAGGTTCCATTGGGTCCTTTTGCATTTCCACCATTCTAATAACTCTCTGTTTAGCTCCTGAATTGAAAGCAACACCTTGTTGAGAAGGAGTGTACCTGAGCACAAGGAAAATGAAAAAAAAAAACATTAAACGTGCTGATATGGTTAATTTTTACATACCTACACGACTTAATTCTTAAAAATTAGACTGCTGCTATAGCTTCTTTTGCCACCCCTGCCTGCACTATCAGTCCCTGTGCCTCCAAGGATTGATCATTGGCTCCCTCCTGGTACTCATTTGCATGCTGCCCCTCAGTGAGATTATTCGTGTACACAACTTTATGTTCCACATGTACACTGGTGACACCAAGCTCCACCTCACCATTGCCCATTCAATCCCACACTGCCCCTGATCTGGCATACTACTTGTCTGACATCCAATAATGGATGAGCAGAGATTTTTTTTCCAGCCAAACACTGGAGAAACCAAAACCATTATATTTGGTCTCTTGCCACATACTCCGCTCTCTAGTCAACGACTTCCTGGTAACAGAGTCTGAACCAGACCATTTGCAATTTGGACGTCATACCCGACTCCGAGCTGGGCCTGTTACCTCCAGTCTTGACCATTAAAAATGCTTGCCACACCCAAATTCTGTAACCGCCTGCAGCCTACTCTGCCATTCAATGCGATCATGGCTGATATTCTGCCTCAACCCCATTTTCTCACCTGCTCTCCATATCCATTGATGAGAAACCAAAAATCAGTCTATCTCAGCCTTAAATATTGTCAATGATGGAACACCCACAACCCTCGAGGGCAGAGAATTCCAAGGACTCATAACATTTTTTCACCTCATCTCAGTCCCACATGACAGGCTACTTATCTTGAGACTGTGCCCCCATGTTATAGATTTCTGCAGCCAGTGGAAACAACATCGCAGTAGTTGCCCTATTGTGTCCTTCAAAACCTTATGCGTCAGTATCATGTCTCATTCTTCTAAAATCCAGGCCCAATCTACTCAGCCTCTCATCATAGGACAATCCTCTCTTCCGAGGAAACAATCTAATGAACCTTCGCTCTGCCATCTCCAAGACAATTATATTCTTACTTAAATATCTCCACTACTAGTTCCTCCTCAGAAAAACTAATATGTCTGTCAAAAACACAATTTCCCCATAGGGCAGAACGGTAGCATAGTGGTTAGCACTGTTGCCTCACAGCTCCAGGGTCCCAGGTTCGCCTCCCGGCTTGGATCACTGTCTGTGCAGAGTCTGCACTTTCTCCCCGTGTGTGCGTGGGTTTCCTCCGGGTGCTTTGGTTTCCTCCCACAAGTCCAAAGATGTGCAGGTTAGGTGGATTGGCCATGATAAATTGCCCTTCATGTCAAAAAAAATGTGAGGTGGGGTTACAGAGATAGGTTGGAGATGTTGGAGGTGTAGGCTTAGGTAGGGTGCTCTTTCCAGGGGCTGGTGCAGACTCGATGGGCTGAATGGCCTCCTTCTGCACTGTAAAGTCTATGATTCTATGTAAAAGCATGTTGACTCTGTCTGATCAGACTATGATTTTCTAAGTGCATTGTTCCTTAATAAGGTTTCTGCAATGTTTCCAACAACTGATGTCAGACTAACTGGCCTGATTCCCCATTATCTCTTTCCTGAATTATGGTGTTACATTTGCCAGCTCTGCTAGGACCCGTTCTAGAATATAGAGAGTTTGGAAAATTATAATTAGTGTATCCATTATCTCTGCAGTTACCTCTTTTAGAACTCTAGGAAGTAGGCCATGTGGCCCAGGGACTTGTCAGATTTTAGTCTCTTAAGTTTTCTCCAATACATTTTCCCTACTGATACTAATGATCCCAGGTTCCTCACTCTTATTAGACTCCAGGCTACTCTCTATTATGTAGTTTGTCTTCTATTGTGAACAGTCACAAAATGTTTGTTCAATGCTTCTGCTATTTCTTCAATCACCATGTTAATATCTGCTGTTTCTGTCTGCCGGCAGCACCACTATTTACTTTAGCTATTCTCCTTTTTATAAACGCCATGACAATCTGCTTTTATATTTCTGGCTACTTTGTCCTAATATTTTATTTTTCCACATCAACATTTTGGAGCTCCTTGCTGTTTTCTAAAACACTCCCAATCCTCAGGCTTACTTCCATTCTCCACCATATTAGCCTCTTCTTTTAATCTAATTCTATCCTTAACCTCCTCAGTAAGGCAGGGCAAGATATTTCTTCCTGTGTTTCCAATGGGTGTTCTTGCTGAACACTGGAATTGTTTCCTTTAATGTTTACCACTGTTTTTTTTATTGCCAGGCCTTTTATTTTATTTACCCATTCTTGGTTGGCAAGATTCGATGGTATTTATTTTAATGCAAGGAGACTGATGAACAAAGCATGATGATTGTGGACAAATTAAAACATGGGGGTATGAAGTCATTGCTGTCACTGAGATATGGTTGAGAGAGGGGCAGGATTGGCAGCTCAATATTCCAGGATACAGGATCTTCAGGGAAGATAGGGGAGGTGTAAGAGGACAGGCGGTTGCAATTTTGGGAACCAATTATTGTAAGGAGGGATGACATCTTAGAAGGTTCTTCACCTGAAGGCATATGGGCAGAACTTAAAAATCAAAAAGGAGCAATCACATTGCTGGAGTGTTCTATAGGCTCCTTAACAGTCCGAGGGAAATTGAACAGCACAAATGTAGGCAAATTTTAGAGAGGTAATAGGATAGTGATAGATGGGGATTTCAATTTCCCCAACATTAACTGGGGTAACCAGCGTAAAAGGTTTAGAGGGAGTGGAATTCTTAAAATGCATCCAGTAGAACTGTTTAAGTCAGTACGTAGAAGGCCCGAAAAGGGGGGGGGGGGGGGGGGGGGGGTCCTGCTCCGGACGTGTGGGTTAGGTGGATTGGCCAGGCTCAATTGCCCTTAGTGTCCTAAAAAATAAGGTTAATGGGGGTTGCTGGGTTACTGGTATAGGTATATGTCGGCTTGAGTAGGGTGATCATTGCTCGGCACAACATCGAGGACCGAAGGGCCTGTTCTGTGCTGTACTGTTCTAATTCTAAAGGAAATAGGGAAAGTCCAGGGCCAACATGTTCCAATCAAGACAAAGGTTGGGACCAACAAATCCAGTGAACCCTGGATATCGAGGGATATACAGCATTGGATAAGGAGAAAAAGGGGAAGCTTTTCTTTTTATGTACTAAATGATCTGTTTGAGCTGCTCGCAGAAAAATACTTTTCACTGTATCTCGATACACGTGACAATGAACAAATCCAATCCAATTATGACAAATTTCGAGGGCTTAAACAGCAGAAGCCCTAGGTGTATACAATGTGCAAAAGGGAATTTGTAAAGGAAATTAGGAGAGCGAAAACGGGACAGGAAAGGATACTAGAAAATCCTTAGTTGTTTTACAAGTACATTAAGGGTAAAATGATAACTAGGGAAAAAGTAGGAACTATTAAGGACCACAGTGGCAATGTGTGTGGTAACGTGCGTGGAGCCAGGGGGTGTAGATCGGGTTGTAAATGAATAATTTGTGTCAGTGTTTACTGGTGTTGAGGGACGGTGTGGGTATAGAAATAATGGAGAAGGACTGTGATAATATTAAAGAGACAGAGAGGGGGTGGTGAGTGGTCTGGCAGGCTTAAAAGTAGACAAATTTCCAGGGCCAGATGAAATGTATCCCAGGCTGTTGAGTGAGGCAAGGGAGGAAATAGTAGGGGTGCTAGCAATAATTTACAATTCCTCTCTGGCCACAGGAGGTGTGCCGGAGGACTGGAGGATAGCCAATGTGGTAGCATTATTCAAGAAGGGAGAAAGGGATCAACCAGGAATCAACAGGCCAGTCAGTCTAACCTCAGTGGCGGGGAAACTATTAGAAGCAATTCTGAGAGACAGGGTTAATCTGCATTTGGAGAGGCAGGGATTAATAAAGAACAGTCAGCGTGGTTTTGTTAAGGGGAGGTCATGTCTGACCAACTTGACTGAATTTTTCGAAGAGGTGACCAGGTGTGTAGATGAGGGAAATGCATTTGATGTAGTCACTTGGACTTCAGCAAGGCTTTTGATAACGTCCCACACGGGAGACTGATAACGATGGTAGAGCCCATGGGATCCAAGGAAATTTGGCAAATTGGATCCAGAATTGGCTGAGTGGCAGGAAGCAGAGGGTGATGGTCGAGGGGCGTTTTTCCGACTGGGTGCCTGTGTCCAGAAGAGTCCCGCAGGGATCAAATTGTGAAGCAATTGTGCTATCCACAAGGCTACCGTGCTGCCCATGGAGGGTTATCAGTAAGTTGTGGATAATAAGAAAATTGGTGGAGTGGTAAACAGTGAGGAGGATATTCTTAGATTACAGGAGTATATAAGGGCTGGTCAGTGGCAAATGGAATTCAACCCTGATAAGTCCGAGGTGATGCACTTGGGCAGGTCAAACAAAGCAAGGGAATACATGATAAACGGCAGGACTATGGGAAGCACTGAGGATCGGAGGAACCTTGAAGTGCATGTTCACAGGTCCCTTAAGGTAGCAGAGCAGGTGGATATAGTGGTTAAGAAGGCATATGGTATACTTGCCTTTATTAGCCGAGGCATAGAGTTTAAGGGCAGGGAGATTATGTTGGAATCGTATAAAACATGGTTAGTCTACAGTTAGAGTATTGTGTGCAGTTCTGGAATCCACATTATAGTAAGGATATGATAGCACCTGAAAGGGTGAAGAGATTTACCGAGATGTTGAGTTTTAGCTATGAAGAGAGATTGGATAGACAGTGGTTGTTTTCCTTGGAGCAGAGGAGACTGAGAGGGGGGTGGGGCATGATTGAGATGTGTACAATTATAAAAGGCATACATAGAGGAGACAGGAAGAAATGTTTCCCCTTGGTGGAGGGATCAATGACCAGGGGGCATAAATTTAGGGTAAGGGACATGAGGCTTAGAAGGATATGAGGATGGTTGGAGTCTGGAACTTACTGCCTGAAAGGGCGGTGGAGGCGGAGACCCTTATACCATTTAAGTAGTATTTAGATGTGCACTTCCAATGCCAGGCATACAAGGCTATGGATAAAGTGCTGGAAAATAGGATTAGAATAGTTAGTTGGTTGTTTTTGACCAGCACAGACATGATGGGCTGAAAGGCCTTTTCTGTTCTGTAGACCTATGATGCTATCGTCAACCATAGCCATTTTCTTCCTCATACCAATGTAATTGGCTTATGTTTCCGGCTCTTGTTTAAGATGGAATATGCCACTTTCAAACTTAAAATAGAATTTATTATGATCAATCTTTCCGAGGATCTTCCACCGAGACTGTTAATTAACCCTGCCTCATTGCACATTACTTTTTCCCTAGTTGGTTCCACAAGGTATTGTTCCAGGAAGCTGTCACAAAAGCATACTACAAATTCATCTTCCAGACCACCGTTGCCAATTTGATTGATCCAGTCTATATGAAGATTAAAGACCATCAATTATTGCACGCTCCAATTACTTCTTGCTTAATGTTCTGTTCAATGATTTAACGATTGTTAGAAAGCTTATAAGCTATTCCCACCAGCGCCAATGGTTTTCTTACCCTTGTTATTCCAAATCTACATCCATACGAATTCTACTTCCTCTTGAGCATTCCTAATTTTAATCGTTTCAACATAAGCAACCAAGCTTTCATCTACTTTGGCCTCTAACTGTAGAATTCCACCCTCAGACCTCTCCGCCCTCCTGCAAGACATCTGCAAAACCTGCCTTTTTGACCAAACTTTGGGTTTTCTGATCTTGTACAGTTTGGTATTAAACTTTGTTTGATAACTTTGGATTTTGAAATGATAAAGTGAATCGATAGGGCAGGTTCAGAGAAATGTTTTAATCTGGCAGAGGCATCCAGAATTAGAGCTAGGTCATTTAGAATTTAAATGAAATCAGGACTTGGGTAAGAAAAATCTGAAACTTGCCCCCCCCCCCCCCCCCCCCCCCCCCCCCCCCAAAAGAAACTGTGGATACTGGATCATTTCAAAGACTCAGATTGTTTTTTTTAAATATCGAGGGAAAAGGAACAAAGATGAAATTAAGTGTAGACCAGCGATGATCTAATTCAAAAGAGACAGGCCTAAGGGGCTGGATAGACTATTGCCATTCCTAAATTCCTACTATTCTTGGAAATTAACTTAGTTACAGAAAGTAATTTGGGTGGCCCTTCTAACCTGATGTACTGTGCAGGGGCCAGTTTCTCAGCTGCTCGAACTGGCATGGCTGCTGCAACCTTCTGTGAAACTTGTTTTTCAAGAGCTGAACGTGTCTTTTCGGTCAACTGCAATGAAAATAAAGAGAATTTAGAAGCTCAATGTGCATTTCTTTACCTCCAGGTTTCATATGGTCAATGTTCCCCGAACCTTAACCTTAATTTTCAAGGACTATTTCGCCCATGGCAAAGTCAACTGTCAAACTCTATTAGTCTTAAAATTGAAGTGTTAGAAACATCATTTCACAGAGCATATGAAGCTGCCCGTTCCCAATAGTTACAGCATAATCCAATCCACAATTAAGGAGTTTTCTTTCCAATTGTACTGACATTGCAGCTTTGTTACAAACAGACAACACACAATCTACTTCAGCACAGGATTGTCAGTGGTGCTGAAAAGTATTCATGCAGAATTGTTGACAGGCCTCCAACACCTCACTCCAGTGGCCATTCATGTGTGAATCTTAACTGTTAATATTTTGCTACAAGGCACATCACAGATAAGTCACTGAACATTGAGACACGTATACTTTACTGCAGCGACCAATAATGATTTAGAATGGTGTAACAGTGATTTCCCCTCTCTATATATTAGTGTTATAGCCAATATAGCCCATCGAGTCTGCACCGACCCACTTAAGCCCTCACTTCCATCCTATCCCCGTAACCCAATAACCCCATCTAACCTTTTTGGTCACTAAGGGCAATTTATCATGTCAAATCCACCTAACCTGCACGTCTTTGGACTGTGGGGTGAAACCGGAGCACCCGGAGGAAACCCACGCAGACATGGGGAGAACGTGCAGACTCCGCACAGTCAGTGACCCAGCGGGGAATCGAACCTGGGACCCTGGCGCTGTGAAGCCACAATGCTATCCACTTGTGCTACCGTGCTGCCCAGGGGGAACAAAGTTCAACACACAAAGATCAATATGTTGAATAAGGAAAGATATGTGCTTAGATAGCACCTTTCCTATCCAAAAATTCCAAAGTGCTCCATAGCCAACAAGCCACTTGAGAAGATGGAATCCCTGCTTTCACTTTCGCCAATTAGTGACAGAGGTTTCACTCACCCAGATTATACTCTCTGGATTGCTCTACCTAAACCCTTGCTCCTTTCCTCCTACCTCTACTCCTTTACAATCTCCCCCAGCCCCATTATTTTGACCAAAATATTGGTCACCCCTCTTAATCTGCTTCCACCTAAGACATCTGTGTTCCCTGTGATTATCTGTAAAGCATTATTGAATTTTTAGAAAATCTTGAAAGTGCTATACAAAAATTAATAGATTACACAGCAAAACAACCAATTCACCAATTCACACGCAGCAAGGTTTTACACACAAATTGAGAGAAACAACCAGTTTAATGCACTTGGTGGAATTGGCCAGGAAAGGCTCTCACCTCAAAACGTGGCATGGGATCTTCAATTCTGCCTGCCTTTCAACAGTTTGATGAACAGAGTGCCTTGACAATGCACAAATGTGGTGGCTTGGAGAGAGCAGCCCGTTTTGATTCAAATTTCCAAATCTCCCATCAGGTTCCTCACCACTTCATTTTTAACTGACAATACTATCCCTCAGAACAATTACACACCTCATGCTAAAATCAGTAATAAATAACACACCTCCTTTATACATTCTTCATCGGGTCTCTGCAGCTCTGGGTCATCTTCATTGATGACCTCTTTTGGGATCAGATCTGTAAACTTGCTGTAGATCACCTAAACAGAGAAAAATCATTATTTTCAAATATCTCAAAAAACTATTTGACTCAGAACTGGATATAGCAAATATCGAACGAAAGATGGAACCCCACTACTTCATAACAATTGTACAATATGTTGTTTGGCACAACATGAGAAACAGAATAATGGAGCATTTGATGCACGTAACTACCTGGAATACACTCCAAGCTCCACTACTGGAAATGGAAGACAGAACAATTTTACAGGTCCGTGGAGAAGAATCGGACCACTGTTATGATACATGTTGCAGTACCTTGTCTTTCGACTGCCCTTGCCGGGCAATAGCGTCAAATTTGATCTTTCCCTCTGCATCCACTTGAATCGCCAGTGCATTGGATGACTTTTTCTTCCGACCCATTTCCAATGGAAATTGTGCCATGTGGACCTCTGGGAATGCACCTCCATCGGCAAAATCCTGGATGAACAGAAACAAAGCCAAAATCTTAATCATCAAGAGTTGTAGAACCCAGGTCACACTCAGGAGCTCTGCAGGGGCAAAGTCATATTGGTTGTTTACATTTTATTAAATATAGTCAGTAATAATAATAATCGCTTATTGTCACAAGTAGGCTTCAATGAAATTACTGTGAAAAGCCCTTAGTCACCACATTCCGGTGCCTGTTCGGGGAGGCCGGTACGGGAATTGAACCCGCGCTGCTGGCCTTGTTCTGCATTACAAGCCAGCTGTTTAGCTCACTGGGCTAAACCAGTCCCATTACTGACTGTATTCATGTTTGATAAAGAAAAACTTGTCTTTGTTAAGTAATACTGCGGCAGCACACACATTTTTATCAAGGAAGACAACTGGTACTGGCTCACTGGTGTTAATTCCGACAGATTCTGACAATCGTACATCTGGCCAAGTTCTCACTTCGAAAAGGTGACAAACTGTTCGAGGTTTTATCGTACTGGCCCAGTGCAGCCTCCGCACAGTTCCCTCCGATGTTTATAGATTGACTGCTGCCACCACCTCCTACAGTTTTGTTGGGAGGAGAAAAGGGAACATATTTCTCTGCACATGACCATGAATGGGCCCACAGAGGCACAGTTCCCATTGCACGTAAAGCAAAATTCTTCTGTTTTGAAAATATCTTGTTAAAACTTGCCTGATCGAGGACAGGGTAAGGGAGATGAACTAGCCTAATGATGGAATTTTGTGACAATGTGTTCAAATTACACTCAGACCCGTGGAGTTTCCTGTCTCTCAAATTTATTGTGCAGCAGAAGTCAATAAATGAGGTGGCAGTCAGCTGCACGAACACCTCCAATCATATTACACTTTGTGCTCCACCTTAGTTGGCATTTACCAGTCAAAAATATTCTTGCCAATAAAGCCCTGATTTTAGGCAGCACAATGAGTGGACAGCATTTCACCAAAACCATACAATGACGACATGGTGAAGTCAGGCCTGTCACAAAGTGTTGATTCGACACAGATGGCTTCCATGTTAAATTCTGAATTCTAATGTTGCTTGTTTATATGATCTACTTATAAACAAGGCACACCCTGTTTTTTTTTAAATTTAGAGTACCCACTTTTTTTCTAATTAAGGGACAATCTTAGCGTGGCCAATCCACCTATCCTGCACATCTTTGGGTTGTGGGAATGAGATCCACACAGACACGGGGAGAATGTGCAAACTCCACACGGACAATGACTCGGGGCTGGGATCGAACCTGGGTCCTCGGCATCATGGGGCAGCAGTGCTACCCCTGAGCCACCGGCTCACCCCGGTTAAAAAGAAACTACACACGCTAGAAGTTTGTAATAAATTGCAGAAAAACCACAATCTGTCAGCATCTGTTCCGATGAAGCCTAGGCCAGAAATGCCTTTCCTCTTCAAATGCTGACAAACCTGGCGTGCATTTCTAGTACTTTAAAACGACCGCCTACTGTGTATTAGCGGCTAACCGCAAAATGTGAATGGCAGATACGTCCACGAAAGCGATTAAACATTTGACACAAACATAAACATGCTATCGAAGATATATTCTTCATCCCCCCCCACTGTGATAAGCTGCGGCAATTCTAGGAAAAACATTGAACAACTGCAATTCATCGAGACCTATTCAGTCTCTTGCTCAGTAGATGGTAGGGCTAAAGATCCAAATGATTGGAAATATTTACTTTCTTGCCACTAACATCTTCATATTGACTCACAATGCGAAGTGCTGCGGCTGAACATTTAAGCACGTGATGGACTAATCTTGCGATACGGAATAAATCACAGGATTTTCTCATGCCAAGACATTGCAGATGTTACCTCCATGGATCGAGGAACCCATCCCTTTCTGTGTCCATATGGTGGAGGTTCTTTCCGCGATGCCACTAACGCTGTCTGTCGAATTCGTTGAGAGCGAACTTTTTCCTCAGCTTCCAGCTGGTCCTGCGACAGCTGGGTTGGCGCAGGCAGAAAACTTGAAAGTAAAAGAAAAGAACGTTTATTATAACCATTGCATTCACCAGGAACAAGGCAATCTCCACAATCACCAAATGAGCAACACAAGTGGTACAGTGACACAGTTAGCCATGACTATGGGATGGTGTCACAGTGTTAATGCTTCTGGGCTAGTAATCTAGAGGCTTGGATTAATGACCCGGAGACAGGAGTTCAAATCACACTATGGCACCTGGAAAATTTAAATTGAATTAATAGTTTTGGAATAAAAAACTAGTCTCAGTAATGATGATCATAAAACTTCATGTTTAGCGGTGGCACATGGCACAGTGGTTAGCACTGCTCCCTACGGCACTCAGGACCCGGGTTCGAATCCCGGCCCTGGGTCACTGTCCATGTGGAGTTCGCACATTCTCTCCGTGTCTGCGTGGGTTTGACCCCCACAACCCAAAGATGTGCAGGTTAGGTGGATTGGCCATGCTAAATTGCCCCTGAATTGGAAAAATATATAATTGAGTACTCTAAATTTATAAAAAAAACTTCATGTTTGCTGTAAAAATGCTAGCATAGGAAATTGGCTGTCCTTACCTGGTCTACATATGACTCCAGATCCATTAACCACCTACTTAAATGCCCAAGTAAACCACTCAGTTGTATCAATCACAAAATAAATGTTAAATAAGAAAAAAACTGGATGGACCACCTGGCATCGACCTAGGCCATGTATTAGACAATGGCATACCCTTCCCAATCAGCCCTGTAAAGTCCTCTTCGCTAGCATCTGGGGGCTTATGCCAGAACTGGGAGAATTGCCACATGGATTAGTCAAGTAGCAGCTTGACATAGCTATACTCACCGAATCATACCTTCCAGCCAATGCCCCAGACACCATTACCACCACCCCTGGGACTATCCTGCTGAAGTGACAGAATTGAAGGAACACTACTACACAACGAGTCTTGAACATTCGACTTCAGGCCCCATGAAATCAGTTGGGAATGAAAACTTACTGCTGATTACCACCTGCCGCCCGCCCTGTGCTGCTGTGTTGGTACTCGTCCATGTCAAACACCACTTGGAAGAAACAGTGAGGGTAGTGAGGACACAGAACACATGCTTGGTGGAGGGACTACAATACCCATCACTAAGAGCAGGTGGATAACTTCACCACTGATGGGCATATCTGATAGAATTGGTTTGCGGCAGATGTTAAGAGAAGTAGAAAATAGGGAAAAACCTACTTTTTTTTTTTATAAATTTAGATTAGCCAATTATTTTTTCCAATTAAGGGGCAATTTAGCGTGGCCAATCCACCTACTCTGCACATTTTTGGGTTGTGGGGGCGAAACCCACGCAGACACGGGGAGAACGTGCAAACTCCACACGGACAGAGACCCGGAGCAGGGATCGAACCTGGGACGTCAGCGCCGTGAGGCGATTGTGCTAACCACTAGGCCACCGTGCTGCCCTGGGAAAAACCTGCTTGACCCCATATTTACTAACCTATAAGCCACAGATGCATTTGTGCATGTCAGTGACCACCTCACAGTCCTTGTGAAGTTGTCTTCATAAAGATGCCTTCCATTGTGTTTGGTTGCACTACCACCATGCTAAATGGGATTGATTCAGAACAAAGGGACCTCACGGTAGCATGGTGGTTAGCATCAATGCTTCACAGCTCCAGTGGTCCCAGGTTCGATTCCCAGCTGGGTCACTGTCTGTGTGGAGTCTGCACGTCCTCCCCGTTTGTGCGTGAGTTTCCTCCGGGTGCTCCGGTTTCCTCCCACAGTCCAAAGATGTGCGGGGTAGGTGGATTGGCCATGCTAAATTGCCCGTAGTGCAAGGTTAATGGGAGGATTGTTGGGTTACCGGGTATACGGGTTACGTGGGTCTAAGTAGGGTGATCATTGCTCGGCACAACATCGAGGGCCGAAGGGCCTGTTCTGTGCTGTACTGTTCTATGTTCTAGATCCAGCAACGTTTTCCACACTGAGTATTACTAACGAGCCAGTGGATCAACCATATCACAATGAAGAATGTAGGACAGCATGTCAGGTGTAGCATAAGGCATCCAAAAATTAGATGCCAACTTGGTGAAGCTGTGTGCTTGCAGCGTATTATAGACAGAACTAAGCTTTCCCGCACCAATTATGAGCCCTGCAGTTCTGCCACATCCAGGACAATTAAAAACAAACCAGGCTTCGCAACCATCTCCATTCTCAATGCGGGAGGAGCCCAGCACATCAGCTCAAAAAACAAGGCTGAAGGATTTGCAGCAATCTTCAGCCAGATGTGCCTAGTGGATGATCCAGCTCAGCCTACTGCTGAGGTCCCCAACATCCCACATGCCAGTCTTCAGCCAGTATGGTTCCCTGCATGTGAAATCATGAAATGGTTGATACACTGGGTACAGAAACACCCTGGCAACAACATGGCAGCAGCACTGAAGATTTGTGGCCCAGAACTAGCTGCATCCCAAACCAAGCTGTTCCAGTGCAGCTATCCCAATTGCATTTACCCCAGGAATGTCACGTCCACGAAAAGGACACATCACAACCAGTCAACTGCTTTGCCATCGTCAATCATTAGCAAAGTGATGGAAGGTGTTATCAACTCAAGTGGCTTTTACTCAACAGTGACCTATTCACTAATGCTCAGTTTAAATTCCACCAGGACCACTTGGTTTCAGGGCTCATAGCAGCCTGGACCCAAACATGGCCGAAAGAATTGAACTACTGAAGTGAGGTGAGACCGACTGTCCTTGACATCAAGGCAGCATTTGACCGAGTACGGCATCAAGGGGCCAGAGCAAAACTGGAATTGATGGGAAGCAGGGGAAAAACTCTCCATTGATGAGAGTCAAATTCTAGCACAAACGTTGTGGTTGTTGAAGGCCAATCAACTTAGTCTCACGTACATCACAGGAGTTCCTCAAGAGTAAAGTCCTAGGACCAATCATCAACAGCTTCTTCATGACCTTCTCTCCAACATTTCAGAAATGGGAATTACTGATGATTGCACAAAGTTTAGTGCAATTAGTGGCTCCTTAGAAACGGAACCAACGGTATACATATGCAGAAAGACCTGGACAACATTCAGGCTTGGGGTGAGAAGTGGCAAGTGATATTTGTGCCACAAAGTGCCAGGGAATGGTCATCTCCAACAAGAGAGAATGCAACCAATCTCCCCTTAACATTCAATGGCATCACTGAGTCATTCACGATCAACTTCTTGGGGGTTACCATTGATCAGAAATGTAACTGGACCAGCAATATAATATAATATATATTGAATACTGTGACTACAAGACCGGACATTCTGCAGCAAGTACCTCAGTTACTGACTCCCTAAATGTATCCACCATCTATATGATGAATGACAGGAATGTGATGGAATACTCCACTTGCCTAGCACTTGATCTACCACCTTAAAACATTAATTCCCTCCAACTCTAGTACACTGTAGCAACTCTAGTACACTTGGCAAGATACACAACTTGCCAAGCCTCCTTTCAACAGCACCTTCTAAACCCACGGCCTTTACCGCCTAGGAGGAACAAGGGCAGCAGATAAATGGGAACACCATCAACTAAACTCCCCTCCACACCATGCTGACGTAGAACAATTATTGCCATTCCTTCGCTGTCCCTGAGAAAATCCTTGCGAGCAGCATTGCGGTGTACTAACACCACACAGACTGGAGTGGTTCAAGAGGGTGGCTCACAACCACCTTCAAGGGTAATTAGAGATATTCAACAAATGAAGATTTTGTTAGTGCCCACAGCCCCTACAGGTACAGTTAAGCAAATTCTGTTTCCCCAAAGAAGATGCCAGGCACAGCTAACCGATGGGCAGGTCAGGGACACAATCCCACCACCAAGCTTGCAAGAAAGTCACTTGTGTATGGTGGACTGACAAGCCAACATAAAGATTATCTCCAGAAACAAATTTAGCTCTGTGAATTCTGCACCAAACCAAACTAGTACAAGTTACATAGAACTGTAATTATGCAAATTTCCACTATCTTTCTTTCTTTATTGAGAATCCCCCAATGAATCTAGTAAGATTATTTCTCACCAGAACACAAAAACTAATTGAGTATTAAGAGTGGCAATGTCTTTGGTTAACATTCATTTGGCTTAGTAAACTAACTGTATTTACCACAGAAATGGACATGAGAGATGAAGAGTTGATGCTATAGTCACAACAGACTGATATTCGGTCCGCATTTCTTCTGTGGCAATCCTAGCTGGTTTAAACCCATTAACTCCTTCCAAGCACCAGATCACCATCATCCTTGCAATAGCAGTTTGTAGAAATATATTAATATGGCTAAGTGTGCATTAAAGACAGATGAAGCTGATACTACAATTTGTATCTATTTCGGGTAGAGGCAAGAAACAAAATACCAACGCTAAAACAAAACTAAAAATAAATCGAGGAGCAATTTATTGTATTCAGCACATTAAGAAAATGGCAATGGAGTAAATAATAGGACTTAAAATGGATAAATCTTGTGGACTTGATTGTTTATCCTAGAGCTTTAAAAGCGAGGAAGTTGTAAAAGCAATTGACATTTGAAGATCTTTTTGATTCTGAAATTGTGCAATTCGATCTAAGTAATATCACTATTATGTGAGAAGCTTGGGAGAGAGGAACCAAATAACTGTCATTGTAACCTCTGTAAGGGAAAAACAATAACAAGGGGACATCATTTTAAAACTGGAAACAGGTTTTTGAGGAGCAAAATCAAACAGCACTGTTTGGCATAAAGTCAATGTTGGAAAACTCTCTCCCCCCCCCTCAGAGGGCTGTGGATGTTGGGGGACAATTGGCAATTTCAAGACAGGGAAAGATTTTTGTTAGGCAAGGGTATCACTGGATCAGGATCATAGGTAGAGATCAAGCATGATCTAACAATGTCAGAGCAGACCTGAGGGATTGAATGGCTTATTCCTGTCCCTAATATTCATTTGTGATATTTACATTATTTGGTAGAAAGCAGGCATGGTGTGTAAAGTTGTCCACATTCTCTAGAACTGTTCAGTTGATGAGGAAAGCCAGAATACCAAGTACAGGCTGATAACTTTAATTCTGGAAACATTACATTCTGGAAATATTACGAAAATAATATGAATAAACTAGGTTTTATTTAAGGCATTCAGCAACATGAGGTCACTGGCAAAATAAGCCACACTTTTAAGGGCATTTTGGCCATGTCGGCAAGTACTATTATTGAACCTTGAGATGGAAAAGCCGCAAGGAAAATAGCTAAATGTGCAATCTGCATCCTTGCTTTATTTCTGTTTTAATGGGTAAGGATTGAGGTTGAGACCTAATATTACCAGACAATAGATAATGTTAATCTCATTGCAAGTGCAAACCTGCCATTGCTTATTCAAAACAAGTTTAGAACCATTGAATCAAACAACAGAGGGGAACATTCGGCCCATCATTTCTCTGCCAGCTCCGACAAAGCGACCAAATGCATCTTTCACTCCCGCTCGATTGTTTTTGATAAAATTACACTTCATTTTAGATCTCAGATATGTGCATCTTTTTGGTTTGGGTGATGGTTTCCATGGCAGCGACTGTGTGCTAACAGCATAGACATTGCACACCTCATCATAATTGGCTGGAGGACAAGCCACAAAGGTTTGACGAGCAAAATACTTGCAAGTAAATAGTATATTCATATAATTTGGAGACAGAAACCTGACTATCAGAATAACAATAACAGTTAAACCCGGTCTTCCCCACTCGTCACTGGGGTTAATAATATTTCACGGTCCCTTTAAATTCTGAGGCCTCTCCTGTAAGAGAATGAAAAAAAGTGACTCCAAGTATGAACTTTTCCGCCAAGCTTCTCCCAGCGCTTCTCTCTTCCTCAACGCGACGCTGAGAGCCAGGCAGAGGCTCAGGCTTTGTGGGGCCTAGTGGCAACCCCGAGTGATCATCCCAGAGATTCAGGACTATTCCAGAGACCCGGATCCCTCTGCGATGGTCCCTCGCAGCGACATGACACGGATGGGGAGGAGAGGGGCTTTTCCCAGGATCCGACACTTTACTGGCCGCTAGATAACGAGGGAAATAATAAAAACCCAACATACCTCGTCAGCGCCATTTTCTCCTACTGCCGCCGCCTTGCGTTTGACGTCACCCCGCAACACGCATTGGTCCCTTCGAGAGCTTTGCGGATGACATTATCTCACAACTCGCAGCGGTCCCTCTGATGACTTTGCGTCTGACGTCATTCCGCAACACGCAGCGGTCCCTCCTAGAGCTTTGCGGCTGACGTCATCCCGCAACGCGCAGCGGTCCCTTTGAGAGCTTTGCGTCTGACATCATCCCACATCGGTCCCTTTGAGAGGTTTGCGGCTGACGTTATCCACATCGGTCCCTTGATGACTTTGCGTCAAACGTCATTCCGCAACACGCACGGTCCCTTTGATGACTGTGCGTCAGTTCTCCCCTGAGTCGCTTTATGTGGCCAACCGCAACCCTTTCGGGAAGTCGTGGTCTCCCTGTGGGATGGACGCCTTTCCATATAACTCCTGGGCGTTAGGGGGTCTCCCATTGTGAATGATGTCCATCCAGGTTAGTGGAGGGTGTGTAATATCGCTGCTGGGATTTGGTCCCCCCCCCCCTCCGCGGAGCCGCTGTAGTTCCTCCCCGCCCTCCGCCGGTGAAGGGAAGGGGGAGGCGGCCTGAGTGGACTGCAAGTCCCAGCGGCCTTTGCGCGAGTGGGATGTGCCATCCTCAGCACCCGGCAGGGGTGTGGGGGAAACTCCAAGTGTCAGAGAGCGAAGGTGAGTGTTGATATTGGCCGGTAAGTGCAGCAGGCGGTTGTCAGGAAGTATAGGGGACCTACTTTTGAACATGGTGCCGACGATATATACCTATTGTTATTAAATACAGTTTCAAGTAAAGGTTGTGGAAACATCAGGTTCAGTTGTATGTATGATTGAAAGGTCACATCTGTAAAGTGTAGAGCCTGGCATTTCAGGGAGGCTGGGAAAGGATCATTTCAAATAAAATCATGTGGCCAATAAGGGTAAACTAATAAGAGCCTTTCCAAATAAGGTTTGCACACTTAGGTGGTTGTTTTTGACCTGTGCAGACATGATGGGCTGAAGGGCCTTTTCCAGGCTGTAGAACTCTGACTCTATGACAAGTTGTACATGTGTCAAAGAGGGTTGGGTTCATTGCAACTTGTATAACTCAGGCTAGTGTGTGGGTTCTACGACTGTCTAGCTGCTACTGCAAAAGTTGTACAACTCCTGCTACTCTTTGACTCCATGATCACTATTGCTGCATTGTAATATTATTCTTTGTTCACGTGGTGTTGGTGGGTTAAATATTCCTTGGTACCTGAAAACCTGGTGTTAAAATGAAAGAAAGACTTGTGTTCATCGTAGTGGCTTTCATAACCTCATGGCGTCCCAAAATGCTTTACAGCCTTTGAAGTTTTGTTTTAAACTCTTCGCAGGATGTGGGTGCCAGCATTTGTTGCCCATCCCTAATTGCCCTTGAACTATATGACTGACTAGCCCACTGCAGAGTTGAGTCAACCATATTGTGGGTCTGGAATTACATGTAGACCAAATGAGGTAAGGACAGCAGATTTCCTTCCTTAAAGGACATGAGTGAATGAGGGGATGATGATAGTTTTATGGTCACCATTACTGAAACTAGCTTTCAATTCCAGATTTAATAATTGAAATATCGACACCAGCATGGCGTGGGGGGAGGGTGTGTGTGTGTGGTTTTGATCCTATGTCTCCAGAACATTAACCTGGGCCGGTTATGAAGTGAGTTAAGTTTCCACTAATAATAATGTAATAATCTTTATTATTATCACAAGTAGGCTTACATTAACACTGCAATGAGGCTACTGTGAAAATTCCCGAGTCGCCACACTGCGGCGCCTGTTCGGGTACACCGAGGGAGAATTCGGAATGTCCAATTAACCTGACAGCATGTCTTTTGGGACAACCGGAGCACCCGGAGGAAACCCATGCAGCCATAGGGAGAACATGCAGACTCCGCACAGCCGGTGACTCAAGGCGGGAATCAAACCTGGGACCCTGGTGCTGTGGAGCAACAGCGCTAACCACTGTGCTACTGTGCCACTCATATGCCACGATTTCCTCAATAAGGTTTACTGTTTTCTACATTACTGTTGTAATGTAGAAAATACAGCAGCTAACTTATGGCAGAAAGCTTTTACATTGAAGTACTAACTGCACAGTTGTGCTTTAATGGTGTTGGTTGCTGTAAATACTGGATATGACAAAATTGGACTTTGCACTGATCCCTCGGGCGCATCGCTTGAAATATTGCCGCAGTCTGAGCAATATCTGTTAACCCAACCCATTGTTCCCTGTCAATCAACCATTATTCTGTCTATGTTCTTGCATTTCCTGTTGGGACCATGCACTTGACGTTTTATAACGAGTTTCCTATGAGAGATCTTACTGAGCATCTTCCGAAATCCATGGAGACCACTATTTTCTTTGAACTGTCCTATTAGCCAATTCTTAACAAAACCTCTAGCAAACACAACTTGTCTTTGAGTGGACCAACTCGCCTTGAATTTAATGTGCTATTTAATAAGATCATGGTTGAACTTCTACATGAATCCTCTTTCTCATCTTAACTCTGGATTCCTTGCTTCTCTTAGTGCCTGAAAATCTTATCAATCTCTGTCTTGAATATATTCAACGATGGAGAATTCATAACCCTTTGAGATAGTATGTGGGGCTGCTTCCATGGTAAAATCCTGGAAATTGACGTTCAGTCGGAATCTAGATGTCATCTGCCCTGTTTTGACTTTCTTCCGTTTGTTCTCAATCCATCGGGGAATCCTCTTTGGATCTGGTGGGGAACCACTTGAATCAACTAACGAGGCAAGTCAGAGCCTTTTTAACCATGAATTTCTTCTTTCCAAACAATGTTTCTGTGCTGTTTTTGCTCCTTGCTAGGGCCATCAAGAGCAACGCCAAGCAAAACTGATGAGTTGTGACTGCTGTGATCGGTTACACTCAAGAGTTCCAGCCATGGCGAGACTGCTGTTCAAAGCACTTTCTTCTCTCAGAGAAGGCTTTCACTGATTGAGGGGCAATTGCAAACTTCTTGGGAGGCAGTTCACCAGTCCGGTATTTCACTCACTTTCAGTTGCATTTTCCTGTTGCCAGCCTTCACGCTATGGGAGCAACCTATGCAGTTCCACCTTCCATCTCTGCTGCTGCAAGAGCAGAGGCCACATCACCACCAACTGCTCCAGCAACACCAGCAGCAACATAGGGTGTCTTCTGCTGACCCTTCACTGGGTAGTAAGAATGGATACCGGGATCCAGCTGGAAGGAGGCAAGCCCTGTGACACAGGGTGCACATCCAGAGAATCAACTGCCTCCACATGTCTGAGAGCAGTTGCCAGTCCTCCCCACTGTGCCCCGTCCCACTGTCAGGGCCCCGTCCCACTGTCCAGGGAGCCCAAACTGGCTTTCAAACGCCCACTCACGGTTCAGCATAGACAGGCTCTTAAATGTTGAGTGGATGTTGAGTGAGAACATGTGACTTTGATGTTCTCCATTAGCCACTAGTTTGGCTGGACTCACTCTCGAGGCTCTCTCATGTTGAGTGTCCAATTGACCACAGCACTAGAGGGCTTATGGCCCCCTTTTTGCACAAACTGGCTGGCACCTTCATCTCCAAAACAGCACTTCAAGAGAGTGAAGTGACTGTGAAGCACCTTCAGGGAAACATCAAATACTCTGCTGAGTACATTGCGTTTAAACATACACCAGCTTTGGATTCCCAAGCTTTCAGGAGAAGGTGTGGGTGAGAATTGGCAAGAAGTGAACCTTGATTCAATATTTCAACAGGTGGTTTCACTGATATCTATAAATTCCCAAAGCTGCCTTTTATCTACCATGAAAAAGCAGGTTTCCAAATGAAAGCTTCTTTTGTTCCAGCTTGGCTCAGTAATGCTCTTTTCCTGGAGCTATTGGTTCCATTCCGACATCAGTTTCTTTTCACGCTTTGTGATTGCAGCCCACTGCCATGCAGAGGGAGCATCGTATTGCTGGGTGTGCCAGCCTTCAGATAAAATATTTAACCTTTGACCCTCTCTCCCCTCCACACCACCACCTCCCTCGTCCCTGTCCCCATCTGCTTATTAGTTGATTGGGGGGGGGGGAGTCTCCTGATCAATGATGCTCTCTCTCAGTCAACATCAAGAGTAAATTAGTTGCTCATCCTGTTGCTATTGGTGGAATCTTGCTCTGTACAATGCCCGATGTAATGGTTACCACGCTTCATTTTCTGTGAAGTGCTTTGAGGTGATTTCAAAGCGACCAAGTAAATGCAAATTTGTGTTTTTGAGATGATTGTAAGCCTTGTCCCATGTGCTGACTGAGATGCGGCCTCATCTGCGGGGTGGGACTCGGGAGCTGGTGGCTATCGCTGCCAGTTCATGGGACTCGTTTGGGTTGGCACTCAACGCCCCCTCCTCCTGCTTGGTGCCCTAAGGGCCCTGGAGTTCACCTTTGGACGGAGGAGCAGCTGGATCGAGCCCCGGCTGCCCCGGCATCATCTGGCTCATCAAGCCATGGCGGTTCTGGTTTCTGGAACCTACCTCTTCATTCACCTGAGGAAGGAGCAGTGCTCCGAAAGTTAGTGATGTGAAACAAACCTGTTGGACTTTAACCTGGTGTTGTAAAACTTCTTACTGGACTTGAGAGATGGCAGAAAGGCATCAGTTGTGTGGCTTTGGTGTGCATGTGAAAGATGACCCTGTGGCTGTTGATGGTTTTACCAAGAGGACACCTGAGGAAGAGGGGGGGGGGGGGGGGGGGGGGGGGGGGGTGTTGGAGGTCGAATTGCCCAAGACCAGATCATTACCCGAGGTAATGGTGGAGAGATAGGAATGGTTTGAAGCAATTTCTCGAGCTCTTGGTTTGATAGATGATGTATGTTGTTCCCCTTTGGTTTCCAGATGTTGTTAATCATCATCCTTCGGGCTTTGGAAGATCAGAACTCTTTGAGTTTTAGATGCCTTGAACAAGAGAAGGTCCCAGATTGAACTGGTTCTGGTTTCCATCTCCAGAGTCTCCAGTGTAGCTGTGAAATATGGCCCCCGGATCACTACACATAACAAATTAGTTCCTAGCTAAATAACTCCTAGCTAGTTACAGACATTTACACAACAGTAATACAATTGATAATTTGGACATCAATAATACAACTGATAAGAGGTGGAACCCCACAAGTGTAATTCACCTGAAGTGGAAATCAGGAATAGGTGGTGAGGTTGACGGAGATTACTAGTTTGAGATTGTCAGAGGTTGAGGAGGAGATATCTCAGTCACTGAGGATGTTGTTTATGATTCTGATTGGGGCCCTTCCCGTGCTTTTGAAATCTGATTGGAGAGCATTGAACACGGATTTGCATGGAGTTGCATGGCCCTGGATTTGGGAAGATGACAACACTTTCAAGGATTTGGAGAGAAAAGGGAGGGGCAGTAGTTTGCTGAGTTTTAAAAATGTGCGGGATAGTATGAAAGGAGAGGAAACTATTTACAATGTCAGCTAACACAGGACCTGGAAGGGGGGAATTGGGCTGTTAGTACTTTAAGGAAAATGGTGCCAAGGGCGACCTTGACGATGAAAGAAACTGGAGCCTGCCACGAGTTTATGGCAGGCGGGAGGGGATTGGGGGGGGGGGGGGGGACGGTGTCTGGGGGAGATTTGTCTTGGTGGGCAAGAGGAAAAACTAAGTAGTAGAGGCAGCGGGATGGATTGTCTCAATGTTAGTGAGAAGTACATGACTGCCTCACATTTGTTGGATGTGTGTTTGGAGGCGTGGGGAGAGAAGTTTAATGAGATATTTGGTGGTGGAGAAAAGAAGCCAGGATCTGGCTTCGATCTTGCAGATCCTGGTGCATGTCTGTGTCGGGAGACTGAGGCTTGACTGCGCTCGAGATTCTATTCCCAGCTGCTGTTCTTCCTATTCTAAAATAAAGTACCTCACACTTATGTGAAACTGTGTCTGTTGTCATATTGTCCATCTGCTTCATCTATCTGTCTCTTGCAATTCACCATAACACCTAATTTAATTTCTTGGAAAACTTGGATCGACTGTTTGCTATTCCCAAATCCTAGTACTGTATTGGAAAAAGTAAAGCCCAGATGGCTGGCACTTATTCCTTTACTACACTAAGAATGCATTTTACCTCTTTCACCCAGATAGTCATGAAGCAGTCTCCAATTCCATGTGTCTCTCTGTAGTTTACAATTTGTCTTTTTTGACCTTTTCCCCACAGAACTTTTAACGTCGGGGTTTAAAACAAAATGTATTCAAACCAGTACTCCAAAAAAAAAAATCATTAATAGAAGTTGTTTTCGCTGAAGACCGCACACAATACGCAATTGATTGGGTAATCAATAATGAGTTCATGCCTTGATAAGTCTCTGGTCCTGGAAGCTCAGCAGCACGTGCTTGGCAGAAAGCTTTTCCTTTTTTGATTGCAGACAGGATGAGATGAGTTGGCGAGGCAATCTAGACTAACAAAGGGTGGGAGAAGATAGTCGGTAATTAGAATGTGAAATATTGCTGAACGGAGAGACATGTTACCGAATGAGCGTGCTAATAGCTACGCTAACAACCAATTTAAGATGATCAGCCAAGCTCAAAACATGGCTCAGTTATACTTGCTGGAAGCGACACCCATTCATATACAGGGACCTGTTCGCTGCAAACAAAGGGAAGGGCAACACGGTAGCACAGTGGGTTAGCACTGTTGCTTCACAGCACCAGGGTCCCAGGTTCGATTCCCGGCTTGGGTCACTGTCTGTGCGGAGTCTGCACGTTCTCCCCGTGTGTGCGTGGGTTTCCTCCGGGTGTTCCGGTTTCCTCCCACAAGTCCCGAAAGGCGTGCTTGTTAGGTGAATTGGATATTCTGAAATCTCCCTCTGTGCACCCGAACAGGCGCCGGAAGGTGGCGACTAAGGGATTTTCACAGTAACTTTATTGCAGTGTTAATATAAGATTACTTGTGACGATAAAGATTATTATTAATATGTTCATGTCTTGCACTTTTTTGAATTACTTGGGAGCTTGAGAAGCCTGTAGTTCCCTGTTGCTTTCCCCATGGTTTGGCCATTCAGAGTTGACTTGCCAGCCAATCAACATCCTCTTCTCCTGTAGTATAAATTGTTATTGTTTGAAATTCATCATCCTTGCGTTTGTTCTAATGAGTGCAAGACTAAAAGCTTCGGCAATATGTCGCCAAGCAAATGTTAATACGTGGAAGGTCAATTTCCTCAGCTGGAAGCTGACCTGAAAGGCCATGAGTCAATATACCACCTTCCCTTCTTCATAGCGCGTGTTTTTTTGTTACAGTATTGGCTTTGTGCCAAAGGATGTGTTGTAGAATTTGAATTGCTGCATCTGTTCAATCACTCATGTTCTGACAAAATAACCAAGTTCTTGATTTGTCCTTGACCTTGCTCGATTGTCCAGCAGTTCCATATATTGAAAGATTGGGAAGTGGAACTGAGGGCCAGCTTGCATAGAATCAGAGAATCATAGAATGGACAGTGCAGAAAGAGGCCATTCGGCCCATCAAGTCTGCAAGAGCCCTTGGAAAGAGCACCCCGACTTAAGCCCACACCTCCACCCTATCCCCGTAACCCAGTAACCCCACCTAACCTTTTTGGACACGAATAGCAATTTAGCATAGCCAATCCACCTAACCTGCCCATCTTTGGACTGTGGGAGGAAATCGGAGCACCCGGAGGAAACCCACACAGACACGGGGAGAACGTGCAGACTCCACACAGAGAGTGACGCAAGCTGGGAATTGACCCTGGAGCTGTGACACAATAGTGATAACCACTGTGCTATCGTGACGCATGTCATTGTTGTAGCTACCTGAGATAATAGTGCCATACAATTACAAATTGGGGAGTGTGAGCTAACCTAGACATGTGAAGGGCATTAAGGGGTAATATTAGTGGATGAATAATCCCGACCCGGGCTAATGCTCTGGGACATGTGTTCAAATCCCACCAAGGCAGCTGGTGGAAAAATAAAACTTGGAATTGAAAGCTAGTCTCACCCATCGATTTGTTGTAAAAACCCATCTGGTTCACTAATAATAATAAAATAATAATCTTTTTTGGTGTCACAAGTAGGCCTACGTTAACACTGCAATGAAGTTACTGTTAAAATCCCTTCGTCGCCACATTCCGGCGCCTGTTCGGGTACACAGCGGGAGAATTCAGAATGTCCAATTCACCTAACAGCACGTCTTTCGGGACTTGTGGGAGGAAACCGGAGCACCAGGAGGAAACCCACGCATGCACAGGGAGACCGTGAAGACTCCGTACAGACAGTGACCCAAGCCGGAAATCGAACCCGGGACCCTGGCTCTGTGAAGCAACAGTGCTAACCACTGTACTGCCGTGCGTCCTTTCGGGAAGAAAATCTGCCGTCCTGGCCTGGTCTGGCCTTCACAAGACTCCAGATCCACAGTGAGGTGGTTGACTCTTAACTGCCTTCTGAAATGACCGAGCAAAGCCACTCAGTTCATGGGCAACAAATGCTGGCTCAGCCAGCGACGCTCACACCCCATGAAGAAATCATTAAAAAACAAAATCCATGTACAGGGGTGGCTATTGCCGCTGAATTTGAAAGTACCGCACAAGGACCCAAACCTATGACGTGCACCAGTTGTACCTGGCAACCTTGTGAGGAATCTCCAGTGCCTTCTGCAAAATCCGTGTGTATGCAACATCCACTGATCCCCTCTCCACCAGCTCAGTGACTTTCAAAGAGTCTATTACCTTTAGTGAGACATGATCTACCTTTCAGTGAACAGTGCTGACTCTCCGTAATCAGCTTATACATTTCTAAGTGCTCACTCACTCTGTCACCAGTGATGGATTACAGAAAATCTTCCCCCGAGTGATCTTCCCACACCGGCTTGTAGTTTCTCGGTTTGCCGCTCCTTTCTTTTTGAAAAAGGTACAAAGTTTTCTGCCTCCTAATCTTTTAGCAGAATTGAATGAGTTTTGACAGATTCTACCTGATTTGTGTCTTGTTTGATACCTTTGGACGGGAACTGGGTGTGGATGTTTTCCCAGTTTCATTTCCACTACCTTATCTATTCGTTTTTTTTCTGTTTGTTGATTCCTGTAAATCTTTTGCCTTCACCGATCTGTCGCCTCCTCAAACTGCGGGCTTCTATGCATCTCTGACATTGAATCTTATTCCACTTTGATGACCGAAAATAACGTATTACTTTAACATTTTGGTCATGTCATAGTTGTACAGCGCAGAAAAGGCCCATCGGGTTTGCCCCGACAATAACTACCCCTAATCTCGCACTAATCCCACTTACAAGCACTTGCCCTATACCGTTGACTGTGATGGTGTTTCCAGTGCTCATCCATGTGTTTTTTAAAGGTTCTGAGGTTCCCAGCCTCCATCACCTTCTGGACAGCACAGTCCAGATTCTCACCACCCTCTCGAGTGAATTTTTATTTTCTGAGATCCCCTTGGAATCTCCTGCCCTCCTGGTTTGAAATTCCAGACATCTATTAAAGGATCAGAAGGACTGGGGCGAAATGCCTGACTTCCTTTCTGCTTTATGGCATTCTTTTACATCTTTGGCATCAGACAGGTGCATGACAGTAAAAAGATTTGAGAAAGAAAGAAGCTGAATATCACCCATAATGTTCCCAAGACATCTGCAAGATTTTCACATCATTTGATTACCTTTTGAGAATAGTTACTGCCATTTTGTAGAAAACGTAGGAGCCATGCACGTGGTGATCTGCCTGGAAGCAATAGATTGCTGGTGGTGCGACCTCCAACCAGAAGGTGGCAGTACAGACACACCATGCGGTCTCAGGACAGTGGGCATGTGACAAAGCACTCCAATATAAGTGGGGGCACATCCGACCGCCAGCAGATGGTAGTAAGATGTACAAGTGAACAGTCGCGCTAGGTGTAGTTCCAGAAGAGTACAAAGAAGCTCCATGATAACTGGCTCTGTAACAGATCGCTATCTTACCTGGTGTGATTCAATGAAGATCCTGGTTTGGGAAAGTCCAGTCATTTGGTAGATTCCTTGCTCGATATCGAACACCAAACAGAACAATGCAGTGAGGGATTAAGACTTGGAACTTTCTGCCTGCGAGTGTGGAGCAGGCATTCTCAATAGAGGCCTTCAAGAGGAATCTGATTATTCTCTGAAAAAGAGGAATGTTCAGGCTTTCAGCGGGTAGGCAGGAGGAAAAGGGGGCAGCACGGTAGCACAATGTACAGTTGCTTCACAGCTCCAGGGTCCCAGGTTCGATTCCCAGCTTGGGTCACTGTGCGGAGTCTGCACGTTCTCCCCGTGTCTGCGTGGATTTCCTCTGGGTGCTCCGGTTTCCTCCCACAGTGTAAAGATGTGCAGGTTAGATGGATTGGCTATGATAGATTACCCTTTGTGTCCAAAAAGGTTTGGTGGTGTTACTGGGCTACGGGGATAGGGTGGAGGTGTGGGCTTCAGCGGGGTGCACTTTCCAAGGGCCGGTGCAGACTTGATGGACCAAATGGCCTCCTTCTGCACTGTAAATTCTATGATTCTAAAATGGCACTCGGAGCATCCCTCATTTGGAGAGTTGGTGTAGATGTGATGGGCTCAATGGCCTCTTTCTGTGCTGACATAACAATTCAGTGATTTTGTGCACAGCAGGGTCCCACAAACAGCAATCAGAATGTGACATAGAAACAAACAACGAAAGAGAAGTGCTTGTGCCTATGGCGGCTCTTGGAAAGAACTCTCCATTAGTCCCATTCTCCACAGCCCTGATAACATTTCCCTTTTCAAGGAGATATTCAATTCTCTTTTGAAACTGAAATGAAAGCGCATGGGATGAGATGGATGGAAAACTGGCTGGCAAACAGGGAACAGCTGAATAAACAGGTCTTTTCCAAATGGCAGACTGACGAGTGGGCTACCGCAGGGATCAGTGCTGGGACTTTAGCTCTTCACAATAAATATTCATGATTTAGATGAGAGAACCAAATGTAATATCTTCAAATTTGCAGATGACACAAAGCTGGGTGGGAGGGTGAGCTGTGAGGAGGATGCAGAGATCCTTCAGCGTGATTTGGACAAGTTGAGTGAGTGGGAAAATGCAGTATTGTGTGGGAAAAATGTGAAGTTATCCACTTTGGTAGCCAAAAACAGGAAGGCAGAGCATAATCTGAATTGCTGTAAATTTTGAGAGGGGAATGTGCAAACAAGACCTGGGTGTCCTCATTCATAAGTCGCTGAAGGTAAGCATTCAAGTGCAGTAGGGGCTGGTTTAGCTCACTGGGCTAAATCGCTGGCTTTTAAAGCAGACCAAGCAGGCCAGCAGCACGGTTCGATTCCCGTACCAGCCTCCCCGGACAGGTGCCGGAATGTGGCGACTAGGGGCTTTTCACAGTAGCTTCATTGAAGCCTACTCGTGACAATAAGCGATTTTCATTTCATTTCGGTAGACGGTAAAGAAGGCAAATGGTATGTTAGCCTTCATAGCAAAAGGATCCAAGTGCAGGGAGCATGCTGACTTGCTGCAATTGTGCAGGACTTTGGTGAAGCCACACCTGGAATATTGTGTGCGGTTTTGGTCTCCTTATAGAGCCATAGAAATATCCTTATAATAATATAATCAGGGGCTGCTTTAGCACAGGGCTAAATCGCTGGCTTTGAAAGCAGACCAAGGCAGGCCAGCAGCACGGTTCATTTCCCGTACCAGCCTCCCCGAACAGGCGCCGGAATGTGGCGATTAGGCGCTTTTCACAGTAACTTCATTTGAAGCCTACTTGTGACAATAAGCAATTTTGTCACACGTAGGCTTACATTAACTCTGCAATGAAGTTACTGTGAAAAGCCTCTAATACCTCTCTGACTGTGGTGCTTTATTCCTCTTTGCCTTCTCTACAGCATTCAAAATAGTTGACTATGTCATCCTCTTTCAATATCTCTTTCCCCCCCATTGTCCATCTCTGTGCATTCTACATACCCCACAATTACCGACCCAGTATAATCCAAGCATCTCCAGCAAATGCTTCTTTTCTTCTCTCTGGTGGACAGAATCTCCAAGATCTATCCTTTCTTGGAACAGGAAGAGGCCATTCTGTCCTTCATACCTATTCCTCCATTCAGTTGGTTCTTGGCTGACCCGGTCCTTAACTTTATTTATCAGCCTTGGTACCAATTTCAGTTTTGACATTTTCCGTTATCCTCTCCAGTCACAGCAGCTTTTTAAGGGAAAGAGTTCCTCGAACCTTTCTGTTAAGTTGTGTATACTGATGTTCTTGAAATGCCAAGCTCTTTTTTCGGATGATATTATTTTGGCTTGACACTGTGTGCTGTTTCACAGCAAAATCATCTGCACACATGGGGGGAGGACAGGCTCTGCACACTTACCAATTATCCACAGCCCTGCTTCCCCTTGAGCTGTTTGACTGTCACTGAACTGGTCACTCTCATTTTTTTGATGTCCAGGCTTGGACAGAGTCTTAAGTTCCTTTCATTCAACTTTTGGGAGACCAAAGATATCATTTTTGGCCTCGCCCACAAGTTC
This sequence comes from Scyliorhinus canicula, assembly GCF_902713615.1. Lineage (NCBI taxonomy): Eukaryota > Metazoa > Chordata > Chondrichthyes > Carcharhiniformes > Scyliorhinidae > Scyliorhinus > Scyliorhinus canicula. The sequence continues at coordinate 14,232,302 of NC_052147.1, read as the reverse complement.
TGTTCCTATGTCACTGATTCAGTTCCCCCTTCCCTGGCCATTGTCTTGCGCTGAAGTGGATAGATTGCAGATTTGATGACCTGTTCACTGCTGAATAATGACAAGCTGGTGGGAGCTTTTCGAAAGAGAAAGCTGATTTCTGTGGGGGCCATATAAGTGGCACAGGAGAGAGCAAAAGTCCAGGGCCAGCAAAGCAGCAAGCGAGGTTGAGGGCTGTGGTACTGGAGAAAGAGGATGACCCAGGAGGGGTCAAGGACAGAATCTATTTGGCTCAGTAAAGGGAGATAAAGCGGTGAAATTACATTGCTTGGAGTAGTGCAGAGGCCATCAACTATTGGGGAGGATGTCAAGGAACACATATTTGTAAGGAAATTAGAGAGATGCTAAAATTATAGAGTAGTTATAATGGGGGACGTTTAATGATCCAAGAATGGATTGGTATAACAGCAATGTAAAGGGCTGAGAGGGGTAAGAGTTTCTAGATTGTTTTCAGAAGAGTTTTCTTTAGTGTGTGTCCAGTCCAACTAGAGAGGAGACACAGCTCGACCTGGCTGTTGGAAATGATGTGGGCCAAGTGGATGAAGGGTCAGCAGGTGAACATTGAGGGCCGATCATTGGCTCATAACATTTAGGCTGACTATTGAAAAAGACAAAGAACAATCCAGAGTAAGAATAAGTAATTTGAGGAAAGCCAACATCAATGGGACATGAGCAGATCTGGGTCAAATAAACTGGAGTCAAAGGTTAGCAGGAAAAACAGGAGCTGGACAATGGGTGACCTTCAAAGAAGAGAAAGTTTGGGCACAATGTGGCTTTAAAGGTAACAGTAGGGCAAACTAGACAAGAGATCCCAGGATGACCAAGGAGATAGAAATTTTCCAATAAAGAAGAAAACGTGAGTGGGATTCTCTGACCCCGGGCCAGGTTGGAGAATTGCAGGGCCAGGTTGGAGAATTGCAGGGCCAGGCGCGATTCACATGACGCTGCCCCGACGCCGGTCCGCCGATTCTCCGGTGACCGGAGAATTTTGCCATTGGCGTCGGTGCAGCGCTGGTCGGGGACCGCTCTATGTGGCCCCACCACGGCCATTCTCAGCGCGGGATGGACCGAGTGGCCGCCGAGATAGGTCGAGTCCTGCCGTTCACATGTGGTCTTACCCGGTGGGACCTCGGCGTCCATTCTGAGGGGGGGCGGCCTGGTGGGGGATAGGGTGTGTCTGAACCCCGGGGGGGGGGGGGGGGGGGGGGGGGGGGGGGGGGGTAGCCTCCACCGTGGCCTGGTCTGCGATCGGGGCCTACCGATCGGCGGGCAGGCTTCTCCTGGTGGGGGCCTCTTTACTCCGCGCCGGGTCCCTGTAGCTCTACGCCATGTTGCGACGGGGCCAGTGTGGAGAAGTAAGCTACTGCACATGCGCGAATTCGCGCCGGCCGCAGCGCGCATGTGCAGACCCGCAGTGCCCGTTTGACCCCAGTATCGGCAACTGGAGATGCGTGAGTCGCTCTAGTGCCGTGCTGGCCACCTGTAGGGCTCAGGATCGCTGCTCCTGGGGGCCCTGTTGATGCTGCCATAAAATGCGACGGTGTTTACGACGGCGTCAACACATCCTCAGGATCAGAGAATCCCGCCCAGTGTGTTTATGGCAAATGCCAAGTAGTAAATACACATGAGAATTAGGCTGAATATCGAAGGTTCAAAGAGGAGGTTATATAGCAAATAAGACCATAAGACGTGGGAGCAAAAATCTGGCCCATTGAGTCTGCTCCGCCATTCAATCATGACTGATATGTTTCTCATCCCCATTCTCCTGCCTTCTCCCCATAGCCCCTTATTAATCAAGAACCTATCTATCTCTAAATAACAGAAGCAAAGAGGGTGTATAAAATGAGACAGGCAGCTAGCATAAAAAGGAATCCCAGAGGGCAGGATTTTCCAGTCCTATCCGCCAGCAGGATCTTTCGGTCCTATTCAAGCCCCCCCCCCCCCCCCCCCCCCCCCCCCCCCCCCCCCCCCCCGCGGCAATGCCGTGTTCCCCTGCGGCAGTCGGGCGAGCCACACAAAATGCAGTAGACGGTGGGACCGGACTATATCTCAAGCCTGCAGATCATCAGGTGACAAAGTATTCTATAAATAAATAGTAAAATGGAGATACTAGAAGGAGAAGGACGACCAAGGACCAAACAGGGGATTGAAGACCGAAGGCAGATTCGTAAGATTCTACCCAGGCCATGGTGAAAGAGGAGGTCATTCAGACATTGGAAGGGTTTAAAATTGATCAGGAGGAAGTATTGGATAGGCTCTTTGTACTTAAAGTGCATAAGGCACCAGGAGGATGAGATGCATCGGATACTGAGGGAAATGGGAGTGGAAATTGCAGAGGCATTGGCCATAATTTTTTAGTTCTCTTTAGACTCGAGGGGGGGGGTTTGTGAGAGGATTGGAGAATCGCAAACTTTGCACATGTTCAAAATAAAAACGGTGTAAAGGTAAACCCAGCAACCACAGGCCAGTCAGCCTGACTTCGGTGGTGGGGAATCTTCTAGAAACAATAATTTACAGAGGGTAGTGGGAATCTGGAATTCGCTGCCCGAGTTGATGGTGGAGGCAGGGCCCCTAAACTCTTTTAAAAAGTACCTGGATCTGCACCTTAAGTGCTGTAAGCTACAGGACTCTGGACCGGGTGGGTGCAAGAAGGTGGGATTAGAAAGGGCACCTGGGTGTCTTCGGGCTGGCATGGACAAGTTGGGCTGAATAGCCTCCTGTGCTCTAACGTTACTATGGTTTTATGGGACAAAGTTAGTAGTCACATGAAGAATAATTAATTAAGGGAGTTTAGCATGGATTTCTTAAGGGAACATTGTGCTTAGCTAACTTGCTGGAGATGTTTGAAGTGGTAACAGAGAGGGTTGATGAGGGCAATGCTGTTGATGTGGTGTACATGGACTTCAAAAAGGCATTTGATACAGTGTTGCACAACAGAATTGCGAGCAAAGTTACAACTGGAATAAAAGGCACAGTAGCAACATGGATATGGAATTAGCTGAATGTCAGGGAATAGGGAGGAGTGGTTAATGGATGATTTTTAGGCTTGATAACTGTCTGTTGGAGCATTCCCCAGGGTCAGTGTTGGGATCCTTGCTTTTCCTAATATGTATGGACACGGGGAACAATTTCAAAGTTTGCTGATGATATGAAACCTGGAACTGTGCAGAACTTTAAGAAGTCATAGACAAGTCAGTGTAATGGGTGGACAGATGGCACATGCAGTTCAATGCGAGAAAAATGTGAAGGGATTTTTTTTGGTACGAAGTGTATGGAGAGGCAGTACAAAATAAGGGCTACAACTCTGAAGAAGGTGCAGGAGCAGAGGGATCTAGGTATATATGCGCATACTTCATTGAAGGTGAAGCTACTGGGGCCCGGCGCAGAGTAAAAGAGGCCCCCACCAGGGGAAGCCGGCCCGCCAGTCGGTAGGCCCTGATCCCGGGCAAGGCCACGGTGAAGGACCCTCCCTCACCCGGGGTCGGACCACCCCCCCCTATCCCCCACCATGCCGCCACCCCCCCCCCCCCCCCCCCCCCCCCCCCCCCCCCCCCCCCCGGGCAGGATGGACTCCGAGGTCCTGCCGGGTAAGACCACATGTGAACGGTCTCCAGATTGAGAGAATCATGAAATCATCGAATCCCTACAGTGCAGAAGGAGGCCATTCACCCATCGAATCTGCACTGACCCTCCGAAAGACCATCCTACCCAGGCCCACGTCCACACTCTATCCTCGTAACCCCACCTAACCTTTTGGACATTAAGGTAATTTAGGATGGCCTATCCACCTAACCTGCACCTCTTTGAACTGTGGGAGGAAACCAGAGCACCCGGAGAAAACCCAAGCAGACACGGGGGGAAACGCCACACAGACAGTGACCCAAGGCCGAAACTGAACCTGGATCCCAGGCTCTTCAGAGGTATTTGCATATGCTTTTTTTTGTATGATTTATCTTTCTGAGCCACACGCAAACATGCCACAAAGCATTTGCTTTGAGGCAGAAGTGCTAACCACTGAGATTGCAGTTAATAAAGAGAGATCTTGGGATTCATGTCCCCAGATCTCTGAAGGTTGCCACTCAAGTGGATAGAGCCGTGAAGAAGGCCTATAGTGTGTTAGCGTTTATTAACAGGGGGCTTGAGTTTAAGAGCTGCGGCGCTGCAACAATACATGACCCTGGTGAGACCACATTTGGAGTATTGTGTGCAGTTCTGGTCACCTCATTATAGGAAGGATGTGGAAGCATTGGAAAGGGTGCAAAGGAGATTTACCAGGATGCTGCCTGGTTTGGAGGATAGGTCTTATGAAGAAAGGTTGAGGGAGCTAGGGCTTTTCTCTTTGGAGCAGAGGAGGATGAGAGGAGACTTAATAGAGGTTTATAAGATGATGAGGGGGATAGATAGAGTGGACGTTCAGAGACTATTTCCTCGGGTGGATGTAGCTGTTACAAGGCGGCATAACTATAAGGTTCAGGGTGGGAGATATAGGAGGGATGTCCGAGGTAGGATCTTTACTCAGAGAGTGGTTAGAGTGTGGAATGGACTGCCTGCAGTGATAGTGGAGTCCGACACTTTAGGAACTTTCAAGTGGTTATTGGATAGGCACATGACAGGGAGTGGGATAGCTTGATCTTGGTTTTGGACAAGGCTCGGCACAAAATTGAGGGCCGAAGGGCCTGTTCTGTGCTGTACTGTTCTATGTTCGAAAGCATACAGTATCATAGGTATTATTAATAGGGACATAGTATACAAGAGCAAGGGGGTTATACTGAACTTGTGTAAGACACTAATTCAGCCTCAGCCAGAGCATTGCATCCAGCTCTGGGAGGCGCACTTTAGGAAGGATGTGAAGACATTGGAGAGGGTGCAGAAAAATTTCACGAGAATAGTTCCGGGGTGAGTTAGGTAGATAGAGAAGAGTAGGAAATTTGATTCAAAGTCATGAGGGGTCTGGACAGAGTAGATAAGGAGAAACTGTTCCCACTTGTGAAAGGATTGAGAATTAAAGGACACAGATTTAAAGTAACTTGCACATTCCAAGAGGGAGGTTGCCCTTACAACATTCTTCCACTTTCTGTTGTGGAGAGTCCAACCTTCGCTGGTTCGTTTCTCCCCAACTAGCCTAGCTTTGATTGAGAACTTACTCTGGTCGAGAACTGCATGCAAGAAAACCCATGCTTTCTCACTCTGTCCACCTCACCTGGTGCCCTGATCAGACTCGGCCATGGTTCCTTCCTTTAACAGATTGGAAAAATAATGTGCCCCTTGTATAAATGCAGAAGACAAAGTAGCGGATGAGTGAGGGGATGAGCAAGAGAGGCGTGGCGTTGGATTTTCTTGGGTCAATTTGCAGATGTGGCTTTGTGGCATGTTTCTGTGTGTGGCTCAGAAAGATAAGTCATACAAAAAAGCAGCGTATGCTAATACCTCTGAAGAGCATAATAGGGTTCAGGGAGCTATTGCTCAGCTACCGCCTCATCAAGAGGGTGATTCAGACAGTGTCAGCAGGAGCGCGATTAGATTCCAAACTGGAAATTGTGGGCGCCTTTGTGTTAAATGAGATATAGCTAATGGTTATGTGGCCATTACTTCCCACTGTCCTACCGGTAGCAAGCTGTATGTGAAAATAAATGGAAAATCGAGACTTTTTGCAGAAATCGCAGACACTATTAGCTCACCTAGCAACATTAGCTCATGATCTAGCAACACCTCAATGTTAAAATTCTCATCATGGTGTTAAAAACCCTCTGGTCTCGTGTGTCTCCCCCCCCCCAACACACACACACACACACACACACATTTCTGCAATCTCCTCCAGCCTTTTAGCAATTCCAACTTCCTGCGCGACCCCAGTTTTCATTGCTTCGCATTGGGGCTGTGCCTTCAGCTGCCTGGGATTGAATCGCTGGTATTCCCTCCCTAAACTTTCCACCTCTTTAGCTGTCTCTCAACTCCTTTTTAAGTAGCTCCTCAAAACCTTCCTCTCTGGCCAAGCATTTGGTCTCCTGTGCAAACCTTTTCTATGGCTCGCTGTCAGATTTGTTTGAGCGTGCTCCTGTGAAGCACCTTGGGGCATGTTTACCGGTCCACATAAGTACAAGTTGTTGCCTAAACTACAATTATTTTTTGTTCTACTAACTGGGTGGATGTAGAAATCCAGCACCAGGTATCAGAATCTCCGTAACAAGCTACCGAGAAAACTCTCACCACCCGCCAAAATGTTGTGTTGGTGTGAAGGGTGTGGTGCATTCTGCTTTACACCCTTCAGCCTGTAGGTTGTGGTTAACTAGAGCGGCACGGTGGCAGAATGAGCGGCACAGTGGTTAGCACTACTGTCTCACAGTGCCAGGGTCCCGGGTTCAATTCCGAATTTGGGCGATTGTCTGGGTGGAGTTTGCGCATTCTTCCCATGTCTGCGTGGTTTTCCTCCGGATGCTCCGGTTTCCTCCCACAGTCCAAAGATGTGCAGGATAGGTGATCGGCCGTGCTAAATTCCCCCAAGGTGGTGTTACGGGGATAGGCTGGGACTTGGGCCTGGGTGGGGTGCTCTTTCAGAGGGTGGTTGCAGACTCGATGGGCTGAATGGCCTCCTTCCGCACTGTAGGGAGTCTATGGTTCTAAGAGCCAAGCTTTCGAGTTTTCCGAGTAAGGGCAGGGAAACTCCGAGAGGTTAACCAGATTAACCATACAACGCGCTCACAGATTGGTGCAACACTATTCACTGCCTGTCCAGATTTAGCACAGTAAGAAGTCTTACAACACCAGGTTAAAGTCCAACAGGTTTGTTTCAAACACGAGCTTTCGGAGCACGGCTCCTTCTTCAGGTGAAGGAGCCGTGCTCCGAAAGCTCGTGTTTGAAACAAACCTGTTGGACTTTAACCTGGTGTTGTAAGACTTCTTACTGTGCTCACCCTAGTCCAACGCCGGCATCTCCACATCATGTCCAGATTTAGACATCAACCTTTTTCCTTCTTACTCCTCCACTTTGACATGAGCTGAGGTTTTTTTTGAACGCTGTCTTATTAGGATTTTGTACTTTTTGCCTCGGCTGGCAGCTCAATTGTGATCGGTCTTGCAAGGACAATCCTTGGCTGTTTCGGCAGGTCAGAGACTAGGAATTCTGCAGCGAGTAACTTGCCTCCTGACTCCCTGAAGCCTGTCCACCAAGACGCAAGTCATGTGCGATTGTACACTCTCTCCACTTGTCTGGATGAGTGCAGCTCCAACAAAACTCAAGAAGCTTGGCACCATCCAGGACAAAGCAACCCGCTTAGTTGCCAGCCCATCCGTCACTGTAAACACTCACTTCCTCCAACCTCGCACTGGCTTCTGTGTGCACCACCTACAAGATCAAACACAGGTTGAGTGCAGGTTGGCAGAAAATCTCTTGTTCAGTCTGCAAGCATGACCTTGAGCTTCCTGCCACTTTACTTCCCCATCCCATTCCCATTCCGACTTCTCTGTCCTCTGCCTCCTACACTGTTCCAATGAAGTTCAACGCAACCTCGTGGAACAGCACCCCATCTTTTGATTCGGCACTTGATAGCCTTCCAGGCATATCACTAAAGTTCACCAATTTCAGATCGCAGCCTCTGTCCCCATTATTTTGGGCAGCAGCTGTTGAGCATGATTCTTCTCTGTCCATTTACACCTCCTCTGGACTCATCGCTGTAACATTACCATCTCCTCTTGCCTTGCACCATTATCCCTTTGCCATTTAACCTCTTCTGCTTTACACCCCACCACAATTTGTTCCTCTTCACCCCCCTCTTTCCTGTCTCTGTATTTACATCTGCTACATCTCTAACTTTTCCCCTGTCTGAAGAGAGGTGGTGGAAACATCAACTCAGCCTGGTGAGCTGAGCCATTCCATCATTTTCTGGGTTTATTTTTGTCTTCAACAAGTCCATGTCCACCGTCTTTGATTTAAGTCTTGCATTTCCAAACACTGACTAACTTTATCTCGAATAATCGCGAGGTTCTGGGTCCAAGGCCCAATCAAGGCTGACATTCCAGTGCAATATGGTTAGACAGAGAGATCACTGCACATTGAGATGCCAGGCCTACGCAGAAAGAGCAGAGGACTGGGATTATATGGATAGTTCTAAGGGCTGGCACAGGTAGAAAGGGCTGAATGGCCGCCTCCGGAGTATGATTTCCATGACTTGATGATCGCTGCAAAATCAATGCGTCCCATCCAAGGTCCCATCGGCAGCCGGGCACTTTGTATACCCTGCCCTGCAGTCAGTCGCTGTATTCCCAACTGCAGAGGGCAGGGGAGGCAGTTAGGATGGTGTGACCTCCTGCACTCTGTTCGGATGCTGGTTTGGATCCCCTGACGAGTAACGTGATGATTGAGATGGGTGAGATGTGAGCAGCAAGCTGATAGCCAGTGGCTTTATAGCCCAGTGGGAAACCTTGCCATTTGAGCATTTCACAAAACAAAAAGAACATATTCCCTCTCAAATCATCAGTGCAAGTGATTTAACATTTGCCTTTTGATGCGATTGCCTGTACACTGCTGTCCCTGAGAGGTAACAATGCAGTTATGCAGCCAGAATGGCTGGCAGTGATTGACATAGTTTCTGATTTTTGTGCAGTCGGCATGGGGTTAGTGAAGAGAGAGCTTTCATCGTTAAAATGTCTAGATTGAACTGAGCCAGGACAGCATGGAGGTGTAGTGACTTGTATAGGCAGCCCTCAGACGGGAGGCAGTGTGTTCATTCCTACAACCCCCGTTGGGCGTAATTTGCCAGGAAATCTCTCTTCACATGGCTTCCTCGTTGTCTGAGAGTTGCCAAACATGGCTGATGCCATAATGTACCACAGGACATGGTGACAAGCCAGGTCCCAAGAACTGCTTCAAGCCGGTATTGAATCAGCCCTGTTGGCATTATTCTGCACCAGGCTCCAGCCACCTGAACTAACTGACTCTGGCCTGTCAGAACGGGGGCAGCCCCCTCCAAACCATCCTTGTTTGTTTACATATATGCAGTCCTCGAAGAGGGTCGATTTAGTTGCGGTGTAGAATTGAAGCACAAGGCCAGAGGCTTTTCAGAGTACCTGCAATGCTAAACGCCTTGTTTTAGCAACAGAGGAAATAGGGGCTGGAGTAAAAAAATTAGCCCCTCGAGCCTGCTCCACCATGCAGTGAAGTCATGGCGGATCTTTAGGGCAGCACGGTAGCATTGTGGATAGCACAATTGCTTCACAGCTCCAGGGTCCCAGGTTCGATTCCGGTATGGGTCACTGTCTGTGCGGAGTCTGCACATCCTCCCCGTGTGTGCGTGGGTTTCCTCCGGGTGCTCCGGTTTCCTTCCACTGTCCAAAGATGTGCAGGTTAGGTGGATTGGCCATGATAAATTGCCCTTAGTGTCCAAAATTGCCCTTAGTGTTGGGTGGGGTTACTGGGTTATGGGGATAGGGTGGAGGTGTTGACCTTGGGTAGGGTGCTCTTTCCAAGAGCCAGTGCAGACTCGAATGGCCTCCTTCTACACTGTAAATTCTATGATCTATCTATGATCTCCCTCAACATCATCATCCCCAAACCCCTTGACGTTTCTAATATCTAGAAATTTGACCTCTGTCTTGAACATGCACGGTGACTGAGCCTCCACAGCCTTTTGGGTAGAGAATCCCAAAGATTCACCAGCCTCTGTGTGAAGAAATTCCTCCTCATCTCGGTCCTGAATGGCTTACCCTTTATTCTGATACAGTGCCCCCAGGTTCGAGACCCTCAAGCAGGGGAAACATCTTTCTGCGTCTACCCAGTTGAGCTCTGTAAGAATTTTGGCTGTCTCAATTAGATCACCTCTCACTCTTCTAAACTCTAAAGAATAGAGGCCCAGTCTCCACAATCTCTCCTCTTGGGACTATCCATCCCGGGCATCATAGAATAGAATCCTAGAATCCCCACAGTGCAGAAGGAGGCCATTCGGCCCATCGAGTCTGCACCGACCCTCCAAAAGAGCACCCTACCTAGGCCCACTCCCATACCCTATCCTCATAGCCCCACCTCAGGGGCAATTTAGCAGAGCCAATCCACCTAACCTGCACATCTTTGGACTGTGGAAGGATACCAGAGAACATGCAGACTCTGCACAGACAGTCTCACCCAAGGTTGGAATTGAACCCGGGTCCCTGGTGCTGTGAGGCAGCAGTGCTAACCACTGTGTCGCCGTGCCGCTCCAGCAATTTGGCGAACCTTTGTTGCACTCTCTCTATAACAAGGAGATCCTTCCTGGGAAAGAAGACCAAAACTGTGCACAAAACTCCAGGCATGGTCTTGCCAAGACTCTACAATTACAGCAAAACCTCTTCAGTAAGACTTTGCATTAACATTTTGCAGTTCTGTTATTGGCGGTGCAGCACTTGCAATTGGTGCAACTCGGTTAGGCATTTAATATAATCAGGAGGCCCTCCACTGCTTAGGAAGTTTGTTTTCAATTATTTTTTCCCTCTGTGTACTGTGCTCTCTATCATCAGACTACATCTTGTGATTTGCAAAAAAAAATGTATCTTGCAGCATTGCCCTCTCTCTGGGGAATTGACACTGTCACTTTCCTTCAGACACAAGCTGTTTATCTGTCATTCAGAACCAACTTTGTCAGAGTTTTATTTTTTGTTTTCCTGCGATATCCTCTCTGTAGAGTTTCAAAGTTCCTTGCTGGAGATGGTCAACAGGTCAGGCAGAGAGGGAGAGACAGAGTTAATGTTTCAGGTTGATGACGTTTCATCGGAAATTTTTCAAGAGAACATCAAGCCTGATGAAAGGTCATTGATGTCAAAGATTAATTCTGGTTCTCTCTCTCTCATTCTCTCTCTCTCGTTCTCTCTCTCTCTCTCTCTCTCTCTCTCGTTCTCGCGCTCTCTCTCTCGTTCTCGCGCTCTCTCTCTCGTTCTCGCGCTCTCTCTCTCGTTCTCGCGCTCTCTCTCTCGTTCTCGAGCTCTCTCTCACGTTCTCGCGCTCTCTCTCTCGTTCTCGCTCGCTCTCTCTCTATAGATGATGTCTGACCTGCTGAAGTGCATCCAGCGTTTTCTTAATTTCACATTTCCATGACTTGCAGTGTTTTGCTATGAAATAATATTTCACTTTTAAAATGCCGATCTTTGGTTTTCAAATGCCTCTCCATCCCTGTAATCTCCTCCAGCCCCGCAATCCTGCCATCCTGTGATCTCTGCGCTCCTCCAATTCCAGCCTTGTGAGCATATCTAATTTTAATCGCTCCACCATTGGTAGTTGTGCTGTCAGCTGCCTGGGCCCGAAGCTTCCGGAATCGCTCCCTGAACCGGTCCTCCCCCCCCTCCCCCCCCCCTTATGTCGTTCCTTAAAACTGACTTCTTTGTCAAAACCTTGTTATCATTTGTCCTAAAATCTCCACGTGGCTCGGGGTTAAATTTGTTTTGAGGTGGAAGTGAAAGATCTGGTGCTCTTTCGACGAAGAGGGGATTGGCAATCCCCAGTGTCATGAGCAATGTTTATCGCTCAGTCAAGGTCACAAAAACAGATGATCTGGTCATTAGCATTGTTGTGAGCCAGTCAGGGGCCATGTTCTGCACTCCGCTGAACTAATTCATTGGCCGAGGTTGTGAAAAGGGGGCTACCGGCCTATTCCTTGTTTCATCTGAAACCCTTGCACTTCCATTGATTAACTCTGGCCAATAACATTCCACGGTTGGTCCATCCCTGGGCCCTGCGACACAGGAACTGTCCTGTTCTGCAGAGTTTTAGCAGTAAATTATTCTCAGCTGATGGGGTTTGTTCACCCATTCCAGTGTCATGTGAGAGTACCTTTATGAAATGGGTGTTTATAAATGGGTGTGTATATACATATCTGTAGTGAGAGTACCTTTAAGAAATAGGTGTTTACTACTGCAGTGATGTCAGAGAGTGGGTGGAGCTGGGCTGTCTGTCAGCTTTTTTCTTTCATTTTAGGCTGTTTGCTGCAGGATGTGTTTTAGTTTTGTTTTCAGTGTTGGAGCTGAAGCCAGACCAAGCAGGTGTGCTGCTGTTCTCTCTACCATCAAAAGACTATCTCTGGATCATGTGGTGAATTCAGAATTATAAATCTTCTCAGTAGTGAAATTAAGCCTGAAGTCTTTCTATTTTTGAAGGTTTTTTAAGTCTTATGGATGTTAAAAGGAAAGTTTGAAGGATTACTCAGTGTTGTATTCTTTGGGGGTTGTATTTGAATTAATGGTTACTAAGATGTTCACCGTATGTTTTAAAAAGGTTAACTTGAGTTCATAGAATAAACATTGTTTTGTTTTAAAAAATACTTTTCCATTTCTGCTGTACCACACCTGTAGAGTGGGCCGTGTGCTCCCCATACCACAATCTATTAAAAGTCGTTGGTCAGGAGAACTCCGTGATACACTTTGGGGTTCTCTAAACCCTGACCATAACACCAGTTAATTATCCATTTCTGATTGTCACTGCTCCTCCATTGGCCCACCGCAAGTCGCCCCTTGAGTTAGTGGAGGTTGCCTCTTGAGAAGATGTACCTGGAGTGAGCCGCCTGCAGGAACTGCTGATGCCTGTGTGACGCAGGTACGCCCACAGTGCTTTTTAGGATTTTGACCCAGCAATGATGGAGGATGGCGATAAAAGTCAGGATTGTGTGGAACTGAAGGTGAAGGTTGTGGGAGTGAAAGTTCACATTATCCTAACATCTCTGTACTGGGCTGTCTCTGAGGCCACCACATGATGAATTGAAACAGCTTTTTGCTGAGTATGGGATACATTGTGTAAACGCCAAGGATACCTACTCCAGGAAGCTGATGGGATGTGTGAAATTAACACTTCCAAGAGCTGCACTGCAGCAACTCGCCAAGGCTCATCCAACATCACCTTGATACACCTAAAAAGGCACGGGCAGCAGATACGTGGGAGCACCTGAAAGTTCCCCTCCAAGCTACATACTATCCTACCTGGGAACTACATTGCCATTCGTTCACTGTCGCCAGGTGAAATTCCTGGAATAGAAACCCACTCACAAAGGATTACTTGAGATTAGGAAACTGGGGTCTCTGCAGTATTCATTAGCTATTTCAGTGGGAAGATGAAAGATTTGATCTTCTGACAGGATGCAATCAAATGGGCTGAGGAACTTTCCTCAGCAAAGACTTTTTGTGAAATTCCAGATACTGGAAAAACTGCAATGTCACACAAAGTTTACACCACTGAAATAGGCTATTTAGCCACTTGCCTTCATCTCACCCTCTCGGCATCTCCTATTCGTTCCTCCAACACTTGGGCATGCCAAGTATAGAGGTCAGGATAATCTCACATCAGCTGAGATGGACGGGAGAACATGATGTCAGAATGCCTGACTCCAGACTTTCCAGACGGGTGCCATGGAGCTCCTTCACACGGGAGACATAGGAAATGTCCTGGAGATGACCTCAAAGCCTTCATGAAGCTCTGCTCTGTTAACATCAACATATGGGAATCAGATGCGCAGTTGCAACAGAAATGGTGATTGATCATCAGACATGACCTCTAGACCTTCCAATCAACAAGGGCAGGCACTGAAATGGAACACAGAGAGATGGAAAGGGAGGGCATCTGCTCGTGCCAACAATCCCCCATCTCTAACAACAATTGATGTCCTCACTGTAGGAGAGCATGCATGGCCTGGTTTAGCTCACTCGGCTAAATAGCTGGCTTTTAAAGCAGACCAAGCAGGCCAGCAGAACGGTTCGATTCCCGTACCAGCCACCCTGGACAGGCGCCGGAATGTGGCGACTAGGGGCTTTTCACAGTAACTTCATTGAAGCCTACTCGTGACAATAAGCGGTTTTCATTCATTTCATTTTCATGGCTAAGATAGGGCTCATAAGCCATCTTCACAATCACAGCCAAAATCTCTCTTCCACCCAATAATCCACAAGAAAGAATCCTACTCGACAGGAGGAATTGTCACCTAAATAGACTTCCGTGTCTTCATGTGCTTATCTAATTTTCCCCTTGACTGCCAGCCTATCATGTGACCGCGAATTCCACATTCTTAACACACTCTGGATAGAGGAGGTTTTCCTGAATTCCTTATTAGAGGTTTTAGTGACCATCTTATGTTTAATGGCTTCTCGTTTTCATCTCCTCTACAAGTGAAAACATATTTTCTCCATGCCCAGCCTGTTGAATGCTTTCATTACCTTAAAAAAAAACTCGATTAGGTCACCCCTCAGCCTTCTCTTTTCTAGAGCTAAGTACCGTTCGATCCATTCTGCTAGGTGTAACCTTTCAGTTCTCGTATCATCCCTGCACCGATGCCTGTGTATCTTCTTTTATTCTTATGGAGTGGAACTGTGCACTCTGGAACGTGACGAGTGGGCGGTGGAAGGTAGTAAGGGGGGTGGATTAACACACACACTCTGCCCCATCCCCACCATCTACAGGCCCAGCCAAGTAATGGGCCCTGCCACCACAGGTCTCTGTAAAACTCATCATGGTACAGAAAGATTTCGACCAACTGTTGGATCAAAATATTCTAGCATTTATAAACTGTGTCAGAAGAGGGCAATGCAGAGTTGGTGGGAAATTGGTTATCTCTCGTTCACAAAAGAAAGATATAGATCTTTCATGTTATGTGTGTTTGTATTTTTTCATTCTGAGCTGTGTGCCTGGTGTTATTAAAAACACAATTTCTATCAGACACATTTACATCTAACCTATGAGTTTATCATTGCATGTTTGTTATCTGTGCATGTGACTGTAACAGTCAAGTGTGGTGTCAAGGTATAATGCAAGGTATAATACTTTGTACTACCAGGAGCTTGAGTGTGTGTGAATATCTGTCCATCTGTGCATGTGTCTGCATGTTCAAACACATTTGTGTCATAGAGTGAACAGCGGTGGAGGGTGAATAGTGAAGAGGTCTGGAGGGTCCCACACTGCATTCGCTGCCCAGCAGGACCCTTGGAATAGCAGTTGCGTTAAATTATAAATAACAGTATCAAGGATACCTGCAAGTGAGACATGAACGTGGTGGACATAGACACGAGCAACTGGGAGACAGTCGCTGACCTCTGGAGGCCGTCTGTCTGCAGGGGCGTTGGAAGAGGTGAGCAGATACGGGAAGCTCAACTGGCTGACAAGAGGGCCCAGAGAAAACAAAATCAGCAAAGCCTCAGCCACCACCTACAAGTGCAGTAAATGGGGTAGAGAAGCCTTGACAGAACCGGGCTCCTGCACCCTGTTATAAGGTTGTCTGTTGCCCCATGAAGAGGTCTAGAGGCTTGTACGGCTGAACAATAACTATTAATAACATAACTACATGCATATACATGGGATATATTCCTGGCTAAGGTGTTATCTTTACGCTGACTCCGACCAGACTTATTGCTCACTTTGCTACTTCCACATGACTCGCTACATCATAATGTTGGTGGTACTGTTTCTCCAGTCCCACATTAACCCTCACAGTTCCAAACGCCCTAATCCAGCCTGCAGGAAATAGCAGACCACAGCTTCAGGTTTTCTGTTATTCTGCGTCTGTGCTGCATTCTGAATGGAACATAGAAAAGAAGTGCAGAAGGAGGCCATTCGGCCCATCGAGTCTGCACCGACCCCCTTAAGCCCTCACTTCCACCCATCCCTCCCCAACCCAATAACCTGTCCTAACCTTTTTGGACACTGAGGGCAATTTATCATGGCCAATCAACCTAACCTGCATGTCTTTGGACTGTGGGAGCAAACCGGAGCACCCGGAGGAAACCCACGTAGACACGGGAAGAACGTGCAGACTCCGCACAGACAGTGACCCAGCGGGGAATCGAACCTGGGACCTTGGCGTTGTGAAGCCACAGTGCTAACCACTCTGCTACTGTGCTGCCCAAACATCACATAACCACATGCTGAAGTTGAGGTCAAATTCAGTGGGTCACAAAGGCAATGGCTGAGAATTGACCATCAGAGCAATGCTAATTCTGGACCAATATCTATTACATCCTTAAATAATTTGATGAGGTTTGTCGAGCATAATTGTCCCATTTTAAATTGATCCTGGTTACTTCTTTATCAGGATGCATAGCAATTCCATCCTTAATTAAAGATTCGACAATTTTTCCTAACAATTTTAAACTAACTGGCCTATAATTGCCCAGATTAACCCTTGAGAGCTTTGCAGCACAGGAAGAGGCCATTTGAACCATCGTGTTCATCAAGCACCTATCTATTCAAATCCAATTTTATAGCACTTGGTCTTTAGCCTTGTGTGCCAAGGCATTTTTAAAATTGTTTTTATTAAAGCTTTTTTCAACCAGAATGTTTACATAACAGAAAAATAAACGAAAAATATTTAACAAAACTAGGTAGCTGTTATTATTGTACAAAAAGAAAATATACATTAAATAGACAACCCCCCCCCCCCCCCCCCCCCCCCCCCCCCCCACCAAGTTGCTGCTGCCGCTGACACTTTACTGCTCCCCTAGAAAGTCAAGGAAAGGTTACCACTGCCTGGAGAACCCCAGCAAGGACCCTCTCAAGGCAAACTTTATTCGCTCCAGGCTGAGGAACCCAGCCATATCACTAACCCAGGTCTCCACGCTCGGGGGTTTCGAGTCTCTCCACATTAACAAGATCGTCTCCGGGCTACCAGGGAGGCAAAGGCCAACACCTCGGCCTCTTTTGCTTCCTGCACTCCCGGATCCTCCAACACCCCAAAGATCGCTATTGTTGGACTTGGCTTCACCCGCGTGTCCAAACTCCTGGACATGGCCCTCGCAAAGCCCTGCCAGAATTCTTTAAGCGCCGGGCAAGCCCAAAACATATGAACATGGTTCGTCGGACTCCCTGCACATCTCGCGCACCTGCCCTGTATCCCAAAGAACTTGCTCGTTCTTGCTGTCGTCCTGTGAGCCCGATGTACCACCTTAAACTGAATTAAGCTGAGCCTGGCACATGATGCGGACGAATTCACCCTGCCCAGGGCATCAGCCCACAGGCCCTGATCTAGCACCTCGCTAAGCTCCTCCGCCCACTTGCCCTTCAGCTCCTCCACTGAGGCTTCCACCGCCTCCTGCAACTCCTGGTATATGTCCGACACCTTCCCCTCTCCTATCCAGATGCCAGACACTACCCTGTCCTGTATCCTTCGAGGGGGTTGCCGCAGAAATGTCCCCACCTGTTTTTTGAGAAAGTCTCGGACCTGGAGGTATCTGAAAGCATTTTCCGGGGGCAGGCCGAACTTCTCCTCCAGGGCCTTCAAGCTAGGGAAAGTGCCATCTATAAAGAGGTCTCCCATCCTTCTAATGCCTGCCCTGTACCAGCCTTGGAACCCCCTCGTCTATCTTGCCCGGAGCAAATCTATGGTTGTTCTGTATCGGGGTACAAACTGAGGACCCCTCCTTCCTGTGCCTTCTCCACTGACCCGTGCCAAGGCATTTCTCGTGCTCATCTAAATGTTTCTTCAATATTGTGAGGGTTTCTGCCTCAACCACCCTTTCAGGCAGCGAGTTCCAGATTCTCACCACCGTCTGGGTAAAAAAGGTTTTCTCCTGCCCTTGACCTTAAATCTATGCCCCCTGGTTATTGACCCCTCTACTAAGAGGAAAAGCTATGTTCTGCATAATTTTGTACACTTCAATCAGGTCCCCCGTCAGCCTTCTCTGCTCCAAGGAAAGTAATCCCAGCCCATCCAGCCTCTCTAAATAGCTGAAACGTTCCAGGCCCAGACAACATCCTGGTGAATCTCCTCTGCACCCTCCTTAGTGCAATCACATCCTTCCTCTAGTGTGGCGACTAGAACCGCACACAGTTCTCTAGCTGTGACCGAATGAGCATTTTATACAGCTTCATCATAACCCCCCTGCTCTTCTATTCTGTGCCTCGGCTAAAAAAAAAGGCAAGTATCCCATATGTCGTCTTAACCACCTTATCCACATGTCCTGCTGCTTCAGGAATCTTTGGACATATACCCCAAGGTCTCCCTGGTCTTGTGCACATCCTACCATTCATTGTATATTCCCCTCCCTTGTTAGTCCTTCCAAAATGCATCACCTCATACTTTCCAGGGTTAAATTCCATTTGCTACTGTTCTGCCGATCTGACCAGCCACTGTATGTTGTCTCAGGCATACATCTTTGAACCGTAGTTAAGATACAGTCCTGATTAGGTGCCAGCTTCCAGCTGAGCAGACCCACTACTACAGTCTACTACTCCCATGTGTCCCTCCCATATGGGCAGTACTGTTTTACCAGTGCTACGTTAGCCCTTACGGTCCTGAATACCCCAATACTACAAGCCTCACCAGTCGATGCTGAAGAGTTGACCACCAAGGTGCAAGCCATCATCTCATGAGAGAAAAGGTTACTAATGATAATAAAAACGGTATCTAGCTGTTTATGGTCTACGATCTCTTTTCAAGTTCCATTGGCTACGTTAATACTGCTGCTCCCACTCTTTGCGCAGTAACAGCACTCCTGAACGATAAACTCGGTACCGTCCAGATCTAATGCTTCTGATGGGAACAATGCAGTACCATCTGCATGTTAAAGCAGCGAGCAGGGCCTGGACCTGTTGAGAGCTGAAATGTGGGCCTTGCAGGTTACATAAAGGATATTCCTCCTCATGTTAAACACCCACTGGATATCAGTTGGGTCAAAAGTCATTGATCTTAACAGCACTTACTCAAATTGACCGGTTTTGCTCAGATGCCCTGTTTGTGTGTGTGTACAATTATTTCATCATTTCTGGGTTGAATTAATATTACTTGATGCAGCACACCGTTGGAGTTGGAATATAATTAGTTTCCAAGTTGTTTTGTGATGTCTCCAGTGAAGTATTTTTGATGCACAGCCCAATCAGATGTATTTAAAGGTTGCTGTGGTGCTGAATGTTAATCGGTAAGAATGTATTTGCGTCCCCTCAGATCATGCACATTAATCTGCCCTGTGGCTGGCAGGGATCGGGCATGGCTACAATCCCAGGTGATAGAATAATCTCTTAATTTTATTCTTCGTACCATTTTCACAGTTCCTCTGAATTTTCTTATCCCTTCCAAACTCCGTCCTTTCCCATTGTGCTGAAATGATGAGGGGGTCTAGATTGAGTGGGCAGGGGGCTGCATTTCTCCCCCCCCCCCCCTTGGTTGAGGGGGCCCATAACCAGGCGGGTATGGATTTTGGTTGTAGAGTTAGGAGGTTGAGAGGAGATTCAAGGGGAATTTTGTTTCTGGCGATGCATGTTTGAAGTCCACTGCCTCAAGGGAGGGAGGGTGGGGGGGGGGGGGGCGTTGAGGCAGAAACCTTCACAACATTTAAGAAGTATTTGTAGTACATGGCATTTCAAATCCATATCCAAGACTGTGGATCAAGATTTTGAAAAATAACCCCAGCTGCTGGAATCTGAAACAGGAAATACTGGACATTCTCAGCAGGTCTGACAGCATCTGTGGAGAGAGAAGGGAGCTGACGTTTTGAGTCTGAATGACTTGTTTGTTTGTCAAAGCTGGAGAGAATTGGAAATAGGATCAAGAGCTGGAAAGTGGGATTAGCCTGGATGCTTACTTGTCGGCTGGCATGCACAAAGTGGGCCAGATGGCCTCCTTCTCTGCTGTAAATTTCTCGGATCCTATGAGGCGGAGGCCATTCTGCCCCTTGAGCCTGTTCTTCGATGATGGCAAATGTTGACTGCATTTACATGCTTTGGTTCTGTAACCCATAACACCCAAGCCCGACAAAACATGTAGCAGCACATTTTTGAGGAACCTATTTGTACGACGAAGTGCTTCCTGGCATCAACCTTGAATGTTCCAGCTCTAGTTTTATACTTTTGCCCCCTTGTTATGGACTTCATCACTCTGGAGAGAAAAGCTTCCACCTACCCCAGCAAATCATTTAATCACTTTCAGCAACTATGGGCACCCATATGTGCCTTGCCGATGTGTGCCGATGGCAGCCGAGACTCTGCTGCTGGCGGGCATTGACTCTTGAAGGTCGTCATTCCATTCCTGACTCCAGCTCGTTATTTTTCCAGTGCTTCAGAACAATGCACTAATCTCTCATCATTCCCCTCGCCTATATTCCCCAGTTTGCCCGTTAACCAATTATTGCCTCCTGCAGCTAGAGGGGCCTCTTTAGGACCTTTTGTTGGTTCCT
This sequence comes from Scyliorhinus canicula, assembly GCF_902713615.1. NCBI lineage: Eukaryota > Metazoa > Chordata > Chondrichthyes > Carcharhiniformes > Scyliorhinidae > Scyliorhinus > Scyliorhinus canicula. The sequence continues at coordinate 14,212,163 of NC_052147.1, read as the reverse complement.
GCACAGTGAACCTTGGCCCTTCACCTGGGCTGCTAGGTTTTCAAAGATTTGGTGTCCCTCTGCTTCCAGAACGCAGCTGCCACCATTTTCCACTGTAGCTTTCTCACATTTCTGTTTTAAGAACCAGTTGAGATGATGTTTCTATAGCGATGGAACAGAAATAGCAGCAGCACTGTAATTGCAGGTTTTATCAATTTTCTTCACTTCAGACATCACCATGAAACACGTTCTGCAATCGGGGGCGTTGGTGCTGTTTCTGTTGGCACAGCGAGAACGCTGCCTTGTGCTCGAAATGGCGGATTTGTCAGATGTACGGGATGTTACTTTGAGACCCAGTGTTCTCTCACTTGGATGTGATCAATTAGTTTGGTACTATTCGAGGTGGAACAGGGATTTCACCCCATGCACTACCCAACATTCCCCTTTTGCTCAACGCCATGAGATCGTGACCATGACCGTGGCACTTTAGGCCACAAAGCAACAGTGAGTACACTTCAAAAAGCACTTAATTGGCTGTGCAGTGCTTTGGGTTATCCTGAGAATATGAAAGACACTTTATCCATGCAAGCCCTTACTTTAGTATCCAAAGTGTTTACAAACCATGATCAGGGTTTGAAGCCAAGTGGTGGTTGTGGAGTTGGCAGCCTTCATCGACAGCTGCACCTGATTGTAACTTTCGGCTCTCGCTGACCCTAACAGGAAGGCCCTGAACCATGGGTTGATGCTTGGTGTTGCCAACTGGTTGGACATATTCCTTTCGACAAGTGACAGCCTCCTGTCCAATCTCGTTACCCTCTCTCCTCCATATTCTCTTCTAAAGCCTTCCAACTAATAAGAAAATCTGCTTAATAATGGAAAACCACACACACACACGATTAAAATGCTACTATGATTGTTCTTGGCTATGTCCAGAAGATCTTGGAGTCTCTAAGTCACAGATTAGCACGTTGGTAGCCTGGATGGTGCCTATTGCACAGGAAGTGAGGGATGGTTGTGGGGTAGAGGCACATTGGGTCAGTCCCCGTATCTTATAGCAACCGTTAGAATATAACACGAAGTCGGGGTGGGGTGGGGAGGAGGTTGTGCTGAAATTTTGATATTTTCCGTCCTGTTGATGGAGATTCATTCAAAACCCTTCTTTTTTGCTGCAGAGATCTTGGGTCCTGGGATGGCGAAGTGGTTCCTGAGGCTTGGAGCAGTGATTACAGGAGGGTTAGCGTTGTCTGATTTCTACGTTGTGACCCGTGTGGACCCTAATGACGTTGCGTTTCTTCGAATTGCACGAGCTGTGGCCACTGTAAGTTTTTGTTCTTAAAATATAAAATTTGTACCAGGTTTTCCGCCCTGTCTACTCCCTCTCACCCAATCAACATATCCTTCTGTTCCTTTCTCTTTCATGCACTTATCTAGATTTCCCTTAAATGCATCCAACATCTTTGCCTCATTAATTCTTGTTGGTAGCTGGCTTCACATCCGGCCTACTCTCCAGGTAAAGAAGTTTCTCCTGAATTTCCTGCTGAATTTGTTCGTAACTACTTCATATAATACAAGCTTACTTTAAGTAATCTAACAGTTGTAACGTTGTGTTCAAAATGTGCGACACTCCTTCCATGACTGATGTTTCCTTACTCCGGTAGCTTTGTGAGGGCCACAAAGAATCCAGCACAAGTTTGTAGAGTCGAAATAAATAACTTAATTTACAATTACGTATATGCAACAGTGGCAGTATTTCACCATTGCTCTCTCCTCTAGCTGGTTCCACACTGGCCAGCTCTATTTATGCAGGTGACTCTGCTAATGATTTCTCTGCCCTCCTCATTGGGGGAGCTCATGCTCACTAAGGATTGTGGGAGCCCCAATAGTCCCCAGCCAATAGTAATCAGGTAGGTTAGAACAGGTATATTGCCCAGAGATGTACTGTACACAATACTCCAGATGTGGTCCAACCAGGGCTCTGAATAGCTGGGGCAAAACGTTCTCTCCTTTATATTTTGGCATTTGAGTTAGAAAGGCTCACATTCCATGAGCATTCTGTAGTAATTTGTGCACATGGAGGAGCCCTTGGTGTCATTGGATCTTCACTGTTCCTAACTTTTCCCCATTTAAATCACACCTGGATTTCTCCTTTCTCAGGACAAAATGGAAGATCTCGCATTACCCGCATTGAAATCCATCAGCCACAGTCTCCCCACTTGTTTAATCTATTAACGCCTCTTTGTAGCTTTGTTCTGTCACTTATACAGCTGACTATGCCACAAATCTATGTGCCACCGGTCAACTCGGATAAATGGCTCTCCATCATTAATAAATATAGCAAATAGTTCAGGTCCACAACACAGATCCGTGTGGGACACTAATGTGAGATTGTCCCTACACTCTGTCTTCTACAACCTAATCAATATCCAAACCAGGTCAATAAGCTGCTGAGAAACTTCCCTTTAATTGTCCTCAAGGTGTTGCTATGCAGATCATTTCCCCTCTAGTGGACTTCAATCACAGTTTCATTGTAGTAGCTATACATCCCTGCCCAAGCTGGCCTGTAAATAATGGAATCGGAAAAGGCATGTGTGATGGTGTTAAAATGTAACACCAGCAAATTTTAAGCAACCTTCCTCACCGAAAGGGAAAGAGGGAGGATCCAGTCACACCTCTCCCCACACCGCAACCAACCTAGCTGCCCCTGTGAATGAACCAACACATGGAATAGAGTGGCATGGTGACGGGCCTAGTATTAGGACTAAGATATTTCAGTAAACCTGCTGGCTGGGAGTAAACAGTGGAGTAATGAGAAAGGTAATAAATCTCTTTTTGGCATTTATAGCTAAAGGAATTGAGTATAAAGGTAAGGAAGTGTTGATGCAACTATACAAGGCACTGGTCAGACTGCACCTGGGGCATTGTGCACAGTTTTGGTCCCCTTATTTGAGGAAAGATGTAGTGGCATTGGAGGCAGTTCAGGGAAGGTACACTAGGTTGATTCCAGAGATAAGGGGCGGGATTCTCCAATAACGAGGCTTTGTCCCCACGCCAGCGTCAAAACGCGGGCGTTTCACTCTGGACTTTCCTTAAGATTCTCCGGCTTGCAGGGCCCCGGAGTGCTTCCCGCAGCTCTGGCTGCGGACACGGGGCCCTGCACATCCGGTCTGGAGTCCACGTGTGCGCACGACGGCGGCCTGCAGCAGCCAACCCGTGCGACATGGCTGACTAGCACCAAGAACCCTGATGCAAAACGTAGGTCCCCATGAGATCGGGCGCGCCCGTGGATCGGTGCCGCCTGATTGCTTGCCTGGCTGTCCATGAGGCCCCCCCCCCCCGCCGGTGAAGAATCCCCCCTGCCCCCCCATCAGGGCGGCCTCAGACTGAGTCCGCAGCCGCCACCGGCCGTTCCCAACATGCAAAATGTGGTTTGAACCATGCCATTGGGAACTCAGCCAGTTTTCCTTGGAGAATCACTGGGGGGGCCTCTGTCAATGGCCCCCTACCCACGGCGCATAGACCACATGCACATGATTCGCGGGAGCGGCGTCGGACTGGATTTTGGCGTAAACGCCCATTCTCCGCCCCTCCGCCGATCGCAATTTCGGCGCGGAAGCTCAGAGAATCCAGCCAAAGGGGTTTGTCGGATGAGCAGAGATTGAGCAGTTTAGGCCTATATTCTCGAGAGTTTAAAAGAACGAGGGGAGATTTAATTGAGGTATACAAGATGCTAAAAGGTCTGGATAAAGTCGGATATGAACTTTTGTGATCTTACTTTCAGACTGCAGTCATCAGTTTTGACTACATGACCTCATTCAGGGGGTTAGAATATGGGACGGAAGAATATGAGACTGTCCAATCACAGGTAAGTCCTAATCGTCATTGCTGACTGTGCCTGATGGATCTTCCATTGATCTGTGATTTCCTGTGAAGCATTTTGGTCTGAAGATGGTGAGGAACTTTGGTTATGCGGCTGGATGCGTATTACCCTCGGGCCTACTCTTGAACAGAAATGAAAATGAAAATTGCTTATTGTCACAAGTAGGCTTCAAATGAAGTTACTGTGAAAAGCCTCTAGTCGCCACATTCCGGCGCCTGTTTGGGAAGGCTGGTACGGGAATTTAAACGTGTTGCTGGCCCGCCTTGGTCTGCTTTCAAAGCCAGTGATTTAGCCGTGTGCTAAACCAATATCTGTGGATGAGAGGTGAAGGAGGGAAAGACAGGAAATTAAAGCAAGTGTTGTCACTGGGATGCTCTGGTGCTTTGAAAACAGCATTGACGGAGACTCTGACCCAGGAGTCAGTCACCAAAGTTAAAATGGGAAGAAGAGATCTGTGCATTGAGTGGGATGGATGGAGGCCACACCATCAGGACCCCCAATTATAGTATTCCTCTGAAAAATATCTCCTCTGAAGTAAGTGAGGGCTTAATATTGTTTGAAGCAGAACTAGATAAATATTTGGGCAGAACCTTATTCCATGTCCGTATGGGATGGGGAGGGAGAATAAGCTGCGTGTGAATAATTTTTCGGGAGCTATCACAAGTGCAATGAGCCAAATAACGACCTCCTATGCCACATGCCAGTGGAATGAGGTAACAGGGCAGCTCATTCAGAGACCAAGTACAGATACAATGGGACAAATAACCTTTCATACTGCACGACCTTTTGATTCTATCCTATGAGTCACATTTCTACTGTGAGATAAAATATGCTTTATCAAGTAGTTTTATTTTAGTGGGATTCCGAGGGGAAGCTGTTGGCTTTGTTTGATGTGGAATACTTGTGTTGTGCCTTCTGACAAGATCCTGACCTTGACTCTGGATAAAGCATTGATCATGGCCAATCCACCTAACCTGCACATCTTTGAGCTGTGGGAGGAAACCGGAGCAGCCGGAGGAAACCCACGCAGGCATGGGGGAGAAAGTGCAAACTCCACACACGGATTCACCCAAGGCCGGGTCCCTGGCACTGTGAGGCAGCACGCTTGTTAAATAATTGAATTTTGATGGAAGTGAAAGGATAATCTTCCAAATTGTAGTCGTGCTTATTTCTGTCAAAGGTGCACTTCTAGGCTGAGTCTGCTGCAGTGCAGATTGTTGGATTACGTACTCAGAGGTGTCAATAATATGGTTGGGATGTTTTTTTTTTGTAAATTTATTCTCAAAATGTGGGCACTGCGGGCAAGGCTGACATTTAATGCCCATTCGGAATTGCCATTGAGGAGATGATGGTGAAAAAAAAGGAACACTTGCATTTATATAGTGCTTTTCACAACTGCAGGATGTCTCACAATGCTTTGCAACCAATGGACCAATTGAAGTATGGCCAGTGTTGTAATGTGGAAGACACGTCCGCCAATTTGCGCTCCGCAAACTCCCATCAACATCATTGTAATCGTTTGTTTGTTGTGATGTTGAGTTTGTGATAAATATTGGCCACAGCACTGGGGATAACCCTGCTGCTCTTCAAAATATACCAGGGGGATCTTTAACATCTGTCAGAGCAGACAGGTGGTTTCAAATCTCAATGAAAAAACAGCACCTCCAGCAATGGCGGCCTCCCCGATTACTGCCGGCCAAGGTGCTAGCCAAGGAATTTGACGTTCGCTTCGACAAGCAGCGGAAGATGGAAAAGAATATCCAAAAGTCATTTGAGGAAGCCCTGGGCCCTTTCTGGGTAAAAAAGCATAGCGAGGTGTTCGAAGGTATGGAAAAAAGTGCTGAAGCAGCTTGCCTCGCTAGAAGCTGAAATAGGGGTAGTGGCCAATGAAAACAGGAGGTAGAAGGCTAAGGCTGACGACCGAGAGCCAATCTAGGAGGCAGAACTTCTAGAGTCGTGGGTTGCCGGAGGGAACAGAGGGCCCGAATCAACTACATATCTTGCACGAATATTTGGGAAAATGATGGCGGAGGATGGACCTGCATCCCCTCCGAGGCTGGACAGAGCCCACTGGACACTTCGTCAAAAACCTCGGCTGAACGAGCTGCCACGTGTGGCAATAATGCGCTTGCATTGTTTCCAAGAAAAAGAATCATAGACTTTACAGAGCAGAAGGAGGCCATTCGGCCCATTGAGTCCGCATCGGTCCTTGGAAAGAGCACCCCACTCAATCCCACACCTCCATCCTATCCCAGTAACCCCACTTAACCTTTTTGGACATAAGGGCAATTTTGCATGGCCAATCCACCTAACCTGCACATCGTCGGACTGAGAGGAAACCGGAGCACCCGGAGGAAACCCACGCAGACACTGGGAGAACGTGCAGACTTCGCACAGATGGTGACCCAAGCCGGGAATCGAACCTGGGACCTTGGAGCTGTGAAGCAACAGTGCTGACCATTGTGCTACCGTGCCACAGAGTGGGTCCTCGGATGGATCAAGGATCATCGATAATGGAGCTGGGAAGGCAATCTCCTGCAGGTATACCAGGAAGTGGGAGCTGAGCTGGCGAGGAAGGTTAAGGCCACCTTGTACAAGAACCTACTACAGTTCGGGTGGTGTATCCGGAGAGTCACTTGCGATTCAAGGGACCTTTACTTTGATACACCAGAGCCGGCGTCGCGTTCGTTTTAGAAGCATGGACTCAGTTCAGATTAATGATGCTTTGTTTGATCTTTGACTACTGTGCATTGTGAGGGATTTTGGGGTATCCTATGTATAGTTGTTGTGTGAGGGTGAAATTCTTACCTTTCTCTGTTTTTTTTCTTCTATAGGGATGACAGGGGATTTTTGCATCGCGTACAGTTTGCTTTTTACTGGGGGACATCTTCTTTGCAAGGCACCTTCTATGCAAGGTGTTGTTTCTTGTATTATAGTTGGAGTTACATTGCTCCTACTGGAGACTCAGGTTTGTAGGAGTATTGGTTTTGGTCAGCTTGTTTTATTCCCGAGGCGGGCAATAAAGTTGTATTATTTCTTCTCTATTCTGGGGTGTGACTGCTCCGCCCGCATTAAAATTCAGCTAGTTAACGGAGTGAGATGGGGGGCAGTTGTTGGATCACTCTCAAGTGGTTCGTGCTTAGCATCTGTGAATGGTTTGGGTTTGGGGGGAGGGAGTTTTTTTTCGGGTATCAATATGTATATTTGGGGAGGGGGAGGGATTTAGTTTACTGATGGTGATTGCAAAATTCTCTTTGTCTCACTCTGCAGATGGGTTTGGTGGCCATCTTGGGTGGGCCTTGGCCTGTTTCTTTTGAGTAGAGCTTGGCAGCCCTTGACGGTGGGAATGGCTGACTCGGGGGTGAGGGGGGTGGGAGGCCCCCAATTCGGTTGGCCACCTGCAACATAAGGGGGTTGGGTGGCCCGGTAAACAGATCGGACGTTTCTGCTCACCTAAAGAATCTAAGTGTTGATGTAGTGTTTTGCACCATGGAGACCCATTTGCGGGTAAAGAATCGGACCTGACTGCGGAAGGGGTGGGTAAGCCAAGTGTTCCATTCGGACTTGGGTGGACAGGCCCAAGGTACAGCGATCTTCATTTATAAACGGGTTCTTTTTTCGGCCACTAGGACCGTAGCAGATCCCAATGGCAGATTCGTAGTGGTCAGTGGGTCTTTGGCGGGCACATCGGTGGTACCAGTAAATGTCTACGCACCAAATTGGAATGATGATGTTGTGTTATGTACTCTGGGATAACACAGGCTGCAACTGGATGCAGCTTTAACCAAAAGATTCTCCAGACCTTGAAGTTAGTTCAATCTGATTTATTGATCCAGTAGCACAGTTAGCTCAGTTCGACTCTCTGCTAACCTAAGTGAGGTTACTCTGTCTGACTGAACCAGGCTAGCTCTTAGCCAAGTGCTGGAGGTGTGATACTGTACATACACCCTGACTCACTCTGTGGATGTTCATCAGTGGAAAGAGGCGGAGTGTGAGCGTGCCTTTTGTAGTGAGATATCACCCCTGAGTGTCCTGCCTGCTCATTGGTCATGTCCTGTTCTCTGTATTCATTAGCTGCCTGTCTGTATATCATTATCTGCATGTCTGCATATCATGATAAAATGTTTTGTTGGCACATGGGAACGTACTTACATGTGGTGGCATATGTGAACGTATTTACAGGTGAAGACAGCTGTCTAATGTGAGAAAACAGAACATAGCAAACAAAACAAATGTTCATAAGTCCAGTCTCTGGAGCTTGCGGCTGATCCTTGTCGACCGCCGGAGAGGTGGTGGTGGGGACGACGGCGCCTTGGCAGGCGGGATGGAAGCCTGATTGGTGGCCTCGTAGTTTGAGCTGTCAGGAGGTGGCAAAACAATGGACGGAAACGGAGAAGAAAGTGGTTGCGGGCAGGCAACTTTGCGCAGTGCCCGTCTGTTTCGTTGCACAACAGAACCATCAGCCATACGTACAACATATGTGCGGGGCACAGCCTGTTGAACAACGATAGCTGGAGCAGACCAGCCACCATCCAGTATCTTGATCCTGACAGTGTCTGCCGGGGATAACACTGGCAAATCGGTGGCATGAAATGAAATGAAATGAAAATCGCTTATTGTCACAAGTAGGCTTCAAATTAAGTTACTGTGAAAAGCCCCTAGTCGCCACATTTCGGCGCCTGTTCGGGGAGGCTGTTACGGAAATTGGACTGTGCTGCTGGCCTGCCTTAGTCGGCTTTCAAAGCCAGTGATTTAGCCCTGTGCTAAACAGCCCCATGAGCATCATAGCCTGCTTTTGCTGGTTTTGAAGCTGCTGCACCTTCTGCAGCACCGGGAGGTTATCCAGGTTGGGCAAGTGTATGGCTGGAAATGTCGTCCGCAGGTCCCAGTTCATCAGGAGTTGAGCCGGCGACATGCCAGTGGACAGTGGGGTCGCCCTGTATGCAAGCAGCGCGAGGTAGATGTCAGAAGCAGAATCCGCGACCTTGCAGATGAGCTGTTTCACAATGTCCACCTTTTCCAACCTTCCCATTGGACTGTGGATAGTGTGGGCTGGAAGTGACCTGTTTAAAATGGTATTACTTGGCAAACATAGACCACTCGTGGCTGCTGAAGCACGGGCCATTGTTACTCATGACAGTGAGTGGGATACCATGCCTGGAGAATGTCTCCTGACGGGCCTTGACGACGGTCCGAGATGTGAGGTCTGAGAGTTTCACCACTTCAGGTTAATTGGAGAAATAGTCAATAATCAACACGTGGTCATGACCATTCGCACAAAAGAGTCGTGCCAACCTTGGACCACGGGGAGGTCTCGATTTCATGCTGCTGGAGTGTCTCCTTGCTCTGCGCTGGCTGGAAGCGTTGACAGGTCGCACAGTTTAGGACCATGTTCGAGATGTCCTGGCTAATACCGGGCCAGTAGACAGCCTGCCTGGCTCTGCGTCTGCACTTCTCGACGCCCAGGTGTCCCTCACAGATTTGGCGGAGCACCAGGCTCTGGAGACTGAGTGGAATGACAATCCGATCCAGCTGGAGGAGGATATCATCAATCACCGTCAGGTCGTCCTTTGCATTGTAAAATTGAGGGCACTGCCCTTTCTGCCAGCCATTGGCAAGGTGGTGCATGTCACGCTGCAAGCGGGGGTCTTTGGCTGTCTCCTTGCGGATACGAACCACCTTGTCATCAGACGCCGGGAGGTTGCCAGCACACAGCTGCACCTGTGATTCAATCTGCCGGATGATATCCAGCGATTCACTAGGCAATGTGAGGGAGCGGGACAATGTATCAGCGATGATGAGCTCCTTGCCAGGCATGTACACTAAGTCAAAATCGTACCTTCTGAGTTTGAGGAGGATGCGCTGCAACCGAGGCGTCATGTCATTCAGGTCCTTGTGGATAATGTGGACCAGAGGCCTATGATCCATCTCGTCAGTGAATGTCGGCAGACCATAGACATAGTCGTGAAACTTGAGAATGCCAGTGAGAAGACCCAGGCAATCCTTCTCTATTTGCGCATACCTTGTTTCGGTGGGCGTCATGGCCCTCGATGCGTAGGCTACCGGTGCCTAGGATGAAGTGTCATTGCGTTGAAGCAGCACTGCACCAATGCCATCCTAGCTCGCATATGTCGAGATCTTCGTCTCCCTGTCTGGGTTGAAACATGCCAAGACTGGTGCAGTGGTGAGCTTGGCTTTCAGCTCCAACCAGTCTGCCTGATGTGCTTCCTTCCACTCAAAGGCAGTGGACTTTTTCACCAGGTTTCGTAGGGCCGTGGTGTGTGAGGCCTGGTTTGGGATGAACGTGCCCAGAAAATTGACCATGCCCAGGAAGCGCAACACTGCCGCCTTGTCTTCAGGGACCTATATGGCTTTGGCCTTAACCTTGTCTGTATCCGGGCGCACACCCTGCTGAGAGATCTGGTCACCTAGGAACTTGAGTGTCGACATGCCAAAGCAACATTTGGACCTGTTCAGTTTCAGGCCATTGGCATGGACACGGTGGAATACCTGCTGGAGACGGGAAACATGCTCCTCAGGGGTCGTGGACCATATGATGATGTCGTCCACGTACACACAAACCTCTTCAATGCCCTCTATCATCTGCTCCATGATGCGATGGAAGATCTCCGATGTCGAGACCATGCCAAACAGCATGCGATTATAGCAGTATCTGCCAAACGGTGAGTTGAAGTTGCAGAGCCTTCTGCTGGACTCATCCAGCTGGGTTTGCCAAAATCCATGTGACGCATCTAACTTGGTGAAAAAACGTGCGTGTGCCATCGCACTAGAGAGTTCCTCCCCAGATGGAGTAGTGTTCACGTATTATATTCTTATTGAGATCCTTGGGATCAATGCAGATGCGCAGGTCTCCTGAAGGCTTTCTAACACATACCATCGCACTGACCCAGTCAGTCGGTTTGGTTACCTTGGCAATGATGCCCTGTTGCTGAAGATCCTTCAGCTGTGCCTTCAGGCGCTCCCTCAGCGGAGCTGGGACCTGGCGTGGTGCGTGGACCACTGGCTTGGCATCAGGTCGTAGCAGAATCTTGTATCGATATGGGAGCATGCCCATCCCGTCGAACACATCCGGATACTGAGCGAGGATGTCGTCAATGCCGGCCTGAAGATCCACATTGGAGGATGTCATTGTGTAAACCCGCTGCACGAGGTTCAGGCATGCGCGCAAAGTAGGGATTCCCTGTCTGGCTTGACAATTTCAAAACGTAACCGTGCGTGGGTGCTCCGGTTGGAGACGAGTAGATGGCAGGATCCCAGTGCCGTGATGGCATTTCTGTTGCATTCCAGGAGCCTGGAGGCTGCTGGAAGGTCCTTGGGGGGGCTTCTTGATGCGTTTGAAATCTGTCCGTGAGAGGGGTTTGGCAGAAGCACCTGTGTCCAGCTTAAACTGGATGGAGCAATGGTTGACCTGCATCACCGCACGCCATTCGTCCGCAGAATCCACAGCGAGAATGGATTGAATTTGTGATGAGTTGATGTGGCATATTCACATTTGGTAATGATGCCCACACAGTAGGCGGAGTCCAGGCAGTCTTCATTGGAGCCGTTGTGCTGCCAGGATCAGTATCCTGTAATTGTTGTTTCACACTCTGAACGCGCCCTCGTCAGAAGTGGGAGCGCTGGCCCCTGACTGGTGGTGCAGACCTGCACAAGGCTGCATAGTGTCCAGGCTTCCCGCAGTTTAAACATCGCCTGCCTCTTGCAAGGCAGTGTTTCTTTAAGTGGGTGTTGCCGCAGTTCGAGCACGTCATGACGTTGGTGTCCTGACGCTCCGCGCATCGTCGCACATGAGCAGTTGGGGTGTCGGCCGCTTTGTTATCCCGTTTGTATCGCGCATGCGTGGGGTCCCGGGAAAAGTGCGCAAAATGGCCACTGTCATCAATGCTGAGGCGCTGCATCCGGGAGATGGCCTGCACACTCTGCCTCATGAGAGGTATGTTTCTCATTTTCAGCCGATTTGTACTGAGCATAGCGATTTTTGGCGTGCTCATGCACTGTGGTAGCATGTTGTGTTGTGTACTCTGGGTAACACAGGCTGCAACTGGATGCAGCTTCAACCAAAAGATACTCCAGACCTTGAAGTTAGTTCAATCTGATTTATTGAACCAGTAGCACAGTTCTCTATGAGTTCGACTCTCTGCTAACCTAAGTGTGGTTACTCTGTCTGACTGCACCAGACGAGCACTTAGCCATGTGCTGGAGGTGTGATACTGGACATGCACCCTCATTTACTCTGTAGATGTTCATCAGTGGAAAGAGGTGGAGTGTGAGTGCCTCGTGCCTTTTATAGCGAGATACCACCCCTGAGTGTCCTGCCTGCTCATTGGTCATGTCCTGTTCTCTGTGTCCATTAGCTGCCTGTCTGTGCCTATTTGTATATCATTATCTGCATGTCTGCATATCATGACAGATGTGATATTCGTTAGGAGAATGTTGACTTCTATTACTGACCTGGACACGCGCGAACTGATCTTTGGAGGGATTTTAACCATGTATAGGATCCGAAACGAGATCGATCCAGGCCTAAATCGTTTGCTCTCTTGGGGATGGCAAAGGTACTCCTGGTCTTTATGGAACATATGGTGGTGGCGGGGGGTGGGGTGTAAATCTTGGACCATGCTCCATATGTCATGGACTTGACCTTGGAAACAGATTCTGGTCAGTGGCCACCAAGGAGGCTGGACGTAGCGTTGTTGGCGGACAAGGGTGTTTGTGAGCACATGTCCAGGACTATCGAGGTGTATACTTGAATGACTCTGTCTCTCCCTCCACACTGTGGGAAGCCCTTCAGCCGGTTGTAAGGGGGGGAAGTACGTTTAGATAGGGGTGTGAGGGCGGAGCACAATGGCTGGAGGATGCGCTCCTTGAGATGCATCACCAATATTTGTCTGACCCTACCTCGGAGTTGCTTGCAAATAGGAAGAATCTGCAAACCCAGTTTGATTTGTTGTCCACTGGGAAGGCAGTGACCCAGCTCCAGCATTCAAAGGTTTTTGTGAGTATGGGGAGAAGGCCAGCTAGCCCACCAGCTGAGGTGGCACACAGCTTCCGGAGAGATTATACAAATTACAATCTCGGCCGGCAGTTTGGTTTCCATGGTCAATGCGGTCTATGAGACTTTTACAGGAACCTCTATAGGTCAGAACCCACGGAGAATAAGTTGGTCATGTTGGCACTCTTGGATGGGTTGTCCTTTCCGGCGGTGGAGAGAAAACGACAGGGCTGTGTCCGAAAGAAATACTGAAGAGCATTGGCGTGGTACAATAGGGTAAGGTCCCGCTTTTGATGGGTTCTTGTCAAATGTTCTAAGAGGTTTGTGAGCAAGTTAATACCATTGATACTGGACATGGTTAGCTATTCCTTATTATTGGAGTGCTTGCCCTGTATCCTCTCCCAGGCCTCTCATTTTGAAAAAAGATAAAAGTCCCACTGAGTGTGGTTCTTAGAGACCCATTCCTCTTTTGAATGTCATCGCGAAATTGATAGCTGAGGTGTTCGTGCTGCGTTTGGAGCCATATGTCCCAGAGGATATAGCTGACGACCAGTTAGGCGTCATTAAAGGCCTGCAATTATTGGATAATGTGCGGCGGTTATTGAATGCTGTCCTTTCCCCCTCTCCGGTTTCCACACCAGAAGTGATTGTGCCTTTGGACACTAAGAAGGCGTTTGACAGGATAGAGTGGGAGTATCTCTTCGAGGCCCTGGGGAGGTTTGGTCTTGGGCAGAAGTTCATTTTGTGGGTTGGGCTGCTTTATAGTGCCCCTACAGCCAGTATACGTACCAATGCTTCAAACTCAAAATATTTTTCATTGAGTAGGGTGTTACAACAATGCGCGGTCAATTAACAGTCCCACAGTGCCCCAACATAAATGAATTAACTAACAATTTGTGTAAAATTCCCAATAATTTATCAGGTTTGTAAGTAACGTTTAAAATAAAGATGAACTATGCAGTGATTAGAACAGAATATCGGCAAGCTAACCTACTACTACCCCTTTGACAAAAAGCTTTGACAAAGAGTCATCCAGACTCAAAACCTTAGCATCTGTGGAGGGAAAAGGAACCTATCAGACCGGCTGAGATTGTCCAGCGTTTCTGTTTCAGATTTCAGCATCCACAGTAATTTGCTTTTAACTACTCCCCTTTAACTGTCCCACCTTCTATCGGCACACACAAGACACCTCCGCTGTCCGAATTCCAAACAAAGTAAAAATGGAATTTCGTGGCTCTGAGGAACATTCCATGAGAAGTCCGAACCAATCACTGCCGGGTATTGGCAGAGCCCAGCCTTTTTGAGCTAGCTCATTGGCTGCCAGCCAAGTCCATCAATCTGAGTCACCACTGATGTCAGTTGAATCGTTCTTGAATCTGCTTGTTTGAAACAAAGGCAGCACAACCGTCTGGAATCTACTGGTTGGAATTACAAACCGCTTCATGCTTTGCCTTAGAGTCATCGGCTGCTTATCAAATTAAAGGCAAAGTCTGCATTAAAGGCACTGCCCGTTAATCGTCCATGGATGTAAATTGTAATAGCAAAAATAAAGGAAGTATAAGAAAGGAGAAAACAGGAACAAACAGGATTTAGGCGTAGGACCCCTTACAAGGGGCACAAGGCAGGGATGTCCTTTGTTACCACTCAGACGATATGAAATGAAATGAAAATGAAAATGAAAATCGCTTATTGTCACGAGTAGGCTTCAATGAAGTTACTGTGAAAGCCCCTAGTCGCCACATTCCGGCGCCTGTCCGGGGAGGCTGGTACGGGAGGCTGATAGCTCTAAATTGCAAGGCGATATTGACAGACTAGATGAATGGGAAAATTTGTGGTAGATAGAATTCAATGTGAGAGAATTCAGTGTGAGCAAGTGTGAGGTTATCCATTTTGGACCAATAAAAGGATAGAGCAGAGTACTTTCTGAATGGACAGAGGTTAGGTACAGTGAATGTCCCAAGAGATTTGAAGGATCAGGTGCACAGATCCTTAAAATGCCACGAACAAGTGCAGAAAATAATCAAAAAGGCTAAAGGAATGCTAGCATTTATATCTAGCGGATTGGAGTATAAAGACACAGGGGTTATGCTGCAGCTATGCAAAACCCTGGTTGGACCCCAGTACTGTGAGCGGATCTGGGCACCATACCTCAGGAAGGATATTTTGGCCTTGGAGGGAGTGCAACGTGGGTTTACAAAAGTAACACCTGGACTACAGGGGTTAAGTTACAAGGAAAGATTACACAGGTTAGGCCTGTTTTCCGTAGAATTTAGAGCGTTAAGGGGTGACCTGAAGTATTTAAAATATCAATGGGGAAAGACAAGATAGATAAAGATAAACTATTGCCACTGGTTGGAGATTCTAAAACTAGGGGGGAATAGTTTAAAAATTAGGGCCGGACCATTCAGGAGAGATGTAGGAAACACTTCTTCACTTAAAAGGGGGTAGAGGTTTGGAACTCTCTCCCACAAACAGCAGTCGAAGCCAGAACGGTTGTTCAATTTAAATCTGAGACGCATAGATTTTAGTTCAGCAAGGATATTAAGGGGGAGACGGGCCAAAGGCCACATATGGAGTTAGGCCGCAGATCAGCCATGATCTAATTGAATGGCGGGACAGGCTCGAGGGGCTGAATGGGGTGGGGGTGGGGGGCAGGGGTGGTGACGGGAGCATAGGATGTCTCTATGTGCTGATGACCTGCTTCTATACATTAAGTCTCTATGGATGAAATAATGAAGCTATTGAGGAGCTTTGGCTCCATGTTCAGGATATAAACTGAACCTGAAGAAGAGTGAATATTTTCTGGTTAACCCCCCCGGGAGGGGGAACTGATTTGGGGATATTACCGTTTCATCTTGCCAGAGGTAGCTCGTGTTATCCGGGTGGTCCGGAACTGACCATCACTCCATAGTTTGAACAACACCAGTCTGGTGAGCAGGGTGAGATCCAACTTGCAAAGGTGGATTAATTTCCCTCTGTCCTTGGCGGACAGGATCCAGACTATAAAAAATGAATATTCTTTTTCCAGTGTCTTCCGATTTTTCACCCCAAATCCTTTTTCGCCAAGCTAAATAGGTTTGTGGCCTCTTTCATTTGGGCGGGTAAGACCCCAAAGGCATTCCTTTCGAGGTACTGGCTGTCGGGAGGTCCGGTGTTACCCAACTTGCTTCTTTATTATTGGGCGGTCAGCATCGAGAAGGTGCCTGGATGGTTTGGGGAGTCGGACCCCATGTGGGGACAGATGGAAGCAAGCTTCTGGAGGGGGCATTAGTCTAAGGGCTTTGGCAATGGCCCTCATTCGCTTCTCCCTGACGAGATGCTCTTTGAACCCGGTGGTGGTGTCCACTCTTAAACTATGGCGGCAATTTAGCAGTAGCAGAAATTGGGATCCATGTCATTGCTGGCCTCAATTTGTGGCAACCATCTATTTTCTCTGTTGTGTTTGACGCCTCGTTCAGGTCATGGGAGGGCGAAGGAGCCTTTGAATGAAGCGTCTTCACCTCCACCACGCCAAAGCCCAGACACCCAGGCAGCTAGGAACCCGGGCCCCGGGCGGGGTAAATGACTCGACATGGCCAGACGTCTCAAGCCCCTCACGGTGAGCATCACGGACAGGAGTGCATAATGATTGTGCACTCAACCCCAGGCCTCGAAGACAGGATACAATGTGCTCTGTCAAACGTTCTCTCAAGGATACTTCGCAGTTCAACAAGGTGAGCACCTAAACCCCGCGCTGAGATTGTCATCCAGGACACCATTTGCAATGGATATCATCCTGATGCAGACAATGCCTCCGAGGCATAGGCCTGATCACCAGAAAACTCACCACTGCAAACTGGGCCCCACCCAGGCATCTCCCTCCGGCCCCACCCAGCCATCTCCGTCCGGCCCCACCCAGCCATCTCCGTCCGGCCCCACCCAACCATCTCCGTCCGGCCCCACCCAGCCATCTCCGTCCGGCCCCACCCAGCCATCTCCCTCCGGCCCCACCCAGCCATCTCCATCCGGCCCCACCCAACCATCTCCATCTGGCCCTACCCAGCTATCTCCCTCCGGCCCCACCCAGCCATCTCCGTCCGGCCCCACCCAGCCATCTCCGTCCGGCCCCACCCAGCCATCTCCATCCGGCCCCACCCAACCATCTCCATCCGGCCCCACCCAGCCATCTCCATCCTGCCCCATCCAGCCATCTCCCTCAGGCCCCACCCAGCCATCTCCATCCGGCCCTACCCAGCCATCTCCCATCCGGCCCCACCCAGCCATCTCCATCCTGCCCCATCCAGCCATCTCCCTCAGGCCCCACCCAGCCATCTCCGTCCGGCCCCACCCAGCCATCTCCGTCCGGCCCCACCCAGCCATCTCCGTCCGGCCCCACCCAGCCATCTCCCTCCGGCCCCACCCAACCATCTCCCTCCGGCCCCTCCCAGCCATCTCCCATCCGGCCCCACCCAGCCATCTCCATCCGGCCCTACCCAGCCATCTCCCATCCGGCCCCACCCAGCCATCTCCATCCGGCCCCACCCAGCCATCACCATCCGGCCCCACCCAGCCATCTCCCTCCGGCCCCACCCAGCCATCTCCGTCCGGCCCCACCCAGCCATCTCCCTCCGGCCCCACCCAGCCATCTCCGTCCGGCCCCACCCAGCCATCACCATCCGGCCCCACCCAGCCATCTCCGTCCGGCCCCATCAAACAAAGATTATCTATCATTCAACTTGGCTCTTCACCACGGAACTCCGATCAGGATCATCCAGGGACGTTGCGCAAGACATATATCCCTCCCAAAAAAGATATTATGGATTGTGCATTAAGATAAAATACAAGATTAAAAGACGAGTGGTACCAGAGTTCACGAAAACGCAGCTGGTTCCACGCTCCCATCACGTGACCCCGACTAATTTGTGTTCAAATGCTGCTTAGTTGAATGGCTTCCAACCAAATTATATTTGCTGAATGTTTACCATAAGGCGAAGGTGAAAAACTCCACTGACGGCACTGCTGCTAGGGTAAGAAGTGATAAACTGCCGCAAGCAAAGGAAATCGCACCATCGCTGAAACCTTATGGCGTTGAGTGGGTTATTTTGTTTTTCCCATAGAAACATTTGTTCTGAGTGTTCTCATCAGTGGGTTCGAACCGAGACACGGGGGCTGGAGGGATGAACTGTGCAGAGTGGGGAGCTCCCACGATTACGCTCTATTGTGAACTGAGGAAGAACCTTTACCTACACAGAAAAGCAAAATAGCACAGATTCTAGAAATCTGAACTATTAAGAGGGAATGTTGGAAATGCTCAGCAGGGTTGGTTAACTTTAACCTGATGAAAGATCGTCAACTTGAAATGTTGAATCTGTTTCGCTCTCCATCTGCTGAGTATTTCTGGTATTTTCTGTTTTTATTGCACTTATTTGGCACCTTTTTTGACTCCCCAGGCATTTCACAGCGACTTTGTGGGCAAATAAGTATGTTTTGAAGTGTGGTCACTGCTTTGCTGCAGGAAATGGGGCAGTGGAATTCTGCGCAGCAATGAGCAGTTAACCTGTTTTCATGATGTTGGTTTCGGATCAATATTGGCCAGGGTTGCTGGGGAGAATACACCTTGTCTTCTTTGACACAGCACCATTGGATCTTTTGCATCCATCCGAGAGGGCAAATGGGACCCGGGTTTAAAGTCTCACCTGAAAAGTGGCGTGTCTAACAGTGTAGCACTCCCTCAGTAGTGGAGTATCAACCTAGATTTTTGCCTTCAAGTCTCTGGACCCACAAAGTAACAAACTTCGAAGTGAAAGTGCTACCAACTGATTGATGGTCGACGCCAGCTGGTGACAGCAATTGGATGGTTGGGTGGGAGGTGCATCCTATTCCTGAGGGGCACGCAGTGATGTTGATTGAGGGTAGACCCTATCAATGTGATGACATTGACGAGTCTGCGACTGACACTTGCTGTCGAGGCTGATTCGCCAATAATGCTCACTCGACTGGAAGGACCTCATGATCCCAAAGCACTTGACAGTCAGTTAGGTTCTTTTGAAGTGTGGTCACTGTTATAATGGTGTTACGATATTCGTAGAGTCCAATAACTATTAAAAAAGACATATAAGGGCAGCACAGTGGCCTAGTGGTTAGAACAACCGCCTCACGGCGCTGAGGTCCCAGGTTCGATCCCGGCTCTGGGTCACTGTCCGTGTGGAGTTTGCACATTCTCCCCGTGTCTGCGTGGGTTTCGCCCCCACAACCCAAAAATGTGCAGAGTAGGTGGATTGGCCATGCTAAATCGCCCCTTAATTGGAAAAAATAATTGGGTAATCTAAATTTAAAAAAAAAGACATATAAATTTCCCAGTGGCAAAATCAAAGGATTGCACAAGATTCCATGTCCTAGGAATTTTACTGCAACAAACACACTAAAAAAAATCAACACAGACTAAATATTACTTTTTTTCCCTTTATTTCTTCTTGGGATGTGGGATCATTTGGCAAGGCAGTTATTTGTTGCCCATCCCTAATTGCTCTTGCTCGGTCATTGCAGACGGATTGTAAGAGGCAACCACATCGGCATGTGTCTGGAGTCACAGGTAGGCCAGACTAGATGAGGATGGAGGATTTTTTTTCCGTCAGTGAACGATTGGTGGATTTTTGCGACAATCAGTAGTTTCATGGTCACCCATGACATGTTTTATATTCCAGTTCAAATTCCACCAGCTGACATGGTAGGATTTGAACCCATGTCCCCAGAGAATTAGCCTGAGTCTCTGGATTACTAGTCCAGTGCCATTACCACTGCACCACCTGAAGAAAACGTATCCCCTTATAATTTAACACAAAAAGGACCCCTGCTGTGTTTATACAGTACCGCACTCGTAGCAGAAATGTATTCTTGTTAAGTGCCAAAGTCCATTTGCTTCATTAGGATCTCTTCTCCGTGCCCCACCCGGATGAATCTTCCAGTGTCCTTTAAAAAAATTTCCCCTTCCCTCAATCTTCAATAATTGAAAGGGCTTTCAGTAGCAAATTGTCTTGATTCCGTGGCCTTGAATTCTTCAAATGTCTCATTCTTCCAACTGGGAACCTGTCCTCCTTAGTCCATTGCTCGTTGGATGACCTGTGATTGGCATGGCAACACCTGTTTCCAGTCTCCCTCTTCAGGTCTCTTTGTCTGACTGAGACCCCTGTGCATCCAAAATGTCCTTTTGTGACTTACCGTGCCCAGATATTAAAACATGTACCTAACTTTTAATGACCTGGGCCTCTGTCCCGGTGGCAACAAGGTCACATGGCCTTGTGTCCAGGCAAATACCATAGGAGGCCCCATTCCCCTCTCCAAACAGCCCCATTTGACCTTGAGTTAAAGGAGACAGTTTTAAAGTAACCATCCTACACAGTCCAGATTCAACACAATGTAGGCGATGCAGAGCAAGCTTGCATAAACAGCAACGTGCTAATGCCCAGATAATCAATTTTAGTGATGTTGGTTGAGAGTGAGGTAATGCATTTTGGAAGGTCTAATGCAGGTAGGGGATATACAGTGAATGGTAGAACCCTCAAGAGTATTGACAGTCAGAGAGATCTAGGTGTACAGGTCCACAGGTCACTGAAAGGGGCAACACAGGTGGAGAAGGTAGTCAAGAAGGCATACGGCCGAGGCATTGAGTATAAGAATTGGCAAGTCATGTTGCAGCTGTATAGAACCTTAGTGAGGCCACACTTGGAGTGTTCAATTCTGGTCGCCACACTACCAGAAGGATGTGGAGGCTTTAGAGAGGGTACAGAAGAGATTTATCAGAATGTTGCTTGGTATGGAGGGCATTAACTATGAGGAGCGGTTGAATAAACTCGGTTTGTTCTCACTGGAACGATGGAGGCTGAGGGGTGACCTGATAGAGGTCTACAAAATTATACGGGGCATAGACAGAGTGGAAAGTCAGAGGCTTTTCCCCAGGGTAGAGGGGTCAATTACTAGGGGGCATAGGTTTAAGGTGCGAGGGGCAAGGTTCAGAGGAGATGTACGAGGCACGTTTTTTACACAGTGGGTAGTGGGTGCCTGGAACTCGCTGCCGGAGAAGGTGGTGGAAGCAGGGACAATAGTGACATTTAAAGGGCATTTTGACAAATACATGAATAGGATGGGAATAGAGGGATACGGACCCAGGAAGTGCAGAAGATTTTAGTTCAGACGGGCAGCATGGTCGGCAGGGGCTTGGAGGGCTGAAGGGCCTGTTCCTGTGCTGTACTTTTCTTAGTTCTTTGTTCCTTTTTAGGGTTTTAAGGAGCAACCTATCTCTTAATATCTCCTTTGTGCTTTGTGTCAAATTGTGTTTGATAATTGCATTTTGCTATATTTATAGCCTCTGTATAAATGCAAGTCGTTGCAGAAGTATTGTCACATCATTTCTTATACCTTACACTTTCTTTGAACACTTCGCCCATTATAAAAGATCTTGGACATGAGGTATGGTAGTATCATCTAATTAAGTACTAAACTACAATGTTATCTGCTTTCCAATCAGCAATAATACGGGGCATGATAAACATTGACCAATGACATCGCTGGGGCAATTGCGGCTGTAGATCATGTGATGACAGCACCAGAAATATGTCCCAACCAGTGTTGGCAAACATCGAAAGATAGAAAATAGGAGCAGGCGGAGGCCATTCGGCCCTTTGAGCCTGCTCCGCCATTCATTATGATTGTGGCTGATCATCCAACTCAGTTACCTGTTCCTGCTATCCACCCCCCCCCCCCCCCCCCCCACCCCATATACTTTGATACTTTAATCCCCAAGAGCGATATCCAACTCCTTCTTGAAAACATACAATATTTTGGGCTCAGACGCTTTCTGTCTGAATTCCCCAGGCTCAGCACTCTCTGGGTGAAGACATACTTAGAAAATAGAAGCAGGAGGAGGCCATTCAGCCCTTCGAGCCTGCTCCGCCATTCCAAGTTCAATAACCTGATCCCACCTTCTACCCCCCTCCCCCATCATATCCTTTGATCCCTTTAGCCCCAAGAGCTATCTCTAATTCCTTCTTGAAATTACACAACGTTTTGGCCTCAACTACTTTCTGTGGTAGTGAATTTCACAGATTCACCGCTCTCTGGGTGAAGAAATTTCTCTTCACCTCAGTCCTAAAAGGTTTATCCCTTATCCTCAAGCAGTGACCCTAGTTCTGGACTCCCCCACCATCGGAAACATTCTTTCTGAATCTACCCTCTAATCCTGTTAGAATTTTGTAAATTTCTATGAGATCATAGAATCATAGAATTTACGGTGCAGAAGAAGGCCATTCGGCCCATCGAGTCTGAACCGGCCCTTACAAAGTGCACCCTACTGAAGCCCACGTACCTACCCTATCCCCGTAACCCAGTAACCCCCACTTAACATTTTCTTTTGGACACTAAGGGTAATTTAGCATGGTCAATCCTCTTAACCCGCACATCTTTGGACTGTGGGAGGAAACCGGAGCACCCGGAAGGAAACCCACGCAGGCACGGGGAGAATGTGCAGACTCCGCACAGACAGTCACCCAAGCCGGGAATCGAACCTGGGACCCAGGAGATGTGAAGCAACTGTGCTAACCACTATGCTACAGTGGTGCCCTCTCACTCTTCCACACTCCAATGAATATAATCCTAACTGACTCATTCTCTCCACATATGATGGTCTCGCCATGCCAGAATCAGTCTGGTAAACCTTCTCTGCACTCTCTCTACAGCAAGGACATCCTTCCTCAGATAAGGAGACCAAAACTGTACACAATATTCCAGGTGTGGTCTCACCAAGACCCTGTATAATTGCACAGTAAGAAGTCTTACAACACCAGGTTAAAGTCCAACATGTTTGTTTCAAACACTAGCTTACTGCTCCTTCCTCAAGGTGAATCATTCTGCGGCCACTCGCAGCGGCCGCCCCGGCGATTTTCCGGCCCATGGTGGGCCGAAGTCCCGCTGGTTCTTTGCCAGTCCCGCTGGCGTAGATTAGATTAGGTCCCTTACCGGCGGGACCTGGGGGGGGGGGGGGGGGGGCGCGGGGCGATCTGGCCCCGAGCTGTGCCCCCACGGTGGCCTGGCCCGCGATCAGGGCCCACCGATCTGCGGGCGGGCCTGTGCCATGGGGGCACTCTTTTCCTACGCGCCGGCCGTGTCAGCCTCCGCGATGGCCGACGCGTAGGTGAACCCCCCGCCCCGCGCATGCGCGGGGATGACGTCAGCAGCCGCTGACACTCCCGCGCATGTGCGGGCTCTCGCCGGCCGGCGGAGTCCCTTCGGCCCCGGCTGGCGTGGCGCCAAAGGCTTTCCACGCCAGCCGGTGGGGCGCAAACCACTCCGCCGCCGGCCTAGCCCCTGAAGGTGCGGAGGATTCCGCACCTTTGGGGCGGGCCGATGCCGGAGTGGTTCATGCCACTCCGTCCCGCCGGGGCCCCCTGCCCTGCCGGGTACGGGAGAATCCCATCCCAGGTTTCATTGCACATTCCCCTTTCTCAACCTATAACCATTCAGATAATAATCTACCTTCCTGTTTTTGCTACCAAAGTGGATAACCTCGCATTTATCCACATTATACTGCATTTGCCCACTGACTCAACTTGTCCAAATCACACAAACTTTTCTGTATCTTCCTCATAGCTCGCCCTCCCACCCAGCTTTGTGTCATTTGCAAATTTTGAGATATTACATTTAGTTCCCTCATCTAAATAATTGAATATATGTTTTGTCCGAGCACAGATCACTGCGCACACCACTAGTCTCTGCCTATCTTGGGAAAATGACAGTTTTTCCTACCCTTTTGGGCTCGATTTACCAGCCACGTTTGCTGGAATCGGGACGGGATGCGGCCGGGCAAGCCCTCTTCCGGGATCCCCGACATAGTTAAGCCTCGTGTCATGTGATTGTCCCTACAAGAAAAGTGTTTATCAAGTGGCTGTAGTGATGTCATTGTGTGGGTGGAGCTGGAATGTGATTCTGTCTTTTACTTTTGTTTTGAGCTGGCAGCTGCAGTGTGTCTTAGTTTCATTTTTCAGTTGGAGAGCCGCATTCAAACCAAGCAGGTGTGTGTATTGATCTCTCTGTAATCTAAAGAATGTCTCCAGATCACTTGATGGTTTCAAAGTAATACCTGTTTCTGTAAGGAATGCAAACCTACTGTCTTTGTTAAAAAGGATTTTTTGACTTATGGATGTTGTTTGGAAAGTTATTAAGGGTTATTTATAGAGTACTGTATCTTTTTGGGGGGTTATCAGGGTTGGTAGTTGATAAACTGTTTACTGTGTGTTTATAAAATGTTGATTGGATTCATAGAATAAATATTGGGCGGGATTCTCCTAGCCCTGGGCCGGGCCGGAGAATCCCCGCGAGTGGGCTACGCCGCCTCGATGCCGGCACGCGATTCTCCGCAGAGCAGAGTGGTTGGCGCGGCGCCGGTCGTGGGCCGCTCTACGTGGCCGGCCTGCAGATTCTCCAGCCCGGATGGGGCGAGTGGCCGTAAGAAAAGAGCCGAGTCCCACTGGCGACGTTCTAACCTGCTCTGCGCCGGCAGCAGTTCGGCGTTGAGGGGTCGGGTAGCGGCCTGTGGGAGGGGGGGGTGGAAGGGCTTGACCCCGGGGGGGGGGTGGTGGGGGCTCCAATGTGGCCTGGCCCGCGATTGGGGCCCACCGATTGGCGGGCCGGCCTCTGTGTCTGGGGGCCTCCTTTCCTACCCACTAGCCCCTGTAGTCCTGCGCCATGTTGTGTCGGAACCGGCGCGTTGAAGGAGGCCACTGCGCATGCGCGCATTGGCATTGGCATCACCGCGCATGTCCTCCTTGGCGGCGGCGGAACTGCACATGCGTGGATCCCGCGGTGCACAGTTCGCACCGGGATCGGCAGCTGGAGCAGCGTAAACCGTTCCAGCTCGCCCTGTAGGGGCCAGAATTAGTCCTGGGAGTGGCGTTTACGAAGGCGTGGAGACTCTGCCGCGGGATTGGAGAATCCCGCCCCTTATTTTTGTTTTAAAATACTTTTAGATCTCTGTTGCATTGTAAAGTGGGCCCTTGTGCTCCCCATAACCAAAATCTATTCAAAGTTGTGGGTCAGGTGGACTCCATGATATACTTTGGTGTTCTCTACTTTGTTCTACTTTGGGGGGGAGGGGGGAGGAGGGGGGAGGGGGGAGGAGGGGGGAGGGGGGAGGGGGGGCCCAGGCGAATGGAGGCCCCCAGGCGAATGGAGGCCCCCAGGCGGTTGGCCTCTGGGCCGAGTGCCACCCTGACACTGATGCCACCTGGGTACCTTGGCACTGCCAGCCTGGCACCCTGGCTGTGCCACCTGGACACCCTGGCAGTGACACACGGGTGCCATCGCAGGGGATGGCCTGATCCTCAACTTATCGATCCAGAAAACAATCCCGTATACACTCCAGGATTTTCTCCTCTACATTATTGTTACTGATTTGATTTGCCCTGGCCCAACATATATGCAGATTGAAGTAATCCATAATTAGAGATGTTCCTTTATCGCACGCATCTCTAATCTCCTGATAAATGCCATTCCCAACATCTCCAAGGCAAATGATATTTTACAAACAAACTAGGACTTATAAATTATAAATTTCACATTATTGCAGCTAATGAAGTTTACCTTCATCTTGGGAAATCACTGTGATCAGCCTGCTCTTGGTGGAGGAAAGCCGGTGTTTATTGAAATGTTATTGCGATGATGTACATTACCTCATGTTTGCCTTTGGGATGGAGGACGAGGTGAACATTTGTCAAATGCACAAATTAAGTGCCCCTGCAATTCATTAATTGTTGGAATAGACAAGAACAGGTTATTACGTTGATTCCAGCGCTGTAACCACCAGCAGGTTGCAAAATCCTCCGTGGGTCATGATTTGGAATAACTCCTCCCTTGCTGTACCAAAGCTGCAACCTAAATGTTTACTAATAATGCTAATTAGGATGATTTATTATTTAAAACCCTCAATTGCTTAGTTTGCCTGTTTTTTAAAAGACCATTAACCATGCACATTGGAGAGAAGATACAATTAATATACAACTATGAATTAAACTATGAACTATCCCTTTATTAATTTCTGCAAATAGAAAAACTGCAAAATAGAACATGGTTCTACATCTCTGTAATCTCAAGATGCTAATTGCCAGCGCAGTTGGTCCTCATCAGCAACCATTGCTTGTGCTATGCCATCATGCATTACGCAGCATGAAAAAACCTTCACATCGTTTTTCAACTGACCTGTCAGCACAGAACTGTGGCTTTTAAAATCTAGCCCCAGGCTTCAGGCCTACACTTCACATTCATGTGTGAAGCATCTGCACTCTGACGGTCTATAAGCACAAAGGAATGAACGCTTTGGAAGTTGTACAGAGGTTGAGAAGAAGATGCAAGATGTGAATAATCTTTGTTTTTGAAGACCTCCTTTGGTTACCTGATTCAGATGTACGTTTGCTGTGTTGCTGACTCCCGCAGCTGCACTTGTGACACTGGTCTCGCACAGATACTTTTGCAGTTATGCATCGGGAGAATGGGGTTATACTGCCAGCTGTGTGCTATCGAGACAATGAGTGCAACGATGGGCGGATTTCTCCCAGGGCCCGGCCGGCAGCTTCAATGGTGGGCCTGTTGTGAGGGTGGGGGGGAAATTCAACCCTTAAAATCTGTTTGATGACAACGTGAATTTCCTGTGGGGTCTTCCGCTGGTGCCCACCATGGCGGATCGGGAAACTTGCTGGAGGCCGGCATGAAACTAGTTTGCACCTCGATAATGGGCAGCTGAAGGCCTGACCACTCACGTCTGATTCTCCTCCAACCCAATGGGAAACATGCCGGTGCAAAACACAGCTGGGACAACGTGGTTTGCAAGTACTGGGGCTCATCTGAATGATGCCTGGAGCTGCCTCTTGGGTTTGGGTTGGAGGCCACCCACAGACGTACTTTCAATGAAACACACAAATAAACCTGTTGGAATTTAACCTGGTGTTGTAAGACTTCTTACTATGCTCACCCCAGTCCAATGCCGGCATCTCCACATCAGGGCAGCAGGGCTGAGAGCTCCTTTTGCCCCGGGGAAATATTTGGGTGTCCGGCGGTGGTAGCCACGCTGAAGATATGGAGGCTATTTTGGCAGGACATTAAGTTAGGGCCGGGGTTGAAGCTGATGCCGATTCGAGAGAATCGAGTTTGAGCCGGCGAGACTGGATGCTAGGTTTTGGGGATGAAAGGAGTGGGGAGTGATGGAAATGAAGGACTTATTTTAGGAAGGGCGGTTTGGGAATTTGGAGGTTTTGACGGAGATGTTTAGGATACCATGGGGGAAAGGCCTTTGGGTGTATGCAGGTGCAGGACTTTGCAAGGAACGTTTTCCCGATGTTTCCGGTGACACTGTCCTCATTGTTGTTGGAGGAAGTGTTGTTGGTGGTGGGGTTGTTGTTGGAGGAAGTGTTGTTGGTGGTGGGGTTCTTGTTGGAGGAGGTGTTGTTGGTGGTGGGGTTGTTGTTGGACGAGGTGTTGTTGGTGATGGGGTTGTTGTTGGAGGAGGTGTTGGTGCTGGGGTTGTTGTTGGAGGAGGTGTTATTGGTGGTGGGGTTGTTGTTGGTGGTGGGGTTGTTGTTGGAGGAGGTGTTGGTGGTGGGGTTGTTGTTGGAGGAGGTGTTGGTGGTGGGGTTGTTGTTGGAGGAGGAGTTGGTGGTGGGGTTGTTGTTGGAGGAGGTGTTATTGGTGGTGGGGTTGTTGTTGGTGGTGGGGTTGTTGTTGGAGGAGGTGTTATTGGTGGTGGGGTTGTTGTTGGTGGTGGGGTTGTTGTTGGAGGAGGAGTTGTTGGTGGTGGGGTTGTTGCAGGAGGAGTTGTTGGTGGTGGGGTTGTTGTTGGAGGAGGTGTTGGTGGTGGGGTTGTTGTTGGAGGAGTTGTTGGTGGTGGGGTTGTTGTTGGATGAGGTGTTGGTGGTGGGGTTGTTGTTGGAGGAGGTGTTGCTGGTGGTGGGGTTGTTGTTGGAGGAGGTGTTGGTGGTGGGGTTTTTGTTGGAGGAGGTGTTGTTGGTGGTGAGGTTGTTGTTGGAGGAGGAGTTGGTGGTGGGGTTGTTGTTGGAGGAGGAGTTGTTGGTGGTGGGGTTGTTGTTGGAGGAGGTGTTGTTAGTGGTGGGGTTGTTGTTGGAGGAGGTGTTGTTGGTAGTGGGGTTGTTGGATGAGGAGTTGTTGGTGGTGGGGTTGTTGTTGGAGGAGGTGTTGCTGGTGGTGGGGTTGTTGTTGGAGGAGGAGTTGTTGGTGGTGGGGTTGTTGTTGGAGGAGGTGTTGTTGGTGGTGGGGTTATTGTTGGAGGTGGTGTTGGTGGTGGGGTTGTTGTTGGAGGAGGAGTTGGTGGTGGGGTTGTTGTTGGAGGAGGAGTTGGTGGTGGGGTTGTTGTTGGAGGAGGAGTTGTTGGTGGTGGGGTTGTTGTTGGAGGTGGTGTTGGTGGTGGGGTTGTTGTTGGAGGTGTTGTTGGTGGTGGGGTTGTTGTTGGAGGAGGTGTTGGTGGTGGGGTTGTTGTTGGAGGAGGTGTTGTTGGTAGTGGGGTTGTTGTTGGAGGAGGAGTTGTTGGTGGTGGGGTTGTTGTTGGAGGAGGCGTTGGTGGTGGTGGGGTTGTTGTTGCAGGAGGAGTTGTTGGTGGTGGGGTTGTTGTTGGAGGAGGTGTTGTTGGATGTGGGGTTGTTGTTGGAGGAGGAGTTGTTGGTAGTGGGGTTGTTGTTGGAGGAGGTGGTGGGGTTGTTGTTGGAGGAAGTGTTGGTGGTGGGGTTGTTGTTGGAGGAGGTGTTTGTGATAGTGGGGTTGTTGCAGGAGGAGTTGTTGGTGGTGGGGTTGTTGTTGGAGCTGGTGTTGTTGGTGGTGGGGTTGTTGTTGGAGGAGGTGGTGGGGTTGTTGTTGGAGGAGGTGTTGTTGGTGGTGGGGTTGTTGTTGGAGGAGGTGTTGTTGGTGGTGGGGTTGTTGTTGGAGGAGGTGGTGGGGTTGTTGTTGGAGGAGTTGTTGTTGGAGGAGGTGTTTGTGGTAGTGGGGTTGTTGCAGGAGGAGTTGCTGGTGGTGGAGTTGTTGTTGGAGGAGGTGTTATTGGTGGTTGGGGGTCAAGTCGGTGATTTATGGGAGGCTTTTGGAGTGGGATATGGTGTCGCCGGAGGGGGCTAAGGCCAAGTGGGAGGAGGAGCTGGGGTTGGCATTGGAGGGGGGGCTGTGGTGTGAGGTGCTACGGAGGGTGAATACCTGAACCACGTGTGCAAAGCTGGGGTTAATACAGTTAAAAGGTGGTGCACAGGGCTCACCTGACGAGGTCAAGGATGAACCCATGTTTGAGGGGGTGGAGGACACTTGTGAGCGGTGTGAGAGAGGTCTGGCCAACCATGTACATATGTTCTGGTCCTGCCCGAAGTTGGAGAAATTTTGGGGATCGTTTTTCAGCACCATGTCAGTGACCTTGCATTTAGATTTGGAGCCCAGTCCCCTGGGGGCCATATTTGGGGTGTCGGACTTGCCAGAGCTGTAGATGGGAGCGGGGTAGACGCTTTAGCCTTTGCCTCGCTGATTGCTTGTAGGCGGGTCCTGTTGGGGTGGAAGTCAGCCTCTCCACTCAGTGCCTCAGTGTGGCTTGGTGATCTGACGGAGTTTGTATTTGGAGATGTTAAGTTTACCTTGAGGGGGGGTGATTGACAGGTTCCACAAGAGATGGGGTCTATGGGGTCTGTTTATTCTTCACTTTAAAGAATTGGTTATCGTCCTCTGCTGGGGGGGCGGGGGAGGGGGACGGTAGGGATGGGGAGTGCTAATCTTTGAGGAGTTATTGGGGTGTTGGTTGGTAGAATGGTGGGGGGGGGGGGGGGGTGGATTTTGTCATTTTGCATTGTTTTTCATGTATAAAATTTAAAAAATATATATTTTTTAAGTGTTTATGAGTCCCATTTTCTGAAATGGTGCGATGGAAAGGAGAAATTAGTTGATTTTTTTTGCCCCGGAAACCTCTAAAGCAGTCTACTGATATGTTTGCAAATTATTACCCGAACCTAGTCAAGGGAAACAATCATTAGTCGATGGGTACTCTAACTGGAGAAGTGTTGAAGAGATATTGGCCTGTAAATTCCTGCTTGCGCTGGGAAGTCGTATGTTTTCTTTTAAACAGGGATTATTATTGTTTTATTGATTTCTTTCAAATTAATTTAACTTTTTAAAAATGATTATAGGTGATTATCTTTAAGTGAACATAGATTTGGTTATTTGTTTAAATCTGCACTATATTATATAATTTTACATGTGGCATGGTTAAAAATGTTTGTATGTTTTAATTTAGAATATGCCCACAAGATTTTAAACGCGCCCCAGGGCTTTTTACTGTCACTGTCCTTGTAACATCTGATTATTTTTGATTAGTGTTTGTAGAATCACTGCAGTGCGGAAGAAAGCCATTCGGCCCATCGACTCTGCACTCTGAAAGAGCACCCCACCCAGGCCCATGCCCTGCCCTATTGCCATAACCCCACCTAACCTTTGGACACCTAAGGGGCAATTTAGCAAGGCTAACCCACCGAACCTTCACATCTTTGGACTGTGGGAGGAAACCGAAGCATCTGGAGGAAACGGTGGCGGCACGATGGCACAGTGGTTAGCACTGCTGCCTCACAGCACCAGGGACCCGGGTTCGATTCTGGCCTTGGGTGACTGAGTGGACTTTGTACGCTCTCCTCATGTCTGCGTGGGTTTCCTCTGGGTGCATTGGTTTCCTCCCACAGCCCAAAGATGATGTGGAGATGCCGACGTTGGACTGGGGTGGGCACAGTAAGACATCTGACAACACCAGGTTAAAGTCCAACAGGTTTGTTTGGAGTCACTAGCTTTCGGAGCGCAGCTCCTTCATCAGGTAAGTGAATGAGCTGCGCTCCAAAAGCTAGTGATTCTAAACAAGCCTGTTGGACTTTAACCTGGTGTTGTAAGACTTCTTATTGAGTCCAAAGATGTGCAGCTTAGGTTTCGGGGGTAGGGCGGGGGAGTGGAACCAAGTAAGTTACTCTTTTCAGAGGGTAGGTGCAGATTTGATGGGCTGAATGGCTTCCTTTTGCACTGTAGGAATTCTATGGTTCTATTCCATGCTTCTAGGAAACCCATGCAGGCACTGGGAGAATGTACAAACACCACAAAGTCTCCCAAGATCCAAATCGAATCACGGGTCACTGGTGTTGTGAGGCAGCCGTGCTAACTAGTGTGACACCGTGTTAAATATGTTTCCATCTTGTTTACTTCAATTATCTTATTCATTTATAATTATCTTAATTAAATGTTGTGTTCTGATGTTTCAGTGAGACATTTGTAGAACCTTGTAAAGTTTAATGTGAAAACATTTATTTGCAAAAGTTACTTTATAAATACAAAACTTTGAAGCCAGTTAACATTTAACTTGACATTTAATTTTATTAGCTGAACAATGACATAAAACTGCCCCAACTTTTCCAAATTTCTTGCAATAAAATATATTTTTGCACTTAAACGCAAAAGCCCCTTCTATTTGTAAATGGGAGCGGGTCCCTTCTATTTATAAATGGAAGGGGGTGAAGAGGGGAGGGAGGGATAGAAGAGGAGGGGATAGGGGAGGGTTTTGTAATTGTTAATTGACCAGCTCAATGTCCAAAAGCAGCAGCTGCTGAAGCAGTGTCCTGACACACATCTTCTCTGACATCATTTCAGGAAGAGGAAAGAGGAAGAGGATGCTGATATTACATGTTATCAGAGGAGGAGGCTAAAAATAGATTTTGGCGGTATGAAAATGTTGGTAATCCAGTAGAAATGCCACCTGGTCTGGATTATGTGTATCTGAGGTTATTGAGGGAGAAAAAGGTGGCAGTTTAGATTGGCTCCAATCTTCCAAATTTCCTTTTGGTACAGGGTGGTGCCAGAAGACTGGGGAATTGCAAATGTTGCATCTCCTGTTTAAAAGGGGGGGAATGGATAATCTCACCAATTTTTTGAGGCAATAATTTGGTTGGGGGTTGGGGTGGAATAATCCGACGTCAGCTGGAGTACCGTGTTCAGTTCTGGGCGCTACCAGTTTCGGGAGGATGTCAGATCCTTGGAGCGGGTGTAGAGGAGATTTACCAGGCATGAGGCCCTTCAGTCGTGTGGAGAACCTGGAGAAATTGAAGTTGCTCCCCTCTAAGCAGAGACGGGCAAGAGGAGATGAGGTAGAAGGTTGGATTTGAATGAAATTAAGGGAACTTACTTCCAGTGGCAAGTGTCACGGTAGCCAGACGGTGCAGATTTATGGTTATCAGCAAAAAAAGAGCCAGAGGCAGCATAAGGAAACATATTTTCACGCTGCAGGTTGTTGTGATGTGTAATGCGCTGCCTGAAAGGATGGTGGAGGTAGTTTCAATAGTAACTTTCAAAATGAGAATTGGATGAGTATTTGAAGGGACAAAAAATGACATGGCTATGGAGTAAGAGAGTATGACTAATAGCTCTTCCACAGTGAAGACATAAGCACAATGAACGGAATACTCTCTATCTGTGCTGTACCATTCTCCGATTCTATAAAAAACATTTTAACCTTCAAGTAGTTCCTAGCCTGTAGCTTTCCCCCTCGGAGTCGGGTAAAAAAAATATGTTATCCGTTTTATTAATGATTTTATTTCGGAATTTATTTGTCGTCTATATTCCTGTGATGTCCAGTAACGCTTAGATAAGATTAAATTACTTGTGGTGTAATTGCAGACATGTTAAAAAATAGTTTGCAATTAATTATCTGGATATCCTGTTATTGCGATGCACATTTTAAATTGACTAATTGACGATTGCAATGCGCATAAACCTGAATAATGGGGTCTGAACTCCCTCGGAGTGGCAATCAGTGTCGGATTGCCACACCAATCCCAAATTCTGACCTGAAATCCTGTCTCACCCGACCTTCTGACTCAGGCTGGGTGAGATTGGGGCCGAGCAGAGGTGACCTGGGCCGATTGTCGAGTGCAGCTCTGTTGAGGGGAAGAAAGCTACACCCCATGTTTCATGGCACTAGCTGCTGTAATGCAGGTAAGCTTAAAGGCCCTTGACAGGCCAGGGAGGAGGTAAGTGGGTAGGATTTGGAGGTGAGGGTCGGGGAGGTGTGGGGGCGATGGTTGCATGGGCGTCAGGCCCCATGTTGTGGGGAGGGGTCAGTCGGGCACGGTGGGGGGTAAGGCAGTGGGGGTGAGAGTTGGGCCTGGCAATTGGGGTGGGAAGAGTCCCTGTGGGGGCAGGAATAGTCAAGGCTGATGGAGGGAGGTCCCTGGAGGGGTATCGTGGATGTGGTGGGAGTCCCGTAAGGGTAACTATTACTGTAACCTAGTTGGAACCATCTGAGGTTTTATGATTCAAATCTCATTTTTCAGATGGTTAGTTACCCAGCGGATGTTTGCACTCTGGGCAATTGTCATGCAATTTTTACCTGGGAACCTACGAAGGGGATTCCCCAGTGCATCTTTACTGTCCCCTCCCGTTCCTAATACAACGAACTGGAGTTTGGGAAGTTGAGGCTCAGGAAATTAACATGAATTTGAAACAGTTATCTCCAGGACCTGTAATTTCTTCAATAACCTGGTGATGGCACTGCTAGTGGGGTAGAAATTAAAGAGTGCTTTTCTTTGGAATAAAGATGATCTATTAGATAATTGCGATGTTCAAAAGAAAACAAACTGTTTTTGTCTCATTTTCCTTCCTGATTGGGGTTAGTTCCTCTCCCCCCCCCCCCCGGCAACACCTTTTTTCTCCCGTTCCAGAAACATATGATTCCTCCTTCTGCAATTCTATGATTCCTTTCCTTTAATGTTAAAGATGCTGAAAAGAAGGAAGCCTACACCAGCTCCAGGGTCACCCAAGTACTTCATGCCCATGTTTCATCCCTTCAGATATTGTCACAGTATGTCCGCAGCTAGTTCTCACACAATGCATCCCACAAGGGGCAATGAGGCAAATGTTCAGCTGATAGGGAGGAACAGCGATTACAAGGCCAGAAGTGGGGTTCACAGAGAACAGCGGACCTCTGGAACAGACTGAATGCACCATTGGACATTTCCCCTGTTTGCCATTGTTGCATGTCCTTAACTAACCCGTCAGCCAGGTAGCCAATTCCACAGGCTCACCAGTGAGTGGTCAGCCTGTGGAATTCGCTGCCACAGAAAGCAGTTGAGGCCCAAACATTGTATGATTTCAAGAAGGAGTTAGACAGACGTAGCTCTTGGGGGTTCAACACGATCAGAGGGTAATGGGGGGTGGAAAGTTGGAGCAGGTTACTGAGTTGGCTAATGATCATAATGAATGGCGGAGTCTGCTCGAAGGGCCGAATGGCCTTTTCTGTGTTTCTGTGTCAGAAAAAGTAGATGAACCAAAATGACAGCTGAGGAACAAGAACAATGTTTTTCCAAATGTTCATGAAGACCATCCTAAATGAGACAGGGTCATCATGGCTGCCCTTTGCTCAGTAATGTGGGTTTCAGTTGTCACAATTGTCAATTATTCTAGAATATTTAATTTGATCCATGGTGTCGAATTCATCACGATATAAAACTTAATTTCCAGCTTCCTTCGTGAGCCGTTACACACTTGAAGAAAGAGTGAGAACATTTGAGGTGCAGCTTTAACAATGGAATTTCTAAGAGTGTAAGAGAATGATGTAGGTACAGAGGGAGCATCATGTTGGAGATGCTTCGAGCTGAGCTTTGATTTCACCACTCATAAGAACATAAGAACTAGGAGCAGGAGTAGGCCATCTGGCCCCTCGAGCCTGCTGTGCCATTCAATGAGATCACCACTCGATGATATCTGTTCACCATCTGCAAAAATAGATAACAAGATTAGTAGGAAGTTGCAATTTTCCCCTGGCATACAGGTGTTGATTGAGAGGCGATGAGTTTAGGAACAATATGTCAACACTGAATTTTTCAGGGTGAACACTGTCACACCTCTCTGACAGAGTGCTTAGGTGGTGATGTCGACTATGCTTGTCTCTGTCCGTCCATTATCTCTGCTCAAAAATGTAATGAAGCCCAGTGTGAAACATTGTCAATGAAGAAGACCAAAAATGCTGGTAATACTCAGCGAGATTGTTAACTTCTGACAAATGAAAGTGAAAGAATAGTGTTGTAAACGTGGAAAAATTTTCAGGTGCGTTAGAATATGTTATCCAGTGGATGAAGTGCTATCCTGCAATGTTTAATATTGAAAGCTGAGCCCAGTGTGAGCGCCAAAGTTAATTGTTTAGACTCTTCTCATGGCTTTCATTCATACTTTGCAGATGAGCACAGCCATCTGAATGCCTGTTTCAAACTTTTGACAGATGTATATGCTTTTGACTGCCATCATAAGCTCTAATGGATTCCGCAGTACCGAGTTTGTCCAACTGTGCAGGTGAATGTGAATTTCGATGGCTTGGCCGCCTTCAAAAGCATTAATGGATTCTGTGGTGCAGAGTATGTTTATTCAGTTGTCATGGGGAATGAGAGTCTGATGGCTTTGCTACCCTCAAAGGCAATAATGGATCCTGCCGTGCAGAGTTTGTTCACTCAGCTATCATGGGGAAGCGGAGTTTAGTTTCGACAGATTTACATGCCTCTGAAGAGGATTTCTTTCCTAAATGCCTGTCCAAGTGATGTTTGCTTATTTTGACAGATCTATGAGCTACTGAAGACAATAATGTTTTTTAGGTGTCAATTCGATTGTCTTTTTGAGAGACCTTTGTGCCTGTAATGCACTACCGCATGGTTTTTTTATAGAGTTGTGAATTCTGTTTATTAAGCGGCCACTGGATGACTGGGTTAGGAGTCGTTAAGGGGTGAGGGGGGGAGGCCTGAAGAACTGGAGAGATGTTTCTGGGAACGCACTCAGGCTTTTTTACTGGGCCGGTTCGGCACCTCCGCCTCTGCTCTGGGCTTCCATGTCTCTGGCATTTTCAGTGCTTATTTCAGATTTCCAGCATACCAGTCATCAATAATGTGATGCGTCACTGTGGCTGTGTTACTTTGTTGTTTTCTGGCTTTCCCTGGATCTATCTTTGGTTTAGTTTAGCACATTTGGTCCTGCCTGCTAATGATTCCACTCTCACCTTGCCTCAGTGTCACCAGCACACTTGCAAAGATTTCCTATCCTGCTCCGCGCCTTTGAATCAGAAGGTTATCGAGTCGTATTCCGCTCGAGAGACGTTAGCATAAAGGCCGAGGCCGGCACTTCAGTGCTGCATTGTTCACTGGATGAAAGCCCTGTCTGCCCCCTCGAGTTGAAGGCCCTGCCTGCCCTCTCGAGTTGAAGGCCCTGCCTGCCCTCTCGAGTTGAAGGCCCTGTCTGCCCTCTCGAGTTGAAGGCCCTGTCTGCCCTCTCGAGTTGAAGGCCCTGTCTGCCCTCTCGAGTTGAAGGCCCTGTCTGCCCTCTCGAGTTGAAGGCCCTGTCTGCCCTCTCGAGTTGAAGGCCCTGTCTGCCCTCTCGAGTTGAAGGCCCTGTCTGCCCTCTCGAGTTGAAGGCCCTGTCTGCCCTCTCGAGTTGAAGGCCCTGTCTGCCCTCTCGAGTTGAAGGCCCTGTCTGCCCTCTCGAGTTGAAGGCCCTGTCTGCCCTCTCGAGTTGAAGGCCCTGTCTGCCCTCTCGAGTTGAAGGCCCTGTCTGCCCTCTCGAGTTGAAGGCCCTGTCTGCCCTCTCGAGTTGAAGGCCCTGTCTGCCCTCTCGAGTTGAAGGCCCTGTCTGCCCTCTCGAGTTGAAGGCCCTGTCTGCCCTCTCGAGTTGAAGGCCCTGTCAGCCCTCTCGAGTTGAAGGCCCTGTCAGTCCTCTCGAGCTGAAGGCCCTGTCTGCCCTCTCGAGCTGAAGGCCCTGTCTGCCCTCTCGAGCTGAAGGCCCTGTCTGCCCTCTCGAGTTGAAGGCCCTGTCAGCCCTCTCGAGTTGAAGGCCCTGTCTGCCCTCTCGAGTTGAAGGCCCTGTCTGCCCTCTCGAGTTGAAGGCCCTGTCTGCCCTCTCGAGTTGAAGGCCCTGTCTGCCCTCTCGAGTTGAAGGCCCTGTCAGCCCTCTCGAGTTGAAGGCCCTGTCTGCCCTCTTGAACTGAAGGCCCTGTCTGCCCTCTCGAGTTGAAGGCCCTGTCTGCCCTCTCGAGTTGAAGGCCCTGTCTGCCCTCTCGAGTTGAAGGCCCTGTCTGCCCCCTCGAGTTGAAGGCCCTGTCTGCCCTCTCGAGTTGAAGGCCCTGTCTGCCCTCTCGAGTTGAAGGCCCTGTCTGCCCTCTCGTGTTGAAGGCCCTGTCTGCCCTCTCGAGTTGAAGGCCCTGTCTGCCCTCTCGAGTTGAAGGCCCTGTCTGCCCTCTCGAGTTGAAGGCCCTGTCTGCCCTCTCGAGTTGAAGGCCCTGTCTGCCCTCTCGAGTTGAAGGCCCTGTCTGCCCTCTCGAGTTGAAGGCCCTGTCTGCCCTCTCGAGTTGAAGGCCCTGTCTGCCCCCTCGAGTTGAAGGCCCTGTCTGCCCTCTCGAGTTGAAGGCCCTGTCTGCCCTCTCGAGTTGAAGGCCCTGTCTGCCCTCTCGAGTTGAAGGCCCTGTCAGTCCTCTCGAGCTGAAGGCCCTGTCTGCCCTCTCGAGCTGAAGGCCCTGTCTGCCCTCTCGAGCTGAAGGCCCTGTCTGCCCTCTCGAGTTGAAGGCCCTGTCTGCCCTCTCGAGTTGAAGGCCCTGTCTGCCCTCTCGAGTTGAAGGCCCTGTCTGCCCTCTCGAGTTGAAGGCCCTGTCTGCCCTCTCGAGTTTAAGGCCGTGTCTGCCCTCTCGAGTGTATGTGAAAGATCCAGTGGCACAATTTGGAAGAATCAAGGAGTTCGCCCATGATATCCTGACCGATATTTATCCTTCAGTCAACAGCATTAAAACAGATTATCTGGAGTTTGCTGTGCACAAACCGACTGCCACATTTACTACAATACAGCAGTGACTATATTAAAAAGAAGTGCTTTGTTGGTTGTAAAGCACTTGGGACGAATGGAGGTTTGAAAGACACAACAGAAATGCAACTCTTTCTTTCTATGGTTACTTGCACCATGCCAAAAGGCATGAGAGGGCCATCTTAGACCATAAGACATAGGAGCAGCATTAGGCTGATATCTTTCTCATCCCCATTCTCCTACCTTCTCCCCATAACCCCTGATCCCCTTATTGATCAAGAACCTATCTATCTATGTCTTAAAGACACTCCATGATTTGGCCTCCACAGCCTTCTGTGGCAAAGGGTTCCACAGATTCACCACCCTTTGGCTGAAGAAATTCCTCCTCATCTCTGTTTTAAAGGATCGTCCTTTAGTCTGAGATTGTGTCCTCTGCTTCTAGTTTTTCCTACAAGTGGAAAGATTCTCTACACATCCACTCTATCCAGGCCTTGCAGTATCTTATCACTTATTTACATCAGACTCTTGTTGATAAATATGGAGCCACCTTTTAAATGCTCCACTGTTGTCCCCGACACCACCCTCTGCTAGGCGATTGCCACCGCACTGCGTGACTCCCTGCCTGACGTCAAGCGGCAGAGTACCTGCGTTTCCTGCAGCTCAGCACCGGCCACGCTGAAGCCCATCCTGTCCGGACCCCGACAGAAACATTGTACCACCAGTTCCACCACCTCCCCCATCTGCTGTTTCCTTTTAGGCAGAACTTGACCTTGCGCTGAACTTTATACCTCACATCTGAGTCCTCAGTTTAAAGTCTCGACCGAAAGACAGCACTCTGTCTGTCTCTGCAGTGGAGTGTCAGCCTTGATTTGCTTTTTTTAATGCTGTCATGTGAGAGTACCCTTCAAGAAATGGGTGTTTAAGAAATGTACCTTTAAGAAATAGAACTGCTCATGTTACTGGAGTGATGTCAGAGTGTGGGTGGAGCTGAGCTCTACTTCTGCTTTTTAGTTTCAGTTTGAGAAAAACTTGGGTGTGTGTGTTCTTTCAGTGAGCTGCTCTGCTGTTGATCTCTGCCATCCAAAGACCCTGTCTTTAAGACAGAGATAGATAGGTTCTTGATCAATAAGGGGATCAGGGGTTATGGGGAGAAGGCAGGGGAATGGGGATGAGAAAAATATCAGCCATGATTGAATGGCGGAGCAGCCTCGATGGATCATTTGGCGAACTCAGTATTGTAAAAAGGTCTCAGCATTAAATGTAAACCTAATATGTTCCTGTTTGAAGGGTTGTTAAGTCTTTTGGGTGTAAAAGGACAGCATACAGGTTACTTAGTGTTGTACTCTTTGGGGGGTGTATTTGAGTTACTGGTTGCTAAGATATTCACTGTTTGTTTCAAAAAGGTTAACTTGAGTTTGTACAATAAACATTGTTTTGTTTTAAAAACCACTGGTCCATTTTCTGCTGTACCATTCCTGTAGAGTGGACCGTGTGCTCCCCATACCACAATCTATTAAAAGTTGTGCGTCAGGTAAACTCCATGATACACTTTGGGATTCTCTAAACCGTGGCCCATAACAATGCTGAAGCCCTGGAGTGGGACTTGAACTTGAAACCTTCTCATTCAGAGCTGGGTGTGCTTCCACGGCTGACACCTGATATACATACACGATGTAGAGCACCTTTCATATTGTAAAGTATCCCAAGACTCTTCACAAAAGTTCAGCAAAACATGTTTACCATCAATCCCCACCAGAATTCCAGAGCTTAGGGTTCAAGCAGCTGAAGGCATGGGGTGCGATCTGCCGGTCACGTCGTGTCCCAACGTGGGATCTGGAACCCGCCCACAGTGGCAGCACCGAGCCACGCTCATGTAGGTAGGCCTTAAATATCATTCAGGCCTACTTATGCAGTATCGAAAGAACTGCAGGGATATACCGGTCTCCTCTAGGGAGGGCGCAGCCGGATGCCGTTCCAGCCTGTGGAATGGAACCCCCAGGCCAACAGAAGCCCCTGGGTGGTCAGGGTCAGTGATGAATGCCCAACATCTAGTGATACCAAACAATCCTGTTGGACTTTAACCTGGTGTTGTAAGACATCTTACTGTGCCCACCCCACTCCAACGCCGGCAACTCCACATCATCATTAGATAGCAGTTGGGAACTCACCGGCAGAGCTGGTGGGAAACTCCCAGCAAAACCTGCCACAAATTACATGTCGAAACTTCCGTTAAATCGCGCCCATGGTCGCCATTGTTGCAGCAAGTAAAATCAAGATCTCCATTCTAAACTTTGCCATTTTGACTGATTACACTTCAGTGAAACATCTAGGGGTGTTTCCCTTTGCAGAGATGCAATATAAATGCAAGTTATTACTGCAAACTGCTTCAAGTTGCCACATTTCTCCTCGTGTTAAGTAATGACTCACTCATGGGTGGTTTTTAATGGAGTTGTCGGGACCTTGGCTACGAGCTTGGAGAGTCAACGAGAGCCCTAAGCCACCTCTTATTTTGGGGAAGGCCTGTCACATTAAGCGCCAATCAGGGACACTTAACAGGGCAGTTGGGGGCTTCCCTGGGTCTCCGGTGTCAGATGTTCCACCCCCTGGCTAATTAAAGGCCTGATTATTTGCCCCACAGCCACCAAATGTGGCATGGGGGAGCGCATTAAAGTCCACCATGGTGTGCATCAGAAATCTTTCAGGGGAGCGCTGGGGATAATAACCTTGTAACATATTCCTTGAGGTGATGCTGCTTTCCAATATATATATATTTTGCATTAATTGCATTTTGTTAATCAAAGACTTGTCAATTTTTTTCGATTAAGCCTCTTTCTAAAATGGACCAATTTTAATTGCATGTCATTTAAACTGCTTTCATATTTTTGTTCTACCTGCCAAAGTAAAATGCAATTCAACACTATTAATAACTGGGCACACAGCACAGGAAATGAAATGAAATGAAAATCACTTATTGTCACAAGTAGGCTTCAAATGAAGTTACTGTGAAAAGCCCCTAGTCGCCACATTCCGGCGCCTGTTCAGGGAGGCTGTTACGGGAAGGATGTTTGATCCCGAACACTCATAGAATTTACAATACAGAAGGAGGCCATTCGGCCCATCAAAGCTGCACTGGCCCTTGGAAAGAGCACCCTACTTAAGCCCACGCCTCCACCCTATCCCCCTAACCCCATAACCCCACCTAACCTTTTGGACACGAAGGGGAAATTTAGCATGGCCAATCCACCTAACCGGCACATCTTTGGACTGTGGGAGGAAACCGGAGTACCCGGAGGAAACCCACGCAGACACTGGGTGAAAGTGCAAACTCCACACAGACAGTCAACCGAGGCTGGAATTGAACCTGGGACCCTGGAGTTGTGAGGCAGCAGTGCTAACCACTGTGCCACCGTGCCACCCTGCATGTGCTGGTCGGGTCAGTCTCGCTCGATGGATATCAGAGGCCAGACTCTCTGCTTGCTACCACTCCGCATCACCTCCCTGGCCCCGGCCCCTTCTGTTTGATGGTTTCTGATGCCGTATTGATTCCTGGCAACAATAACAAAGTGTGCGTTACTCACTTTAGCACTGCTGTGCCTTTGCTGAAAAAAAAACAGTGTTCAGCACTTTGCTACGCGACCAGGGAACGCAATGCTTTGTCAGTGGCCCGCAGGGAATTGATGTTTTTCTTGCCGAGTGAATAGGTACATTGTGGTACTGATTTGTACTGCAAATTGTGATGTAGAGGTTGTTATTCTACTTGCACAGAAATTTAAAAAAAATATTTTAAAAAAATTTAGAACCCCAATCCCAGGTTTAGCATGCTCAGATAGTGTCAAAATTGGAAAGATTTGGCATATAAATGGGATGAATTAAGGCACCGAGCGATTATGGTGAGCTAAAGGTTCGCAGCTCTGTCGATGCTATTAGGACTGGATGGGGGAGTGCATCCACGTTTCGGGGAAAGTCGGCGTTTGTGTGAGTCTGAATCTCAAGGCAGTGAAGGTGTAAGGAAAAGAAAGGTAGATGTGCATTTCTGTAGCGCCGAGCACAGCCTCAGGATGTGTTGAAACATTTTCTCAGGCAATCAAGTACCGTTGAACTGTGACCCTTGTTGCAATGTCGGAAATGCGGTAACCACCTGAGAGGACCAACAGCGTTTCAGTTTAACATCTGATCCAAAACGTGGCACCTCTGACCCGTCTGAACCTCCTCATCTATTATTCCAGATATATCGGTCTACATGCCCTTCCTCCTCCCTGCGGTGAGATTCAGACTTGTCCTCTGGCCTCCTCCTTCATTCTTCCCAGCGGAATTCTTCACCTTTTTGGCCGCTTCTCACTCTCCCACCTTCCCGATTTTGTGCTCAAGTTGCTGGAGCGGGGCTTGAACCCAGGACCGGCTGGCTCCTGCTCCCCACTAAGCCACAGCCGACACCCGTAATGTCGCCAGGAGGAAGAATGTGGGGGAAGGGGTGTCAGCAGAAGCGAGAGAAGGAAAAGTCAGAGTGCTTACAAGGATGAAAGGCTGTAAGTTGGTGTTGGGGATGTGAGGACCAAAAAAATAGGTTATATTGAGGGAACGAATAGCTAAAACCTCTGACCCCTATTGGGTGACCTTTTCTTCTTCTTGTAGAGGGCAAGGCTTTCACATGAAATGGTGACTGGCCAATCTTAGTGGCCTTGTGTAATACAATATGATACTGCCTAACTTGGCACTCCAAATCTCAGACAACGGCACAAGATGAGATGATGAAAACGGCACATCAATATAGTGGGGGAAGGGCTGAATCTTTGAGAAGGTGATTAGGAATGGATCAAAAGCAACTTATAAATGCTGACTTGGGTGTCAAAAGTAAAAGAGATTTATTCTACAGCCCAAATGGGCATCTTGCTTAATGGAGTGCACAAACAAATACAGTCTGAGCACCAGGTTTGGTTTATCAACTTGAAAGCTTTGTCAGAAGACACAACACTTTGGTTTGGTAAAGATATTTTTTTTTCCAGCTGCAATCATTTTTTGATGGCTGATTACCTTCCGCAGTCAGAGAGAGATTTTAGATATTCCTGCAAAAAAGGACTTTCCTTTGCCCAGGGGCACTGCACACCTTCAGTGTGGAAAAC
The DNA here is from genome assembly GCF_902713615.1 of Scyliorhinus canicula. Taxonomy (NCBI): domain Eukaryota; kingdom Metazoa; phylum Chordata; class Chondrichthyes; order Carcharhiniformes; family Scyliorhinidae; genus Scyliorhinus; species Scyliorhinus canicula. Next base: position 14,169,319 of record NC_052147.1, on the reverse strand, counting down.
ATCTAGCTGCTTTACCTCACAGTGCATGCACGCGCATGTGTGCACAAAGCCAGCAGGCAGGCAGGTCATCAGCCTTCTAACAATAATAATAATCTTTTATTGTCACAAGTATGAAGTTACTGCGAAAAGCCCCGAGTCGCCACATTCCGCCGCCTGTTCGGGTAAGCTGAAACGGGAATTGAACTGGCGCTGCTGGCCTTATTCTGCATTACACACCAGCTGTCCAGCCCACTGAGCTAAACAAGCCGCTACTGACTCAGATTCCACTGCTCTTTGGGGCAGCGAGTCCCACAAATTCATCACCCTCTGCGAGAAGACTAGCTGGTCACTTTAATTTGCAAATATTTCAAATACGGGTCCCGTCCATTGTGAGCGAGATCCGCATGGCCTCGTTTCCCGTGATCCCGTTAGATATCGCGAGTTGTGCTGAGCTGGGGAAATCTCGCAAGAGGCCTCTCACGAGAGTTACAGACCACGTCATGCCCTGAGTCAGGCAGGGCGTTGCCGTTCGATCGCTCCCAATGTGTTAACCAGCTTGGGAGATGAGGTCATTGCCGGGTGCAACTCAGAAAGGCAGAGACATTGTGAGTTTGTAGAAGTTTTGAGAGAGAGAGAGGAGCTGGTTCTGATCTTCCGACTGAGTCCACAATTCTTTCTAAGTAGGATAGTGTAAAAAAGAAAGAGTAATAATATTTTAAAACCGAACAGTCTTTGAAGATAAGGAAGAGGCTGAAACAACCCAGTGGAATCAGCAGGTTGAAGATATTCAGCCAGAGTCTGAAGGGGTTCTAACCAGAGCCAGAATCTGTTCAGTACCACAAGTATTACTCTATGCCTTGCTAATTTTAAGATAGATTTAGAACTACCTGTTTCTTTTCTTGTTGTTTAATGAGAAATTGGGCAGTAGTGCTACATAGGAACACAAGACACAGGAACATGGAAATTTAGGAGCGGAAGGAGGCAATTCGAGCCTGCTCCGCCATTTCAATCAGATCATAGCTGATCTCTTCTTGGTCTCAAATCCACCTCCCTGCCTGTTTGCCCTGTTTTTTTACTGTTGTTAAGGGGTAATTGTAAGCTATTCTTTTCGGATACGAAGCTAAAAAAAGCTTAAAATTGTATTTATAATAAAGTTATTTGTTTTAGAAATACTAAAGCCCTACTTTTTTCATGCAATCACTCCTTTCCGCACAGTCTTAAAATAAATGAAAATATCGGGGTTTTGGTCCAGTATCCTAGCCGCTGTTGAGGGTCTGGTTTGCGATCGCAATACCGTTGACTCTCGCAAGCCAACTGAGTGGTGGAAAGACGAGTATTTGTTTAGGCGCCTTCCCTCAATCCCATTCCAATTCAGGAGCCTGCAGTGTTGTCCTTCATCCTGGATGATGATGTTGTTTCTCGGTCATCATCAAAACGAACAATATCCGGAGCAGCCTGCATGCAGGATTGGAAGTGCAGCTACCAGTGTTATGGTACAACCTGCTGTTTTACCCCTTTCCCATTGTCACCGGATCTTCCTGTCAATTTGTCGTTTGTGCTGACTAACCCTACCCTTTAATCCTGGAGCACATCTGTCATGTCCCAGGGGACTAGGATGGTGGGAGCGAGGTCTGCAAGCCATTGATTTGGATTCAGAGTTTTCTTCTCCTAGGTGGGTTGCCAACCAAGGCTTGAAGGAAGCCTCCTGCTCTTGTTGTATCCATAGCTGTTATACGAATATGTAGTCCACGCGATATGGTGCGGCACACCTTCGGTCCAGAATATGGTGGTTATTTGAGTTTGTGATGAATGTCAAAATTGATATATATTGTATTTCATATTTTTGGCCATAATGTTATTGAAAAAGCCTGGTTTAAAATACATACAGGCAGTGTGTCTATTAAAGCTGTAATTAAGATGTCATAAAAGGAGAGATAATTATTGGTTTTAACCATTCGCTTGTTTACAGAGAGATGGCTAGTGGGAACATTGTTTTGATTGCAGTAGATTCCCACAGGTGCAGATAATTTATGAGGGAGTAGTGTTTAATGTTAGCTAAGCAGGTCATGGGACAACTTAGTGGGATATAGATGATATAATTAATGGGAGGAGCCAGGTATATCTGTAGTTTTGCCGTCTGTTAGAAGATTTTAATTTGAACAACAATTTGTCACAGGATTTGAACCTGACAGGACTGAATAATTTGCAGGTTGTTCCTGAAAGTGTCTCTCTCCAAACATCTGCACAGATAAGCAAGTAATCCTGATTGTTAACTTTATTTATAAGTGGCATTTGAAATGTACTGGGTTGCTTAATTGGAATATAATGGCAGGTGTAGATAGTAAGATAAAGTTTTTTTCAATTTAAGAATTGTTTAACTGTTAATTGTAAAGCTATTTCTATGGTAATGTGGTTAATTCTGTGTTTAAATTCAAATTGGTTTGAACATAAAAGATACATATTGGTACTCCTGAGGTGAAGTATCCTTTCCTGACAGTTTTACAAATTAAAAAATTGTTTGGGGTTTCCTGTTCGGTATCCGAACAAAAACTGGGGTCTGGTCCGGTATCCAAACAAGTCCCATGGAATTCTTTTGCCCTGGCCATTTTATGTTTCTGAAGGAAGGCATCTCATGTTCATCCCTCACTACGTTTTACCTGTCAGCTGAGATGGGTGTGTTGGGGTTTGGCGCTTGGAGCCAGCAGCGAGAGTTGGGTGTAAATGAAGACCCAGTGGTTCCAGTCCGTCCTACAAATAGGATGTAGCGGACTGAAAATATACGTGTACTAACTCTTATATGAACGGCCCATACACCCCTGTGATGTTAATTAAGGGATAACTGTTGTCTGGGATAACTCCCCTACTCTCCTTTTGAAATAGTGTGATGGAAACCTTTGCACCCAGCTGAGCGAATGTACGAGGCCTCGGTTTTGCATCATCTGAGAAACAACAGCCCCAACAGTGCAGCGATTCCTCAGTGCTGTGGTGGAGCGTCAGCTGAGATTCATTTTCTTCTTTGATGGGATGTGGGCATCGCTGGCTAGGCCGGTTAGATGGTGCTACAACTGAACTACAACTGACACGACTGGTGCACTTTGTAATCACATTCATCAGAAACCTTGAGTGACTTGGGGTGACAAGGCAGAGAGAAAGGAACCAGACTTTGACTTTTAATATTTTTGAAGGTGGTGGAATAAATCAAACCTGTGAGTTGGAGGATCAGGCCAACCGAGCGATCTCTTGGTGTACCAGGCAGTTGTGATTACAATGAGGTGAATTACTATCTGTTTCACACGAGTTATGCTGCAGGGTCAACGCACAGAGACTCTTAACTGCGGTAGGTGGGGAGAATTTATGTTCGGCTCCAGCATGCTGGCCTGTTCATCTGTCTCTGAATGTCATTGTCCTATTCATTACAAAGGAGCGTCTCGGTGAGTATCTTTCAACGGCCTTTGTTTAGTGACAGATTTGGGATGCGCTTGGCTGTGACGTGCCACGTGACTTTAACACCCCGGTAGACTGGCTCAAGGCTTGCTTATCGGGAGAAAGAATGCGTATTTCTATAGCACTTTCATAACCTCAGGACGTCTCAATCTGCTTTACAACCAATGACTAACCGAAATGTAGCCGTTGCAATTTATGAAATACAGCACGCTCCCACAAAGAATAATGTGGAGATGTTGAGATTATTTGCTTTTACTGATGTTAATTGAGGATTAAATATTAGCCGGGAACTTAGTCATAGAATTTACAGTGCAGAAGGAGGCCATTCGGCCCATCGAGTCTGCACCGGCTCTTGGAAAGAGCACCCTACCCAAGGTCAACACGCCACCCTATCCCCGTAACCCAGTAACCCCACCCAACACTAAGGGCAATTTAGCATGACCAATCCACCTAACCTGCACATCTTTGGACTGTGGGAGGAAACCGGGGCACCCGGAGGAAACCCATGCACACACGGGGAGGATGTGCAGACTCCGCACAGACAGTGATCCAAGCCGGAATCGAACCTGGGACCCTGGAGCTGTGAAGCAGTTGTGCTATCCACAATGCTACCGTGCTGTGTTCCTCTTCAACTTGTTCCTCTTCAAAATAATTCCAGGAGATCATTTGTGCCCCACTTTGAGAGGGCGGGTGGGGGCCTGTTTAATGTCCCCCACCCCCCAAAGTGTGGCGCCTTCTGCAGGGCAGCACTCCCTCACGTCTGCTCTGCTCAAGACGCTGGAGAGGGACTTGAACACACAACCTCCTACCTGAGAGGCTAGAGTGCTACCCACTGAACCATTGGACGGTAAACCAGTCGTGGGGCCTGTGCAACTGGTATCCAACAGGAATGTGACTTTGGAAGGGGTGCAACGATCATGCTAACATTACCTGTACTCCCAAGTAACTCCAGTAGAATCCCTCACAAGCTGGCGGAAAGTGTGATAACTCCATGCCGCCTTTTAACCTGTCAGAAAATTGAACAGCATCCTTCAGAATAAACACAGTAAAACATAAACAGTGCAATAAATACTGCCTCAATTACTGGCGATTTATTGAAATATATGCAAATTTATGTAATAAGGCAGGAAAAGCCCGCCAGGGGTTAATTTTATTCTTATTATGTAGTTCATTACTTGAATGAATCATCTTGTCGTGCTGACTTGCATATTTTTGCACGAAGCAGTGAATTGGAAGCTGAGCGATCTGAAGGAGGAACATATGTAGCTGACTGCATTTGGCAGGAGTTTGAAAATCCATTGGCCGCAGTCTCTACCGTTTTAATTAGGTGCGTTCTGAGATCATTTAATAACATTGTGACAGAGGAATAATCGATGTGCACTTTGGGAGCGGACGGGACCAGGCATGCTGTCTCACTCGCAGCCTGTGACAGTCAGAAAGACGTTCCAGCTTCTCGCGGGAGGAGACACGTGGGCCTGTCCTCATCGTGCCGCCTGGCTGTGTGATGTGACAGCATTGCAGCTGTGCCGACTGTCAGTGTTAGCAGAGTCTTACTGGCAGCGGCTTGTTACCATTAAGCACCCACATCTCACTTCTGACTCAGTGGACCTGTTACATCTCTCGGAGGATTCGCAGCTGACACCAACGCTTCTATCATCTGAGAGTTCAGTTTTGTTTCCTTCCCCATGTGTTGATCACACTTTTTCCTTTGGTCATTTTCCCGCTTTGTGGCAGTGATGCACTGTGGCACTAGTATCCCCCCCCCCCCCCCCCCCCCCCAAAAAGGTACATGCCTAAATGATGGGTCACCTATCCCCAGTCACCCTTCACCCAGCTGTTTGTATTGTCCACATGCCCAATTCTCAACCTTGAGTTTAAATCCTTTCATTGCCCTGTCTTAATATCTGCCTGACTGCACGTCTGCCAAGCAGCTTGTTCCCATGTTAAAAGTGCTCTATGAAATGCCACTGTTTTTCTGCTGGCAAGGTACCAGACCTCGGTTGAAATGACTACTTACTTGCACTGCTTTCACTGTCGTCTGCTGTATTCACGATGTGGTCTTCTCTCCATTGGGGAGAGAGAAAGCAGGTTAAGTGACCTGCTTTGTGGAGCACCTCCATTTCGTGTCTGGATTTCTGGTCACTTGTCATGTCATTTGAATTTTCCACCTTGCTCCCAATCTAACCTTTCTAATTGGCCTGCTACGGGGTTCCAATAAAGCTCAATGTCAACTTGAGCTCCAGCACCTCACCTTTCAACATGATACTTCACAGCCTTCAGGACTCAACATTGGGTTCAGCAATTTTAACTCGTAACCTATGGCTAATGTGGTATTCTTTGTGATTCTTTAATCAGGATGGATGTTGTAGTGTTCACAAAGACCACAGAAGCTAAGTTCATCAACAAAGCAAACTTTTATTTACACTACTTATTAAAGCTCGACCATTTACTCCTCTTGCCAAGTCCACCCCAGTGTCCTGATAGACCCGGATTCCTTCCCAGCTACTCGCCTTCGTCTGTCTTGCCCACCTTCCACGATAATCGCCCTCAGTTGTTCCTCTGCCTCGGGCTTCGGCCGGAGCGACCTGTTCGCTCTGTCGATCTCCGGGGGGTTGACGAAGCTGTCCCTCCTCATTAGGTTGCCCAGCATATCCTGACGGGTCCCTGCCCCCGATCCCCTCTGGCATGCCCTCAATCTGAATGTTCTGGCATTGGGACTCCTGGCCCTCAACTTGAAATGAAACAAAATGAAAATCGCTTATTGTCACAAGCAGGCTTCAAATGAAGTTACTCTGAAAAGCTCCTAGTCGCCACATTCCGGTGCCTGTTCGGGTAGGCTGGTACGGGAATTGAACCGTGCTGCTGGCCTGCCTTGGCCTGCTTTAAAAGCCAGCTCTTTAGCCCTGTGCCCCCTCAAGCTCCCTGGGGTCGCCACCAACCTTTTGATTTTGGCCTTCAGGGCAACAATCCTGTCGCTCTGGACCGTCAACGCCTTCTCAAGCTGCTGGATCATTTTTCCCTGCGCCTCCACCTTCTTTCCCCCATCCATTGATTGCTGTTTGCCTGGCGGCCAATGCCACCCCCTGGATTTCCACCTTTGTGGCCTCTCTCATTGCGGCCAGTTCCTTCGTAAGGAGTGCCTTCCATCCATCTCCAGGGGCTGATGCTCGGGATGTCGGTCTCCCTCTCTCCGGGCTGGCCGGGGCCCCCTCGCCTCATGGGTCCACCAGCTCGCTCATCGTGTCCTTTTCCTCCACTCCTACCGTCTCTTCAGCCTCTCGAGCTCCCATTTCTTCCCTTTCTTAACTGAGGGTGTGACGCTGCCAGATTTTCAGGCTAATTTTGCCAAAAATGACCTATTTGGCTATGTCCTGGAGGAGAGCCACCTGACGTGCGTCTGCTCAGCACATCACCGTCACCGGAAGACTGGTCCCATTGAAAGTTGATGGACTTTTGGCCGGCCCACCACGTCCCCCATGACGGGTCCCACCACGGCAGGTCCTGGCCTTGCTCACAGAAGCTCCCTATCCATATGGTCACTTTGCTGATGCTCCAATATCCAGGACCGCGACATCAAAATGATGTACAGGTTGCTAACTTTGAGTGCATCTTAACCTGTAGTCATGTCATGTTTTCCCACATTATAGCCCGTCACTTGTGTGGCATAGTCTGTGTACAACATGAACAACCTAACATCATTAAAACATTGGACATAGAGTGAGTAAGGTTAACAAACAGCAGGTCAGAGCATATTGTTGAGGGCTACTGTATCAGAGATGCTTTTTTGAAAATTATGTCATCGGAGCTGATATTGTCCAAACTGGAGCTTTGTGACTTCAATTACTTGTGTGATGGTGGGAGGAGAGAGGGATGGAGTTACTATCTCACAACAAATTGCCCAGACACCCCAAAGGACTTGTGTGCAGGAGTGAACATCTATATACACACATTAAAAAAATTGCTTTTGTCTAGTGCCTTTCATGATTACCAGACGTCAGGGCAGCACGGTGGTGCAGTGGTTAGCACTGCTGCCTCATGGTGCCGAGGTCCCAGGTTCGATCCTGGCTCCAGGACGCTGTCCGTGTGGGGTTTGCACATTCTCCCCGTGTTTGTGTGGGTTTCGCCCCCACAACCCAAAGATGCGCTGGGTAGGCGGATTGGTCAGGCTAAATTGCCCCATGATTGGAAAAAATGAATTGGGTACTCTAAATTTATATTTAAAAAATGATTACCAGACGTCTCAAGGCACTTTTAAAAAAAATAAAATAGTTTTACATTGAATTTATTCCAGGCAGTGGTAGACAAATCTTTGATAAATAAAGGATTCACGGATTATTGAGAGGGGCAGCAGGGTAGCATGGTGGTTAGCATAAATGCTTCACAGCTCCAGGGTCCCAGGTTCGATTCCCGGCTGGGTCACTGTCTGTGTGGAGTCTGCACGTCCTCCCCCTGTGTGCGTGGGTTTCCTCCGGGTGCTCCGGTTTCCTCCCACAGTCCAAAGATGTGCGGGATAGGTGGATTGGCCATGCTAAATTGCCCATAGTTTCCTAATAAAAGTAAGGTTAAGGGGGGGTTGTTGGGTTACGGGTATAGGGTGGATACGTGGGTTTGAGTAGGGTGATCATGGTTCGGCACAACATTGAGGGCCGAAGGGCCTGTTCTGTGCTGTACTGTTCTATGTTCTATCACAGTCAGATCAACCACGTTCAAAGGGCTGAATGGCCTACTCCTGTTCCTCGCTCCTGTGTTGCTTTGCTTGCAGCCAATGAAGTACTTTTGAAATGTGGTCAATGTCGTAATGTTGGAAATTCAGCAGCCAATTTGTGTATAACAAGCTCCCAAACATAGCAACACGATGATGATTAGATCATCTGTTTTTTTGTGATGTTGTTTGAGGGGTAAGTGCTGTCCAGGAGCTAGGGAGAACTCCCCTTACATAGAACATACAGAGCAGAAGGAGGCCATTCGGCCAATTGAGTCTGCACCGACCCACTTAAGCCCTCACTTCCACCCTAATCCCGTAACCCCTCCTAACCTTTTTTTGGACACGAAGGGCAATTTAGCTTGGCCAATCCACCTAACCTGCACATCTTTGGACTGTGGGAGGAAACTGGAGCACCTGGAAGATACCCACTCAGACACTGGGAGAACATGCAGACTCCACACAGACAGTGACCCAGTGGGGAATTGAACCTGGGACCCTGGCACTGTGAAGCCACCGTGCTCGCCACTTGTGCTACAGTGCTGCCTGTTGGTTCACACAATGCGTGGTTCGGGGATGGAATGCACTACCTGGAAGTGTGGTGGAGTAGGTTCAATAGAGGCATTCAAGAGGGCGTGAGATGATGTAGAAACATTGTGCAGGAGTACAGGCAAAAAGCAGGGGGATTGCACTAAGCCATGATGTTCGTTTGGTGAGCAGACACAATGGGCCAAATGGCCTCCTTCCGCGCTGCAACAATTCTGTAATTGTGTTCATGTACTCTCAAACTCTCATGTACTTCCATAGACTTTCATACATGCACTCATATACAGTAAGTGCATATATCCCATAAATTAATGAAAATACACCCCATGAACTTCTATAAACTCTTATATACTGTTTGAAAACTCTGTGTATTCCAGTAAACTATCTCATATACTCAAAAACTCTGATTCTCTCAAATATTCCCAAGTATACATTTTTCACCTGATTTATTGACCCACTTTATTTTTAAACTCATATTGCTACATTTACTGAAGTTATCATAAACTCCTATTTACACCCATATAATTTCATAGCCCCCCCCCCCATGTATTCCTGTACCTCTGTGTATTCTGGTAATGCCAAGTATTCACATACTCCCCTATGTTTTTGTGCTTCCATTTATTCATTACTTATATTGAAGTGCTGTATCCTAAACTCCTTGTTTAGCAGGGACTCTTAGGAACACAAAAGGGTTTCTGAAAAATGATGGAAGCTATTATCTGGAATCAATATGCATTTTGTCTTGGAACATTCCCCCATAGCGCACCAATGCAAGAATTTCAAATGGCAAAGAATAATTTATTTCTCTTCAAAGAGGATAAAACGATCAAGTCTTTGTCTTTGGAAAAATGATCCAACAGCTTGAGAGATTTCATGCACAATTTAACTGTTCATCATCCATTACCAGCTCTTATCTCTCTTGAATGAGACAGTGGAGGAGTACGTTGATTGTTTCTTTTTCTCCTTTGAGGAGGGGCGAAGAGGATCTGAGGGGATCCAATTCTGTTGCTGACTCTGGGGCCAGAGTTAGGGATTTTTTTTTGTTAATGTTCTACAACAAACTGTAATCTAATCCAACAACAGCTAATCAACAATTCAGATTGTGGAGGACGGCTCGTTTCCAAGACATCGCCATGGAACCGAAGGAGGTAGGCAAGGCTGTGCATCTCATTGAAAAGCTGATAAAGTGCCACAGGCTTCATAGATAATACAATTCCCTACCCGCCTTTTGTGAAAGAGTGTGTCAAAAAATCAGCAGCAGGGATAAAACCAACACTAATTGCTACAATCCAGTTAGCGACCTGTACCATTTTTGTTCAAAGTAGACAACGTTTGATATCCCAGTTACCCACAAAGCCACAAGATTCCGAGGTTTTGATCGACCCAAACAAATTTTACTGTACAAAGTCAGAGAAGTAAAACAGTTTGAAATATCCTCTAATATTCAGAATTAACATGAGACAAATGTAAATTAACAGGCAAACTATTGTCAAACACTCCACATGGCACATTAAATGGCAGATGTGACAAAGGCAGATATTGCAGATTTCTCAGTGACCATCATGGGTTATAGTATTTTGTTAAAATTTTGTCTTCCTAAATTAGGGATTTTAACTCTTGGTTTTTGAAGATCCAGCCTCTGAAGTCCCTCAAAAACCACTCGGAATCCGATTTCCTTAAAGACTGCTCACCTCATAATGGTTCAACCTCTTCTCCTGAGACTGCGTTGCATGGAATTCACAAAGTTCCACTCCTGCCTCTGGGTCCTTCCAACTATCCGCGATCTTCACGAAGCTGCCCTTGGATTTCTCTGAACTCCAATCTCCCAGTTGGGCTGAACTATAATTGGCTCTCAGGGCTTCTTCTGAGCATTAGCCTGGAACCAGCAATCTTCCCCACCTTCTCAGCTCCCGGGACTTCTCTGAGCCCTATCTGCTTCAAACCTGCACTTTTCTGGTTCCCAACCTCCTCCCCTGGTGCAGAACATTCACTCTCCAAGCAAAGATGGAGATAAATTAAAATCAGAGAACCTTCTGAAGTTCCACCCATCTCCATCCATGACATAGCTTGCCTGCTCCGGTCTTTCCTCAAATTGACATCCAAGCAAATTATCCCTCCTTTACAGTTACTCCAGCTAAGTAAGCCCAGCTCTGGTTCTTTAGCTTCATGTATTCCAGCTGCAATCCCTTAAATCAACATGTCCCCAAGCTATTAAGCGTAATAAACCCCAAGCTGCTTTGGTTCCATTCATTCCATTTTCTACAGTTAAATTTGAATCTTCCCAGGGCTAATCTAAAATATTGAACCATGAACGAGATATTCATCACATAATTCAACATATGAGTCAGAAGATTGTTGGTTCAAACTACACTCCAGGACATGAATGTGTAATCTAGACTGTCACTTCGATGCAGTACTGAGGGAGTGCTGGGTTGGAGGAAATTCCGTCTTTCTGATTGTTAAACTGAGTTCCTATCTGCTCTCCGAATTGGACACAAGCGATCCCATTACTTACAGAAGAGCAGAGGAGTTCTCCTGTTGTGGGGTCAATACCTATCCCTCAAGAATCAGTCACAGTTACACTTTAGTTTCAGACGTCTGACGAAAGGCCATAAACCTGAAACATTTCTCTCTCCTCAGATGCTGCCTGACTTGCTGTGTTCCTCCAGCATCTTTACTTTCTCTGGCTTTGTCGATCTTCAGTTCACCTCAAGAGGTTTACCTCCTGACCTTGTTGAAATCTAAAATATCATGTTTACAGAATCTTCAGAACCAGAGAGGTTTGGCATTTTCTTCAGGACATTTGCTGAAGGGAAGAAAAAGAACGTGCATTTATATAGCGCCTATTCATAATCTCCTGAGCTGCCAAAGCCTTTTACAGTCAACTGGCTACTTTTGAAGTGTAGCCACTTGTTCTTTTTATTCACAGATATGCCCCCCAATTTCATACAGCGAGGTGTCATAAACAGCAATGAGATAAGTGACCGGTTGATTGGTGTTTATTGATGTTGATTGAAACATAAGGAGGGAGTTCCCACGTAACTCACAGCATATGTACCTTTCGAATGTAGGTGCTGTTGTACTATAGGAAATGCAGCCAATTTGTGAACAGCAGCTTCCTATTAACACAATGTGATAATGACCATGCAATTTATTTTAGTGATGTCGATTGAGGGATTGAAAATAGGTCAAGACACTGGCATTAAACGCCATGGGCTGGATTCTCAGTTTTTGGGTCTATGTCCCCACACCGTCGTACAAACTGTGGACTTACGTGCCAGAAAAACTGGCGTGAAAGGGCCACTTATTCCTAGCCCTGCAGGAGGCTAGCAGTGAACCAGCTTAAAACTAGCGGCTTTTGCTGCAGATACGTGTCCCCGCACTTCCGGGTCAGAGGGCGCGCATGCGCATGGCGGCGGTGGCCTCCAGCGGCCACGCCGTGCTCCATGGCGGACTCAGACCGCGGAGCTGGACCCTAAACATAGTGCCCCCAATCGGCCGTGCGGCCGACCCTGACCGCCCGCCCCAAAATTGCCTGGCCGCGTATAAGGCCCCCCCTGCCCTCCGATCGGCCCGCCCCCGAACAGTCCGCAGCCGCCACGCTAGTATCACGACTGGCAGGGCCATGTTAGATCCACGCCATCGGAACTTTGGCTGGTCGGGGGCGAAGAATGGCGGGCCAGCCCTCCAACAATGGCTGCAGGTAGGTGATATGCGACGCGGCGTACTCTCCGAGTACGCCTCTTTTCGGGGCCCGGCGAATTGGGAAACCGAAGTGAAATGGATTCTCCTCCCCGGCGCTGGCTGCGATTTCGGCGTTGGGGTGCGGAGAGTCCAGCCCCATATCTTCTGTGAAATAGTACAGTGGCATCTTCTCCTCTCACTTGAGGGAGCAGGCAGCAACTCTGATCAATGTCTCATCCGATAGAACGATGGGATGATTTGTTCTGTAAGCCTTTACTGACCTTGGTTGTGACAAGTTCGTGGCTGCATTTGGTAGTCTTCTGTGTTGAATTCCCTTGATATGGGCCATGTTGCTCTGATATAAGCGCTTGTGGCAGGGAAGATAAGTGAAGATGAAAGATTGCTTTTCCACTGGCTTAACATCACTATGACCATTAACTTCAAAAGGCAGTTTCATCGGATTTTCTTGGGATACAAGAAATACCAAGATGCGCATCGAAATCAGTTGAGGATACACACTAACTGTAACAGATCAATGTCTCGACTAGCAATGTGCTGCAGTAAATATCTTTGCCCATGAGGTGATGATAAACCGCTCGCACCATTCATCACCAGTGGAGCCACCTGGCCAGCCCTCCGTCTGTTTATGTTCATTGCTCAGGACACCTGACCATCCTTTATTGCTGTACATTGACATGAGAGCAGTCTGTAGAGTCGTTCAAGCAAAACTTAGATTCACTTTGTATTCAATGGATCTGCAATATGACCAAACCATTCATGGTTAAATTGGCTGCTCGCATTCATTTGCACAAAATATTCCATGTGCGGATCTTGGGATAATATTTCTGCCAACTTATCTCTTAAAGGACTTACAGTTTAAATAGCTTAAACAGTAATTGGATTCCCCTTCAAATTACCTCTATTATTCATTCTTTTGTTGGAGTTCTCTGACTTTCAATCCTTATTATTTTTTTCTCTTTGGCTATCTTCAGTGGTCATGTTTTCTTTCCAGACGGTCCATTGATGCGTTTTTGTTTATTCCAGGTTTTCACTCACTTGCTGAGGCCACAATGATATTGGGAGATGACTGATGGGCAATCCTACAGAATTTGGTTGAATGAAGTTGACAATGCTTGGGTAATAATAGTCTATCCTTGAGGAGGCCTCGTTCATGTTTGGAAAAAAATGAGAATTCCCAATTGCGTGGATGCAGGAATCTCCACGGGTCCACTCTCGCCATCTGCTCCATGATGGTCTGAAGCAGCTTCACCATCCCTGAGGGAGCCAGAGGTTTTGGCCTTGGCGATTTTTTGTTGAGGAAGTCTCCGCTCCTGGTCAGAAAGGCAGAGTATTCTGCGATAGTAATCTCTGATCATGCTCCACATTTTGTGGACCTTGAGCTGGGGCCATTTCCCATCCAGTGGGCACCATGGTGGAGAGGGGGTTATTGTCATAGAATTTACAGTCCAGAAGGAGGCCATTCGGCCCATCGGGTCTGCACCGGCTCTTGGAAAGAGGACCCTACCCAAGGTCCACACCTCCACCCTATTCCCAGTAACCCCACCCAACATTAAGGGCCATTTTGGACACTAAGGGGAATTTATCATGGCCAATCCACCTAACCTGCACATCTTTGGACTGTGGGAGGAAACCGGAGCACCCGGAGGAAACCCACGCACACACGGGGAGGATGTGCAGACTCCGCACAGACAGTGACTCAAGCTAGAATCGAACCTGGGACCCTGGAGCTGTGAAGCAATTGTGCTATCCACAATGCTACCGTGCTGCCTAAGGTCTGTGAAGGGGTACTCTCATTGAAGAGTGCATTGAACTTTTTTCCCTTAAAAAATGTTTTTTTTTTCCAATTAGGCAGCAATTTAGCGTGGCTAATCCACCTACCCTGTACATCTTTGGGTTGTGGAGGTGAGACCCATGCAGACATGGGGAGAATGCGCAAACTCCACGCGGACAGTGACCCGGGGCTGGGATCAAACCTGGGTCCTTGACGCCGTGAGGCAGCAGTGCTAACCACTGTGCCACCGTGCCCCCCCAGAGTAAATCGGATTTAACAGGAACAGATCGGTCTCTCCCTTCACGTTGTGGGAGGCACTTCAGCCGGTGATAAGTGAAGAGGTAATCTCGCAAACTGCGCACTTAGACAGGGCAGTGAGGGTGGAACGGCAGTGTTTGGTGGGAATGATCCTGGAAACATAGCGTTGCTCCTTAGAAGATCCTACCCCAGAGCTGCTTACAACTAGGACGCATCACCCCTTAGCACCGCAAACCCTCCCTCTTGGAGGAAATGTTACGTTTGGCAAGGGTTGGTGGCAGGCGGGGGATGAAATCTCGAATATCTATGAGTAAACCCTCTCATCGAAATCTGCGCCGCTTGATCGAGTGATGGTGAAATGGGATTGGGCCCCGTCCTAGGTGAGGATGTGTAGAATGAGGCCCTTTGAAGGGTAAATTCCACCCCCTCTTGAGCATGGCTCAGTCTGATCAAACTCAAAGTGGTACACAGAGCACGTCTAACCATAACTGATATGAGCTGTTTTTTTTTTGTTGAAGTGGAGCGGTGCTCTGGTGGGCCCAACAACCATACCCACATGTTCTGGTCCTGTCCAAAGATGGTAAGCTCTTTCGAACCATATCAGCGGTTCTCAACATCAATCTGGAGCCTTGTGCGTTGGTGGCCATTTTCGGGGTGTCGGACTCACTGGGGCTGCCAACAGGGGTGGAGGCGGATGCACTTGCCTTTGTTTGACTAATAGCCCGAAGGAGAGTTCTACTGGGATGGAGAGCGCCCGCTCTGCCTAGTGCTTCGGCCTGGTTGGGTGACCGTATGGACTTTTTAAACCTGGAAAAGGTCAAGTAGGTGGCAGCCATTTATCTCAAACGTCCAAGAGTTAATTACCATCAGCTGTTAGGGAAATGGAGGTAGGATTTGGTTGTTGGACTGGAGGAGTTATGGGTGGGGAGGGGGGGGGGGGGGGGGGGGGGCGCTGGATAGAGCTGTTGTTGCTTGTTTTTCTTTATCTCTGACCGTTTGGGTTATTAACATGACAAATGTACCATGTTTGAACCATTTTCAGAGTTGTGTCGTAGTTTAGATTGTGCGTGTTATCTATGAAATCTTTAATAAAATATTATTTTAAAAAAAAATACTGTTGTGCACTCTCTGGGGACAATATCAACTAGATGAAGTTGGAAATCGTGTCGTTTTTAGAATTCTATTGCCTTTAAATGGCTAAAAATTGGCATTGGATAGTCAAAACAGATCTACATAGAACAGTACAACACATAACAGGCCCTTCGGCCCTCGATGTTATGCCGAGTATTGTCCGAAACCAAGATCAAGCTATCCCACTCCCTGTCATTCTGGTGTGCTCCACGTGCCTATCCAATAACCACTTGAAAGTTCCTAAAGTGTCCTACTCCACTAACACAGCAGGCAGTCCATTCCACACCCTAACCACTCTCTGAGTAAAGAACCTAACTCGGACATCCCTCCTATATCTCCCACCCTGAATCTTATAGTTATGCCCCCTTGTAACAGCTACATCCACCCGAGGAAATAGTCTCTGAACGTCCACTCTATCTATCCCCCTCATCATCTTATAAACCTCTATTAAGTCACCTCTCATCCTCCTCCGCTCCAAAGAGAAAAGCCCTAGCTCCCTCAACCTTTCCTCATAAGACCTATCCTCCAAACCAGGCAGCATCCTGGTAAATCTCCTTTGCACCCTTTCCAATGCTTTCACATCCTTCCTATAATGAGGTGACCAGAACTGCACACAATACTCCAAATGTGGTCTCACCAGAGTCATGTACAGTTGCAGTATAACCCCGCGGCTCTTAAACTCAAGCCCCCTGTTAATAAACGCTAACACACTATAGGCCTTCTTCACGGCTCTATCAACTTGAGTGGCAACCTTCAGCGATCTGTGGACATGAATCCCAAGATCTCTCTTTATTATCTGCAATCTCAGTGGTTAGCACTTCTGCCTCACAGCAAATGCTTTGTGACATGTTTGCGTGTGGCTCAGAAAGATAAATCATACAAAAAAACAGCATATGCAAATACCTCTGAAGAGCCTGGGATCCGGGTTCAGTTTCGGCCTTGGGTCACTGTCTGTGTGGAGTTTCCTCCCGTGTCTGCTTGGGTTTTCTCCGGGTGCTCTGGTTTCCTCCCACAGTTCAAAGAGGTGCAGGTTAGGTGGATAGGCCATCCTAAATTACCTTAATGTCCAAAAGGTTAGGTGGGGTTACTGGGTTACGAGGATAGAGTGTGGACGTGGGCCTGGGTAGGATGCTCTTTCGGTGGGTCAGTGCAGATTCGATGGGTGAATGGCCTCCTTCTGCACTGTAGGGATTCGATGATTTCATGATTCTCTCAATCTGGAGACCGTTCACATGTGGTCTTACCCGGCAGGACCTCGGAGTCCATCCTGCGGGGGGGGGGGGGGGGGGGGGGGGGGGGCGGCATGGTGGGGGATAGGGAGGGTCCGAATCTTATAGTTCTACCCCCTTGTAACAGCTACATCCACCCGAGGAAATAGTCTCTGAACGTCCACTCTATCTATCCCCCTCATCATCTTATAAACCTCTATTAAGGCGCCTCTCATCCTCCGCTCCAAAGAGAAAAGCCCTAGCTCCCTCAACCTTTCCTCATAAGACCTATCCTGCAAACCAGGCAGCATCCTGGTAAATCTCCTTTGCGCCCTTTCCAATGCTTCCACATCCTTCCTATAATGAGGTGACCAGAACTCCAAATGTGGTCTCACCAGGGTCATGTATAGTTGCAGCATAATCCCGCGGCTCTTAAACTCAAGCCCCCTGTTAATAAACGCAAGATTAAGTTAGAATTAGCTCGAGCTACAATGATCACAAACCTGGAGACTTACTGCCTGGATATTAATGTGTGTAAGTGATCTAAAATCACTTCTAATAAAATATATAGGTACAGTCACAGAGTGGTTATGTTACTGAACTAGAAATGCAGAAGTGGGGACGAATCTGGAGATGCGAGTTCCATTCCCACCATGGCATTTTGTGAATTTGAATTTAATTGATTAAATAAATCAATCTACAATAAAAAGCTGTTAATTGCAGCTGTGAAACCCAGCATGTTCACTCATAGCCTTTTGGGGAAGGAAACATGCTGTCCTTGCCTGATTTGTCCAGAACCATAACAATGTGGTTGACTCTAATGCTCTTAGAAAAGGGCTAGCAAACCATTTAGTTATATAAAACTGCTATGAAAAGTACAACTAGAAGAAATGCATGAGTACGGTTTAACCGGAACCTTGGATTCATGTCTCATTACATTCACCCTCCACCATGTGGTCTCGGCTTGCAAAATCTTACCAACTGTCCTGGCTTGAGACAATTCACAGCTCTTTAACCTGTGATTATCCCTCTCTCCAGTCACACTGTGTGGACCTGTAAAGACTTAATTACCTGCAAAGACTCGCATTCAAAGTATCATCTTGCATCATTGACTTTGTCCATATATGTGTTTGTTGAAACCACCTCTTCACTCACCTGATGAAGGAGCTGCGCTCTGAAAGCTAGTGATTCCAAATAAACCTGTTGGACTTTAACCTGGTATTGTAAGACTTCTTACTGTGCTCACCCCAGCCCAACGCCGGCATCACCACATCGTAGAATAAATAGGGATCGGACATGAAGGCAGACCCAGCACAGTTGACCGTCCAAAGTACTCCTCCCTCTCATCTGAGGACTTGTCGAAATTAAGCGAGCTGACCCACAGACCAGTCAAGCAGCAGCCCAGTCATACAACCACAGTTTCGTACCTTACTAACAATATCCCAGACACATCCATTACCATCCTTGGGCATGTCTTGTGCCAACAACAGGCCAAATCCACCAGAGGAAGCACAGTTGTATACAATTGGAAAGGTGTGGGCCTGAGAGTTCTCAACATTGACTCCGGAAGCTATGGATTGTCATAGAGGTAGGAAAGGAAACCCACTCCTGCCATTTGCCATCTACCACCCTCCCTCAGCTGATGAGTTGGTGCATGAAATGTACTCTGGGTGGGGGCTCTAATGTTTGCTGACCGAGTCCTGAAGGACATACCTGTCACACTAGGCTTGTGGCAGGTGAGAGAATCAACATGAAATAAAAAAACTTACTTGGCCTCATACTTTCTAGTACCTGTTGTAGATGTATCTATCCATGGTAGGAGTGATGGCCATGGAGTCTTTGTGGAGATAAAGTCCCATCTACACATTGAGGACACTCCATCATATCATGTTGTGTGGCATTAACTCCGTGCCAAATGGGATAGATTCAGAACAGATCTAGCGGATCAAAACTGGGAATCCATGAGGTGCTGTGGGTCATCAGCAACAGCATAACTGTATTCCACCGAAATTATAATTTGACGTATCCTGACTGTATTACTATCATTAAGTTAGGGATGCAGTCTGGTTTAATGGGAAAGTGTAGAAGATTATGGGAGGAGCAGCAACCAGTGTAGATCAAAGTGAGATGCAACAGCAAAGGAAGACAGTAGTGGCAGCAGCTTTAAAACGATCCCACAACTAACAGATAAGATCAAAGGTCTGTCATCCTACCACATCCAGTTGTGAACACCTTCAATGCTTCATCAACGATTTTCTCTCCATCACAAGATCAGAAGTGGGGATGTTTGCTGATGGTGCTCAGTGCCATTTGCCACTTCTCAGACAGTGGAGCAGCCCATGCCCACAAGCAAGACCTGGGTTACATTCAGGCTTGGGCTGAAGAGTGGCAAGTCACTTCCGTGCCACAAAGTGTGAGGCACTGGCCATCCCAAGAAAAAGGCATCCAACCAACTCCTCTTGATATTCAATGGCCCAAAAACCTCAGATCCCATGAATTTTCTTTTTATCATTTACTCTTTCATGGGATGTGGGCGTGGCTATCCAGGCCACCTGCCCATCCCTAATTGCCCTTGAGAAGGTGATGGTGAGCTGCCTTCTTGAACCATTGCAGCCCATGTTGTGCAGATATACCCACATTGCTGTCAGGAAGGGAAGTTCTGGGATTAAGTAAATAAATGTATTTAAATTAAATAAACAAATAGTTATTCTGAGTTGACCCTGGGAGCACTTGCTGTGCTTTTTTGAGAACACTTGCCCCTCTGGCAAGACGACCAACACGGCCAAGATTCAAAATGACACAACTGCAAGTCATATCACTGAGCAATTCTTGCTCTCTGACAACAGGAACATTTTGAGCAGAGAGTCGGGCTAGCATTTTCCCCAGGCCTCAGAATAGTCTATTTGGCCCATTGAATTTATCCTTCTAATACGTTTAACAAGCAATTGCCCCCTGAATTCCCTGGATCGCTCTCATTCCATTACATCATCTGGCAAAATATCTCCAGCACTTTAATCCTTTGGCAATTGTTTGTCTCTGATTATTCGACCATTCCTTATTTTATTGCACAACCTCTCGGCATTATCCTGAGTTCACTTAACCAATACCATTTGACAGCTTTGCACATCTTGGTGGGACCATCTCTCAGCCGCTTCCTTTCTCGATTGATGAATATAAGAATCTTCAATTGCTCCTTGTGGCTCACTCGCATTTACTTTGCCACGCTTTGTGATTATAAATTCTTGTATCAGCCTTACTTTAGAGAGTTGGATGCTCTTTCTGGGCTGCGATTGAAGTTCAATCTTCAAGATGTGGGAGGGCTGATTTTTTTTCCCCTCCAGTTAATGCTCTTAGTGCAGTCTTAAAAGTTCCTTTTCAGGCCCGAGATCAATGTGAGAAGTAAAAAAGCACTTGCTCAGATCGATAAGAGCCGAATGTTGGGGGAGGGCGGGGGGTGCAGGGCAGTTGGCAGAATTTCTTTGTAACATTGCAGTTGTTGACCTCTCATCCACCCTAGGCAATTAAAAAGAAAAACAAGGAGTTTTGGATGAGTTGTATTGTACCTGCCACAGGCTGACTGTGAGGGGAAAAGCTGGTGTGACTGCGCTCGAATTGTTTCTGTTGTCAGAGAGAGAGAGAGAACAGCTCAGTGATATCGCTTGCAACGAGCAGAGATGTAAGTGTTCTCAAAAGAGCACAGCGAGCAAAATTGTGTCTGTTAACGTCTAGACGAGTGCCTGCACTATTCAGCCTTTTGAACAGAACACATTGCTCAGGAGCATCTTGCCAGACCGTCAAAGCAAAGTGAATGATGCTGTTCCCCATTAGAGACTAATTGTTTGGGGAAATGTACAGACAGCTTCCAGACACCTCCCGAGGAAATATATTTCACAAAAGCAATTGGATACATATTTGAAATGGAGAAACTTACAGGGCAATGGGTCAAGCAAAGGGAAGTAGATATAATTGGGGGGGGGGGGGGGGGCAGCACAGTGGTTAGCACTGTTGCTTTACAACGTTAGAGTCCCAGGTTCGTTTCCCGGCTTGGGTCACTGTCTGTGCGGAGTCTGCATGTTCTCCCCGTGTCTGCGTGGGCTTTCTCCGGGTTATCCGGTTTCCTCCCACAAGTCCCGCGAGGTGAATCGGACAGTCTGATTTTTCCCTCCGTGTGCCCGAACAGGCGCCCGAGTGTGGTGACTCGGGGATTTTCACAGTAACCTCGTTTCAGCGTTAATGTAAGCCTACTTGTGACAATGAAGATTATTATAATTATTTGGCTAGCATTTTCACAGAGGTGGGATGGTCCAAATGGCTGCCTTCTGTGCCATGATCAGTGAAGCTGGTCCATTTCAGTTACCTCTCTGAGATCATGCTCACTTGTTGAATGTCTAACTGTTGCTTAACTAAAAGAATGGTGGCCACTTCTAAGGCCTCATCCTAGGTTCAGTTCAGTGGATGTGTAGATGCTCAGTGGGTGGTATCCCCCCCCCCCCCCGGATGTATTTTGCAGTGGCGGAAGCAGCCCACCCGTTGCTGTCAATGAGGGTTCCTGTTGTTGGCACTTTCGACCGGGGGAGAGCTGGAGTGGGAAGTCAGGGGAGACTCAGGACAGGAGTTATTCCCTTCAGCAGTATGGTTCCAGTCCACTAAGGAAGGAGGCACTCCTAGTTTCGGTGCTTAGAAATGAGAGTAGATGCCAAGTAGATCAAGTGTGAGTGGGATAATATTTTGGGAACCGCGATCATTGTATTACAAGGTTTAGTCTGACTGCGGTAAAGATCAAGGAACAGACCTGAGTACGAAGAATTAACTGGCGATAAACCAACTTCAATGGAATAAGCGCAGACTTGGGTCAATTAAACTGGAGTCAAAGGTGGGCAGAAAAAATGGCAGCTGTTCACTGGGCTACCTTCAAAGAAGAAGTAATTTGGGTGCAGTCAAGGTATATTTCCTCGAAAGGGAAAGGTAGGGTGTACAAATCCCGAGTTCCCTGGGTGACAAAGAAATTAAGATAAAGAACAAAATGTGAGCGTATGATAGGTGTCAGGTAGCAACAACGATTAAGAACCATGCTGAATCTAGAAGGTTTAGACGGGAGGTGAAGAAGCAATTAGGAGAAGCAAAGAGGGAGTGTGAAAAGAGACTGTCAGCTGACATAAAACAGAATCCTAAAGTCTTCTCCAGGCTTAGAAATAGTAAAACAATGGGAAAAGGAGCAGGGATGATGAGGGGCCAATAAAGGAATTTACATCTGGATGCAGAGGGCATACCTGAGTATTACATTAATACTTTGTATCTGTCTTTACCAAAGAAGAAGATGCTATCCAGGCCATGGTAAAAGAGGAGGTAATTGATACATTTAGAGGGTTTAAAATTGAATAGGAAGACGTAGTGGATAGATTATCTGTACCGAAAGTTGATAAGTACGAGAAGTAGGGGCTGGTTTAGCTCACTCGGCTAAATCGCTGGCTTTTAAAGCAGACCAAGCAGGCCAGCAGCACGGTTCAATTCCCGTACCAGCCTCCCCGGACAGGCGCCGGAATGTGGCGACTAGGGGCTTTTCACAGTAACTTCATTGAAGCCTACTCGTGACAATAAGCGATTTTCATTTTCATTTTCAAGTGAGAGTGGAAATTGCAGAGGCACTGGCCATAATTGTTCAGTCTTCCTTAGACTCAAGGGTGGTGCTAGAAGGACTGGAGAATTGCAAATGCTTCATACCCTTGTTTAAAAAAAGGGTATAAGGATAAACTACAGATCAGTCAGTTTTACTGTGGTGGTGGGGAAACTTCGAGAAACAGTCATTCAGAACAAAGTTAATACTCACAAGGGCAGATATGGGTTAATTAAGAAAGCCAGCCTGGATTTCTGAAGGGAAGATCATGCTTGACCAACTGAAATGAAAATGAAATGAAATGAAAATCGTTTATTGTCACGAGTAGGCTTCAAATGAAGTTACTGTGAAATGCCCCTAGTCGCCACATTCCGGCGCCTGTTCGGGGAGGCTGTTACGGGAACTTACTGGAGTTGTTTTTATCGAGGCACAGAGAAGTTGATGTGGGTAATGGTGTTGATGTAGTGTACCTAGAAGCTCAAAAGGCATTTGATACCAAACAGCAGTGCCACACAACAGACCTGTAAGAAATGTTATGGCTCATGGAATAATAGGGTAAGGAGCAATATGGATATGAAATTGGCTGAGTGGCAGGAAACAGAGAATTGTGATTAATGGGTCTTTTTAATGCTGGAAGAGGTTTACAGCGGAGGTCCCCATTGTTGGCACGCTTGTTTTTCCTGACTTAGATCTGTGCACCATTTCGAAGTTTATGGTTGCCACTTGTTATAAGAGTATTATTATGCATTTTCTTATTTAAATCCACTGCTGGTGTCGTCAGTAAGTGCTGTGACATCATTAGTTGTTGTGTTACCTGTGTATATTCTTATTCAACTGTCGTTAGTTCTAATCTTATTCTGTTATTGTTATTTCAATGTTTAACTAGCTGCTCCCATTTTTGAGTCCATTCTGTATTTTATACCTCATCATTTTTACATATTAAAGAAGGTTAACTGATAACACATTTTCAACTACCTCTTTGTGGTCCAGTTACCACAATACTCAACTCAGAAGCATTGTGAGTTGTGAGGGGAATAATGCAGAGCCTCAAAATTACGCAGGACGTTGGAGGAATGGGTGGATGAAGTTCAATGTGGTGAAATGTGAAGTGATTCATTTGGTAGAGAGGACATGGAAAGATAGTGCAAAATAGGGGGCACAACTATAAAAGTGCTGGAAGAGTAGAGGGACCTGGATGTTTGTGTATGGGTAATTAAAGGATAGAATAGAATCCCTACAGTGCAGAAGGAGGCCATTTGGCCCATCGTGTCTGTCCTAACTATGCCTAATTCGCCACCGCTATCCTTTCGCCCCATCCTAAGGCCAATCCACCTAACTTGTTATTGGATTGGATTTGTTTATTGTCACGTGTACCGAGGTACAGTGAAAAGTAGGGGCAGCAGGGTAGCATGGTGGTTAGCATAAATGCTTCACAGCTCCAGGGTCCCAGGTTCGATTCCCGGCTGGGTCACTGTCTGTGTGGAGTCTGCACGTCCTACCCCTGTGTGCGTGGGTTTCCTCCGGGTGCTCCGGTTTCCTCCCACAGTCCAAAGATGTGCGGGTTAGGTGGATTGGCCATGCTAAATTGCCCGTAGTGTCCTAATAAAAGTAAGGTTAAGGGGGGGTTGTTGGGTTACGGGTATAGGGTGGATACGTAGGTTTGAGTAGGGTGATCATGGCTCGGCACAACATTGAGGGCCGAAGGGCCTGTTCTGTGCTGTACTGTTCTATGTTCTATGTTCTATTTTTCTGCAAGCAGCTCAACAGATCATTCAGTACATGGAAGAAAAGGGAATTAAACAAAATTCAAGAAAATACATGAGAACACATAATAGGGCAACACAAGATATACAATGTAACTACATAAGCATTGGCATCGGTTGAAGCATATAGGGTGTAGTGTTAATGAGGTCAGTCAATAAGAGGGTCATTTAGGAGTCTGGTGACAGTGGGGAAGAAGCTGTTTTTGAGTCTGTTCGTGCGTGTTCTCAGACTTCTGTATCTCCTGCCCGATGGAAGAAGTTGGGGAAAAGTGAGTAAGCCGGGTGGGAGGGATCCTTGATTATGCTGCCCGCTTTCCCCAGGCAGCGGGAGGTGTAGATGGAGTATTGAGGACTATTGTGGAGGAGGTGTTGGTGTTCATTCTTACTGATTGTGGTCTGTTGGTCAGAAAGTCAAGGATCCAGTTGCAGAGTGGAGAGCCAAGTCCTAGGCTTTGGAGCTTTGATATGAGCTTGGCTGGGATTATGATGTTGAAGGCGGAGCTGTAGTCAATAAATAGGAGTCTGATGTAGGAGTCCTTGTTTTCGAGATGCTCTAGGGATAAGTGTAGGGCCAGGGAAATGGCGTCTGATGTGGACTGGTTGCGACGGTATGCGAATTGAAGTGGGTCAAGGCGTTCCGGGAGTATGGAGGTGATGCGCTTCATGATCAGCCTCTCAAAGCACTTCATTACAACTAACGTCAGGGCCATCGGGCAGTAGTCATTGAGGCATGTTGCCTGGTTCTTCTTTGGTACCGGTATGATGGTGATCTTCTTGAAGCAGGTGGGGACCTCGGAGCGGAGTAGGGACAGGTTAAAGATCTCTGTGAATACCTCTGCCAGCTGGTCCGCGCAGGCTCTGAGTGCACGACCATGGATCCCTTCCGGGCCCGTCGCCTTCCGTGGGTTCACTTTCAGGAAGACCGATCTGACTTCGGAAACTGTGATGGTGGGTATGGGTGAATTATGGGCTGCTGGGGCACTCGACAGTGGATTGTTGGTTACCTGCTCAAACCGAGCATAGAATGCATTAAGTTCATTGGGGAGGGGTGCGCTGCTGCCAGAGATACTGCTCGGCTTCGCTTTGTAGTCCGTTATGTTGTTTAGTCCTTGCCACAACCGCCGAGAGTCTGTCTGTGACTCTAGCTTAGTTTGATATTCTCTCTTGGCATCTCGGATGGCTTAGCGGAGGTCGTACCTGGATTTCTTGTATAGGACAGGGTCGTCTGCCTTGAACTGCCTTGAACTGCACATGTTTTGGAATGTGGGAGGAAACTGGAGCACCCGGAGGAAACCCATGCAGGCATGGGGAGAATGTACAAATGCCACACAGTCACTCAAGGTCGGAATCGAACCAGAGTCCCTGGAGCTGTGAGGCAGCAGTGCTAACCACTGTACCAAAGTTTTTTAAAGTAAATTTAGAGTACCCAATTATTTTTTTCCAATTAAGGGGCAATTTAGTGAGGTCAGTCCACCTAACTTGCACATCTTTGGGTTGTGGGGGTGAAACCCACGCAGACACGGGGAGAATGTGCAAAATCCACGCGGTCAGTGACTCGTGTCCTCAGCGCCGCAGGCAACAATGCTAACCACTGCGCAGCCATACTGCCCTATCAAAGTTGGCAGGACAGGTTGAGAGAGAAGCTAATACAGTATCGTGGGGCTGTATTACTAGTTGCACATAGAACAAGATGAGGAAGGTTATGTTGAACTTGTGTAGGTCACTAATTCAGTCTTTGCTGGAATATTGTGTCTGGGTGAAGGCATTGGAGATAGTGCAGAAAAGATTCATAGAAATGGTTCCTGGAATGCGGAAGTTCAATTATAAAGATAGATTGGAGAGGTTAGGACCATTTTCCTCAGAAAAAGAAGGCTGAGAGAAGATTTGGTGGAGGTAGTCAAAATCTTGAGGGCCCTGGGCAGAGTAGATGGGGAGAAACTGTTCCCACTTGTGAAAGAGTCGAGTGAGGGCACAGATTTAAAGTAATTAGTAAAAGAAACAATAGTGATATGATTTTCTCACACTGCATGGTTATGTTCTGGAAGGTTCTGCCTGAGAGTGTGGTGGAGGCAGGTTCAATTGAAGCTTTCAAAACGGAATTAGGCTGTTATTTAAAAAGAAAGAATGTGCAGGTTAGTGGAGAGAAAGTGGGGATTGGAACGAGGTAAGTTGGACAACTGGTACAGACGCAATGAGCCAAATGGCCTCCTTCTGCGCCATTACAGTTCTGTGATTACCATTGGGCGGGATTCTCCGGTCGCCGATGAAGAAATCGCGTTCGGTGATCGGCTGGAGCATCCCCGTTTGCGCCGAAATCGGCGGTGGCGCCGCTTTTGCAATTCTCCGCCCCCTCGAAAACGGCATATTTTCGAATACGCCGCATGCCGTCGGGACGGCTTCAGGATGTCTAGGTTCTCTGTTACTGACTTGTCTGGCATTGAAAACTGTGCCCAATTCTTTCTCTATCAAAAGCCTTATTATTTTGAGCACAAACAAAAGCTAACAATGAAAACTGATCAGGACAAGTAGTCACTTAACTCTTATCAAGTGGAGTTGTTAATTTCTGGAAATGCATGATCCTTTGCTCTTTCCTTTCCATAGTATATAAACCTGAACCTGTCAAAGCTTTGCTGCCTGGATCTGAATTTGCACCAAGTTCTGTTCTCCCATCACTCTGATGTACATTGACTCTCGCTCCACCAAAGTCTCGATTTTAAAATTCTCATCCTTGTTTTCACATTTCCTCCGAGACCTTGTCCCTCCCTCTCTCTGCAAGCTCACTGCGGCCTCATTCAGTCTGGCAACCCTCTTGAGATCTTTGTGCTCCTTGGGATGTTTGGCAACGTTCAAGGTGCCATGGAAATACAAGTTCCTATCAATAACCGATTGCCCAGTGGCGCCAGCTGAAATTTCCTCTTTTTCCTCTTTTTCTGCTTTAGCTTCATAATTGTCCATCCTGCATCCTTCCTGAATTTAAATTAATCCCCAAACGCTCCTTCCAGGTGAGCATCAATTGAATTGTACTTCTTTCGATTTATTGTACTCTATTCACTGCTCACGATGTATCGGGGGAACTGAATGCAGACTGATTGACTGCTTTGCAGAGTATTTCTGTTTAGTTCACGTGCTGGACACAGAGCTTCCAGTCGCCTGTTGTTTTAATCCTTTGCTCCACTCCCACTCTGAACTCTGAGACCTCGGCCTCCTACACTGTTCGCAGGAAGCTCAACACAAGCTTGAAGAGCAGCCTCGTCTTTCGGTTAGGCACCTTCCAGTTTTCCAGACTCAATGTTGAGTTCACCGATTTCAGATCATTGAAGCTGTCTTCATTTTCTTTGATTTTGGATGGCAGCAATCTACCATTTGTATCTTCTCTGGCCTGATGTTTACTTATCCTATTACCATTCTCCCTTTTACCTTACACCCTTTTGTTGCTTAATGTCTTTAGTCTTCCATACAGACCTTTCCTTATGCTTATTTCCTCCCCTCTTTCCCTGCCTCTCTTTCTTAAAACCTCTTTATCCAACTCTGAAAGGTCCTTGACCTGAAACATTTACTCTGGGCACGATTCTCCCAAAAGGCAACACAGTCCCCTAGCGAGCGTGTTTAGCCGCGTGTTCTCCAGCGTTCGCAGTGCCGAGAAACACATGGCTCTTCAACGCGACTCGCATTGAATCAGGTGCCTGAACGGCAAACGCTTGGCCAAGGTCACACACAGCCCTGTTTTGTACAGTGCGGAGCTCTGATCGCTGGAACTCCCCATTGTAGCCAGATTTCCGAGACCCCTGAAAAAAATCCCCGACCTCTCTCTCCCTGCCACTCCACCCCATCCTGAACACAGTATGGGAGGGTCCTCACCCCCGCACACCAAGGCCAGGAAACCCCGGCCCTATCGGACAAAAAAATGCAAGCTTGGCAGTGCTAACCTGCCACCCTGCCAGTGCCCATGCCAGCTGGCATTGACACCTGGGCACATTGGAAGTGCCAGGCTGGCACTGCCAGGGTACCCAGGTGGCACCAGCAGGGCTAGGGCACCAACCTGCTCAAAGGGCATGCAGCGGGGGCCTCCAATCCCCTGGGAGACCCCTTGTGAGCGCCGTTCTGTTTGGTCCCCGTTTGTGGAGCCCAGTGCTGAACAGCGTTGGCCCAAGGTCTCTGAGGTGAAGGGATTGAATCCCAAAGCCTCAGGTGCCTCGGGAACCTGCACATTTAGAGTGGGTCTCACTGCCTCGCTTTATTATGTAGATCTGCTAAAGAGTGATTCCCCCCGGGTCCTGTACCCAGCAAGCATATGTTTTCTTGTTTGGCTCAGAAATATCACCATGTACCTAAACTTCATGATGATTATAAATCATTGAAATTATTAATTGAGATAGATTTAAAGGTCGTGGTGGTCCAAGAATCCAAATAACTGCTTGCCTGCGCATGAAAGGCAGCGGTGTGCCCGCTGGGATAATCGCAAATTCATCTTTCCCTGTGCTTGGGTCAAGTACATTAGTTCTACATTATCCAGCTGGAGCCTGTTTTAGAAAGGGCGTTATTCAACGAGGCAAATTGTTTCCCTGCAGTAAACTTTACTCTGATTTATTATTTCTTCCTATAAGTTCTTCAGTTCAGTCTAAGAGAAGTGTTGCGAATGCCAATTTCTTTCTCCCTCTCTTTTTTTTTAACGACTACAAGCGCACCGAGTGGAGGTCTTGTGGTGCAGCGGGTAATGTTCCTCCCGCTGGGCCAGAAGCCCCAGGTGTAAGTCCCACATGAGGACTTGATGGCCACAGAAGGCTCATAACGTGGCCAACCAGGTTGATAACCAGCCTGTAAATCCTTCCAATGCGCCTGATGGATTAGATTGGATTGGATTTGTTTATTGTCACGTGGACCAAGGAACATTGATAAGTATTGTTCGGCGTACGGATGGCAGGTGGTAAAGAGCGGGACAGTTTCCCAGTCAGACGTACTGCACAAGGCAATGGCAAACCACTGCAGTACTTTGTCAAGCATCATCGTGGACCAATCCCAATGCAAGTCTCTGGTCACCTCTGCCCTTTCGGGGCATGGCAGCTGATGGAGGAGGAGGGTTTCATGTTATGTGCCAATCATGTTCCATGGTCCAGCAGCCTTGTGTCTGATGGTGAAGAGCGTAGACAGCAAAGTTCTTCCTGGCATTTAATGCCAGGCACTCATAGTGGCTGCTTTTGGGAGACTCTGTTACTGAAGGGCATTTTAGAGCATGGGGTGACAATGTTGATGATAGCAAAAGGCAGTGCCTGTTTAAAATAACCTTGGTCATTATAGCACTATTGTTTTATTTATTCTCTGGATACCAGTGTTGCTGGCATGCCTGTCATTTATTGCCGATTTCTAATTGCCCTTGAGGAGGTGGTGGTGAGCCGCTGTTTTGAACCGCCGCAGTCCACATGGTGTAGGTACACCCACCATGCTGTTAGGGAGGGAGTTCCAGGACTTTAACCCAGCTACAGCGAAGGAACGGCGATGCAGTCCCAAGTCAGGATGGTGGTCTTCCCATGTATCCACTGCCCTTGTCCTTCTAGGTGGTAGACATTGCAGGATTGGTGGGTGCTGTCGAAAGAGCCTTGGCGAGTTGCTGCAGTTACAGATAGG
This sequence comes from Scyliorhinus canicula, assembly GCF_902713615.1. Classification (NCBI taxonomy): domain Eukaryota; kingdom Metazoa; phylum Chordata; class Chondrichthyes; order Carcharhiniformes; family Scyliorhinidae; genus Scyliorhinus; species Scyliorhinus canicula. The sequence goes on along the minus strand of NC_052147.1, from coordinate 14,139,576 downwards.
ACACACAGAGTGCCGGTGGTGGAGGGAGTCGACCTTCAGGATGGTTGATGAGGTGTCGATCAAGGGAGCTGTCCTGATGGTGCCAATTTTCTTTAATGTTGTTGAAGATGCAGACATATGTACACTGATATAAAACAAAAGATGCCAGGTGTTGCTCGTTATGCTTTCCCTTAATTTGCTGTTTTAATTACCTTTGCTCAAGAGTCGGCAGGTATCTTTCTGATACCACCACAAGGTTCAAAGCCAAGTACTGATCAATGATTCAATACACCAGTTAGTAAGTTTGAAATCAATACACATTTATTTACACACGCAGTCAATTATTACTCCTGCATAAACTCTATTCGCTAAACTACAACTATTACTAAAGCCTGTACTTACATTCGAGTGGCCCACTCAGTCAGAGGAACAATGGCCGTTGTCCGGTTCTGATACTGTTGGCTTCGAGCTGGTACGGAATAGTAGCTAGGAGCGTCTATCTCGTAGCGTGCGTTGATCTTAGACTTACTTGGTTGATGCAGCTGTTAGGCAGGTCTCTCCCCGTTGAGAGCCAAGGCCAAGAAGAACGAACTGAACTTGGGGACGCTATCTTATAATCCCCAAGGGTTTCGCGCCCTACTGGGCGGACCCCGGACTTGGTCCCAATTAATTGGATCATGTCCCAATCGTTCCTATTGATTTTCTCCAATACCGGAGCTGTTCCCTGATCGTTGGGCGGGCCCTATGTGGCCGTTGGCCTGCCTTTGTTTTAGCTCCCACTGGCGCCGGGGAGTCTGTCTTGGTCTCGATTGTTTCAATGTTTCTTTTTGTCCCTGGAGATAGCTCATTAATATGTTAATGGCTATTGGTTTCAGTTCTGTCTGGGGTCTGCAAATCTTAATACACAGGAAACCTTGCACCTGCTTGTTTTCTCTGGTGCTATCCGTTTTTCCCTGCACGCCTTGCGAGCGTCCATTTTGAATCGGGACGTGGCCACCCCAGGTGGCTACACAGGGAAGCTTTAAAGGGGTGATCTGCTGCTTAGCATAACAACCATTATTGTGTTCAGCGTCTTTGAGAGGTCTAACGACCTACCTTTACCTTGTGTTTTGATGCAGTGCCAACCCCCTGGCAAAGTGCCACCCTGACCTAATGGATTTCTCTTAAGTCAATTTTGTCTTTGCTATTTGCTGATCTTATTCAGTTAAGTGAATATACAGTGAGTGCAAAAAAAACAACACATTATTCTTGTCAGATGTGCAAACTCCTTTCAGAATCTCTGATTCACTATTCTGTCCGTTATTTACTTGGGAGTAAAGACAAGGACAAACGTGATCCTCAGGGCTCCAGAATCACTGTACAATTCAGTCTGCAGCCACTCTTTTTCAAAGTCTAAAATGATTAATTGGATTTCACGCCTTTTTAATCATTTCTGGCACATTTTCTCTGCCTGCTCTTTGTAGTGCAATGACATACGAGTATCATCCCGCACAGAAGGAGGCCATTCATCCCATTGTGCCCAAACAAGCTCTTTGAAAGAGCTGTCAGATTAGACCATAGGACCCTGAGATGTAGGAGCATAATTAGGCCATTCTGCCCATCGAGTCTGCTCCACCATTAAATCATTGCTGATATTTTTCTCATCCCCATTCTCCTGCAATCTCCCTGTAACCCCTGATCGCCTTATTAATCAAGAACCTATCTATCTCTAACTTAAAGATCTCAGTGACTTGCCTCCACAGGCTTCTGCGGCAATGAGTTCCACAGATTCGCCATCCTGTCGCTGAAGAAATTCCTTCTCATCTCAGTTTCAAAGGATTGTCCTTTCAGTCTGAGGTTGTGCCTTTGGGTTCTAGTCTCTCCAACTAGTGGAAACATTTCCATGTCCAGCTATAACTCTCAGTAGTCTGTAAGTTTCAATGCAATCACCCCTCATCCTCCTACTACATTCAGTAGAGACCCTGAGTCCTCAATGGCTCCTCATATGACAAGCCCTTCGTTCCCAGGATCATTATTTTTTTGACATTTTTTCCAATTAAGGGACAATTTAGCGTGGCCAATCCACCTATTGTTGCTCGTTTTGAGTAAGTGTGCTTAACACTCACTTGGCTCTGTTTCTCTTTCTATGCTCTGGAGTCGCCAGGTGCCGTAAAAGACACCGTCACAAGTATCAAGTTCAAGTTTAAAGCAATAAAGCTGTACACCAATTAGTAAGTCCAAAACAATTAGAGTTTATTATAAAACAATTATAATAACACTCATGCATACGCTAAAGACTAACTTACTTCTACCACTAGACGACTAATACTTATCTAAGAAGGAAGAGGCGAGGTCAGGGAACAAGGCCTTCGTTCCGTTCTGGTCTGCAAGCTTCGGGTCACTATCGGTGGCAAGGGTATAAGTAATGCCAGGGTCAAGTGGCGATCGTCGTTTGGCACTTACTTATTGATGGCTGCTGCTCGACGGCTGGTGTAAAAGACAGGGGTCTGGAGGCTGGAGTCAGAGGCCGGAGACAGGAGACTGAACCATGTGCGGGACCTTCTTTTATAGGTCCCAGGAGGTCCGCGCCCCTTGGGGCGGGCTTCCTCACCTGCTGGGGATCGATTGGGCCTCTTCCCAATCGATATGATTTGAACCCCCCTATCCTAGGGCTGTTCCTTGATGGCTGGGGCGGTTCTTAGGACTCATTGTCCTGACTTCGCTGGCTACATCGTGTCTGGTTCGCTATTAAAAGTATCAATTGATACCTAATTGTATCCATTGTACCTGGGACTGCCCGGTATCACCTCATTACTATGTTAACGGCTTTCCCATTTACAGCGCTGCCTGAACTCTGCAGCTGTCGGGAAACCGGTTTCTGCAATTGTCCCAATGCTTAATGCTTCTGCAAGCTGTTTGCTCTTTACCATGTCCGTTTTTCCCTGCACTCTTTGCAGTCTTCCATTTTGTGTTGTTAGTGGCCATCTTAGATGGCTACACTATCCTACACATCTTTGTGTTGTGGGGGTGAGATCCACGCAGACACAGGGAGAGTGTGCAAACTCCAAATGGACAGTGACCCGGGGCTGGGATCGAATCCGGGTCCTCGGTGCCGTGAGGCAACAGTGCTAACCATTGCGCCATCGTGCCGCCCTTTCCCGAGATCATTCTTGTGAACCTCCTCTGGACCCCTTCCAAGGCCAGCACATCCTTCCTTAGATACGGGGCCTAAAACTGCTCACAATGTTCTAAATGGGGTCTAAGCAGCCTCAGCAGTGTTCTCATATTCTACCCTGCTCTCATATTCTAGCCCTCTCGAAAGTTTCATGTCACAAGTAAAAATTGCATCACTTGCAGGGAGCTTAGAAACCTGCCCTATGTGGCAATTAATTAAAAGGTGAATTTCAATGGAGGTTGCAATATTTTCAATATTGTAGAGGATAGAGTAGCCAAAATGACCTGACAATTTGTGGAAAATCAGAACTCGTCTCTGTTACTGCAAATCGCAGGGTCTAAAAACTAATAATGGCGTGTGCTATTAACTCAACATTATCTTCCCAGCAATTCCTGGACCGTTTTTGTTAACAATAAATCTGCTGCTTCTCTCCGTACATGAACATTTCTTTTACATTCCTACCCAGAATACACAGGACAACCACACTGAACAAAAGCTAATATTATAAAGACGACAACAGCCACTGAAAAAAACCTAGCATTGTATTTGCCTCCCTAACTGCCGACTGAACCTGCACGTTAACCTTAAGCGAATCCTGAACGAGGATTCCCAAGGTACTTTGTGCTGCAGATTTCCGAAGCTTTTCCCCACTTAGAAAGTAGATTGATCTCACACCACCCCAATCTCTCCCCATCGTGCTGCAAATATTCAATTCATGGTTGCGTACCTTATGCTCATTTCTGAATATACTCTAACAGTAATTAGGCTATTATAGTTTGATAATAGACTCTACTACCCCTTACTGTTCATAAATGTATTTAAGGGCAGCACGGTGGCGCAGTGGGTAGCACTGCGGCCTCACGGCGCCGAGGTCCCAGGTTTGATCCCGGCCCTGGGTCACTGTCGGTGTGGAGTTTGCACATTCTCCCCGTGTCTGCGTGGGTTTCGCCCCCACAACCCAAAAATGTGCAGATGAGGTGGATTGGCCACGCTAAATTGCCCTTTAATTGGAAAAAATGAATTGGGCACTCTAAAATTTAAAAAATAAATTATTTAAAGAAGGAATCCTATATTGAAACGCTTCCTACGGTGATGAAACCTGTCTGTTTTCTCATTACGAGAAACCCAGATGAAGAGCCAGGAGATGAATAGACCAGGAGGCAAGATAAGGCAAATTACGATCCACGCAGTCATGGTTAGATAACACTAAGCCTAGGTTTTATGAAAAAGTAGGTTGCAGGAGGGAGAAAAGGCTGAGGGAGGTTCCGGGTCCCATAGTCTGTAGGCCCAAGAAGGAATGAGTTAGAACAGGTCTCACAGAGTGAGGCCTTGAGGAGTCAAAGGAGGAAGAAGAGTGTGTAAAAAAAGGAGGAGGTTTCTCCCTTGGCCGTACACAATTCCCCGATTGGGAGGGCAGTGAGCCTGGCGGAGGGCACAATCGACTTGAGTCAGAGGCCCACTCCTAGGGTGTGCTGCCCAGTAGGGAGTGCATGAACAAGATGTGGGGCAGACCAGTCCTGCTGTTTTCAGCCTTCCTGTGACTCTATTTCCTTCGGTCACGGGATGTAACTGTTATTCATAGCTCTGATTTCTGATGTACCCTATGATTACTGACGTGACTCATAAGATTGCTTGTGATGGAGCATTCCGTCAGTGTAGTGTGGGTGTTATTATTTCGGAGGCACTTGACAATCACGTGACAATGGCTTAACAACTGCAGCATCCTCCTGGCATTGAGCCTGTCCCGGCAGACCCAGTAAACGAAACGACAGAGTATTCTGAGCTTTGAATTTGCAAACATGGCTCCTTCTTTTCACACGCCCTGAACAATACTTGCAGCATGGTGGAAGCATCAAGGGAGAAAGCCCAGTTAACAGACTGTACTCTAGCAATTGCGTTGTCGAAATGTTGAATGCCAATCATAAGTGAAGTTATTTTAATCTGTGACTGTAAAATCTTGGCATCAGGGGTTTTAAATTGTTGCAAACTGGAAATAACCTCTGGGGTTTAGCGGTGTTGGTAACGTGTGTAAGCGGGCTAGCTGTGGTCTCGGAATGAATGGCAGAACGGACTCGAGGGAATTCGGAGTATCAGCTCACTGCAATGAGGCCAGATATGGCCCAATTGAATAGAAAAAAGGAATTGCTGGAAATACTTGCCAGGTCAGGCAATATTTGGAGATTCCAGTGAGAATATCTCTGTGCTGGAATTACCCAAGAGGTGGGATTGAATGGCCTCGCCTCGGAGACCCTGCCCTGGTACCATTTTGCGCTGGTTTCCACACCAGGTGTTACGACGCCTGGGGGGGGGGGGTTCCAAGCAATCGGAGGCCTCCAGGTGCTCTGGCTCTGGGCAGGATGGTATCGTAGCATTCCCAATGCCACCTTGGCACTGTCTCCATGGCACCCTGGCAGTGGCACCCTGGCCATGCCACTCTGACTGGCAGGCTGGCATGGACACTGCCAGGCTGGCAGTGCCAAGGTGCCTGAGTGCTAGGTTGCCCGTCAGGTATCGAGCCCACCGGTGCCCTTCCCTTAAGAGGCGGGGTGCGGGGGGCTCGAGGGCCCCCTAGTTGTCAAGCATTGGGGGGGAGGTTAAGAGATTGGGGCGAGCTGAACTTGTCAGTGCAGGAAATTAATGTATGTGCGACCTCCGCAGGGCATTTCTCACCGCGGCTCAAAAAGAAGCAGAGTCCCGTTTAATCGTGAGGTAGTTCTCTATCCTGCAAATGCCAGGAAACACCCCGTCTTTTTTTTATTAAATCGCACCCAGAATGTAGGTGCTCTCAAACTACTCATGAGCGAGATATTTTGCATGGGAAGAGATGCTAACCTTGGAGTAGGCATTCCAATTAAACAATTCAGCAGCAAGCTTTTGTGAGTTAAAAATAAATGTTATTTCTCGCACACTTACCCTGAATTGAACGCAATAGCTGACACACTTGTTTTCATGCAAAGACAAATATTATAGACAGATAAAGACGATGAACTTCAAATTACAGGTATCTTTTTCTCTGATTTTTTTATTACCCGCTGCATCTGCAGACCACTTTTTTACGATTCATGCACAAAGTCATCCAGATCCCTCTGCACTGAAGCACTTTGAAGTTTCTGACCTGGAACATTAACTCCCCTTTCTCTCTCCAGAGATGCCGCCTGATTTGTTGAGCATTTCCAGTGTTTTCAGTTTTTAATTTAGATTTCCAACCCCTGAAGTATTTTGCTTTTGGACCACAAGATTTCAGATAAAGATGGGAAAGCGGGGCCAGTCGTGACGTTAAAGAATTGGCCTAGCTGGTCCATGCCAGTGTTTATGCTCCACACAATCTCTCTCCCATTCCTCTTCACCGATTACTCTATAATTGTACCCTTCTAATCATTTTCCTCCCTGGTGCTTTTCGAGTTTTCTCCTTAAATGCATAAATGCTATTCTTCTCGACCACTCTTTGGATAATGCGGTTTCTCTGGATTTTCGTTTTGATATTGATATTTCTAATTTTGGTCTCCTTCACTAGTGAAAACATTTTCTCCATGCCTACCTTTCGCAACACAGTTAATACACTCTCCCTAGACCTGAATTGTACTGTGTTGTAAAACCAGTTGTTAAAGGCTTGCCATTGTGTATTAACGATTAATACGTAACTGCCTCATGCATTTTCTTTTCAGTAGCATTATTATATACTGCTCATTAAATTCCTGGTAAGCAGTGTCAAATTATCTCTTTTCATAAACTTGTCCTGATCAATAGTGATTACCTCAGTGCTGATCATCACTGTGCAGTGGTAATACAAGACAGATTTACTGCTCGCATTAAACTACACCCCAAAACGTTGAAAAATCATCCATAATATGAACTGCATATGCAGTACAAAAGAAAAACTACCAAGGCAGCAGTTATTACAGTAATCTGATCCAGGGGCTCAGCTTTACTGTCACTTCTTATGACAGCTAAACCCCGCAATTGAATTCTAGCCTATACCTCGCTCCCAGGTATTCATTGTTTTATATATGAACCAACCCAATCTCTTGATTAGACTCCAGCCTCTAACTCACTCTTGGGTATCTATTGTTCCATTTATAAACCACTTGGGTCCGTTAATTTGTTTCCAGTCTGTAACTCACTCCCAGGTATCCATTATTCAATACACTGCTGAAAAGAGAGACATGTTTTTGTCTTTTGGGCTCATTAGGACAAACACAAGAATGCCAAGTTTCAAAGGGAACTGCAAGTATACTGCATGAGAAGAGGGTGCTGATTAGTTGGCAATTCAACTACTAGATGTAATTCCGCATTTGGGCAGTACTTGCTGGACAGGCCCGAGTGTGATAATAGCTGCCGTAATTGTCTATTTAAGATCATCGGTTGGACTTATAATGTGGCTTATTTACACTTGCTAGAAGCAAAACAGGAACCGATTCCATGCAAACCAAAAATGTTCAAGCTTTGCACGTTTTTGAAACACCCAGGAGCTTGATAAACCTATCATGCCCCATTACTTTCTCCATGGTAACACTTCGACCAATCAGAGTCAACTTTCCAAACAATCAGCGTCTTTCCTGCACGGTGCGACAGTGGTTAGCATTGCTGCCTCACAGCGCCTGCGATCCGGATTCAATTCTGGCCTTGGGTGACTGTGTGAAGTTTGCACTTTCTCCCCTTGTTTGTGTGGGTTTCATCCGGGTGCTCTGGTTTCCTCCCACAGTCCAAAGATGTGGAGGTTATGTGGATTGGCCACGCTAAATTCCTCATAGTGTCCAAAGGTGTGCAGGTTAGGTGGGATTATTGGGTTACGGGAATAGGGTGGGGGAGTGGGCCTAGGTGGGGTGCTCTTTCAGAGGGTTGGTGTGGACCCGATGGGCCGAATGGCCTCCTGCACTGTAGGGATTCTATTCTGTAGTATTAATTGTTGTAATTGTTTGAAATTTGGCACTATTTGTCCTGATGACTGCAAGATGTAAGCTTCAGCAACATATTTTTACAGTAGTATTCAATTTCTGTATTACCAGGCGACAGTTTTTATTCTATATGAACTGTTGGAATCATCTATTTCAAAACTATATTTTTATTTTAAAATATGGCAAGATATTGCATTATTTGGACTCTTGGATGCTGACCTGGAGTTTCTTTTCACAAAGGTCATGAGTTCACTTTGGAACTGTCAACAAGCATGCCAGAATGGTACTTGAGGGGGAAGAGCTGCTTTTGCCTTGAATTACATTCACATTAATTGATGGGGAAAATCTGGTGAAGGCAAAGGCTAGCGATTTATTGGAAATCCACAGTAGGGGGCAACACTGTAGCATAAGTGGCTAGCACTATGGCTTCACAGCGCCAGGGTCCCAGGTTCGATTCCCCGCTGGGTCACTGTGAGGAGTCTGCACGTTCTCCCCGTGTCTGCGTGGGTTTCCTCCGGGTGCTCCGGTTTCCTCCCACAGTCCAAAGACGGTTGGGTGGATTGGCCATGATAAATTGCCCTTAGTGTCCAAAAACGGTTAGGAGGGATTACGGGGATAAGGTGGAAGTGAGAGCTTAAATGGGCCAGTGCAGACTCGATAGGCCGAATGGCCTCCTTTTGCACTGTATGTTCTATGTTCAATGACTGAGGCAAGCTTTTGAACCTGTTGTTTTTGGGGAATAAGGCGAGAAGGAAGGTTGTCCGAACTCGCTTTCTCTGTGGGCGGTTATCAACCTCCAGCCAGAAAATCCTCATCCGAGGAGAACTTGTCTTTATTTGGAAACCTGCAAAGCTGAGATGAGAAAAAACGATCCAGCTCTATATTCTCTTCCACATTGAAGCTTTGTTTGTGAGGGCCTCCGGACCATTACTGGGATCGTCTTCACACAAAGGAGCGCCAGATCAACAGCATTGAAACCCTGCGAAAGTTATCCTTTGTTTTATTAAGTTTATCCCTCAAAACCCATTTCAGTAGACACCCTAGGCCCAGTACCGCCTCGTGGTGCCTGACTTGGTGATGTGACGAGGCTGTTGAATCTCGTGATAGGCATCCCAACGATTGAGACGTCTCACGAGATTCAACTGAACCTCATGAGACGGTGTGATCTGGATCATGCCCTCGCTGGGCGAGTTCCTGATCAACATATTTAAATGATCCATTAGGCTAATTTAAATATGTGTTCGCCGGATTCTCCCAGGCGGCGTTTAGTATTGGGTCACATAAATGTGGCCCAGATGTAACGACCTGTGCGGTGTTTCCAAGGCTATACTCCTCCATTTCTCCCTCCCGCATGCGTGCACCTAGGCACTGTCAGCCTGCCACTTCGGCACTGCCAAGGTGTCCGGGTGGCACTGCCAATCTGTCAGGGACCTGAGGGGTGTTGCCTTTTTTGCCTGCTATAAATATGGCAGTCAATAAGGCTGCCCTTCTTTCTTTAGATCTCGATATTATATTGCTCAGAGTCGCCAGGTATCAAATGATACCGCCACAAGGTTCAACCGGATATCGATCAAAGAGCCAAACACTAGTTAGTTAGTTCAAGATCAATGGTACTTTATTTACACACACAATTAATCATGCAACATAAACACCACTAGTTAAACGACATCTAACAACTATGACAACCTGTACTTAACTTCAGGCACCCGGCTTAGGTCAGAGGAACAGTGGCCTTTGTTAGAATCTGGATCTGCTGGGTCTGGAGAAGTAACTGCTGCTCAGCTGGGCTCATCCGTCTGGTAGCGGGCGTTGAACTTGAACTTGCTTCTGGTGGTGCTGCAATTGGAGATTGATGTTGCCGGAGAGCCAGGTCCAAGAGAGATCGAACGCATGGCGGTCTCTCTCTTTATCCTTGGGAAGTTTTGCGCTCTTTTGGGCGGTCCTTCGGTTTGGACCCCATTAATTGGGTAGTTCTTGATCACTGTATTCGATTTGAGCCAATAAAGGGGTGGGCGCCTTGATGGCTGGGCGTGTCCTAAGCGGTCATTGACCCTGTTGTTGATGCTTCCTGAGTACAGGGAGTGGCGCCGAAATGTCTGGGATTGCATCGGTTACTCAAGTATCAGTCTTTGGTTTTACGGAGACACTAAGGGCAATTTAGCATGGCCAATCCACCTAACCTGCACATCTTTGGACTGTGGGAGGAAACCGGAGCACCCGGAGGAAACCCACGCACACACGGGGAGGATGTGCACAGACAGTGACCCAGCCGGGAATCGAACCTGGGACCCTGGCACTGTGAAGCCACAGTGCTAGCCATTTGTGCTACCGTGCTGCCCTTCTGCTGGAGTATTTTAAAAAAAGGCATAGATAGTTCTACTTACAGAGTGCACCAGTTCTTGCATCCTGTTTTAGAAAAGAAAGTCTGAAAAAATAATAAATCAATCATTCTGAGTTTACTGAAAGAAGCCAGGTTTAAGTATAGTCTGTTCTCGGTCTAACAGCAGCGAAGGCAAATAATTGGCCATTTTGGTGAGTGAATTAAACTAATGGTGTGACCTGCGGAGTAGTGGGGATGGATAATTTGCGCACTTCTCCCATCCCTGTCGTATCAAAGCTATCTGAGTCTCTTGAATGTCTGATGTGCACCATTACCCGAAAGGTGGCTTTGAAACAAAGCCCAGGATATCTCCATAATCCCCTCCTAATTTACAATACACGTCGCTCATCAGAGAATGTCCATTAAACACCAAGAAGTTGTAATGCTGCGAGTTCCTCATGTCTAATGTGACACTGCCTCAGCCTACTCTCTGATGTCAAAGTCCTTATCGCACTGCTGCCTTCTGTCAGAGAGACTCAACAAAAATAGAAAGCCTTGCAGTACGGCTTCATCAGGACGGGGCAGAGGATGCTCGCAGGAATTAGATTCAGAATGACACATCTGTCATTTTGGCCTGCAATGTTGCTCCTGTACAATCTCTTGAAACCAGTAATCGCAGTATCAAGTCTCTCAGCATCAAATTGGCCAATGCCCCGTCATAGTTTAACTATTCAGGAGCTTTTTCATTTGAGAAAATGCAATTCCCTTCCTCTCTCCTCTCTTCAATCCTCTGCGATGCTGGGTCCTGGTGCCATGGGTATTAGCTATCCTGCAGGGCTTAGGGGTGGCAGTGGCGCACTAGTATGGTCGTTGGTTTAGTAATCCAGAGACCCAGGGTAATGCTCTGGGGACCCAAATTCGAATCCTGCTAGAGCTGATGGTGAATTCGATAAAAATAAAACTGGAATTAAATGTCTAAGGATGACCACGAAACCATTATTGATTGTTGAACTCTGGTTCACTAATGTCCTTTAGGGAAGGAAATCTGTCGCCCTTCCCTATTCAGGCCTGCATGTGACTCCAGATCCAGAGCAATGTTAAATGCCTGCAGGGATGGGCAATAAATGCTAACCCAGCCACCGAAGACTGCATCCCATGAACAAATAAAAAAAAAAACCACATCACCATTGAACAATAGCTGCGATAGCTTACTTCAATATAGAGAAAATCTGTTACACTTCACATCAGACCAAATTGGGCAACATTTTGTAAGAAAAGTGAAATATTAGGAAGGCAACCAGAACCACAGAGGCGTATTTGTACGAGCGTCATAACGGAGGCGGTTTAGAGATGAAATTCCAGAACATCCAGGAATACATCCAATCAAAGTTGGCAACTCAAGTGCTACAAGTCGGAGGTGTGACATAATACTCTCTGCTTGTCTGGAGTGTGGGTCCAACAATGCTCAAGACGTTTGACACCATCCAAGACAAATCACCTCACTTGATTGGCATCCCATCCACCGCCTTCAGCATTCACTCCCTCCACCACCAACGCACAGCGGCAGGAGTGTGTCCTATATGCAAGATTTACTGAAACAACTCACAAAGGCTCCTTCGACAGCACGTTCCAAACTCATGACCTTTACCACTCCAACGGTCAAGGGCAGCAGACACATGGGAACACCACCACCTGATAGTTTCCTTCCAAGGCACGCACCACCTTGACTTGGAACTTTATCATGGTTCCTTCACTGTCACTGGGTCAAAGCCCTGGATCTCCCTTCTTGAAGACACTGTGGGTATACCTACACCACAGGGAACTAACGTGGTTGTAGAAGGTGTCAAAGGTGATTTGGAATGGGCAATAAATGCTGGACTCGCCGTCGACACTAAGATCCCATGAAAACAATAGGTAGAGTATTAAATCTTTAACCTATTGGTGGATGTTTAATGAACTTAACTGCTGGTTTGTGTTTTTGTTACGATAACCAGTTGGGTTTTGATTGGCACTCTATAGTATGTTGAACAGATTAAATTTGACACTGTAAGTGATTCACCTCCTGGGGCCTGGCAACTCTTAAATGATAATGCTTTTTGAAGATTGGTATTGCTGCCAGTGACATCTTTGTCAATTTTAGCATCGTGTCTTAAAATCAAAACTCAGCAGACAAAAATGTTAAGTAGGGGAAAAAAAGTTTATTTTGCAACAAAAGCTTGCTGGGAGAATTTGAACCTCTATTTTTGTACTTTCCTGCTCATTTTTTTCAAGATCTTGGGCTGGATTCTCCGCCCCGCCGCGCCACTTTTCAGCCTTGACCCGCTGGTGGGATTCTCCGTTATGTCGGCCGGTCAATGGGGTTTTCCCATTGTGGGGCAGCCCCACGCCGTCGGGAACCCCCCCCCCCCCCCCCCCCCCCCCCGGGGGCCGGCAAAACGGAGAAACCCGATTTGAAGGCAAGAAGGGTGGGGGGGGGGGGGCAATGATTTATACTGCATGAGAAAAGGGGGTTGATATGGGGGACATCAAAAGCCATCATGCACAATAATGGCTACCTCGATCAGATCATTACCCGCTGTATATCGCGCATACTCTTGAATGGGCTTAAGGCTGCCACCTTTGGACCTGAAAAGTGGCCACTGCTCCTTCGGTTACCTGGGAAGGGAAAAGTATCTCGAAACCTTGAGCAACAGGTGAAGCTAGCTGTTTCGAATTGTCACTGTGCAGTACCCACACAAATGCACTTTTCCAGGAACGATGCTGCCGTCAAACCAAAATGATAATTTGCCTACGGGATGAGTGAATAATGTGGTTTACAATTTTCAGCATTGGTTTGATGCCAGCCATGTAGGCCATAAACCTCAACGATTGGCAGGTTATATAAAACAGCATGCCCATTCAACTGTTCGCTGAGTAGGCAGAGTAGTGACCATATTGAACCAGCTTGCGCTTGGCAAAACTCATAATATAATGCCTAACATTGGAGGAGATTTCGCGGTTGGACAGCACTTGCTGAGCAATCCCGAGTGTTCCCGCAATTAAAAACCTATTTATTGTTCTCAGTCAGGCTTGCAATATGGCTTATTTACGTGCACTGGAAGCTAAATATGCTCAAATACAGGGACTTGTCAACTGTAGGCAAAAGAAATATGTCCAGGCTTTGCACTTCTTTGAACTAAAAAGCATGGGGGACAATAGTTCCCTGGGGGACAATCGTTCCCTGGTGTGTTCTTCATGGCAACACTTGAATTGACTTATCAACCAATCAGCACACTTTTCTCATGCAGCATAATTGTTGCTGCCTGTGAAATTTGGCATTCTTGTGCCTGTTCTGATGAGTGCAAGACAAAGAAGTGGTCTTTTTCAGCAAGACTGAAGTTCTTTCTTTATCATTGTTATCTCAACCAACACCCACCAAAAACGGAGTAACCAGCTGTTCTTCTTATTGTATGCAGTTGGTCATTATTTTACATGCTGAAGAAAAGTAACCAACTTGGTTTCAGATCTTTGCCGGCAAGTATGGGTGAATATCTTTTCACGTGAGTGAACAAAGCCTGTGCTTTCATTATAAGGAGTGTTTCATTATAAGGAGTGTTATGGGCGGCATAATAGCTCGGTGGTTAGCGCTGTTGTTTCACAGCGCCAGGGTCCCATGTTCAATTCCTGCTTGGCCACTGTCTGTGTGGAATCTGCACACTCTCCCCATGTCTGTGCGGAGTCTGCATGGGTTTCCTCCAGGCGCTCCGGTTTCCTCTCTCAAGTCCTGAAAGATGTGCTTGTTAGGTGAATTGGACATTCTGAATTCTCCCTCTGTGTACCCGAACAGGCGCCTGAGTGTGGCGACGAGGGGATTTTCACAGTACTTTCATTGCAGTGTTGATGTAAGCCTACTTGTGACAATAATAAAGATTATTACATTATTATCATTATTTCTCAGGCAAACATCAAATTCAGACATGAAGTGGCGATTCTCCGATATCGAGGCCAAGTGTTCTCGCCGTCGTGAACGCCATCGCGTTTCACGACTGCACGAACAGGGCCCGGGCACGACCTATGGGGGCCAGCACGGCGCTGGAGTGGTTCATGCCGCTCCAGCCTCCTTACGCAACGCAAATTGGGCCATGCCATCCTGCGCATGCGCGGGGAACTTCTTACGCGTGCCGGCCCTGACCCAACATTGGGTCGGTATTCAGGGGCCGGCCGTGGCTGAAAGTAGGCCCGAGGGGGTAGAGGCTGGACCGCCGATTGGTGAGCCCCAATCGCGGGCCAGACCCCTTCGGAGCCCCCCCCCTGGTGAAGGAGCCCTCCTTTCCCCGCCCCCACAGGCCACCCCCCAAACCTTCACGACGAGTACCCGCCGGCAGCGACCAGGTGTGGACGGCGCCGGCGGGATTGTCATTTTTTTCGCCAGCTGCTCGCTGTTTGCAGCGATTCTCCGAGCGGCCCGACGCGATTCTCGCAGCGCTGATTCCGGGGAGTGGGAGAATCGCGTGCGGGGGTCGGGGCGGCGTGGCACAAATTCGCGCGGCACCTTGGTGATTCTCCTACCCGGCGTGGGGTGTGGGGGGGGGGGGGGGGGGGGGGGGGGGGGGGGGGCCTGAATACCGCCCAAAATCTCTGTTGAGAAATGGAAAGATGAGAAATGCTGCAAAAGGATGACTGAGTGGAGAAGATGAACAAATCACCGTTATTTTGGTGATGGTTGTGGATTGCTCGTATCCTGACTGGAAACTAAAAGTGCTCAGATTTATTTATATAATCACACTGCAGTTTGTCACATAATACTCAGGTACACCGGTGGTGGACATTGATAATTGATATATTTACTCTTCTGCGATCAGAATGATGCGGCAACACTCTGTGTGACCCAGCCTAACATGTTTTAAGTGGCGTCCTTGCACTGGATTTCCTGACTGGCTTGTTGTAGGGGCTAAGTGTCTGTAGGCAGGTTCTAGCAGCCAGAGTACTTGGTTGTCAGGGTTTCAGAGAGCTCTGTTGGAGCTCCTGAATAAAAAGGATCCCCTGAAGGCCACATGCCAGGTCAGGCAGAAATCTCCCATTTCTACCTCCCAGACAGGAAGCCGGATTCAGGCTCTGGAGCAAAATCTCCGCCAAACCAACCTCCGCAGGCCTGTAATCAGACATGTCACGGAATGTTATCTCGATTGTGGAAGAGCACAATGCAAAGGAACCTTACAGATGGTTGTGGTATTATCAGAACTGACGAGGCTAATGAAGTGTCAAGAGTAGCCACTAGAGGGAGCTACAGGTACAATTATATAAGGCAGCGATGCTAAGCCTTGTGGGAGAGTGTGTGGAGGAGTTAGCTAGTGAGAGTCAGAAGTGCAGATAGTGTAAGTGAGTGCAGCTCCTGGTTAAACCAGCAGTGAGATTAATTGTAGATGAGTGTAGTGTAGATGTTCTTAATCAACATTGATGGAGTACGTGTCGAATCCAAGTTAGTAGTGTTAATAAATTTACCTGATGAAGGAGCTGCGCTCCGAAAGCTGGTGATTTCAAATAAACCTGTTGGACTTTGACTTGGTGTTGTAAGACTTCTTACTGTGCCCACCCCAGTTCAACACCCGCATCTCCACATCATAATAAATTAATAGCTTTGTTGAAGTGAAAGGTCTTTGTGGACACTACGCCAACCGTCCTGAAATAAGCAACACAAAGACCACCACAATGGTGAGGAGAAAAGTTCCGAATCTGTGATCACGAGTGGACAGTGAAAGCCTTCAGGACATTTGTTTTTTTTTTATAAATTTAGATTACCCAATTATTTTTTCCAATTAAGGGGCAATTTAGCATGGCCAATCCACCTACTCTGCACATTTTTGGGTTGCGGGGGCGAAACCCACGCAGACACGGGGAGAATGTACAAACTCCACACAGACAGTGACCCAGAGCCGGGATCGAACCTGGGACCTCAGCGCCGTGAGGCGGTTGTGCTAACCACTAGGCCACCGTGCTGCCCCAGGACATTTTTTTTAATGAACAGCCTGATCTAGTTCAATCCGTTATGGGCAAAGTAATTATGTGTTTATCAGGATTCGAGGATATTTATAGATTTAACTGGCCAAACATTGCTGAGCTCACTCATAAGTTGCCGCCATGCTGAGGAAGCTTTAACCATGACCTTGCAAACAGCACCATAAACATACACACAGGCGAGCTGCTGAAGTGAGCATTAATGTCTTCTCTTTCTTAAATATTAAATAAAAAGTGGCGTCTATTTTCCGATACTGAATAAACTAGCTGTCAGTATGCAATGCCAGCTTCCTTCAGGCAGCCGCACCTTTCTGTCTCCGTTATCAATACCATTGTTTTTTTGGCCATCTTGTTAATCCCCAGCCAAGAGCCTTGCTGAATATTTGATGTGTCAAACTTTCTCGCGAGGTGTGAAGCAGTGCGGAGAAGTAGCCCGACCTAGTGGGCCGGTTTGTATTTTTCACTCTCTTGTGCTGTGTACGCTTGCATTTTGCACGACCATTGCGGTGTTCGTTTGCATCCTGTATTCTTCCAGTTTTGTCTTTTGGTAGCATCTCTTGGTCTACATACTGAATATCATCACACACACACACACACGCAGACAAACAACACCGAGGGAAAGGGTGGTGGAGAAGGAAAGAAAATATAAATAGAAGGATAAGGATGCTCGATGCACAGGGATGACTTTCAGTCTGACGTTGGGGCTTTCTCTTTGGTACTTCTTCCTGTTATAGGCCAGGGTTTGGAGAACCCCAAAGTGTATCATGGAGTTCACCTGACCCACAACATTTAATAGATTGTGGTAGGAGGAGCACACGGCCCACTCTACAGGTGTGGTACAGCAGAAATGGAAAAGTATTTTTTAAAGCAGAACAATGTTTATTCTATGATCCCAAGTTAACCTTTTTAAAACATACAGTTAACATCTTAGCAATCATCAATTCAAATACAACCCTCAAAGAATACAACACTAAGTAATCCTTAATCTGTCCTTTAACATTCATAAGACTTTAAAAAACCCTTTAAACAGAAGCACATCAGGCTAAAATTACGACTGAGAGCAGTTATTAGTTTTAAATCACCAAAGGATCGATTTACATTCTTTAGATTACAGAGCGAGAGACTAATACCCCTTCTGGCTGTGCCTGCAGCTATCCAGCTCTGAAAACGAAACTAAAACACACCCTGCAGCAATCAGCCTAAAACAAAAGTAAAAAGCCGACAGAGAGCCCAGCTCCACCCACACTCTGACATCACTGATAAACATTTCTTAAACACCCATTTCTTAAAGGTACTTTCACATGACATTTCTTCTAGACTTGAGATGGTTTTCTCTGGCAAGGTTGTCTACTTTCTCTGCAGACTCAGCATCGTTTCAGGTTCACATCAAAGGGTGTGCCAGTCACTCACTGCTTTCAGAGCAATAGGGCAGTTCTTTCACTCCAGCAGGCAGGAGAGAGTGAGAGAGAGAGAGAGAGTGCTCCTTTCACTTCAAAGGTCGAAACACTTTTGCTCAGTTTTCTCAGAAAGCACCATGCAAGAACCAATCACTGACTGTTGTCAGGCAGAACATTGTCCCTGGCGAATCCACGGATTGCCAGCTAACCAATTGACCTGACTCCCTCCAAAGCCGGTTCCTAAGATTCATTCAGTGCCGAAGAATCTGGCTTCTTCTTTCCAAGATATGAATCCTTGGAGCATAGTGTCCTGGCAAGCAGGCTGTTTTCAACTTTGGGTCTTCTGATTATGGGTCCACGGACCAAAATAATGAAATTAAAGAAATGGGAACAATGAAATAAGCAGGCAGGACTCTTAAGACTATCAACTATGTGTTAATGTCTATTGATATGGAAATTGATTTGTAAGCATTTTGACATGGTAAAGCCCACAAAGAGATTTTATCTCATCAAGCGATATGAGTGGACAGATGCAGAAGAAAATGATGCCCAATACATTCACCAATATTGAAGCGTGGTCTGATTCTGGGCAGCAGCTCTTTATTTCAAAGAAACATAGAAAATAGGAGCAGGAATAAGTCATTTGGCCCTCCAAGCCGGCTCCATTATTCATTATGATCATGGCTGATGCCCTATCTCAATGCTATACTCTCACTTTCTCTCCATCCCCCTTAATACCTTTAGAGTCTAGACATCTATGTCTTTCTAATATATTTAATGACGTGGCCTCCACGGCCTTCTGTGGTAGAGAATTGCACAGGTTCATCACCCTCTGGGTGAAAACATTTTTCATTATCTCAGTCCTAAATGGGCTATCCTGTATCCTGAGACTGTGGCCCCTTGTTCTGGACCAGCCCAGCCGGAGGAAACATCATCCCTCCCAGTCCTCTCTGAATTTTACACGTTTCAACGAGGCCGCCTCTCATTCTTCTGAACTCCAGTGAATTCAGATCTAGTTGACCCAATCCCTCCTCAAATGACAATCCCAGGAACCTTCGCTCCACCATAGAAAGAACAAAGAACAAAGATAAGTACAGCACAGGAACAGGCCCTTCGGCCTTCCAAGCCTGCGCCGACCATACTGTCTGTCTAAACTAAAATAAAGAACAAAGAAAAGTACAGCACAGGAAAGCATTCTTTCTGGTTGTATCACAGCTTGGTATGGATCCTGCTCTGCCCAAGACCGCAGGAAATTACAAAAGGCCGTCAATATAGCCCAATCCATCATCACGCAAACCAGCCTCCCATCCATTGATTCTGTCTACAATTCCCTCTGCCTCGGAAAGGCAGCATAATTAAGGACCCCACGCACCCCGGACATACTCCCTTCCACCTTCTTCCGTCAGGAAAAAGATACAAAAGTTTGAGGGCACTTACCAACCGACTCAAGAACAGCTTTTTCCCTGCTGCCATCAGACTTTTGAATGGACCTACCTCGTATTAAGTTGACCTTTTCTCTACACCCTAGCTATGACTGTAACATTATATTCTGCAGTCTCTCCTTCCTTCCTTATGTACGGTATGAGTTGTCTGTGTAGCTTGCAAAAAGCAATACTTTTCACTGTATACTAATACATGTGACAATAATAAATTAAATCAAATCAAAATGTAAGGCACAGGACTCAATAGTTTGATATTGATTATTGAGGGAGCTGATCTGTTTAGTGCACCAACTGTCTGATAGTACCAGTGGAAAGCAGTGTCCATTCAAAGGGCTGGCCTCATTACCCTACAGCCACCAATGGGTGTCCTGCGGTCGCCTGCTGTCTCCAGGCCAGACCAATATCGGACAGCCCTTCATCAAAATAGATTTGGGGGAGGGGTTCGGATGTTGCTGTAATGGGAAAGGTGCAGAGGCATTGACCATGTGTATCGACTGATGAAATTGGAAGTTGGTCTTTGCTCTCTCCATCACTATTTGGGTAGAATCATTAAATCGTTAAAGCACAGATAATTGGACCAATGTGGGCAATTTAACTAGCACTGCTTCTTTGTCCTTTCCCCGTAGACCTGCAGTGTTTTTCCTTTCACATAATTATCCAATTCCCTTTTGAAAATTACAATTGAATCTGCCTCCATCAGTCTCTCCAAGGTCGTATATTCCAGCTCCTAACCACTTGCTGCATAAAACAGGTTTTCCTCATGTTGCCTTCAATTCTTTTACAGTCACCTTAAATCAGTGTCCTCTGGATCTCAAATGATAATTGTGGCTGTTATGATGAACTTTAACAATGGATGAGCAGAATAACATCTGTGGCAATGCATTCAGGTTTAATTCTTACGTATGGCATTTTAAAGGTTGTTGACCAGTTCATTTTAAACAGTGAACAATTTTTATATTGATCAAAGTATTAAAAATAAGACTCTCCGAAATTTCGCTGCCCCTGTGCTGGTGATGGGAGACCCTTGAGGGTATTGTGTAAAACAAGCCCTGTGTTACCAATGAGCTAATTGCTCGAAATGTTAGACAGAGGAAATCCAATATTAGTGACTAACTTGCGTCTCATTGAGGGTGTTTCTGATAATTCCGTTTCCAGTCATCATTTGACTGTCACAGTTTTCCTCATGAATCCTTGTGAGATTGCTCGGTGTTTGTGTTAGAGCTTGATTCCTTTACATCACAGATTTTTATGAATGGTAGGTGCCGTGGAAACACTCTCTGAAGGATTATTGATGACTGTATCATGCAGTCAGAGCAAGTTTATCCAACTTTAATCCTGGGAATTACACTGAGCATCTGTAAGAGTATTGATGTTTTAGCTTGTCCTTCCAACCCCCCTCTCTCGTACAACCAGTCTTGAGTCATTCTTTAAGCTCCAAAATGTGCTCCCCCACTTGAACTTCCTCCTCCTGGCATCCTTGCACTTTCCTCATTCTCTCCAGTGATTCCGAACGGCAACGCTCCTTATGTCTCCAGCTCTCCTGCTTCCAAGATCCAGTCACCCAACTGCTTACCCCTTGACCCGTCGAGTCTTCACCCCCACATTCTCTTTGAACCTTGGTGCCGCCCTGTATTCTGAGCAATTATCCTTTCATGCAGGTTACTTGATACATAGATACATAGAAGATAGGAGCAGGAGGAGGCCTTTTGGCCCTTCGAGCCTGCTCCGCCATTCATCACAATCATGGCTGATCATCCACTCAATAGCCTAATCCTGCTTTCTCCCCATAGCCTTTGATCCCATTCTCCCCAGCTGCCTCTTGATCTGCAAATAAAGGTGCAAAAAAAATGCAACCTGTTGCTATCTTTCTTTTTCATCAACTGCATGTTGTTCTGCAAAAGAAAGAGTTTACCAAGTGTCTCAGGATTTCTCCAAATGCTTTACTGCCAGATAAAGGATTTCTGAAATGCAGTTGCTGTTGTAGTGTAACAATAATAATCTTTATTATTGTCTCAAGTAGGCTTACATTAACACTGCAATGAGGTTACTGTGAAAAGCCCCTAGTCGCCACACTCCAGCACCTGTTCGGGTACATAGAGGGGGAGAATTCAAAATGTCTAATTCACCTAACATGCACATCTTTCGGAACTTCATAGTGTCATAGAATCTACAGTGCAGAAGGAGGCCATTTGGCCCATCGAGTCTGCACAGGCCCTTGGAAAGAGCACCCTACCTCCACCCTATCCCAGTAACCCCGTCTAACCTTTTTTTGGACACTAAGGGGAATTTATCATGGCCAATCCACCTAACCTGCACATCTTTGGACTGTGGGAGGAAACCGGAGCACCCGGATGAAACCCATGCAGACGTGGGGAGAACGTGCAGACTCCACAGAGACAGTGATCCGGGGCCGGGATCGAACCTGGGTCCCTGGAGCTGTGAAGCAACTGTGCTAACCACTGTGCTACCATGCTGCCTACTTGTGGGAGGAAAGCGGAGCCCCCGGAGGAAACCCACGCAGACACGGGGAGAACATGCAGACTCCGCACAGACAGTGACCCAAGCCGGGAGTCGAACCCGGGTCCCTGGAGCTGTGAAGCAACTGTGCTAACCACTTTGCTACCGTGCCATCCTAGTAGGATAGACATTCTCAACAGTCCCCTCCCACTACCCCGCGGCCCTCCATCCCAGTGTTGTGTTACAAATGTGAGGGTTTATAAGATTATGGAACTATATCTTTAAGTTTCTAAGACTATCATAGTTTGGATCTCATGTAGGTTAAATGAAAGGATCATATGAAACATGTGACAGCAAACCTGCATTGTTTGTTTGTTGAAGGTCAAAGGGAGGGTCTGATTTTTTTTCGGAATGGACCTGGTGGAAACAAGGACTGTTGTCCTCAAGTTCATAATGAGAAGACTTCAGGGTGGAAATTTTTCTTTTTCGTCTAAGGCCTGGTCCAGGTGAGAAAACTACCATGCAGCTCACTAGCCTCACAGCCGGGATTTCTCTCCACATTGTCCAGCACTTAGAAAGAAACTAGTGCTGAAGGCGTGTGTCACACTGGCGAGCGGGACCTGGAAGAGCTGGCAACGTTGGCTCACAAGAAAAAGGTGACCCATACTCTGGAAGAAAAAGAACGAATAACGCCCCCTCACAGAACTGGGGACACCCCTACAGCACTCACATGGCTAAACTGGGGACACCCCTACAGCACTCACCATGTATACAGGGACCACCCCCTCACCCCATGGAGCTCCTCAGACTACCTGCCCCCTGGCAATATTTTATTGAGGAATGACTGTTGTGTGGAGGGGGAAAGAACAGCTCTTACATTAGACACATTGTCACATTGTCCCAGTGTCACATTGTGGGTTTAATCGGGAGGGAATTTTCGTTGGCATTGTTGGTGGTTCCACTAAAATGCCCTACTGAAACCGACAGCAAATCAGGCAGCCACTCGATACAAAATGTTGGTGTGCTACTGTGGGTTGGTTGAAAATGTGATGGTCCCTACTGAGTTTCCT
This sequence comes from Scyliorhinus canicula, assembly GCF_902713615.1. Taxonomy (NCBI): domain Eukaryota; kingdom Metazoa; phylum Chordata; class Chondrichthyes; order Carcharhiniformes; family Scyliorhinidae; genus Scyliorhinus; species Scyliorhinus canicula. The sequence goes on along the minus strand of NC_052147.1, from coordinate 14,116,868 downwards.
CAGCGACTGACTTGCCACTCGATGGAGGCTTTGAGTTAGAAGCAAAGGTATTTTGACCTGAGAAGAAGAATGGCTCTCTCAGGGCTAAAGGAATCAAGGGATATGGAGGGGGAAGGTGGGAACAGGGTACTGAACTTGATGATCAGCCATGATCATAATGAATGGCGGAGCAGGCTCGAAGGGCCGAATGGCCTCCTCCTGCTTCTATTTTCTATGACTCACCAGAGGCCCACTATCATGCAGTTCACCTTTCCTTTTGCAAAAGAGGTGTTCGCAGTTTTGTGTCTGCTGTCTGCTCTTTCAGTTCGGAATATAACACGAGGAGGCGTCTAATTAGAGTGCAAAAAAATGAATCCGAAACAAAAGCAAAATACTGCTAATGCTGACAGCCCAACCTGAAAATGCTGGAAACGCTTCACAGGTCAGAGGGCATCTGTGGAGAGCGAAACAGAGTTAATGGTTGCACACAGTTCGATAAGATCTGTAAACAGTCATGAGAATCGTGAAGTGCGATCAACCAACGCCCATTTCTTCCGATACAGGCATGACACAAACCCCACGCTGCTTACTCATTTACCTGATTGCAATGTTGAGGGTTGCATGCCTGAGCAGGAGGTGTAAAATCGTGACATGGCAGCAAGTATTTAAACCAGCTTGCACTGCTGAAGAGGCAACAGGCTGGCTTTAAAGGGAAGGTGTATTTTGGAACGGACAGGTGGGCGGAAGGCATTGCGAAAGTTAGTTTGACCTGCGAAAGAGCAAGGATGACAGACTGTGGCAGAGCGTAGGCTTCAGATTTTCCAACTGCATTGGAGGTCTTAGGTCAACAAAGTGCAGATGGGGAGCAATGCCATCTTGAAGTAGATTATAATCCAAGCCCCTTCTTGGGACTAGTATTCTGGGTCAGGCTCACTGCTCGGAAAATCACTCTCACTTATAGATTGAGAAAGACAGGCCTCACAGACACATATACGGGTCTGAAGGACTGATCTAACCCTCCCTGAAGGAAAGGAACCAACAGAGAATATTATTGTCCTCCAGATAGCTTTTTGAACAAGTTTTAGCGAGAATATAAAAACCCAGATATTATAAGAGTCCAGGCATCTCGCCTCAACAATGTACCTCTCCACTTAAGAGTACGCAGAGATGGGTTTTCAAGTTTGGGTACGAGACAATATATTTTCTAAATTACATAATAGTTTATTAAAGAACCGAATATGCAATTCACTTTATGTTCCGTACACTTTAGGAACTTTCAAGCGGTTATTGGATAGGCACATGGAGCGCACCAGAATGACAGGGAGTGGGATAGCTTGATCTTGGTTTCGGACAAGGCTCGGCACAACATCGAGGGCCGAAGGGCCTGTTCTGTGCTGTACTGTTCTATGTTCTATGTTCTTTTGATGGTAATCGCAACATTGATAGATCTGGGAAAAGAAAGTTGAATTTTGTTTCCCAAAGAGAATCCAAGTCTTTTTAATGTTATAGAGAGATATTTAAGACCCATCAATGTGTAAAGTGCTTACCTTGAATCCCCGAGTAGAAAGTCACCAAGCCTAGCAAGATACCTCCATCCAAATGAAGGGGACAACTGTCAGCATCTTAACAGCTATGCCTTCACTTTGAGAGGCACTGGAGTGAATCCAACAAATCAAAAAATCCTGATGAAAAGACCGAACCAGCAGAAAGCATATTGAGCAATTACGCTGGACAACATTCTTTGTTTTCTTCCACATCCTTAATCCTCAACATCCTTCAAGCAAACAGGATACTGAGAAGTGCAGGTAGCGGTCACTACACTTAGTTTCCAGGATTCTATTGATAGATTATTTAGGGTCATCCTTAAATTATCCATCGTTAGATTGTAGAATCTTACAATTGATCAGTGCTTTGCTGGGGTGATTCCTGTTTTTTTCAGAGCTGTCTTGTGTTAGACGATATGCCGTATCCTCTTCTAAGGGATGTTGTATCCATGTGCACACACTTATGCCCAGGCATATTTATAACTCTTAAAGCTTGTCCAGCAGATGAACTTTGATTTTAATTTTTAATTCTGACTTCATAGGAGAATCACTCTTTTTTTATCTTACAACTCCTTTTTTATAGCTGGATTCTCTTCTCACGCTGTATGCATAGCAGCATTCCTTCACAATATGTCCACAAGGCTCCGCAAGAAATTCAATGACCTCACACGATCAGTCAAGGTCAGTGAATGTATCTTCAAATGCCATGTCCAGCCTCACACACTGCACAGTGCATCAACCCCCCCCCCCCCCCCCCCATCACTCAGTAACCACCGATCTCTATCAGTCAGGACACATAACAAATGTTCCGAGATACATCTCACCTTCACACGCTTAGCACTAGTGCAAGCCTCACACTCAAATCTCGCAGCTTGCACACAGCGCCAGCTAGTTAACATGACAGCAACGGGCAGTACGGTGGCGCAGTGGGTTAGCCCTGCTGCCTCACTGCGCCGAGGTCCCAGGTTCGATCCCGGCTCTGGGTCCCTGTCCGTGTGGAGTTTGCACATTCTCCCCGTGTTTGCGTGGGTTTCGCCCCCACAACCCAAAGATGTGCATGGTAGGTGGGTTGAACACATTAAATTGCCCCTTAATTGGAAAGAAATGAATTGGGTACACTAAATTTATTTAAAAAAAACATGACAGCTACATCACCCAAAGAGATTGCACTACACTCAATTATATACTTTTTCTCTCTCTAACGAAACAAAGTGGCACATGACCAGAGGCAGCAGCACTTAACCAGCAGGGTTCACAGAGGACTATGTGTCCTCACCCTCATGGAGGAGACAATGCTTGTCATTGCTGGATTGGCAATGGCTGAGCCTGTGGCCAATGGCATGATTGAAACCATCGCTGATAACGGTCACCATATGCCCCCGCCTCCTTCTCACATCTCTCATTCTACAACCTCTTCTGGTTCATTAGTTGCAGGTGGTATAAGCATTCACTTACCCCCTCTTTTCCTCACTAAATTCCTACCCTTCTGCCTTCCTCCATTCCGATACCATAAAACCGCCACTTAATCAGGTGGAAGTGAAAGAGGTACAGCCACAGGAAGACAGTGATGATGATGAGGAAACACCATCACTCCCTCGTGCACTGACAGCCACCAGGTCAGATACTGACACTGCATGTACCTTAAAGAGTATTTCTCGAAGTGGGTTCTGCATGTGGTGAGACACCATCCTTAAGAGCAGGGGAAAGAGGACGTCCAGGAGTTCTGCTGCAGAGGATTCAATCGGGCGGCTGATAGAAGAAGCTTGATGGGTCATGAACAATGTAATGTGTGGCAGGCCTGCCAAAAGGCCAATGTCAAGGAGAATGGAGGAATCTGGCATCAACGTGACTCAGCACTTGGCGCAGAGCTTGGAAGTGTGGCCAATGTTGTTCGTGAACCCATCAGTGGGTCTGAAGAACCCTCCATTGTGCTGCACTTCTGGGCTTGTTTAATGTCATCACTGAGTCTGCATTCCAGACGCAATTACCTCAGTATGTTCTGCCAACGCACTAGATTGTAGCAAGTATCTCTGTCTCGGCGAGTATTGATATATTCAGCAGGACACTGATTCCCCGAGGAGTTGCAGATAAGCTGGTCAGCAACTCTGAACCATGTTGAAAGCTTATGTTAAAAAAACAAAAACAAACATCAGTTGCAGCTTTGTAATTGAGAATGAAAAAAGCCTTCAGGCGATTTGAAAAATCATGTCGAACTGTACATTGGTTTTTGATCATTCTTTATTGACTTTGCTTAAAGTGGATGCAATGAAAGTACCCAGAAGGCCAGTGTGGTGGAGAGTTCTCCTGAGCCATTTTTTCTGCTGCCTAGATTTTTGAATTCATAAGAGTGAACCATGTTACTGCTGAATGCAATTAAACATTAGTACTCTTCATCAGCATCAAGCTCTCCAGGTCAGCTATAGTAAGACGCAAATTAAATCTTCCTGTGCCTTCCAATCATGGGCCTTTTCCCAACCTTGCAGTTGAGTGTTTGGTGTATAGTGGGCGGCACGGTAGGACAGTGATTAGCACTGTTACTTCACAGTGCCAGGGTCCCAGGTTCAATTCCCAGCTTGGGTCACTGTCTGCGTGGGTTTCCTCTGGGTGCTCCGGTTTCCTCCCACAAGTCCCGAAAGATGTGGGAGGAATTCTCCGCTCCCCACGCGGCGTGGGAGAATCGCGGGAGGGACCCCGACATTTTTCACGCACCCCCTGGCGCCCCCTGCGATTCTCTCCCCCCGCCCGGCTCGGAAGAATCGGCGCTCGCCGTTTTTCACGGCGAACGGCGATTCTCCGACCCCAATGGGCCGAGCGGCCGGCCGTTCACGACCGTTTCACGACGGCGGCAAACACACCTGGTTGCTGCCGTCGTGAAACGAGCGCCAGATGCCCATTTGGGGCTTCTAGGGGGCCGTTTGGGGCAAGAGCACCACGACTGTGCTCGGGAGGGGACAGGCCCGCGATCGGTGCCCACCGATCATCGGGCCGGCGTCCAAATCGGACGCACTATTTCCCCTCCGCCACCTGCAAAATCAAGCCGCCACGTCTTGCGGGATGGCTGAGGGGAAAGACGGCCACTGCGCATGCGCGAGTTCGTGCTGTCAGCGTCATGACGTCAGCCGCACATGCGCGGGTTGGAGCCGGCCAGCCTGCGCATGCGCGGCTGACGTCATTAGGCGCGCCGGCCGTGTCATTCTTGGCGCGACGCCCCCGCGGCCGAGAATTACGGAGCGCCGCTCCTAGCCCCGCCGGGAGGGGAGAATAGGAGGTGAGGAGCGGCCTCCGAGGCCGTCGTGAACTCGGCCGAGTTCACGACGTCCCTCCCGATTTTTCCCGGGAGCGGAGAATTCCGCCCGTGCTGTCAGATGAATTGGACATTCTGCATTCTCCCTCTGTGTACCCGAACAGGCGCCGGAATGTGGCGACTAGGGGCTTTTCACAGTAATTTCATTGCAGTGTTCATGTAAGAATACTTTTGACAATAATGATTATTAAATTAAATTAAATTAAATTAAATTAAATTAAATTAAATATACATTTTCCACACCACTAAGTAGAATGGAAAAATTACCACCGGCAGGGTTTGATTCAGCAAAGATGACAAACATACTTTTTGAAGCATCTTTCACGTCAAAACTAAGGACTCATTGGCAAGGTTACCCTTTATTGCCCATTCATCTTTTCTTTTTGTTCTTTCATGGGTTGTGGGCGGCACTGGCAAGGTCAGCACTTGTTGCCCATCCCTTATTGCCCTTGGGAAGCTGATGGTGAACCCCAGCCTTGAATCATTGCTGTCTCTGTGGGGTCGGTACACCCACACTGCTGGGAATTCCAGGTTTTGACTCAGTGCCTTGAAGGAATGGCGGTTTAATTCCAAATCAGAATGGTGCGTGGCTTGGAGGGGAACTTGGAGATGTAGGTGTTCTCTTGTGTTTGCGACCCTGTCCTTCTAAGTTGTAGACGTAGCAGGTTTGGAAAGTGCTGTCGATGGTAGCATGCCGAGTTGCTGTAGTGCATCTTCGAAATGGTATATACTGCCGCCACTTTGTGTTAACGGTGGAGGGGATTGAATGTCAATGTGGATGGGGTGTCGATCAAGCAAGCCGCTATGTCCTGGATGGTGTCAAGCTTCATAAGTGTCGTTGGAATTACACTCATCCAGGCAAGTCATCACACTCCTGTCTTGCACCTTCCAGATGCTGGACAGACTTTGGGGAGTCAGGAGGTGAGTTACCTGCCACAGAATTCCCAGCCTCTGACTGCTCTTGTAGCCGGGGTATTTATATGGATGGTTCAGTTCAGGTTCTGGACACTCGTAACCCTTTGTTGATAGTGAGGGACTCAGCAATGGTAATGCCATTGAATGTCAAAGGGGAGATGGTTAGATTATCTTTTGCTGGAGATGGCCATTGCCTGTACCGTCCCCAAATAGACTGCAGCGGTTCAACACGGCGTCTCACCACCAGCATTTCCAGGGCAATTAGGCATAGATGTGCTGGGAAGATGGTGGTGGGTCTTCTTATTTGTCGTGGTTTGATATCACTGATTGGTGGTTTGCGAGGTCACTTCAATGGGCAAGCAAGAGTCAACCACATTGGTGTGGGTCTGGAGTCACAAATAGGCCAGGCGAGGACACACCACTTTTCCTTCGCTAAAGGACATTAGTTGTTTTTTTACGACAAGCAAAACTTTTTTTTTAATTTTCAGATTTTGTAAACTGAATTTCAAAATCTCAAACTTCTGCGTTTGGATTTGAACTCGTGCAGTCTGAGCTATTGAACCGGTAATTTAATCACTGCATGACCATATCCACGAGAAGGAAATAGATTCTTGATCAATAAGGGGATCAGGGGCTATGGGGAGAAGGCAGGAGAAAGGGGATCAGAAAAATATCAGCCATGATTGAATGGCGGAGCAGACTCGGTGGGGTGTGTGACCTCATTATGTCTCAAAGCCTTATGGTCTTATGGATGTTGAAAATGTTGTAAAAATGAGAGGTTTTGAGAAGGTTCTTGAAGGTGGAGGGAGAATTGGAATGTTGAGGGGATTTAGGGTAAAATTCCAGACAGGAAGGCTGAAGGGACACCTTCCCGGGTCACACTTTTCTTCAAGGCTGTGGATGGATTTGAAGTTGAAGACTTCCATATTCAATAATGTTTGGATGTGAGGGAGGATATTTTTGAACAAGGTGGAGTTTTTGAAGATGGTGGATGGGACGATTGAATGGAAGAAATAGTGAAGAAAACCATGGATAAAGCGTTTTCTCCAAATGTGCATTTCCGCCGGGTGGTGGGTGCTGCTAATCTCCTTTCATGGGGTTGGGATAGGTGGGGAGAAACTGGGGAGAGCCCTTTCCTTCCTTAGCGTCCCATCCGCCCACCTCATCAAACCTGGCAGAGTCTGCAGATCCAGGCTCGGACTATTCAGCCACCGCAGAACCCACCTCCCAGAGTGGGAGCAAGTCATCCTCCAGAATCCAGAGGTGTCGGCTAATGTTCTAGGGACATAGATTGCTAATCTGGGGTGGAAAATTTGTCTCAATAATGGTGGCCATGCCACCCATCATCGATTGTTGTAGAGATCCATCTGCTTCACTAATTTCCTTTAGGTAATGTGACGGAATGGTATTAAAGATAACCTCATTGCTGTTTCTTATTTTTAAACTGGACTTTTTGGCGGAACAAAGACCATCAAAATGGCTGATCCTCTGGCTGAGAGCTGTCATCTGTGAGTCTCTGGAACAAATTAATTCACCTCTCACTTTTGGGAATGTCATAGCTTGTTATGTCCAGGGAGGTTCTGCCAGACCGCCAACTTCAAAGGGAGACCATTTGCATTTGACAAACCATGCTTGATGGCGTAGCCTGTGAGTCTATGAAGACTTCCCAAGCCCCAGACCCTCCACAAATCGCACCTCTTTCAACCCATAATGGCTGAGATGGTATCAGCCTGGAACATGAAGTCCATTTCCAGACACGGGCTAAACATCCTTTGTGGAAGGCTTTATTGAGAGGTAAGGTCACATGACCCAATACTCTGGTTTGTTACACAGGTTGATATTGCGATCCTTCCTTTTCACGGTTTTTGAATGCGTGCAATAAACTAACCCTCTGAGTTAATCCTGTCTTGAGTTTGCTGTGGGGTTATGGGTAACAATCAGATCACCTAAAAGAAACAATGGGTTGGGAAATATGCCACCCCCAATTTAAAAAAAATCAGAACCCCTCTGGGTGGTGAGAGGGGAAATCAGTACTGTTTGAACTGACCCCCCCTCCTGTCTGTAACAGGAAGAATATTTTCAGCCCTTACCTGCCCTGGCCTACATCTGACTCCAGACCCACCACAATACGGTTGACTCTAACTCGCCCTCTGAAACGGCCGAGCAAACCACTCAGTTTAAAAACAATTAGGGATTTGCACAAATTGTGGCCTTGCCAGTGAATCCCACTGCACATGAAATATTGTACACCCTTTGAGCAGAGCTGGCCAATATTGAGGGTTGCGATGCACTGACAATGTGAAAAGAGATTTTCTAAGAGAAAGTCTCATCATACAGGCCCAGGAGTGGTCTGCTGTTACAAAACCATTCATGTTAGTTTAACTTGAAAGGAAGGTTATAAATGTGGCAGCACAATTTCCCATTCTGTGAAGGGTCCGGATGGTGAGTCTTCCTTTTGTGTAGGATTTGACTCCATGAAGGTTGATTGTACATGATTCATATCATTGTTTAAGGTGATGTATAACAGACTTTCGTAGCTTTGATTAGAATGTGTGTTCCTTATAGGGCACTGCACGCAACGAGCACTTGATGATTAAGATTGGAAGTGTGCAAAGCAAGCATGAAAGGATAAATCAGTTGCTTGCTGTGTACATTGATACGGCCGGACGTTAAGGGCATGTGTCGATCCTAAAATGGGAGGTATTGCCATTGCCGCACTGTTTAAGACTTGATGCAAAGGGACTTTTAATTTTGAAAGCGCACCGAAATCCAATGATCGCATTATTTTTACCATATAAGAAATACGAACCAGAAATATATTCATTATCAATGGACACATTGTGACTTGATGCATATCCTGCGTGGGAGCCTAACTTGATAACTTGCAAAAGGTAAATTCGCAAGTGAATTGCCGCCACAAGTGTGATATTACAGATATCCTGCTGGCATTAATAATAACTTATGCAAAAATCTGAAGGAATTAGTCTGGCGAGAAATTAGGTAAAGTTAATTAAGTAAATGGGTGAAAATAATTGATCTTCATATAGTCCTAAATCTCATTATAGTTTTGTTGCAAAGCAGTTTAAAGATGAGCAAGTGCTCACTACTGTATTCCCCTATGGATTTAGAATACTTATAATTTAATGTTCTCCTCTCCCATTAATGTGTGGCTTGGGTTTAAAATGTTTGCACATCGAAGATTCTATTGATGTGTAGCACTACTTTGCCCTTGCGTTATTCATATGTAATATCAGTTTAGATTTTTAGGTGAACGTTGTTTTGCCGTATTGACACGACAAAGGTTTAGAATGTGTTGCTGTGTAGTATGAGTTTCCCATTAGTTTTTGCTCTTTGACTGTGGGAGGGCACACAATGACGAGCGCTAAAATGAAAGAAAAATACTGCGAATGCTGGAAATCTGAAATGGAAAACAAAATGCAGTAAATACTCAGCAGGTCTGGCAGCATCAGCAGAGAGAGGAAGAGAGTTAATGCTTGTGTTATGGGCCAGGGTTTAGAGAACCCCAAAGTGTAGCATGGAGTTTACCTGACCCACAACTTTTAATAGATTATGGTATGGGGAGCACACGGCCCAATCTACAGGCGTGGTACAGCAGAAATGGAAAAGTATTTTTTAAAGCAAAACAATGTTTATTCTATGAACTCAAGTTAACCTTTTTAAAACATACAGTGAACATCTTGGCAACCATTAATTCAAATACAACCCCCAAAGAATACAACACTAAGTAATCCTAAAGCTGTCCTTTTAACAGTCACAAGACATAAAATTTTTTTTAACAGAAGCACATCAGGTTAAAGTGACTACTGAGAGCAGTTATTAGTTTTAAATCACCAAAGGATTGATTTACAATCTTCAGATTGCAGAGAGAGAGAGACTAATACCCCTTCTGGCTGTGACTGCAGCTATCCAGCTCTGAAAACGAAATTAAAACACACCCTGCAGCAAACAGCCTAAAACAAAAGTAAAAAGCTGACAGACAGTCCAGCTCCACCCACACTCTGACATCACTGATAAACACCCATTTCTTAAAGGTAGATATCTTAAGCATCCCTTTCTTAAAGGTACTCTCACATGACACTTGGAGTCAAGAATGATTCTCCTAAAGGAGGGTAGAAATGTGAGGGGTGATGCCGTTGAAAAGGAGAAGAGGGAGGAAAAATAGCCTGTTTTTTTGGCAGCATACTTTGTTCTTGCCTTGATGGGATGTGGGAAGCCTCATAGCGTCAGGCTTCCGGGTTCGATTCTGACCTCGGGTGACTGTCTGTGGGGAGTTTGAACATTCTCCCTGTGTCAGCGTGGGTTTCCTCCAGGTGCTCCGGTTTTCCTCCCAAAGCCCAAAGATGTACAGGTTAGGTAGATTGGCCATGATAAATTGCTCATTAGCAGGGCAGCACGGTGGCGCAGTGGGTTAGCCCTGCTGCCTCACGGCTCCGAGGTCCCAGGTTCGATCCCGGCTTTGGGTCACTGTTCGTGTGGAATTTGCACATTCTCCCCGTGTTTGTGTGGGTTTCGCCCCACAACCCAAAGATGTGCAGGTTAGGTGGATTGAACATGCTAAATTGCCCGTTAATTGGAAAAAAATGAATTGGGTACACTAAATTTATAAGAAAAAAAAATTAAAGTGCTCCTTAGTATCCAAGCATGTGCAGATTGGGTGGATTGCTCATGATCAATGCGCGGGGTTATGGGGATGGAGTGGGGGAGTGGGCCGAGGTTGGGTGCTTTTTCGGAGGGTCAGTACAGACTTGATGGGTCGAATGACCTTTTGCTGCACTGTAGGGATTCTATAAATGATATGGGCCACACGGTAATGGGTTCCAGGAAATTGAGTACACCTGAAAATTCAGTGCAGTTCTTCGGGAGTGTGGCACTGTTGGAGGTGCTGTCTTTCTGTTCGGATCTTGGTTTCGGACAAGACTCGGTCAACATCGAGGGCCGAATGGCCTGTTCTGTGCTGTACTGTTCTATTTTCTATGTTAGATTGTGCCTCCATCTGTTGGAATGGACATAAAAACATGCCATAGCAGTATTAGGGAGTTATTATTAAGGGAGTTAACATAGTGGCTGGGAGCTAAGTGCTTCTGCTGACGGAGAATCACTCTGGTCTCCCCTGGTGTGGGAGCAGGGCCCAGTAAGCTGGTCTCTCTCCTTTATCATGCTAATTTATGCACAGGGGCGAGCTTGCCGGTTTCTGTCAGAGCCTTGGTATCAGACCACCATTCTGATCGGGTGGCCGGATCCTAGGGTCCAGCAGCAGGCCCCCTACACCTCACAACTTAAATCCTTCCACGCTCCACTGATATGTCTGAGCATCATTCCCTCCACAGAAATAACAGGTCACCCTCCCACAACATGCACGCATGAGGGCAATCCAAAACCCCATCAGACTCCCGCCATCAGAGACCCCCAACAGAGACCCTCATCAGACCTCCAAATGTCAATTGGAGAGAACATTAAATTATAAGTGCTTTCTGCTGTGAAAAAGAGTAAGTGAAAGTACTTAGCTCCTTTTGATGTGGTGTGGAGCTGTCAATCATAGCAAGAGTGTACATAAACTTTGTTGTTAACGTCAAAGCAGGGTACTTGAGATGCATTCGTGCATGAAGGGGAGGATGGATAAACACTCCACCAGGCACCTGTCTCTGGGATAATAAAACTGTCAATCACTGGCTAATGTAATGTATTTCTGTGTGAAATTGAATGGTAGATTTGCATTTCAAAGGCTGTCAAGGGATTTGGAGCTCTTTGAAGTGTGCTCGGCCTTTGAGGAAACCCCTGACACTCGTAAAAGCTGCTGCTTTAAACACCTGTCTGAGGCAGCAGATGTTAGGGAAGGGAAGTGAAAATTTAGTAATTTTTCAGTCTAGTGCCTGGACTGCTCTTCAGCTTTCAGGCAGGGGTGCCTGTTGGGGGTCTTTGATCGGTTCTCTGTTGAGGGGGGGGAGGGGGGCTCTGATGGGGAGGTCTGCGAGAGAGTATGGGGGTGATGGTTGTAGGCAGTGGTTCGGGTCACCCTCAGGCATGTGTACTGTGAAGGGGTGACCCATTAGTCCCATGGTCGGGGGCGGGGGGAGGAAGCCCTTACTTATCGGGGGAGAGGAGCCTTCTGATGGATTTTGCGGGGACACCTCAGTTATGCACTGACCCCCCCCCCCCCCCCCCCCCCCCCCAAAGACCGCGTGAGGGAGTTCCACGCCTGGGCAAACTTGCACAAAAGCCCGCCCGGAGGATTTCCTGCAGTGGGGGTTGGTGCATAGTGGAAGGGGTTGGAAACTCGGGCTTCCAGCCCTTTAGACACCAGCGCGGGGTTGGTAGTGCTGAGGTTGCTGACGGGGGATTGGAGAAGGGCGGCAAACCCATTTTTCCCTCTGAACATAGAACTTACAGTGCAGCAGGTGGCCATTCGGCCCATCGAGTAAGCACCGACCCACCTCAGCCCTCACCCCCACCCTATCCCCGTAACCCAATAACCCCCTCTAACCTTCTTGGACACTAAGGGCAATTTATCATGGCCAATGCACGTCTTTGGACTGTGGGAGGAAACCGGAGCACCCGGAGGAAACCCACGCAGATACGGGGAGAACATGCTGACTCCACACAGACAGTGACCCAGCGGGGAATCGAACCTGGGACCCTGGCGCTGTGAAGCCACAGTGCTAGCCACTTGTGCTACCGTGCTGCCTTCTGCTCCATCTCCACCCCATTGGGAATCGTGATCAGAGCGGCATTGAATGGAGAATCCTCTCCAGTGTCCTGACCTGTATTTGATGCTCAACCATCACTGCAGAAAAGGATTATCATGGCCTGTTATCTCATTGCTCTTTTTGGAAGCTCAATATTTTCAGGTTGGCTGCCTAACAGCAGTGCCCGCACTTGAAAAGCAATTCATTCGCTGCGACTTGCTGTGGGACATTCTGAGGTTATGATCGGTGCTACATAAATGTGAATTTATCCTCTCAGTTTCTTTTACCTGAATGCACTATTAATGGATCTCTGTTGATGCTCTTTGAGAATTTTAATCATAATATAGTTACTGAAAGATAAACTATTAAATAATTCATTGGGATATAGCCACCGAATAGATCAGTGATGCATGCTTGCCTCTCATTTGCTTAAATCAACAGAACTTAACATTAATTCCCCCTCAGCCACCTCACTCAATACAATCTCAATCAATAGTCTAAAACTAGTATATTTAAGTAACATGTTTTCACAGGGTCTTGTTTTCGCTGACAATGTGATTTCAAATGAACAATATTGAAGGAATAAGCTAAAAATAGCTAGATTTTAAAGTCATTTGTTTTTTACAAATAAATCTTTTTTTTTTAATTTAGAGCACCCAATTCATTTGTTCCAATTAAGGGGCAAACCACCTGCCCTGTACATTTTTGGGTTGTGGGGGCGAAACCCAAGCGAACACGGGGAGAATGTGCAAACTCCACACGGACAGTGACCCGGGGCCGGGATCGAACCTGTGACCTCAGCGCTGTGAGGCAGCAGGGCTAACCCACTGCGCCACCGTGCTGCCCTATAAATCTTTTGTTGTGGAATGCCCGTGAGTGAGATTGGAGCCTCTGGGTGCAAAAACACATCCAACTTCAGGCCAGAAAGTGGCCATTTCATGAGATGTCAAACTTTAAGATGAATTTCTAAACACTGTGGAAATCGAGGAAGAAAGGAAGAATTATTTTAATTCAACCCTGGCTGGTCCAGCATTTATTGCCTATCCCTAATTGCACATGGACCACTGCAGTTGGTGTGGCGTGGGTAACTCGCCCAGTGCTGTTTGGAAGAGAATTCCAGGATTTTGCTACAGCGACAGTGGAAGGAACGCCGATATGTTTCCAAGACAGGATGGTGTGTGGCTTGGACGGGAACGTGCAGGTGGTGGTGTCCCCATGCAGCTGCTGTCCACACCTGTCAAGACATCACAAAATGCTTCAATAATAATCTTAAATTGTCACTTTACTATTGTCTTTACTATTGTCACAAGTAGGCTTACATTAACACTGCAATGAATTTACTGTGAAAATCCCCTAGTTGCCACACGCCGGCGCCTGTTCGGGTTCACAGAACGGAGAATTCAGAATGTCCAATTCACCTAACAAGCATGTTTTTCGGGACTTGTGGGAGGAAACCGGAGCACCCGGAAGAAACCCACGCAGACACAGGGAGAACGTGCAGACTCCGCAAAGTGACCCAAGCGGGAATCGAACCCGGGGCCCTGGCACTGTGAAGCAACAGTGCTAATCACTGTGCTACCCTGCCGCCCACAGCCAATAAGGCACTGTCATGATCAGGAACTGCGGTACTCAATTTGTACAGAGCAAGTTTTCAGAATAGCAATGTGGTAATGGTTAGATACTATGTTTTAGTGATGTTGGTTGTGGGATGAATATTGATCAGGACACCTACTCTTCATTGTGCTGAATGAAAGGTATTTGTGGAATAATTTCATCTCCACTTTAGAGGGGAAACAGTGCCTCGATTTGATGTCTTATTTTAAGGATGTATAGAATTTGCAACAGAACCAGCTCCACAGGTCTACGTTCCACACAAGTCTGCTCTCACCACTTCACCCCACCCTGTCAACATATCCTTCAAATCCTTTGTTCCTCATGTATTTGTCCAGCTTCTCCTTAAATGGATCCGTGCCATTCCCCTTAATTTCTCCATGCGATAGTGAGATTCACCTTTGTTGTTGTGTGAAGTGGTTGAGGTGATTAGCATGGATCAGTGTGGTGTAGTAATCTCACTGCCGTTAATTGTGCGGCCGTCTCGGCAAATTTGGGTTTGTGTAAACGCCTGAGTGGGATTGCAGAGACAGTCAGAAACCCTGCTCTGACTCCCGGAATATCTGTGAGCAGCAGCGGGAGACTATCAGTAGTCCTTTCAAAATGTAAGTAAAGAAGATGGCAAATAGTGGATATATACTTGAGAAGGAAACAAAGTAAATAGGGCTCTGGCGAAAGAGCAGGAGGCGTGGGCCTAACCGAGTTACTGTTTCAAAGGGCTAGTACAGGCATGATGGGTGAAGAGCCTCCATTTGTGCAGTAAAATTCTGCAGTTCTACAAAGGCAAATCCACCTGCTGTGGACTGAGGAAATGGCAGCTTCTGTGAGCCTAATGTTAAACAATTATTGGCTCTGGTTAATTGTGAGAATTAGTAATTACTGCTTCAGTGGTTAAGAAATTAAATCAATTTAAGTGCCTTGGTTCTCAGTCACTTTATAGACTGGGTACCTGCAACATTAGTGTGTTTTTTTCAGTCTCCTCATGTTTCATTACTACAATCTTTTTAAAGCAATCCTATTAGTTTTGTGTGATTTGAAAATTCTCGTTCTTCTTGTGTTTAATTCACTTCAATGGCCTTGCACCTTCCTATCTCCGTAACTCTACAACCCTCCAGGATCCCCGCACCCTTCGAATTAATCTCCACCCGTCTCTCCTCCTTTTAGGCGCTTCTTAAAGTCTACCTCTTTGACCTAGTTTTTGGGCACAATTATGTGGCTACGTGTCAGATTGTGTTTCTGGACTCTGAATGTTTTACTATGTTAAAGGCACTATATGAATTCAAGCTGTTATCATAGGTAAGGGAACATGAGGGCTTTATTCAGAGCTGTTACACTGGACCCTCCCCCACCAACCACCGGACCCCAACCACCACCAGACCCCATCCCCAAACCCCAACCATCCAACTGCCAAAACTGGACAAGATGAGGGTAGTGTGGTTGATGTAGTTTATGTAGATATCAGCAAAACCTCTGACAAGGTCCCACATGGGAGACTTATAAAGAAGACAATGCACATGGGAAACAGGGAAACAGATTCAAAATGGGCTTAGTTGTAGGAGACAAAGGGTGATGACAGACGGCTGCTTAAGTGACTGGAAGCCAGTGTCCAGCGGCGTACCACAGAGATCTGTGCTGGCTCCCCTATTACTCATAATTTATATAAATGACGTGGATGACTATGTGGGAGGTAGGATCAGTAAGTTTACGGATGAAACAAAGATTGGCCGGGTGGTTAACAGTGAGGTTGAGTGTCTTGGGTTACAGGAAGATATAGACGGGATGGTCAAATGGGCAGACAAATGGCTGGTTTAGCAGTGGGCTAAACCACTGGCTTGTAATGCAGAACAAGGCCAGCAGCGCAGGTTCAATTCCCATACCGGCCTCCCCGAACAGACGCGGGAATGTGGTGACTAGGGGCTTTTCACAGTAATTTCATTGAACCTTACTTGTGACAATAAGCGATTCTTATTATTATTAGATGAAATTTACCCTGAAAAGTGGACGGTGATACACTTTGGAAGGAGTAATCTAAGAGGAGGTATTCAATGAACGGCATGACATTAGGAAGCTCTGAATAATAAAGGGACCTTGCGCCCCAGACTTGTCGGGTTCTGGACAGCCTTCGAAGAGGCCCTGTTCAAGGTTGTGGGGGTGAGGGTGGAGCCATGGCCCGAAAGTGGCCGTCTTCAGGTTATCAGGAAAGCCAGAACTCTTCATGGGAAGGAGGGCCGATGCCCCTACCTTTGTCTCCCCTAATCGCTTGGTGAGGAATCCAGCTCGGCTGGCGGTCAGCAGCACCACCTAAAGCTGCGGACTGGCCGTCTGACCTATCGGAATTTCTCCAAATGGAGAAAATTAAATTTACCATCCGGGAGTCGGAAGAGGGCTTCCACGAGATATGGAGGCTATTCCTCATCTTGTTCCAGGACCTGTTTGTAGCCAGCAGCCAATATACCAGGGGGAGGGGGGGGGGAACCCACTGAGGGACAACAGACACCAATGAAAATGAGAGGGGGAGGGGGTGTAGGGGAGGAGGGGGGGGGGGGGGGGGGGGGGAGGGAACAAGGAGGCACAGAACCCAACCACACCCCACATGGGAGGGAGGGGAGGCACCCCATCCCCCGAATGTTTGTAAATACAAGCAACTAAATAAGAACAACTTAGCACGATGCAACATATGTATCACTCCGCTACCCCTTTATGTCCAGGACTGATGAAGCAGCGAACAAAGGACACATGCCAGATAGCAAGAAAGGGAGGGGGTCTCGGGGCAGTAGGGGGAGTTGGGATTACTCAGTGTAATCCCAACTCACTGGTGTGAGCTGTATCCAGAGCTGCAGAGCTCCAGGGCCTCTGGTGAACAACCCATTGACAAGAAACTGAAATGTGGAACACAGCAGTCAAAAATGATTGTTAATTTTACCAATGCAAATCAGGGTAAAAAGCCCATGGGCTGAATTCTCCGCCCTGCTGCGCCACATTTCTGCCTCGACCCGCTGTCGAGATTCTCCGTTACGCTGGCTGGTCAATGGGGTTTCCTATTGTGGGGCAGCCCCACGCCGTCGGGAAACCCCTGGGTGCCGACAAAACGGAGAACCCCGCCGGCAGAGAATCCATCCCCATGCGCATAATATGCAGGGAAGGACTGGCAAATAAAAGATAAAACCCTCAAAACCTCCAAGGCATTTGAAGACGAAGCTTGGCGAGTTTGAGGACAAACCTCTTTCAAAGGTGCAGCGAGAACGTCAGCCGAAGTCCTTAGCAGAAATGCAACATTGAATGACAACGCAAGTGAGATCGTCAGGACCAAGCAGGCTTACCTGTCGCATTAAAGGGAAACAAAAATGGTGTGTCGCAAAGGTCAGCCGGAGTGGGTCGTGAAGGTCGGCCAGCATGGGTCCTGAAGGTCGGCCGGCATGGGTCCTGAAGGTCGGCCGGCATGGGACCTGAAGGTCGGCCGGCATGGGTCCTGAAGGTTGGCTGGTTGGTAAAAGTGGGTGTTAACCCAGCTGCCTTGGCTCTGAGCTCTGCCATTCCTTTCCTGAACTGTTCCATCTATGTACCTCTCTCTGCTTCTTTGTCGCTCCTTAAGAGCTACCTCCTTGAACATGTTTTTGGCAGTGTATCTAATACCTCCTTTCACCTGTTTGAGGGCATTTAGGGATGGGCAACAGAGGCTGGCCTAGCCCACATCCTGTGAAAGAATCGCGACTCCTGCCGTGTTTTGCCTGATGACGTTCGGAAGACCCACCTTTGAATTTTCTTTCTGCATTAAAGGCACTATGCAAATGTCACCTGTTGATTTACCTAGCCCAACTCGTGCATAATAACCCTTCAATTTGTGTGCAACCATTTTGAGTTGTCACTTTTGTTTTAGAAACATTTTATTGAGGTATTTATGGTTTTATAACAGTAACAGAAGAAACAGTGTACATACAATTACATAGATTACATAGAATTTACAGTGCAGAAGGAGGCCATTCGGCCCATCGAGTCTGCACCGGCTCTTGGAAAGAGCACCCTGCCCCCTATCCAAGGTCAACACCTCCACCCTATCCCCATTATCCAGTAACCCCACCCAACACTAAGGGCAATTTTGGATACTAAGGGCAATTTATCATAGCCAATCCACCTAACCCGCACATCTTTGGACTGTGGGAGGAAACCGGAGCACCCGGAGGAAACCCACGCACACACGGGGAGGATGTGCAGACTCCGCACAGACAGTGACCCAAGCCGGAATCGAACCTGGGACCCTGGAGCTGTGAAGCGATTGTGCTATCCACAAGGCTACCGTGCTGCCCTAAATTATAAACATAGTGCAAAAGCCATCTTCCTCTCTCACAGGTCCCACCTTTTCTCACCCCCTACTGTAAACTAAACTAACCCCACAGCAACCCCCCTTCTGCTGATGGTTAATTTTCCCCAAGGAAGTCGAACGGTTGCCACCTCCGGACGAACCCTAACATTGACCGTCTCAAGGCGAACTTGATTTTCTCCAAACAGAGAAAGCTAGCCATGTCCGATAGCCAGGTCTCCGACTTCGGGGGCTTTGAGTCCCTCCAAGCTAATAGTATCCGTCTCCAGGCTACCAGAGAGGCAAAGGCCAGAACGTCTGCCTCTTTCCGTTCCTGGAATCCTGGATCTTCCGACACCCCGAAGATCGCCACCTCTGGACACGGTGCCACCCTTGTTTTCAACACCATGGACATGATATCCGCAAACCCCTGCCAGAATCCCCAAAGCTTCGGGCATGCCCAGAACATATGAACATGGTTCGCTGCCCTCCCACACACCTTGCGCACCTGTCTTCCAGCCCAAAGAACCTGCTCATCCAGGAACGGCAGTTGAGTTGTTGCTTTAACAGCGTTAAACAGTCTAGCCACGCTCCGATTAAACTAGTTAAACCCAGAAGAATTCAGCCCATCTGCAAGATGGAGTTTGTAAGCAAAGGTGACACGCTGCTTGAAGGTAACAATGTTTAAACCAGTAATCAATCTGGTTTTTTTTTATTGATCATTCAGTGGTAAGTTATGAAGGCTCCAAAAGCGCTGGAATAATAGAATGCGCAGTTGAAGTGGCAACATTTATTGATGTACATTGGGTAATGAGCAGAGTGCTAATTTATGTTTCAGTCAAAGTAACTACTTAAAGATGTCCCCTCAACACTCAGTTTTTGAATGCAAATATATTCGATTTGAACTGCTTTCTTTAAATCAAAACTGCGATTGAAGATTAGAGTCACTTTGGTTCTGTGTTCTTTGATGCAATTTATGTCATCAGTTCACGAGCAAACCTTTTTCATGCAAATTATGTCTGTCCCAATTTAAAAAAACTCAACTGACATTGAATAGCAGAAACCTACATTAATCATAATGATTCAATCTTACAAGTGGTCTGGAGATGGATTTCCCTCATTAACGGGATTCTTGATGGCACGAGTGTTGTTTTAAAAAAAATGCCCAGATGGACAGACTCAGTGGATTCTGATCCAATTGATAATTTGTTCTTTAATAAGGACCTTGTTGGCAAAGGATTATCTTTAACGCGGTTACAGTCAGTACAAATGTAGCATTTTTCTTCCATTGATCTAGTTATTAGGAAGGCAGGCTGATAGCTGCAATGAACCTCTGGCCCCTCTGACTTTATTTTGAGTAATTTACAAATTGTATGCTCTCTGAATTTGCTCACGACAAAACGATAGTCTCCATAAACAGATCCTCATTTCCTATTAACAAAACTAGACCCCTCTATGTAAAATAAACGGGATTGTATACCATGGGATTGCTTCAGTCACTGCATTACATATGGCATGAACTGCTCACTGCATCTTCTCACACTAAACAACAGTAAATATCACCTTGCCAGATATTAGCATTCAGGTTAAAACTAGCATTCAAATTTAGTTCCAAATAGGATAATTATATAGAGATAGAAAAACATTGGACAATAAAATAGGACTATTGATTTGTGAGTAATACTTTCAAAACAATAAGTCCTAAATCATCAGTAGTTCCTTTCAATAACGTTTGAACTGAGCCGCTGCTGACGAGTTATGGAGCTAACAACCTCATCTCGATGAAGAATTCTATCATATTAAGGTCGCTTATTCTCAAGGGGCGTCGCACAACTAGATTGCCAATTATTCCTCTCTCCCAATCTTTTAGTTGCTGCTGTGTCTCTGGGTCCTCCTCTCTCCCTCTATTTTAGATGCTGCTGTCTGTCTCCAGTTCCTCTTCCCTCCCTCTATTCCAGTCTCTGCTGTTTGTCTCTGGGTCCTCCAGGCTCCTAATCTTATAGGCGCATACAGGATTTTCAAAAGGTTTACATCCAAATCAACATCAATGACAGACTACCATTTGTTCAAATAAGCTGCTTGAGCAGTTTTCCAAGTTCCAGTGGCCATCAAGGAATTCTTGCCGTTGGGATGAAGAGGCTGCGATTTAGTGAGAGAACGGCTGAACCTGGGGTTATATCCCTCAAAGATGAAAGAACTGGCGCGTAATTCTCCCATTGGGAGACTAAGTGCTGACGCCGGATTGAAAACCAGAGTGTTTTCGGAGGCCGCTCCCTGCCCCCTATTCTCCCACCCCCGGAGGGCTAGGAGCGGCGCCGCGTCATTTACACGTGCCGGGCCTTGGCGCCGTGTAAATTATGCAGCTGGCGCCGCGTAAATGACGTCACCCGCGCATGCGCGGTTGCCGTCCTCCCCGCGGGCGCCCCGCAAGAAATGTCGGATGGAGCTTGCGGGGTGGCGGAGGAAAGGAGGTCCTCCTTCAGAGAGGCTGGCCCGCCGATTGGTGGGCACTGATCGCGTGCCAGACCCCTTTTGAGGCCCCCCCCGGTGCAGAATCCCCCTCCCCCCACCCACAGCCCCCCCCCCCCCCCCCCCCCCCCAGCGCTCCCGCGCTGTTCCCGCCGGCAGCGACCAGGTGTGGACGGCGCCGGCGGGAACCTGTCGTGTTGGGTAGGCCAATATCCGGGCCGGAGAATCGCCGCTCGCCCGATACAAACAGCGAGCGGCGATTCTCCCAGCGGCCAGCCGTGAATCACGCCGCGCCGGTTTGGGGGTGGAAGAATCGCGTGCGGGTGCTGGGGCGGCGTGGCAGGACTCGCTCGGCGCCCCGGGATTCTCCCACTCGGTGTTTGGGGGGGGGGAGAATTCCGCCCCCGATACAGGGAAATCCTATCTGTTGAGAAAGTAGACAATTCCAAATCCTCTTTCCCCCAAGGTTGTTGAACACATCACCAGCCCTTCGCCAACCTCATATCCCTGTCACCGTGCTCTACTTTCCCAAAACTCCCCTTTAGGAATTCACCTTTCAACCTGTTAACAAAGCTGAGACCACCACAGTCACCAGTCTGTGACTGTGACCACTGCCTACCCCAGCATCCTCAGTCTTTCTATAAGGCATGCTGCAGTCAACTAATCCATATTCCCCAACACTTTCCTTCTGTGTCCCCACTTTCTGGGGCCTGCCCTTTCTTAGTTCCAGTCTTAACCATTCTAACGTAACCATTGCACCTCCATAGATGTTTATTTTCGTACTCCCAAACTGTCACCTCCGAGTTTTCAGTCTTGGTTTCCATCGTTCCTTATTCATGCATTTCTTCTGGGAGATTTTATGCACAGATGTGGTGTCCCCGATTCCATTGCCGTCTTGGTTCCATCACACTATCCGTCTAATATTACACATATTGACTTCTAGTCCATAAGAATGCCATTTAATCCATCAAACCTGTTCTAGCTCTTAAAGAACTTTCCACTTAGTTCCATTCCATTACCATAAGTGTTATTGACTGATATAGCACAGAAGAAGGACATTGTAATTGAACTAGATGGTCTGCAAACTTAGTTTTGTGTTCAACCCAAAATTAAGCTTCAAATCCCGTATCTTACCCATGGTCAAAACTTCTCAATTCTATCTCTATCTTCACCCTTGCCTTACTCGCCACAGTAAGAATTCCTAGTTTTATAAGATTATAATTTGGTTACATCTCATATATTATTGTTTTGACTTTGTTTTTCAGTTATAGTTTGTAGATTTGGATGTAGCTTGAAATAATGAATCGGCCAGGTTGTTCATTCCAAAATTCTTCAGAATACAGATGATATTTAAGGACAAAAAACTTTGTCAGTAAGGGGTCTTTTGTGAATGAGGAATGCTGATACAGGGTTGATGGTTTCTCAGGTAAGAGAGAGTAACAGGCAAACAAAATAATGATTAACTGGTTGGGAAACTGAGAACCAGCTTATTTTAAGCGATGCCGATGCTTGGTTAGAGCACGATAAAGATCTTAAGCTTTGCTTTACAATTCATAGAAAGAGGCAAAAATGAAAGAATTGATGAAGATTACATTCTCTATCTGGAGTGAATGTGGGCCATAGCGTTTATTTCTCAGTTTGACTGTTGTCCAGATTGTGTGTGTACAAAATGAACTAAACGCAATAAAACTTGTTTGCAACTGAGTTGGTGTAAAATCCAAGAACCTTACACCACCACCCTCAAAACCCTCCACCACAATCCTCATGAAGATTACACTTCGTCAGTACCCTCTTCCAGCCTCCTGAGGTCCACCCTACCCCAGCCCACATGATATTCAACTGACCCAGATCTTCACTGCTTGCTTCCTTGTTTTTGTCAAGTTCAACCCGCCATTCTCCATGATCTCCCTGTTCTTCAACACACCAAACATGAAAAACGCCCCATTCCCTCACCCAAACTCTCAACCTCTTCCGACCTTCATTTGCTGATCCCCTGACACTGGCCTCTTATGCAGTCCTTCTGCTCCTCCTACGCCCAATCCCACAGCCGTTGGCTTGCCTAAAATTGTATTTTCTGAAAGTTGCTGAGAAGCTAAATAGAAAGAGAGGCGTTAAATAGGAAAAAATGGGTATAGAGCTCCCTTCCTTGTCATGTCACTGCTCTTTCTCTTGTCCCTGTTCCGTACAGGCTTTGGTCCAAGAGTTGATGGAAAGTCGGATTGTCATCAGTTAAAATGAAGACCTTCAGTTCTCCAGGCCTACTTGGATCTGGTAGTAGGGAGCATTCTAGGAGGTGCGTCAATGTTTAGGATGCTTCCCTGCAGCCACTGTTGGTATAATTCTTTTGGCTGCATCTCCACTTCTGCACAAAAAGGCCTTTGCAGAGGTTGATACCAGTCCTGAGGTGATTGAGGCACAGCTGAGACGGCCATGTTTCCCTGACTCCTGGAGGGAGGGCGCCTGTGTCTGTGGATGTCTTGGCCAGGTGTGGGCGTTATGGTGTAGGGGCTGGAAAGTAGGTAAAAGGTTGCCCTCGGCATGAGTCTCTTTATGGAAGAGCGGATGAAAAGGGTCACTGGTCTGCTTTGCTCATTCTTAGCCATGATGTGGAGATGCTGGCATTGGATTGGGATGGGCACAGTAAGAAATATTGCAACTACCATGTAAAAGACCAACAAGTTTATTTGGCATCACGAGCTTTTGGAGAATAGCTCCTTCATCAGATTCACTCACCTGATCTGGAGCTACGCTTTGAAAGCTCGTGATTCCAGATAAACCTGCTGGACTTTAACCTGGTGTTGTAAGACTTCTTACTGCGCTTGTTGTGGTTAGAGCCCTCACATAGGATATATCGTCAGCCAATCGTAGTACTGCCTCATAGAGTTGTAGGTATATAAAGAGCTGCCTTAATTCAAGGTTGTGCACAGCAGATGGAGACAGAACAAAGGAAATTGGACAATTTTGGCACTTGGACACCAGTTGCAAAGGATCAGGATAATCAGGACAATATCTGTTCTTTGCACCTATTGCCTTGATTCTGTGAGTAACAATTTGCCTTTTTTTAAATTTCTGCTTCATGCAGTTTTGATTCTCTGGTCCTTTCAGGTCTGTCTACATCTTGAAGGTTTGCAGACTTTCAGCACCCTTCGGACCAGACGCAGAGGTGGATTTAGACCACGTGGGGTCCTGCGCTCACTTTCATTTCTCAGCCCTTGGGATCAAGTTACCCCTGTTGCTCTCTCCGACCTCACCTGGTTGCTGACTCAGGCTGCCTGGCTACAGCCTCGCTTTCCCGACCCTCCTCTGCCCTGGCCTGGGGGTCGGGGTGCCCCTACTTCTCTTGAGACCTTCGCCTCGCTGCTGGCTCAGGCTGCCTGGCTATGGTCTCGCCTGCCCAACCCTCCTCAGCCATGGCCTGCTGGTCAAGTCACGCCTTTGCTCCCCTTGATGACCACCTCACCTTGCTCGATGACCTCTCCTTGCTTCTGGCTGCCTAGCTAAGGCCTGACGTCCTCAACCCTGGATCGAGATCAAGAAACGTGTTGCTTTCTTCGCAAAAACAGAGGAGATCTTCGCTCTGACTGCTGCCTCTTTTCCTCCAAATCACCTCAACGACTTTGGATCAATATTTTCCCGCTCTAAGGGAACTTGACCAATCAAGATTCGGATATCGCTTTGCATTGCTTGCTTATAGGCTCATTTGTATTTGTATTAGCAAATGCAGAGTTAACAGGCTCTGATTGGTGCTCAGGAACGGCCCACAGACACCGGCCAGCAAGGGCCTCCCCTATTGGTCAGGGCCCCGGGTCAGGGCACAGTGTTTCTTTATAAGTCCACCTTTGGATGGCAATGTAATCCAGAGTGCCGCTTCTCTCTGGGTAAAGCCACCCAGTATCCGGCCTATTCCTACTCTAACAATGTTTAAACTCGAACACAAGGGAGGAAAATACCTGGAACTGATCAATAATCAGTACTGAAGATCAGAAGTAACAGCACCAAAATGCAGAATGCGAGGAGCGGGAAGGTCAAAGACAGACTGGAAGAGATTGTCCGGAAATCTTCATCAGCACAGTCCTCATGTGAACAGAACTTATTTCTCTCCAGCAGATACGTACTGACCTGTTGTACACTTCCAGCATTTCCCACAACTTTGCCCTTTTAATATTTTGCTTTGTTGGGGGAACATATCTGGGCTTCGAAAAGAATCTGGGATCGTGAACATTTACTGATCTGTTGAGTCCCTTGGACCTCCTCTGGTACCTTCATTGCCCACCTTCACATCTGGAGAACAATTGAATTGCGTTTGTTTTTAAAAATTCGTCCATGGATGTGGGCGTCGCTGGCTGGGCCGGCATTTAATGTCCATCTCTGAGGGTATTTAAGAGTCAACCACATTGCTGTGGGTCTGGAGTCACATCTAGGCCAGACCGGGAAAGGGCGACAGATTTTCTTCCCTAAAAGACATTAGTGAACCAGATGGGTTTTTACGACAATCGACAATGGGTTTATGGTCACCTTTTTTAAACCTTTAATTCCAGATTTTTTTATTGAGTTCCAATTCCACCATCTGCCATGTCGTGATTCGAACCCGGGTGCCCGGAGCATGACTCTGGGTCCCTGGATTACTAGTCAAGTTTCAATACCACTACGCCACTGCCTCCCGAGCAGTTCCAACTGCTCGTATTTATTTTGTGAGTTTGAGGGAATGCATATTGCCATGAACTTTCCATTCAAACAACAATAATGAAATTAAAGCCCTTCAGGGAATTTATAAGGTCAGCAGGGGGTCGCCAAGTATTTTACAACGGGGTGGGGGGAGAAAGGTCAAAAGCCTCAAGACCTTTTGCTACAAGCCCTCACAACCATGACTGTTTGTGTTTTCCTACCCATAAGACCATAAGACATAGGAACAGAATTAGGCCATTTAGCCCATCAAGTCTGCTCCGCCATTCTATCATGGCTGATATGTTTCTCATCCCCATTCTCCCCATAACCCCTAATCCCCTTATTAATCAAGAAACTATCTATCTCTGTCTTCAAGGCACGCAGTAATTTGGCCTCCACAGCCTTCTGCGGCAAAGAGTTCCACAGATTCACCACCCTCTGGCTGAAGAAATTCCTCCTCATCTCTGTTTTAAAGGGTCAATCCATCTGCCTGAGGCTGTGCCCTTGGATTTTAGTTTCTCCTACCAGTCGAAACATCTCCTCCACATTCACTCTATCTAGGCCTCTCAGTATTCTGTAAGTTTCAGTGAGATCCCTCCTCATCCTTTTAAACTCCATCGAGTTCAGAGTCCTCGACCGCTCCTCATATGACAAGTCCTTCATACCCACGTCATTCCTCTTTGCAAAATGTTTGGTGATATCTTTTTGTGTGTGACGTGAGATAGGGAACATGTCCCAGTGCATGAAGCAAAGGGTAGTGTGGGTGGAACCCTGTACGTTGGGCCTGTGGAACGTCCTGACCTATAGTTGGTGAATGTGGCCACTCAGTCCTGAATAAAGGGGGCGCAACAGGCAATTAGTATTCCTCATTGTTAACATAGGAAATAGGCAAATGAAGAGGACAACACTAAATGAGTTTGCCTGCTGGCCTGGCCTTGCACATTACCGTTGTGGGATGGATGTGCTTTAGAAACACACAAGGGAACAAACAGGGTTCAATCATCACATTAATATTTAACTTCGGCAGGACTGGAAGGTGGGTGGGAATGTAATTTCTAAAATTTTTGCCTGCAATTAATAGTCACCTCTAATTAAGTCATTACATCGTAGTACTGGGTGATGTGAAGTAGGTCAAGGCATTCTCACCACTTCACTACCACCATGTATTCAACCTCTATGGGTTTGCAGTGCAGTATTTAATTGTTCATTTGTTCAGTGTTTGATTGTGTGTTTCTGTTGAGTCTTCTCTGTTCAGTGGGCTGTTAGTCAAGGCTGAGCGTTGTTGCTGAGAAAGAAGAACTAAAATGAAACAAGAAGCTGGTAGCACGAGAAAGTTGACATTTTTTTTTTTTTAAATAATTTTTATTGAAATTTTTCGATACAAACATTTACCCCTACTACATTTTAAATTATAACACAACAAATCCCCCCTGGCAAATCCTCCCCACGCCCTCCCCCGCGCGCACCCCCCCACCCCCCCCCCCCCCCCCCCCCCCCCGCGCTACCAGTCTAGCAACCAAACCGTTTTTTCCCTTTCTACTGATGGCCTCGGGCAGTCATTGCCCGCGACCCCCCGCTGACGTGCTCCCTTCGTTGCTATCCCCCCCCCCTCCCTTCCCCCCCCCCCCCCCCTTTCTCCCCGGGTTGCTGCTGTTTCGGCCTCCAGTTCCTATCTCTGATCCAGAAAGTCAAGGAAGGGCTGCCACCGCCGGAAGAACCCCTGTACCGACCCTCTCAGGGCGAATTTGATTCTTTCCAATTGAATGAAGCTTGCCATGTCGTTTAACCAGGTGTTAACACTTGGTGGCCTTGTGTCCCTCCACTGAATCAAGATCCTTCTCCGAGCTACCAAGGACGCAAAGGCCAATATTCCGGCCTCCCCTGCCTCCTGTACTCCTGGCTCCACCCCAACCCCAAAAATCGCTAGCCCCCACCCTGGTTTGACCCTGGTTCCCACCACTCTCGATACCGTCCCCGCCACCCCCTCCCAGAACTCTTCCAGTGCTGGGCACATCCAGAACATATGTACATGGTTCGCAGGGCTTCCCGAACACCTAACACACCTGTCCTCACCCCCGAAGAACCGACTCATCCTAGTCCCCGTCATATGGGCTCTGTGCAGCACCTTAAATTGGATGAGGCCCAACCTTGCGCACGACGACGACGAATTGACCCTCTCTAAGGCATCCGCCCATGTCCCATCTTCTATCTGCTCTCCCAGCTCCGCTTCCCACTTGTCTTTCAGCTCCTCTATCGATACCTCCTCCACCTCCTGCATTATTTTGTAGATGTCCGAGACCTTCCCTTCTCCGACCCAGACCCCTGACAGCACCCTATCACTCACCCCTCTATCGGGAAGCAAGGGAAATCCTTCCACCTGTCGTCTGGCAAATGCCTTCACCTGCAGGTATCTAAACGTGTTCCCCGGGGGAGCTCAAATTTCTCCTCCAGCTCTCCCAGGCTCGCAAACCTCCCCTCTATGAACATGTCCCTCAGTTGCCTGATGCCCGCCCTGTGCCAGCTCTGGAATCCCCCGCCAGTGTTCCCCGGGACAAATCTGTGGTTCCCTCTCAGTGGCGCCGCCATCAGACCCCCCACTTCCCCCCTGTGTCGCCTCCACTTCCCCCAGATTTTAAGGGTGGCCGCCACTACCGGACTCGTGGTATACCTTGTGGGGGGGAGCGGCCATGGTGCCGTTACTAGCGCCCCCAGGCTTGTATTGCCGCAGGACGCCCTTTCCATACGTTTCCAAGCTGCCCCCTCCCCCTCCATCACCCACTTGCGCACCATCGATGCGTTCGCCGCCCAGTAGTATCCGGAAAGATTGGGTAGCGCTAATCCTCCAATGTCCCTACTCCGTTCCAAGAAAATCCTTCTCACTCTAGGGGTGCCATGTGCCCACACATAGCCCATAATGCTGCTAGTTACCTTCTTGAAGAAGGCCCTGGGGAGAAAGATGGGCAAGCACTGGAACAGAAACAAGAACCTCGGGAGGACCGTCATTTTGACTGACTGCACCCTCCCTGCTAGCGACAGCGGTACCATGTCCCACCTCTTGAACTCCTCCTCCATCTGCTCCACCAGCCTTGAAAAGTTCAGCTTGTGGAGGGTCCCCCAGTTCCTTGCCACCTGCACCCCCAAGTACCTGAAGCTCTTTACTGCTCTCTTAAAGGGGAGCCGCCCAATTCCCTCCCCCTGATCTCCCGGGTGTATCACAAAGACCTCACTTTTACCCACATTTAATTTATATCCCGAAAAGTCCCCAAACTCCGCTAGTATTTCCATTACCTCCGGCATTCCCCCTTCCGGGTCTGCCACATACAACAACAAATCATCCGCATAGAGTGATACCCGATGTTCCTCCCCTCCCCTTGTCAGTCCTCTCCACCCCCCTGAACCCCTCAGTGCCATCGCCAACGGTTCGATCGCTAATGCAAATAGTAAGGGGGATAGGGGGCATCCCTGCCTGGTACCTCGATGGAGCCCAAAATACTCTGACCTCCTCCCGTTTGTAACCACACTCGCCATCGGGGCCGAATACAGCAGCTTCACCCACTTGATAAATCCCTCCCCAAACCCAAACCGTTCCAGCGTCTCCCACAGGTATTCCCACTCCACCCTATCGAATGCCTTCTCCGCATCCAGTGCTACCACTATCTCAGCCTCCCCCTCCACTGCTGGCATCATAATCACATTCAACAGTCTCCGGACATTTGTGTTAAGTTGTCGTCCCTTTACGAACCCCGTCTGGTCCTCATGGATTACCCCTGGCACACAATCCTCTATTCTGGTTGCCAGGACCTTTGCCAACAGTTTGGCATCTACATTCAAGAGAGAGATAGGCCTGTAGGACCCGCACTGTACAGGGTCTTTGTCCCGCTTCAGGATCAAGGAGATCAGGGCCTGTGACATTGTCGGGGGCAGAACCCCCCCCTCTCGCGCCTCATTGAAGGCTCGCACCAGCACTGGACCCACCAAGTCCACATACATCTTATAAAATTCCACCGGGAACCCATCCGGCCCCGGCGCCTTCCCCGCCTGCATCTGGCCTATCCCTTTAACTAGCTCCTGCAGCTCTATCGGCGCCCCCAGCCCCTCCACCCGTTCCTCCTGGACCTTTGGGAACCTCAATCTATCGAGGAAGTTCTCCATTCCCCCCCTCCTCCTGGGCGGTTCAGACCGGTACAATTCCCTGTAGAAATCCCTGAAGACCCCGTTCACCTCTTGCCCCTTCTGCACTACGTTCCCTCCCATCTCTCTCACTCCCCCAATCTCTCTGGCTGCATCTCGCTTGCGCAGCTGGTGTGCCAGCATCCTGCTCGCCTTTTCCCCGTACTCATAGACCGCGCCCTGTGCCCTTCTCCATTGCGTCTCCGCCTTCCTAGTGGTCAGTAGGTCAAACTGGGCCTGTAAACTGCGCCGCTCCCTCAACAGCCCCTCCTCTGGTGTCTCCGCATATCTCCTGTCCACTTCTATAAGTTCCCCCACCAGTCTCTCCCTCTCCTGCCTCTCCTTCCTTTCTCTGTGTGCCCTTATGGAGATCAGCTCTCCTCTGATCACTGCTTTCAGGGCCTCCCAGACTACCCCCACCTTCACCTCGCCCGTGTCGTTCGTGCCCAGATATCTCTCAATGCCCTTCCGGACCCTTCCGCACACCTCATCGTCAGCCAGCAGCCCCACATCCAGGCGCCACAACGGGCGCTGGTCCCGTGCTTCCCCCAGTTCTACCTCTACCCAGTGTGGTGCATGGTCCGAAATCGCAATGGCCGAGTACTCCGTGTCCTGCACTCTCGAAATCAGCCCCCTGCTCAGTACAAAAAAGTCTATTCTGGAGTACACCCTGTGGACGTGGGAGAAAAAAGAATACTCCCTCGCCCTTGGCCTGCCAAATCTCCAGGGGTCTACCCCTC
Source organism: Scyliorhinus canicula (assembly GCF_902713615.1). Lineage (NCBI taxonomy): Eukaryota > Metazoa > Chordata > Chondrichthyes > Carcharhiniformes > Scyliorhinidae > Scyliorhinus > Scyliorhinus canicula. The sequence goes on along the minus strand of NC_052147.1, from coordinate 14,086,470 downwards.
CCATCTGCTCCATGAACCCCCTTAGCACCTCTGCCGCTGCCGGCCTCCTATTCGTCCTGGAACTCGATCTGTCCAGCCCAGGGTCGAGCACTGTATTGAAGTCCCCCCCCATGATCAGGCCCCCTGCCTCCAGACCCGGAATGAGGCCCAACAGGCGCCTCATAAAGCCCGCGTCATCCCAATTCGGGGCATACACATTCACCAGCACCACATTCTCTCCCTGCAGCCTACCCTTCACCATCACGTACCTACCCTCCTTATCTGCTACCACCTGCGCCGCCACGAACGACACCCTCTTTCCCACCAAAATCGCCACCCCCCGGTTCTTTGCGTCCAAGCCTGAGTGGAACACCTGTCCCACCCACCCCCTTCTCAGGCGTACCTGGTCTACTACTCTCAAGTGAATCTCCTGCAACATTGCCACATCCGCCTGCAGTCCCTTTAGGTGTGAAAAAACCCTTGATCTCTTGACCGGCCCATTCAGCCCCCTCACGTTCCAAGTAATCAACCGGGTCGCGGAGCGACCCGTCCCTTTCCCCTGTCTGTTAGCCATGTCCTGTCCCCTGTTCGCCCCGGGTCGACCCTCCCCTTCTGACCCGTTCCCCATGGCGATGGCCCCTCCCCCTCTCTCCTCCCGTTCTTCCCTTCCCGTCCTCGGCCTTTCCAGCAGCAACCCGGTATCCCCCCCCCTGGCTAGGACCCCTCCTAGCCGCGGTGTATCCACCATCGTACTCCCGAGAGTCAGCTGGTTTTCGCTGACCCGGCTGCCCCTGCCACACTCCGACTCCTCCCGATGTGGGGGGGGAGGGGCCTCCCCCCCCCCCCTTGCCATCCCTCTCTGACCCCGCTTCAGCGCGGGAAAAGCCGCCATTGCTGGCCACACCCCACTCTTCTCTCCTCCCCCTTCCTCCGTCCCGCGCGCGGGAAACAGGGGAAAGCCCGCGCTTTCGCCCGGCCACACCCTACCCCGCCATCTTCAATTCCACCCCCGTCCCCATCCAAGCCCATAAAAAGCCCCCTTAAAACGAGAGGAAGAAAAAAGAGAAAAAGAAAACACGCATAACCAACTTGCACCCCCCCGTCCCGCCTCCCCAACTTAACAATATAACAATATAAATAACAAATCTCAAATAAATACATAAATACATAACTATGCCTGCATAACTAAATAACTACCCAATAATAACGTATTTAACCATCACCCTCCATCGAACAGAACAGTAACCATAACCCTTAAAGAACAGATCAAAAAGCAGTAAAAAAAAAAGCCCCCCCTACAACAACAATAATTAAGGGAAGTTGGCAACGGGAAGAGACACACAAAAAGGAACAAAGAAACCCCCCATAACACAAGTTTCAAAGAAACCAAACGATCCATCAACTTTAACCAAGTTCCGAACTGGCCTAAGAAACACATGGGCCACTTGATCAGTCAAGGGTACTCGGGCGGCCTCGACCGCCGGCGTTCCCAAGTTCTAGTTCAGGTCCAGCTTTTCCTCCCGAACAAAAGTCCATGCCTCCTCTGGGGTCTCAAAGTAATGGTGCTGGTCCTTGTAGGTGACCCACAAACGCGCTGGCTGCAGCATTCCGAACTTGATCCTCTTTGCGTGCAGCACCGCCTTCGTCCGGTTAAACCGGGCCCACCGCTTTGCCACCTCCGCACTCCAGTCCTGATATATCCGCACCGTCGAATTCTCCCATTTGCTGCTTTTCTCCCTCTTGGCCCACCTCAGCACTTTCTCCCGATCACAGAAACGCTGGAATCGCACCAGCACCGCCCTCGGGGGCTCGTTCGCCCTAGGCCGCCTAGCCATGACCCGATATGCTTCTTCCAGCTCCAGGGGCGATGGACCGGCCCCCTCTCCCATCAGGGAGCTCAGCATCTCCGCTACATATTTCGGGAGATCAGGCCCCTCCAGGCCTTCTGCTAGGCCCAGGATCCTCAAGTTCTTCCGCCTCATTCGAGTGTCCAGCTCCTCAAAGCGGCTCTGCCATTTCAGGTGGAGTGCCTCGTGCACCTCCACCTTTCCCACGAGGACCGTGGCTTCCTCCTCCCTCACCGCCATCTCCTGCTGCAGCTCTCTTATCGACGCCTCTTGGGTCGCCTGGGCCCCCATCAGCCTTGTGGTCGTCGCGTTCATGGACTCTAAGAGTTCCACTTTCAGCTCCGTAAAACACCGGAGGAGAGCGGCCTGCTGCTCCTCCGCCCATTTTCTCCAATCTTCTAGCGCGCCACCGGCCGCCATTTTGGTCCTCTTCCCCCGCTTTTTTCGGGGAGCTGCTGCTGCTTTTTTTGTCGCCCCACTCCGAGTACCGACCATAAAGTTGGTCTCACTCTCCTCAGGGAGCCTTCCCCCACCGGGATTCGTCTTTACAGTACCGTCGGGGCCCTCCAATCGGCCCTTAAACACCTTTGTCGCAGGAGCTGCCAAATGTGCGACTTAGCTGGTCATAGCCGCAACCGGAAGTCCGAAAGTTGACATTTTAAAGGCACTGTAAATCAAGCCTCTGTTTAGACATAGAGATGGGTGCGTCATCTCTGCATATATCCAAGGCGTAAGCACCTGCAAAACTTAGATATTGAGGAACTAAACTTCCAGAGTCATGAGGAACTTGCTAGTTGGCCCGTTGCTGCCTCTGCTGTTGTGTGGCAGTTGTGTATCTTCCTGTGAAGCTGTGGTTTCTTTTTAAGTTGGTTCTTGGCATTTCTGGCAAAGCCGGCATTTCTTGCCCGTTCTTAATTGCCCTCGAGAAAGTGGCCACGTTGTTGAACCACAGCAGTGAAGAGTTCAGTTAAGAGTCAACCACATTGATGGCCTGGAATCAGAGGGAAACCAGACAGAGTAAACAAAGCTAATTTCCTGCCCTGCAGGGGGAGCATTGAACCAAATGGGTTTTAACGATAATCCGATTGTTTTGTAATTAACGCTAATAAAACTAGCATTTTATTCCAAGTTTGTTTAATAATTTGGATTAAAATCTCCCATGCCGCCAAGGTGGGAGAAGAGCTCCTGACTCTGAAGCATTAGGTTAGGCCATTAGATTCCTCCTGCAGCAACATTATTATGATGTTGCTATCCCCAAATATGTATTTCAATTGCAGGATCTGAGTAAAGCTCGTGATCCAGAGGAAGTGAGAGAGAGGGCGAAGGGACAACGATAAATCGATACTCATCGCAACCCTTCAAATATTTAAACACCAGAATAAATTTTCCAATCAAGCATTTCTTGCGTTAAAACAAGTGTCCACAAATTTCAAGCTGACGAGCTGCCCTCCTGTGGCATTGCTCACAGCTCACGTTATCAGAGAGTCACAAAGCTTATCCTTTTAGCCAAGCCCGTTCTTTGAAAATTCGTGGCTCATGCACCGCCCCACCTCCCCATGTTGGCCTGGGCATTAAATGGGCATCAGCGGATCATGCACCCTGTCAACTATTTTCCTTTCAGTTGGCTTCAGCGCGAAGGAAAAATCGTTGAGGATGTGTGACCAGTAGCTGATTGGCAGGAGCCCAATGTGCCAGCCAAGGTTGAAAGTTCCGTCCATAAGAATGAGGAATGGCCCAGCCATGATGAGCCACGCGCTGTAGAGAGTCCGGGCTGAGAGGGAAAAGGATGCTTTCGTTTTTATTCCATCAACTAAAATGGAATAGGTTACTGGAGAAGGCAATCCAAGCCAGTGGTGGGAATGGACGCAAATAGAAATGCAATGCACTTCTGGGGTTATGGATTGACAGGTATTTTGATAATGTAGTGGCTGGGGTTAATGGTGTCAGTTGTGGCTTTGTTGGTAACCCCCATGCCTCTGAAGATTATGGATTCCAGTCCGCACTAGAGAGAATCGAGCACAAAATCGATGCTGAACCCCAGCGCAGTACTGAGAAAGTGCTGCACTGTCGGTGGTGCCGTCTTGTCAATGGGTAGATATAAAGGATCCCACAGCACAATTTGAAAGAAGAGCAGGGAAGTTCTCCCAAAGTGTCCTGGCCAACAGTCAGCTTCACCAGGAGCACGTTAACCAGTCAGGATCACATTGTTGTTTGTGGGAGCTTGCTGTGCAGCTTTTGAATATTGCATTTCTCACATTGCAACTCTGTACTTCAAAAGTACTTCATTGGTTGAGAAGTGTTTTGGGGCTTTCTGAGATGGTGACATATACGTTATAGAAACGCGAGCCTTTCTTTGCACAGAAACATAGAAAATAGGAGCAGGAGGAGGTCATTCTGCCTTTCGAGCCTTCTCTGCCACTCATTATGATCAATGCTGATCATCCAACTCGGTGGCATGTTCTCGCTTTCCCCTCATATCCTTTGATCCTGTTAGCCTCAAGACCTATATCTAACTCCTTCTTGAAAGCATAGAATGATTTGGCCTCAATTGATTTCTGTGGTAACAAATTCCACAGGCTCACCATTCTCTGGATGGAGAAATTTCTTCTCATATCAGGCCTAAATTATTTACTCCGTATCCTTAGACTGTGACCCCTGGTTCTGGACTTCTCCGCCATCGGGAACGTCCTTCCTGTATCTATCCTGTCTAGTCTTGTTAGACTTCTATCAGTTTCTATGAGATCCTCCCTCATTCTGCTAAACATAATCCAAAGCGGTATATCTGTTTTGTGGGAGAATTGCCATAGGACATTCTTGCGCTGTCTGCCTAGTCCTTATGGTCTGCCTAATAGTCACCCATTCCTTCCTGCCTGTCGAGTCTTTGTCTGCAGTGTGACCACTTCTCTATGCCTGCTCTCCATGATACACTCCACCTTGCGGATGTTGCACAAGGTCCACAGCTACCACACCAGCTCCAAAACTCAGGAGCTTCAGTTGGAGACACTTACGGCACGTATGCTGGCCCTTGGCACTGGAAATGTTCCCAGCTTCCCACATAGAACAGGAGGAGCACACCATTGCTTTGAGCTCTCCTGTCATGACTAACCCCTTTAAGTTAAACATTTTGGAAGATGCTTAAAATCAAACAATGTCAATTACTCTCAGAACTTTCTTCCCTGGTCCTCGTTACTAAAGAATGTATCCCTTACAACTATAGGGCACAAAATATAGACCTTACAAATAAGCGATAAAAGTAGTAAATACTTACACAACTGTACACTCCCAATCAGCTGTTTCCATTTGCCCCGTGTCTCTTTTGAATCCTGACATCACCTCAGGAGCTCCAAACTCCAAGCTTGCACTCCTCTCTGAGTCTCGCTCTTTCCCGTGCCCTTTTATCCTCCCGGTTCCGCTCTCAGTCTCGCTCTTTCCCATGCTCCTTTATCCTCCCAGCTCCGCTCTCCAGGTCTTTGAAGTCTTTCTTTCTGATCTGTGAGGCAGGAAGAAACTGTGAACATCAAAATGAACCTTTCCTTTGCTTAAAGATAGAGTCCTCTTTGCTTTCACTCTGAATTTGCTGCTGAATCCACTTTTGGTCACACTGACGAATCAAACCAGAGCAGCTGGTTAAAGTATGAATTTGACGGATGTTCTTTAGCCACACTAAGCGCTGGTCAGACTAGATGTTGAACTAATTGGCTGAAATGCAGGGATGTACAGACGGCTGGAGATGTGTGGCTTGGCTTTGTTTGAAGTGAGCTAATCCACTCCATCAAAGGCACTATGAAAACAGAACCTTTGAACCCCGCTGTTCCCATTGCGTTGACTCTCAGCAGCCGGCAATGCTGGAAGCCTTAGCTAACAATGGCACATCATTGCAAGTAACCAGCAGCTTGCCAGTCGGGATCTTAGACTGATTCTTTCTCAGAACCTGGAGCTATGTTTTGTTATGATGTGGAAAGGGTATCGGAACAAGATTCAATCGTAACTTTTGACATACAAATACTTGGAAAGACAGACTAATTTACAATGCTCCGGCGGAAGAGCGGAGTGGAGTGGAACTAATCTGATTCACTCTTTCGCAAAAAGCTGGCCCAGGCCCGATGGGCTGATGCACGCTTCTGTTAACAGTGGCAAATACAGGGCAGCACGGTGGCCTAGTGGTTAGCACAGCTGCCTCACGGCGCTGAGGTCCCAGGTTCGATCCCGGCTCTGGGTCACTGTCCGTGTGGAGTTTGCACATTCTCCCCGTGTCTGCGTGGGTTTCGCCCCCACAACCCAAAAATGTGCAAGCTAGGTGGATTGGCCACGCTAAATTGCCCCTTAATTGGAAAAAATTATTGGGCAATCTAAATTTATAAAAAAAAACCGTGGCAAATACTTACACTTGTGATGTCTTTTGGAGTATAGCAAAATGCACCACCCAGGAAATGAAAATGAAAAATGAAAATCGTTTATTGTCACGAATAGGCTTCAAATTAAGTCACTGTGAAAAGCCCCTAGTCGCCACATTCCGGCGCCTGTTCAGGGAGGCTGTTACGGGAATTGAACCGTGCTGCAGGCCTGCCTTGGTCTGCTTTCAAAGCCAGCGATTTAGTCCTGTGCTAAACCAGCCCCTTCAAGGATTGTGGATGGGAGAAAGGTTAATGTCATGCAGGAGCTAGAATGACAGGAAGTGTCTGCTGTTTTTCTTAAATGCTCATTCACTGGATGTGGGTACCACAGACAAGGTGGGGGGGGGGGACAAATGGGGCTTTATTGGCCATCCCTAAATACCCAGCGAAGGGAGGCTGCTTGAATCATTTCAGTCCTTGTGGTAATGATGCTTCCAAGGTGGAGCTGTCACAGTGGTGGGTCTGATGTTTCTGCCCATTGTGGAAATGGGTAATCAGTGTGATGGGTTCCAACCAACTACACTCCCCTTGTCCACCTGGGGAGTCAGGCAGAACAGGAGGAACAGGCGTCCTTGCTACAGGGTGGATTTTTAAAGGAATGTAATAGGATTTGAGCACAATACAGTAACGAACTCTTATGCAGGATAGTTCAGCATCAGTTTGCATCTATATAGCATCCGATAACATAATCGCTTCTGTGAAGCTCCTTTATTATCAGACAAACATTTTTCGCTGAACCTCATTGTGAGACTAGAACAGCTTGGTTAAAGTGCTAGTTTTGTAAGGGACAACAAAAGGAGTCCACACTGAGTTGTATAGAAAAACATAACTTATTTTTATGTCCCTAGTTCCCTACTGGGTCTTCTGTAATTGGTGCCTGACTGGTCGACTCCATTAATACAAAGGCACATGATCTGTGTTAAGGGTCCCCCGCCCCTTTATCGGGGGAGCTCGTATTCTGCAAGCTCCACGCGGTAGTGGATCATCCCTACTCCGTCAGACCCGTGCGGGTTACAACAGATCGGTTTTAAAGAGCATATTAAAGGAGGAAAGTGGGCTGAAGAGAGGGAGAGGTTTAGCGAGGGAAATCCAGCGCTTAGAACGTTGGCAGCGAGACGCAAGATGACCACAGATGGAGCCATTCACATCGGGGTTGTGGAGCACGGAGATTTCAGAGCATTGTGGCTCTGGAGGAGATTACCGGGATAGGCCATGGCGGGATTTGTAAATGAGGATAATCATTTTAAAATTGAGGAATTGATGGTGCCAATGTAGGCCAGCGAGCAGAGAATTCACTGCTGTCTCCAGTGGCAAAGTCAACCAGTCTTATACCTGGTGTGTCAAATGTTAGGCTTGGTATAGACCCACTGTTACTCTGCCCCTTAAAATGGCTCTTTACATCTAATGTTAGGTTCATACTCTATCGCCACTGTCTGTCTCTGCCTGTCTCTCTCATAAACCATTCCAAACACCTCCCCTTGGAGAAGTCAGTTGAACCAATCAGACATCACTTATGGTTTGTGCTGTTGGATAGAGGGTACCATCCCTTCATCTGCATGCAATTGGCTCAAGCTCCAAATGTTTAAGACTGTGGGCTGAATTTAGCATGCCCTGGAAAGCATGTTTCCTATGGGGGGACTGAAATGCACCTAAAATGGGGGCTGTTGTGGAGTGTAGAATGGGGCGGGTGCTCATCCACCACCTTTTCGCCCACCCTGAGCTCACCCCCCACCGTACGGGTGGTGGGGCGTTGGCAGGTGCCGAAATCAGCAGCCTGCCGGCCATATTTAAATGAACTAAGAAGGGTCAATTAGGCTTGTTATCAAGCCAGTTGAATCTGATAATACATAAATGTTTGGTGTGGGTGGCAGGGGGATTCTCTTTGTCTTTCCTACCCCAAGTGTAATAACGGGCAGAAAGGAAAGGGGGCGGGGGCTGCTGCTCGGGAGCTGCCCTTTGCCGATGGTGGAGTGGCACGCCCTTAGGTTGAACCCCCACTTCCTTCCTACCCACTCCCTCCCTTAAACTGAACTACAGCCCAGTAAGAAATCTGACAACACCAGGTTAAAGTCCAACAGGTTTGTTTCGAATCACTAGCTTTCGGAGCACTGCTCCTTCCTCAGGTGAGTGAGCTGTGCTCTGAAAGCTAGTGATTCAAAACAAACCTGCTGGACTTTAACCTGGTGTCAGACTTCTTACTGTGCTCACCCCGGTCCAACACCGGCATCTCCACATCCTGAGCTCCAGCAGACAGGGTAGCTGGACATTAGAGGTGATGTGGAAAGATGTGAACACCTTTAATTCCGGTACAGTGCTTTCTGAGACAATATTGTTTTGTGGGAAAGCATCTAAAAAAAATATTATTCCATTTTTGACCAGTGCGGACAATGAAGCTGTACCATCCAACATTCAGGCATTTAAAATCTCCCAATAATGGTTGATCTCTGCAGCCTCCCCACCCTCTTCATTTGGGGATGCAGAGGCCAGTTTTAACACTTGGGCCTTGCTCCCCCTCCAGAAAATAAAGCATGCATTTGCATGTATGTGTGTGCATTTAAGTCTGTGTTGTTTGTGCATCGCACAGTTATTGGGGGTGTGTCTGAAGTCCACACTGTACCATTACCTTGTCATGTAGGTTCAATAGTAAAATTGCCATGTATTCCTGAGAGGCAGTGGGGGGTAGTCGATGGGTATCAAAGCTGCAATACTGAATCATCGTAGACCGCTTCTCACAAGCTCTCACATCACGTTCTCCTCCCATTATGTTTCCTCAGGAATGTTTCACTGTAGCTGCACTGGATGAGCAGAAATGTCCTCCCATGAAATGCCGGGTAGACTGAAGCCATTGTTTGTGGTCCCCACTCCAAACATCTGGCAACAGACTGAAACTAAGTCAGTCTCATTTCAAACTTGGCGTCACATTTGACCCCCGGACACATTTCATAATATAATATCTAATAATAATATAATCTTTATTAGTGTCACAAGTAGGCTTACATTAACACTGCAGTGAAGTTACTGTGAAAATCCCCTAGTCGCCACACTCCGGCGTCTGTTCTGGTACACAGAGGGAGACTTCAGAATGTCAAATTCACTTGACAAGCACGTCTTTCGGGATTTTTTGTGGGTGGAAACCGGAGCACCCGGAGCAAACCCACGCAGGCACGGGGAGAACGTGCAGACTCTGCACAGACAGTGACCCAAGCCGCAAAACGAACCTGGGACCCTGGCGCTGTGAAGCAGCAGTGCTAACCACTGTGCTACCGTCAACCATATACCTGTGCTATCTCTATGACTGTCTAAATCCACTTCCATAACATTGTCCCACTTTGCCCTGTCTCAACTCTTCTGCCTTTGTTACTCAAGACTTGAATATTCCGACGCACTTCTGGCCGATTTCCCACTTTCTACCCTCCGTAAAGCTGAGGCCATCCAAAGTTCCACTCCCGTACCCCTATCACACAATTTTAAAATTCTCATCCTTGTTTTCAAATCTCCCTGCGGTCTCGCTAACCCCCCCCCCCCCCCCCCCCCCCCCCCCCCCCAAATCCCTCCTGTCTCTCTGTAATCTCCTCCACCATTTGTGGCTGTGGCTTCCTGAGTTCCAAGCTCTGAAATTTCCTTCCTCAACCTCTCCGCTTCTCTACTTTTCCTTCCTCCTTCAAACCATTCTTTGACATCCACCTCTTCACTCGACATGTTGGTCACCTGTCCTAATATTATCTGTCGTGGTTTTGTCCAGTGATGTTTGATAATGCTGCTGCGAATCCACTTGGGATGTTTTACTGTGCTACATAAGTGCAAGTTTGTTGTGTATAGATTGTGGCAATTGCCAGTTTGGAGTGGTTAGACTGTGGGGACTGGCATTATTGCCAATTTGGAGTGGTTAGACTGTGGGGACTGGCATTATTGTCAGTTTAGAGTAGTTAGACTTTGGGGACTGGCATTATTGCCAATTTGGAGTATTTAGAATGTGGAGACTTGCATTATTGCCAATTTGGAGTGGTTAGACTGTGGGGACTGGCATTATTGCCAATTTGGAGTATTTAGAATGTGGAGACTTGCATTATTGCCAATTTGGAGTGGTTAGACTGTGGGGACTGGCATTATTGCCAGTTTGGAGTGGTTAGACTGTGGGGACTGGCATTATTGTCAGTTTGGAGTAGTTAGACTGTGGGGACTGGCATTATTGCCAGTTTGGAGTGGTTAGACTGTGGGGACTGGCATTATTGCCAATTTGGAGTATTTAGAATGTGGAGACTTGCATTATTGCCAATTTGGAGTGGTTAGACTGTGGGGACTGGCATTATTGCCAATTTGAAGTAGTTAGACTGTGGGGACTGGCATTATTGTCAGTTTGGAGTGGTTAGACTGTGGGGACTGGCATTATTGTCAGTTTGGAGTGGTTAGACTGTGGGGACTGGCATTATTGTCAGTTTGGAGTGGTTAGACTGTGGGGACTGGCATTATTGCCAGTTTGGAGTATTTAGGCTTTGGGGACTGGCATTATTGCCAGTTTGGAGTATTTAGGCTATGTGGACTGGCATTAATAATAATCTTTTATTGTCACAAGTATGAAGTTACTGTGAAAAGCCCCTAGTCGCCACATTCCGGCGCCTATTCGGGTAAGCTGGTATGGGAATTGAACCCGCGCTGCTGGCCTTATTCTGCATTACAAACTAGAACTAGCCCACTGAGCTGCCACTTTAGAGTAGTTAGTCTGTGGGGACTGGCATTATTGCCAGTTTGGAGTCATTAGACAGTGGGAACTGGCATTATTGCCAGTTTGGGGTGGTTCGGCTATGGGAACAGGCATTATTGCCAGTTTAGAGTGGTTAGACTGTGGGGACTGGCATTATTGCCAGTTTAGAGTGGTTAGACTATGGGGACTGCTAGTTTGTATGGATTAGACCGTGTGGTGGATTCAGAACACTTACCCACATGCACCATGGTACATTTGTGATTGCTCAAAGGATATGTGTGTGCAACTGTCTGTCTTTGTCACGAGAAAGCGATCCAGAAATTGTGAAAACGGCCCTGGTTAGCATGTGCTGACATTCTCCTGGGGAGCCACTGTAAATACTGGCACTCTCCCGGGGATCCTCTGCAAATATTGACGCACTGAATCTGGGAAATATTCAAACACCCTTCGAGGGACTCCTGACTCTCTGGTGCACTCAAAATGCCCCTTCACAGTGAAAGCATTGAGAACAAAATGGAACTGCAGGCGTGTGTATCCTGTTAGGAGATGACTGGAGTGTGATGTGCCTGCGGAGTTGTTACCCAATTATGAAACAGCCCAGTGCGACTTGAGAAAAAGAGAGAGACATTTGTGGTTGGGAAAGAAAAAGGTGTGATTTAATTTTAACTATTTGCAGGGTGACGCAGTCAATTAAAACCAATTCTACAGCAGCAAAGACCTGCAGAAAAATCAGCAGATATTTGAATTAAGTGTGTGCTTGAAATAAACTAAATGGACTGTTACAGGGATTGGATCAGGGGCCTAACTCACTGTATTGGAATAATCACAGGTTATCAGTATAATGGAATACGGGCCAACCTGTGAAGCAAGTTGTATTATACTTATTATCCAGTGTTTTATGATAAAAGTAACACTGTCCAACATACAGCAAATCAATAATTTCTTCAGCCATACAGGTAAAGGCTCCTGCTGCAGAGTGTGAAACGTTATTGCCCACCTTACAGATTAAACACTCTGGTTTAATGAGGCGTGGCCAGTCTGATTTGTTCACCTTTCTGATCCTTGTCTAAATCTGCTGCGCTGCGCCATGCTGCCCAGCCCCATGGCTCAGTCAGTATATGGTTCGTCGATGCTCCCCAGCCCCATGGCTCAGTCAGTACATGGTTCGTCGATGCTCCCCAGCCCCATGGCTCAGTCAGTACATGGTTCGTCGATGCTCCCCAGCCCCATGGCTCAGTCAGTACATGGTTCGTCGGCTGCCTTACTGAGCTGTGCCGAACCTTGGTCTGTGTAGGCTGGTCAGCGATAGCAGGGGGTGGCGGTGCAGTCGGCCCAAGCCTCCTCTGCTTAGGGAAGGAAACGTTAACCTGATCGTAATGCTGCAGCTCTGCAGTGACGAGAGACGCAGCCACCTCGCTAACTGAGAAAGGCGATGAGACCAATTGGAGAAATGCATTGTTACGTTTGCAGTGCAAGGGAACAATGGGGTGGCCCTGGTGGTTAGGGCAGCCTGATTGGCCTCAGCAAATGTTTCACTCTTGATTGAAACTTGTTATGCACTGTAGCTCGGTGGCACAGCGGTTACCACTGCTACCTCACAGCGCCAGGGACCTGGGTTCAAATCCGGCCTCGGATGACTATCTGTATGGAGTTTGCACGTTCTCCCGTGTCTGCGTGGGTTTCCTCCGAATCTTCGGTTTCCTCCCACAGTCCAAAGGTGAGCAGGAGAGGTGGATCAGCCAGTATAAATTGCCCCTTTTTAACAAAGATGTGAAGTTTAAGTCATGGGGTTGCAGTGATAGGGCAGGGGAATGGGCCTAGGTAGAATGCTTTTTTGGAGGGTCTCTGCAGACCCAATGGGCCGAATGGCCTCCTTCAGCACTGTAGAGATTCTGCGATTCTATGATGTTTGCTGGAAGATTAGACAAACTCTAATATTGGTCTGGTGTCTGGAGGCTTTCTTTCTCTATGACTCTCTCTGACTCTGTGTATCTCTCAGTTTCTGTCCCTCTCTGTCTCTCTCTATCTCTTGTTGCTCTGCTGCCTCTTTCTCTCTTTCTGTTTCTCTCTCTGCAGTGTCTTTTGTGACAATTGGAAGATGTTGGGAAAATTAGATTATAAATGTAGTGGCTAATTTAAGGGTTAAAAACCTGAGGTTAGAATGTGTTTGTTGAAATGTAATTCTGTTTTGCAGAGCCCGGTGTTTTAGCAGCCAGCAGGTGAAATTAACAAGGAATGTGTTTTTCAGTCTAGGCTAATGGGCTGTGGTTTGACTGAGGAAGTCCTTGGGGAGTTAATGTCCTTTAGCAGCCTGCAGAGATTATTTGTTTTTTTAACTAGGGGAAAGTAGGCCATTGTATGGAGTTCGGAGAGGCAGTACATTTTGGAGAAGCTTTGAGAGAGAGAAGAGTTGAGTTCTGCTCTGCCTGACTCTGAATCCAGTTCTTTCCAAGTAGCTTAAAAGAAAAGGGTAATAATATTTTAAAGCAGAGCTGTCTCGCCTGAAGACAAAGAAGAGGCTGTAACAATCTAGTTGAAGCAGCTAGTTGAAGTTATTCAGCCAGAGTCTGCACCGGGTCCAACCGGAGCCAACTCTATTTTATAAAACAAGTATTACTCTATGCCTTACTAATTTTAAGATGGATTAAGAGCTGTATGTTTATTTTCTTGTTGTTTAATGGGAAATTGTGTTGTTGTGCTAAGGGATAATTATAAGCTTTTTTTTGGGGGTGTGAAGTTAAAAGTTTAAAGTTGCATTCATAATAAAGTTTTGCTTCAGAAATACCAAAACCGTATTTTTCATGCAATGACTCCTGGAGAGAATCATTCTTTCAACAGTCTTAAAGTAAACAAAAACATTGGGGTTTCAGACCAGAATCCTAGCCACTGTTGGGGTCTGGCCTGGTATCGTAATGCTTTATGTATCTATGTATCTATATGTGTGTGTGTGTGTATATGTATGTCTCTCTCTTTCTCTCCGTCTCTGTGTGTCTCTCTCTCTCTGTCTTTCTCTCTCTCTTTCTCTCACACAACATTGCTGATGGTATTTATGATTACTGTTCAGGCTGTCTTCATATTTTTGGAGAAACATTTCGCACCAGCACAAAACTCCTACAATGTGCGAGATGTTATTAGCCTCGCTTAAGCACTTCTCATTTGGTACTAGGTGTAATAATTGAGGAATTCACATTTCCATTTGATCTAAGAAAAAAAGACTTGCATTTATAGAGTGCTGTTCACGACCACCTGACATCTTACCGCGCTTTACAGCCGATGAGGTCCTTTTGAAGTATGGTCATTGTTGTAATGTAGGAAACGCAGCAGCCAATTTACACACAGCAAGCTCCCCCAAACCAGCAATGTGAGAAAGACCCAAAAAAATCCAGTTTTGTCATGTTGATTGAGAGATAAATTATTGGCCAGGCGCCGGAGGGAACGCGCCCCCCGCATCTGCGCAATTGTAGCCACAGGTTGTTTTAGGACCAGGCAGACGGGACCTCAATTTAATATCTGAACCGAAAGTCAGCGCTCCTTCGATACTGTGCTGGAGGGTCAGTGAGGAGTTCTGTGCTCAACCCCGCGTGTTAGCCTTGAACTTGGAATCTTGTGACTGAGAGGTGAGAGTCACTGAGCCGTGACTGACATACAACAAAGTTCCTGCATTCAAACCTACAATGGCAGACAGGAATAGACCCTCTGGTCCATCTGGCCTGTCATCAGCAATTGCCTTACCTTCTGTCACACTATCCTGACACTCTTCACCCTACCCAAAATGATGTGATCTCCTGGGAGAGGCATGTGAACAGATCAAAACCCAGGCCCTATATGGGTTTCAAAAGGAATTGTTAATTGTGTCAGATGTTACTCCTTTGAAATGCTAATGTGGTTAGAATTTTTAGAATCATCTCAGGCAATTATAGCGACTTCTGCTATGGTGCAGTGTTAAGTGCAAATGAGTCGATGGGCAGCCAAGAGACTGTCATTCACGCTTTATGTACTTAAGTGCTAGAAATTATTAATATCTTGATTGCCTGACATTGTGCAAAAAAAAAAGAACCTTTTGATTTTGAAATGAACTTGCCTTCAATTGAAAGAAAATCGAGGAGCATATCAAGACCACAGTCTTAGCTTTTTAGTTCTTGGCTTTGTATTTCCTATTTAAATGTGGCTCAGCAAACAAATCTGAACGGGGTTCGGTGAGGATCTTTACCTTTAACAATTCATCAGAAACATGGCAAGGGCTGGAGAATGAAATTGCTGCATTTGCAGGGATTCCTAGTTTATCAAAACAGTTTATGTATTTAAGTCAAATATTTCCGTGCGGTTCTATGCCTCTGTATAGTTATTTTACTTGTGAATAAATCCGACTGTCAGCTTAGCCTGAATGTTATCATCTGACCACCTTCTGTTTGCCGTCTGTTGAAATTGATAGGAGGAGGTGGTGGACTTTCATATGTGATGTCCATATGTGATGAAGCTTCTACAATGTTGTTGGATAGGGAGTTCCAGGATTTTGACCCAGCAACATGATGTCTTCTAACGCTACATTTAATAGGTCTGCACAGGAACATAGGGACTGAGGGGTGTGTGTGAACAAAGCGTTGAAGGTGACAGGATAGGTTGAGAAAGTGGTTAAAAAGGCACGTGGAATTCTAGGCTTTACAAAGAGCGACGTACAGTGCAAAAGCAAGGAGGTTATGTTGAACTTCTGCCCACATTCTCCACTTTCATTTTAAGGGCAGCGCGGTAGCACAGTGGTTAGCACAGTTGCTTCACACCTCCAGGGTCCCAGGTTCGATTCTCAGCTTGGGTCACTGTCTGTGTGGGGTCTGTACGTTCTCCCCGTGTCTGCGTGGGTTTCCTCCCACGGTCCAAAGATGTGCAGGTTAGATGGATTGGCCATGCTAAGTTGCCCTTAGTGTCCAAAAAGGTTACGGGGATAGGGTGGAGGTGTGGGCTTAAGTAGGGAGTTCTTTCCAAGGGCTGGTGCAGACTCGATGGGCCGAATGGCCTCCTTCTGCACTGTAAATTCTATGATTCTGTGAAGCTGTGTTTCAGCCTCAGCTGACGAAGTCTGTCCCGTTCTGGGCACCGCACTTCAGGAAGAATATGAAGGCATTAGCGAAGGTGTGGAAAAGATTGACCAAAACGGTTCCAGGAAGGAGGAACTTCAGTTACGGGAATTGATGGGAGAAGCTGGAGTTGTTCTTGTTAAAGAAGGGAAGGTTAAGGGTGAGATTTTATCGAGGTGCTCTCAACGTCACAAGGGGGTCTGGACAGAGTCGATAGGGAGGAGCTGTTCCTGTCGGCTAATAGGGCCGAGATCAGGGGAGACGGATTTAAGATGATTGCCAAACGAAGCAAAGGTGACATGAAGAAAACAATTGTTTTTACTCGGGGAATGGTTACAATCTGTAATGCACACCCTGTGAGGGCGGCGGAGGCAGGTTCAGTTGTGGATTTTGAAATGGAATTGGGTAAGGACTAGAAGGGGGAAGATTATTAGGGCAGCTGGATTGGAGAGGGCCTGGGATTGGCTGAGTTGTTCTTGCAAAGCAACAGCATGGAATTCAGACTGAATGGCCTCAGTTTGTGTTATAACCATCCTATGATTCTATGTGTACTTGGTTTTTGGGGGGGGGGGGGGGGGGGGGGGGGTCGTATTTTGGTGAGAAATCGTGGGAATGTGATGTGAGCGATGCCTGCCCTTTCTTTTAATACTTCAGGAATTTGCCTTGTCGCCTCTGTCTTTCAATGAGATAGCCTCACCTTTCAGGTTTCAGACTGTTGGAACTGTCTTTTTGCTTCCCCAACCCCATCAAGGTCCATCACCGTTCCGCCGGACGCCCTGCTCGACCTTTGCTCTGCCAACAGGGGCACGTTCATCAAAGTGGGCCAGCACCTTGGAGGTTTGGACTACCTGTTACCCGAGGAGTACACCAGCACCCTGAAGATTCTACATAGTAAAGCCCCACAGAGCAGTCTGCAGGAAATCCAGCAGGTCATCGAGGAAGACCTCGGCAAAGAGGTAATGTGGAGACTGACACTCGACGTTTTTATGTCTTCTATAGAATTAATTTTAACTGAAGGGAGGAGAAAGTGCCCCTCTCCCTACCGACATAGGCACATACACACACACCTGTATCCTGCTATTGTTAATATTTGTGTCTTTAATTAGTTCAGAGGATTTATCATAATTATATTTTAAGGTCTCGAGTGATATTGTTAATTTTGGTACTGTTAATTAAAACAGTTTGGAGTATTTATCATATAATTATTTTTAATGTCATGAGTGGGTCAAATAATGTGTTGGTGTCACAGAAATGACCGTGAAGCTGTCTCTTTAACACGATGAATGCTGGTAATTAGCTATTGATGCGTTGAAAATAAGCCACAGAGTAACAAGATCCATCTTTATAGAGGCTGCAAGATGGGAACAGAGAGATATAGGCGACATAAATTAGGCAGTGGGACAGACAGATGGAAAGAGAGAGAGAGAGAGAGACTGAGAAGTGGATGGAGAAGAAGCAAGCGGGAAAAAAGAGAAACACAAAAAAACACTTTGAGAGAAGCAGATAAAAAAAATAGTGGTATTCACACATCACAAGGCAGGCACACATGCGTATATGAGCACGCATGAGCTCAAACACACACACACAAACATACACAGTTATGTAAACCCACAAACACACAGGCACAAACACAGATATGCACGACGCACACACAAACACACAGATGAATACAAACACACAAATGTGCACACACACAATTTCCGTACATAGAATGAGATACACCGATCAAATGGGTCAGTTATGAGACCTGTTTGCGACCGACGCATTCTCTATGCATCAAAATGGCCATTAAGATTAAAATGCCTGTACTGTCCGCTCTGGACGTGGGAAAGTTGATTGCGCTTGACATGTGAGCGCAGGGAGGGAAACAGCAATCAGCCCCCAGTTAGCAGGGTCAGAGAGAAACCCGCTGGCCAGCCAGCGTGACAATCTGAGGGATATTCAAGCGGCTTTTGTCCCAGAACGCTTCCTTACCCTGTGCGAACAGAGGGCAGAGTCGGCAGGGGCTCTGAAGGGCAAGGTTAGAAGCTGCAAGTGGAGCTGTTTCAAATCACTTCGTTCTGATGCATCATTTTTTTTCGAACCCAAGATTTACGGGAGGGGAAGTTGTTTTATCCATTCATTGCTGAGGGGAGAATATTTTCAGGGGAGAAGGAGAAAGAAATTTGCCTTTAGATTTGCTTTCCATCGCTGATCCTCCTTTTATTTATTTGATGGGCTGGAGCTGCTCGTCGCACTTCACTGGTTTCAGCAGAGCAGCTGGGTAGGTTCACCATCATTTCACAGTAAGAGCACCCCCCCCCCCCCCCCCCCCCCCCCCCCCCCTCCGCCACACACACACGACCCTTGTTGTCTTTTAGCCTACTCACTCCTCTCGCTAGCTGCCTTTATCGTCATCTCTCGGCATTTTTCTGTGGGGAGAATGAACACAGAAATAGAGTTCAGAAGCTGGTGTGAATTGTATGTTTTTTTTTTGTTAAATGTCCCTCAGTTGCCGGTTGTTATTGGCAGCCCGTGTGCACAGGTGGGAGATGGGCTCTCGGAGAGCAGGGCATGGGGCAGCCCAAATGGCAGACACGCCAGCCGTGGACATTCCCTGTAATAGCAGACAAAAGCTTCTTTCCCCAATCCTATTGGGCTTAAATAAATGGTGAGATGAGGGTGGCATGGCGGTTAGCACTGCTGCCTCACAGCGCCAGGAACCCGGGTTCAATTCCCGCCTCGGGTGACTGTGCGGAGTCTGGGCGGGTTGCCTCCGGGGGCTCAGGTTTCCTCCCACAGTCCAATGATGTGCGGGCGAGGCGGATCGGCTCCGCTAAATTGTCCCTTAGTGTCCAAAGATGCACAGGTTAATTGAGGTTACGGGGATAAGATGGGGGAGTGGGCCTCGGTAGGCTGCTCTTTCAGAGGATTGGTGTAGACTCGGTGGGGTTGAATTGCCGCCTTTTGCACTGCAACAATTCTTCTATGTACATATTCGCACCTGAGTGAGCACTTTAAAGTGGTCCTGCTACTCCGCAGCTTAACCTGTCTCTACCTCAGCTGCTCCCCCCCCCTCCCGCACCTCCACCATCAACACCTTTCCCACCACTCCACTGCACCTCCACATTTGGCCCCACTGTTCCTGAAGATGTTGCCACTTATTGGGGTCATGTCCTCCATGTGGTACATTGTTCAAATATCCAGCTGCTCACCTTTGAGTCAAAAGCTTGTGGATTCAAGGCCACACCCTCGGAGACTTGAGCGCAAAAGTCTTGGCTGATGCTCCCCACTGGATTACTGAGAGAGAACTACCACACCATCGCATGCGCTATTTCTCAGCTGTTAAACCAGGGCTTGGTCGGCCCTCTGAGGTGAATGTGACAGGCCCCATGGCACTCTTCTCAAGGAGAGTAGGGGGCTTAACCCTGGTGATAAAAGTAAATTACTGCGAATGCGAGAATCTGAAACGAAAACCAGAAAATGCTGGACAATGTCAGCAGGACCGACAGCATCTATGGAGAGAGGACGGAGCTAACGTTTCAAACCAGAATGTGTCAGGACTTAACCCTAGTGCCCTGGCCGATGTTAATCCCTCACTCAACATCACAAAAAGCGGGTTATCTTTATCACATTGATATTGTAGGAGTTTGCTGTGCACTATTTGGCTGCTGTGCGTCCCAATGTTACAACCATCCACATTTCCAAAGGTCTTCCAGAGGCTGTAAAAGCACTTTGGGACTTCCTGAGGTTGTGAAAGGCCCTACATAAATGCAGGCCTGTCTTTCTTTTGTTCTCCATGTGCGAATATACCAGCCTGTTGAACAATGGAAGACAGAACCCTCCAGCTTGATAGATCTGGCGCCCGAGGTCCAAATAGTTGCACTGACCAGTGGGGGAATCAGAAGCAAGAATGGCCTAACCTGAGGCTTGGATACCAGCTGCGGCCTAACCTGAGGCTTGGATACCAGCTGCGGCCTAACCTGAGGCTTGGATACCAGCTGCGGCCTAACCTGAGGCTTGGATACCAGCTGCGGCCTAACCTGAGGCTTGGATACCAGCTGCGGCCTAACCTGAGGCTTGGATACCAGCTGCGGCCTAACCTGAGGCTTGGATACCAGCTGCGGCCTAACCTGAGGCTTGGATACCAGCTGCGGCCTAACCTGTGGCTTGGATACCAGCTGCGGCCTAACCTGAGGCTTGGATACCAGCTGCGGCCTAACCTGAGGCTTGGATACCAGCTGCGGCCTAACCTGAGGCTTGGATACCAGCTGCGGCCTAACCTGAGGCTTGGATACCAGCTGCGGCCTAACCTGAGGCTTGGATACCAGCTGCGGCCTAACCTGAGGCTTGGATACCAGCTGCGGCCTAACCTGAGGCTTGGATACCAGCTGCGGCACCAGTTTTACCACCCAGGCCGGGATCAGCTTACTCAGTACTGACCAGGGGAATGACCCTGCTGGCCTCTGAACCTGCACAGTTAAATACAAAACCAGGCAGTACATCTCAACGGAGCTCTCCGGGAAATTAGAGGCGGTCCACCTTTCATCCACCACTTAGTTTATCCGGAAAATGAATTGGGAGGTTATGAGTATAGAGCAGAGGAGGGATTGGGATGAATTGGACAGCTCTTTCAATGAGCCAACATGGGCATAATGGGGCAGACTGGCCTCCTTCTATGCTGTATCATTAAGAACAAAAGAAATAGGAGCAGGAGTAGAGCATACGGCCTGTCAAGCCTGCTCCGCTGTTCTATATGACCGTGATTGATCCTCAGCTTCAACATCACTTTACCGCCCATTGTCCGTAACCCAAGATTCTCCGAGAGAACAAAATTATGGCTGTCTCAGCCTTCAATATATCCAATGATGGAGCTTCCACACCCCTCTGGGGTGAAGAACTCCAAAGATTCGCAAATCTTTGAAGAAATTCTTCCTCAGCTCACTCCAAAATGATTAGCTACTTACCCTAAGGTGGTGCTCCGATGTTCCCCAGCCAGAGGCAGGCAATCTCTCAGTGTCCGCCCTGTCAAGAATCTTGTATGTTTCAGTGAGATCACCTCTCATTCTTCTAAACTCCAGAGACGCAGACCCGATTTACTCCGCCTTTCACCATGGGACAACCCTCACATCCCAGGAAGCAATCTAGCGAACCTTCACTTTACCATCTCAAATACAAGTCTATTCTTCCTTAAATATGGAGGAAAACTGCACACAGTGCTCCAGGTGTTATCTCCCCAAAGCCCTATATATTTGTTTTTGCTTCCTTTACTAGGTATATGCTCAAAGCGCTACTAAATTTGTCAATTTTGTAAAATTATGCTGACTTTCTCTGACCATCGCATGATTTTTCTAAGTGCATCGTTAAGATGTAGACCACCAGATCCTGTGAATTTTTGGGATTTTAGTTCCTAAGATTTCTCCAGTACTTTTTCTCTGGTAATATTAATTACTTTGTGGTCCTCACTTGTATTAGCCCCTAGGTTTTCCTCTGACATGTAATTTGTGCCTTCAACTGTAAAGATGGGACAAATATTTGTTCAATGACTCTGCCAATTCCTCATTTTTCTGAGGTAATTTCCCCTGTCTTTGCTTTTAAGAAACAAATGTATACTTTAGCTACTCTCCTCCTTTTTCAGGTATTTGTAAAGACTCTAACAATCAGTTTTTATATTCCTGGCTAATTTACTCTGTCTATTGTTTTCCCATTTGATTAAATGTTTTTGTGGCCCTTTGCTAGTTTCTAAAATACTTCCAATCCTCAAGCTTAACACATTTTTGCCACAGTATAAGTCCCTTCTTTTAATCTAATGTTATCCTTAACTTCCTTAGTAAACCTTGCTGTTTTATTTTCAATGGAATGTATTTCCATTGAACAGTTTGAATTGTTTCTTAATTTGTCTCTCTGTTTATTCGCTATCATGCTTTTAAAACTATTCACTCAATTGTAGCCAGCTCTCCACTGCCCCGCCCCCACCCCCCAATACTATCTAGTTACCATTAATTACGTTTAAGATTCCTACTTGAGACGTGCATGTCACTCTCAAAACAAGTCAACAGAGTTTGTCCACAGGTTTGATTGTGATAAAAGCCTGTCGATCAAACAAGACAGAAGAAGGCCATTTGGCCCATCATGCCTGTGACATCAAATTTCCCTTCCCCAGGTCAAAATATAATCACCACAGAACATCCAAAAAATACTTTGTGGACGTTTGATGTGTTATCAATGCTGTGTAAAATAAGTAGAATCAAGGGGTGCAATTCTCTTGAAAGATTTCTAAGTGTTGTAGTGAGCGGGAATTGCCCCGAGCTTCCTGGCGCTCAGCCAAACGAGGCTTCCATGCAATTCAACGTTAATTGGTCCACTTAATGAGCCTCATGGCATTTTCATCCCAAATGATTGCTTGGCAACTGATTCACTGGGACTGCGCTCGCCAGCCCCCCGCTAACAAGGTCGAGCAGCACTTAAGCTGCACTTGCTCAGCCAGCTCACAACAAATGGCACTGAGGAGACCAGGCCCAAGATTCGGGGATGCTGACCTGGGAAGGCTCCTGGATGTGGTGGAGGCCAGGATGGATGTCTTGTTCTCGGAGGGTGAGCCACAAGGTAGCCAGTGCTGCCTGGCATGAGGTGGCGGCAGCAGTCAGCTCGGGCAGTGTGACCAGGAGGACTGACCAGCAGTGTAGGAAGAAGGCCAACAATCTACACCGGGCAGCACGAGTGAGTAGACACCAATGCCCCCCCCCCCCCCCCCACCTCCCTCCGACATGTCTCCAGCACTCACCCCCCCCCCCCCTTCACGGGGGCATCCACCCCCCCACTCCTCCTTCAACTCCCCCAACCCTTCCTCCACTCCCTCCCCTCTTCAAACCTTGCCAAACCCCTCCTTCACTCTCCTCTCCCCCCACCACTGTGAACCACGCATGTGGCTAACGATGTCCTCTCTGTATCTCCTCAGGAAAATCTCTCCCACAATCAACAGGAAAGGGGCCAGACTGGCATTGGGGTGCGGGACATCAGAATCTTCAGCTCTTTCGAGGAGCGTGCTCTGAAGGTGACTGGTGTCGGCGAGTACAAGGCAGTCACCAACGTGGAGGCTGGCGGACGCCGCAGAGGTGAGGAACCACCGGGCTCCACCTGGAAGACCTGTCAAACGCGAGTAGTGATTGCCTTGTTGACTGACTATCTCTCCCACTGACCACATGTCCATTCTCCCACAGGTCCTCCAGCCGACGGGGCCTGCCCATCTATGGTGGCCCCCTCTCCAGCCTCCCAGGACAACACCTCTGAGGAGAGCTCCGAGGATGCAACCATGGTCACGGCACAGCCGTCAATCCCACCTTCCACCAGCGCAGAGCCGGAACCCGTGGGCAATATGAGTGGTCAAGCATCTGGGGTACAACCTGGTGAGTACCACACTGCTGCTGATGTACAAGAGGCAGGAACTCCCAGTCGGAGGGCTGCTGGATCCCAGAACCCAGCTGGGTCCCAGCCTGATGCGGTGTGGATTACCCGGAGCTGATGGAGACGTTAGGGAGCGGCGGCAGGGACTCTCAGAGGGAGATGTCAGCATCGCTCCAGCAGATCCATAGTCCATTGGAGGAGTCCTGGAGCTATGGGTGCAGGAGATGGCGCCAGCAATGCGTGGCACTGAGGGCAACATTTCTAGAATGGCGACCGCAGTGGAGAGCTTGGTGGATGGCGTTGGCACCATGAGTGAAGGTCTCCAAGGTGTTGCACAGTTGGTGATGGCCATGGCTGAGGGTCTCAGCAGTATGTCTGCCTCACTGGGAGATGTCACCCAGTACCAGGCCTACCTTGCTCAGAATAATTCATTGGGCGGAGGCACGTACATTGGGATAGCCCAATGGGGGAGACGGTGGCCTCTTGGTATTGTTGCTGGACCAGCAATCCGGAGGCCTCGGCTAATAATCCTAGTACAGGGGTTCAAGTCCCACAGCGGCAGCTGGTGGAATTTAAACTCAATGACATGAAAGCTAGTCTCAGTAATGGTGACCACCACAACTACTGCAATTGTTGTTAAAAAACAAACAATCTGGTTCACTAATGTTCTTTCCTGAAGGGAATCTGCCCACCTTACCTGGTCTGGCCCACATGTGACTCCAGACCCACAGCAATGTGATTGACTCTTAACAAGCTCCTGAAATGGCCTAGCAAACCACTCCGTTTAAGGGCAATTAGTGATGGGCAACAAATGCTGGCCGAGCCCAGCAACGCCCACATCCCATGAAAACAATAAAGAGAAAGGAAATGCCAATGGTGGCCAGTTAGGGAGGAGCCAGGATTCAACAAGAATATTTGGTGTTGGGCCAGGCGCCATGTTTCCTGATCTGGTGTTCCTCTCCCAATCATTTTCCAGTCGCTGTACTCCTAGTGCTAATTATTTTGATGTGCCATCGAAGAGGCGTGGTCGCAACTATATTGATAATAAATGCATAATTATAACACAGCCTGGCTTTGAAAAAATTCGGGGTCTTAAAGAAAAATCAGAAAGATGTGATAACATTGAAAAGAACAACCTGCCTGGGACGGATTGGCATAGATGTCTCTAATCTCAAATCTGCAACACAATTGGCGTTTTACAGACACCACAGTACAAAAGGAATGATTCACTCGTTGACCTAATGGTCACAGGGATGGAGAGGGAGAAGAATCCCTGTTACATTTTAGAATGAAGATTGAGGGCTGGGGAGTCACTAGCTCTGACCAGCATTTCAGGCCCTCTTAAGTCATCTGAAGAAGAGATCATGGACAGCATTAGCTCCATGCAGACGGGGAAGGCGCCGGGACCGGACGGATTCCCGGCGGACTTCTACAAACAATTCGCGACAGCGCTGGCCCCGCACCTGCGGGAGATGTTCACAGACTCGCTAGCTAGGGGCACACTCCCACCCACGTTAGCACAGGCCTCAATCTCGCTGATACCTAAGAAGGACAAAGACCCAATGGAATGTGGGTCATACAGACCCATATCTCTGCTGAACGCAGACGCCAAAATACTGGCCAAAATCCTAGCCAAAAGGCTAGAAGACTGTGTACCTGAGGTGGTCACAGAGGACCAGACGGGCTTCGTCAAAGGTAGACAGCTTACCGCGAACATCAGGCGCCTGCTGAACGTGATAATGACCCCCTCCGGGGAGAGAACACAAGTGGTGATCGTCTCCCTGGACGCAGAAAAGGCCTTCGACAGAGTCGAATGGAAATACCTCATAGAGGTACTGGAGCGGTTCGGGCTTGGAACAGGGTTCACCGCTTGGGTAAAGCTCCTATACAATGCTCCCATGGCATTACGGAGTGTACGGACCAACAATACCAACTCCCAATACTTCCAGCTGCACAGGGGCACCAGACAAGGATGCCCACTGTCCCCGCTGCTGTTCGCACTAGCAATCGAACCGCTAGCAATCGCACTCAGGGCAGCAAAAAATTGGAGGGGGATCCGAAGGGGAGGTAGAGAGCACAGAGCCTCACTCTATGCGGACGATCTTCTCCTCTATATCTCGGACCCACAAAGCAGCATGGACGGAATCATTGCGCTCCTGAAAGAGTTTGGAGCCTTCTCGGGCTACAAACTCAACATGAGCAAAAGTGAGATCTTCCCAGTACACCCGCAAGGGGGGGGGGGGGGGGGGCAGCACTAAAGGGGCTGCCGTTCAAACAAGCCCGACACAAATTCCGCTACCTGGGGATCCAAATAGCCCATGACTGGAAAGGGATCCACAAATGGAACCTCACCAGCCTGACGGAGGAAGTTAAAAAGGACCTGCAAAGATGGAACACACTCCCGCTCTCCCTCGCGGGGAGAGTCCAGACGATCAAAATGAACGTACTGCCCAGGTTCCACTTCCTGTTTAGATCCATTCCGATCTACATCCCCAAGGCCTTTTTCAAAGCGCTGGACAAACTTATCATGGCGTTCGTATGGGGGGGTAAAAATTCTAGGATCCCAAAGAAGGTCCTACAGAAAACAAAATCCGGGGGGGGCTAGCCCTCCCGAATCTACAATTCTACCACTGGGCGGCAACAGCCGAGCGAGTAAGGGGATGGATCCAGGAGCCAGAATTGAGTGGGTGCGTGCGGAGGAGGCCTCCTGCATGGGGACCTCCCTCCGGGCCCTCGCCACGGCAGCACTCCCATCCCCACCCTAAAAACACTCCAGCAGCCCAGTGGTGACAGCCACCCTCCAATCCTGGAACCAACTGCGGCAGCAATTTGGCCTGACCAAAATGTCGGACAAGGCTCCCATCTGCAACAACCATAGGTTCACACCAGCACGGATTGACGCCACCTTCAAAAGGTGGAGGCAGGACGGGGGGACACTGACAGTCAGGGACCTATACACGGACGACAGGATCGCAACACTGGACGAACTGACAGAGAAATTTCAGCTAGCTGGGGGGAACGAGCTACGGTACCTGCAGCTCAAAAACGTCCTAAGAAAGGAGACAAGGATGTACCCACAACCGCCACGACAGACTCTACTGGAAGACCTACTGGACGCAAGTATCCTAGAGAAAGGGAACTGTAGCGACATGTATGACCGACTGGTAGAAAGGGACGACACCGTACGGACGCAACAAGAAGGAAATGGGAGGACGACCTGGGGATGGAGATAGGGTGGGAACTCTGGAGCGAAGCACTGCGTAGGGTCAACTCCACCTCCACGTGCGCAAGGCTCAGCCTGACGCAACTAAAAGTGGTACATAGAGCCCACTTAACGAGAAACCGTATGAGCAGGTTCTTCCCGGAGGTGGAGGACAGATGTGAACGGTGCCAAAGAGGCCCGGCCAACCACGCCCACATGTTCTGGTCTTGCCCCAGACTTGTGGATTACTGGACAGCCTTCTTCGAGGTTATGTCCAAAGTGGTGGGGGTGAGGGTGGAGCCATGCCCGATAGTGGCGGTCTTCGGGGTTTCAGACCAGCCAGATCAGATCTATTCCTGGGGAGGAGGGCGGACGCCCTTGCCTTTGCCTCCCTGATCGCCCGCTGTAGAATCCTGTTTGGCTGGCGGTCAGCAGCACCACCCAGAGCTGCAGACTGGCTGTCCGACCTCTCGGAATCTCTCCAAATGGAGAAAATCAAATTCGCCATCCTAGGGTTGGACGACGGCTTCCATAGAACGTGGGAGCCATTTATGCAATTGTTCTGGGACCTGTTTGTGGCCAACGTACAAAAGGAAGAATAGCTGGGTGGCCAAGAACCAGGGAAAATGGACGGGAATCGGGGGAAGGTAGCCGGGGGGGGGGGGGGGGGGGGGGGTGTTACGGTTTCGTTATGGGGGTTTGATGGCAAGCTAAGGCCCAAAACCAAACTATAAATAAATGCCAATAAACATGTGCCTCGGCCATATTGGGGAATGTAGAATATGTGTGCTGGCTAAAGGGGGTGGCCACAATTGTTGTTATAAAGATGCTTACCTGTAAATATACAGTCTCTGTTCTATTCTCAGAGATCAGTTTCAACACCTGTTTAATGACTGTCAGATAGAACGTTCTGCTGCTTGGAGAGGACCCTCATTGTTTCCTCTTTGCATGAATTCTCAGCGTACGCTGAACTGCCAAGCAGAAAATAGACTGAAACCCAACTTAATTGCAATTAGCCTTTTGTTTACACTTTGCTTCTTAGCTGTTCATTTCCTTATGAAATAACAAAGAACAAAGAAAATTACAGCACAGGAACAGGCCCTTCGGCCCTCCCAGCCTGCGCCGATCCAGATCCTTTATCTAAACCTGTCTCCTATTTTCCAGGGATCTACTTCCCTCTGTTCCCCGCCCGTTCATATACCTGCTAGATGCATCTTAAATGATGCTGTCGTGCCCGCCTCTACCACCTCCACTGGTAAAGCGTTCCAGGCACCCACCACCCTCTGCGTAAAAAACTTTCCACGCACATCTCCCTTAAACTTTCCCCCTCTCACTTTGAAATCGTGACCCCTTGTAACTGACACCCCCACTCTTGGAAAAAGCTTGTTGCTATCCACCCTGTCCATACCTCTCATAATTTTGTATACCTCAATCAGGTCCCCCCTCAACCTCCGTCTTTCCAATGAAAACAATCCTAATCTACTCAACCTTTCTTCATAGCTAGCACCCTCCATACCAGGCAACATCCTGGTGAACCTCCTCTGCACCCTCTCCAAAGCATCCACATCCTTCTGGTAATGTGGCGACCAGAACTGCACGCAGTATTCCAAATGTGGCCTAACCAAAGTCCTATACAACTGTAACATGACCTGCCGACTCTTGTACTCAATACCCCGTCCGATGAAGGCAAGCATGCTGTATGCCTTCTTGACCACTCTATCAACCTGCGTTGCCACCTTCAGGGTACAATGGACCTGAGCTCCCAGATCTCTCTGTACATCAATTTTCCCCAGGACCCTTCCATTGACCATATAGTCCGCTCTTGAATTTGATCTTCCAAAATGCATCACCTCGCATTTGCCTGGATTGAACTCCATCTGCCATTTCTCTGCCCAACTCTCCAATCAATCTATATTTTGTTGTATTCTCTGACAGTCCTCCTCGCTATCTGCAACTCCACCAATCTTAGTATCATCTGCAAACTTGCTAATCAGACCACCTATACCTTCCTCCAGGTCATTTATGTAGATCACAAACAATAGTGGTCCGAGCACGGATCCCTGTGGAACACCACTAGTCACCCTTCTCCATTTTGAGACACTCCTTTCCACCACTAGTCTACTACTAACTCCACTACTACTAACTACCACTAACTCAGAGTCAGGGACGTTTGGACAGCGACTCGGAAGCAGGGGAGTTGTTGATTCTGGAAGTTCCTACGTCGGTCCATGTGCCAGGACTTTCATAGGGTCCCGATACACATCTTCAGTTGGCTATCTCACTCCCGATGATTTGGAGACTGGAAGATTTGGCCCCTAGTGATAAAAACCACAGGGACATTAGAAAACCCCAGTTTAGATTATAGATTATAGAATTTACAATGCAGAAGGAGGCCATTCGGCCCATCGAGTCTGCACCGGCTCTTGGAAAGAGCACCCTACCGAAGGTCAACACCTCCACCCTATCCCCCTAACCCAGTAACCCCACCCAACACTAAGGGCAATTCTTGGACACTAAGGGCAATTTATCATAGCCAACCCACCTAACCTGACATCTTTGGACTGTGGGAGCACCCGGAGGAAACCCACGCACATACGGGGAGGATGTGCAGACTCCGCACAGACAGTGACCCAAGCCGGGAATCAAACCTGGGACCCTGGAGCTGTGAAGCAATTGTGCTATCCACAATGCTACCGTGCTGCCCTATGGGAATTTGTACGGGAATTTCTTGGAACCTAATGATGTCATAACAGGAAACCAACGAATCTTTCAGAATGCTCCCCAGCCCACTTTGACCTAAAAGGGACATTGCTGAAAAAGAAAATACGTGGGCCTGAATTATAAGTTGATTGGGTGGAGCCGCCTGACTTGCAAGCACGTGAAATTGCATGAGAAGATGTCGGATGTGTGTCCTGACCTCAACGAGCTTGTGCGCAACATTATCGTCATCGTGTGTGCGCAGGAATCTGAAATGGCCCACTGACAATTACAAGGGCAGTTAAATTCATTAAGGAGGCATTTCTATGTGACACGTCCACTTTTACGATTGGCCGACAGGCCAGGCGGCCTTCACATTTTCACTACAACTTCAACCCAGGGCAAGGTGAAATGTCGAGGGTGAAATTCAATGAAAAAAGATATCTGGGAACTGAGATTTTCTTGATTTCTGCTGTCAGCTGCTTGAATGTGCTGCATAGACAAAGCTTACTGCAGCTTTTTCATCTCATTTCATTTGTCCAGGTCTCCAACTCCCCGAGGCAGCGCTGCAGCAGCTGTCCACATTCAGGGAGCGGCACGGTGGCACAGTGGTTAGCACGGCTGCTTCGGCACCAGGGACCCGGGTTCAATTCCAGCCTGGGTGACTATGTGGAGTTTGCATGTTCTCCCCATGGGTTTCCTCCTGGTGCTCCGGTTTCCTCCCACAGTCCAAAGATGTTCAGGTTAGGTGGATTAGCCATGCTAAAATTGCCCCTTAGTGTCGAAAGTGCACAGGTTAGGTGGGGCTATGGGGATAGTGCGGGGGTGTGGGCCTTGGTAGGGTGCTCTTTCAGAGAGTTGGTGCAGACTCGATGGGCCGAATGGGGATTCTATGGATTAGAAGTGCCCTTCTGTACCCTCACTTTTCTTGGTGCCCAGCCTCTTTCTGCCTTGCTTAGTGCGCTCTTATGTTGGCTGCCTGTTAATTGGCAAGCCAGCATGAAACCGCAGGTGGGAGCCTATTGTGGCTAGAAGTGCATACCGCTTCGGCTTCTGGGCCCTGCCAGTCACGCATGCCCAGCGAGGTTAAGATTCCAGATTCCCAAAAGACATGGTGGGGGCAGCACAATTATTTTAACTTCCTTGAGCATTTTCATTTATCTGAGTATCAGAGGTGGGAAAGTTGCTTTTTTGGATGACTTGAGACTTCAGGCAATCGAGCGACAAAGAGTTTGTTCAGTCCGAGAGTGACAATATCATCTACAAGCTGCAAAATCAGGAGTACTTTCCACTTGCCTGGGTGACTGCAGCTCCAACAGCACTCAAGACGCTCAACACCATCCAGGACAAAGCAGCCACTTGATTGGCACCTCAGGCCCCCACCTTAAACATTCACTCCTTTCACAGCGGCAACAGTGTGTACCATCAACAAGGTGCGGGCAGCAACTTGCCACGCCTCCTTCGATAGCAACTTCTATACCTACCACCGCTTGAAAGGACAGGGGCAACCGACACATGAAAAACCGCCATCTGGAAGTTCCCCTCCAAGCTCCTCATCATCCTGACTTGGAAAGACATCACCATTCTTTCACTGTGGCTGGGTCAAATCCCTGGAACTCCCTCCCCAACAGCACTGTGGGTGTACCTACACCACATGGACTGCAGCAGTTCAAGAAGCCGGCTCACCACCACCCTCTCAAGGGGCAATTGAGGATGGGCAATAAATACTGGCGTTGGCAGCAACGCTCATACCTCATAAATTATTAAAAAGAAGCATGCAGATATCTGGGTGAAATAAGGGCAGCAGGGTAGCATGGTGGTTAGCATAAATGCTTCACAGCTCCAGGGTCCCAGGTTCGATTCCCGGTTGGGTCACTGTCTGTGTGGAGTCTGCACGTCCTCCCCCTGTGTGCGTGGGTTTCCTCCGGGTGCTCCGGTTTCCTCCCACAGTCCAAAGATGTGCGGGTTAGGTGGATTGGCCATGCTAAATTGCCCGTAGTGTCCTAATAAAAGTAAGGTTAAGGGGGGGGTTGTTGGGTTACGGGTATAGGGTGGATACGTGGGTTTGAGTAGGGTGATCATGGCTCGGCACAACATTGAGGGCCGAAGGGCCTGTTCTGTGCTGTACTGTTCTATGTTCTTTGTTCTATAAGTAGACAAAGCGACTCGTGAAGAAAAGGGATGATGAACATAAATGGAAAATAAGCCAAGAAAGGAATGTGCGAAGAACGCAACTACTCACCCTCTTAAGTGTGGTATTGATTCAGTGGATAAACAAATGAAATTTTGTTAAATTGGCCTTGTTGATTTACTGCATTGCCTCCAGATTCACTGAATGTACAAAATGTACCAATGGATAGCGTCAGCAAGCTTTGTCTATCCAAACATGTCCTGCCATTTCGATGGTACTGCAGTACCCCCAGAGCTCTGCTGGTTTAAGGGCTGAATACACTTTATAAGGGGATTTACTAGGGATTTTCAAAATGACAATATGATTTCAGAAGTGGATTAAATAAAATAGTACTGTTTTCACGACTGACAATGGGCATTGATTGAAGATTATCACAGAAGTCTGAAAGGGTCTGTTAGCCAAATTTATTTCACAGAGCGTTACCTGAATATGGAATGGTTTATCACAGTTTACTATTAAGTTAGGCAAGATTACTTTACGTGGAATGTATTTGAACAGGAGTGCTCATCTAGTGCCTTTCGAGGCCCTCAGTACGTTCCAAAGAGCATCATAACCAATTGGCTACTTCTGAAGATCAACTGTTGTCGTTCTAACAGAGGAAGTAGGATCAGGATAGGCCATTTGGGTCATTGAGTCTGCCCCGCCATTCAATATGATCATGACTGATCTGAATGTGGTCTTAACGCTACTCTCCTGCCCCCCTCCCACCCCCTGTAGCCTTTGACTCCCCTGTCGGTCAAAAATCTGCTGACCAAATTTCTCTGTTGCCTTGGAATTTGTCTTGTCACTTGCTCCAATTAAATATTAGGAATAAAGCCACTGGGCGGGATTCTCCGGTGTCCGATGCCGAAACCGCATTCGGCGATCGGCCGGAGAATCCACGTTGGTGCCAAAATTGGGTCGGCGCGTTTTTGCGATGCTCCGCCCCCTCCCTCCAAAATGGCTTACTCTGGGAGTACGCAGCACACGCTCAGGACGGCCTCAGGACATTTCCTGAGGCCCTCCCCCGATGCTCCGCCCCCGATGGGCTGGGTTCCCGACGGCGTCGGTCGCGTGTGGTATTTGTTTTTGGGAAGTGGCGTGGCGGCTGCGGGGGGGGGGGATCCGCGGGCAGGGGGGATTTTGCCGGGGACTTGGGGCACCGGTGGGGGGTGGTCCGGATGGCGAGCCAGGCCAAAGGGGAACACTATTTGGCAGGCCAGGTCCATGCGCGGCTGCTGCAGGCCGCTGCCGTGTGCATGTGCGGCCACGGACCTGGCAATTCTCCGCCTGTATCCGCAGTTAGAGCCGGGGGCGTTACGCTGCCTTCCTGCTATCCCCTCACCAAACAGAGGATCGGTGACCGTTTTCCCGGACATAAAACGCCACCGTTCCCACGCCGGTGTCAGCATTTAGTCTCCAGACTGGAGAATCTGGCTCTTTGTCTTTGGTCCCTGACACAAATTTGCTCCGTAAAATCTGCACATCCCTGCGAAGCCTGCTGCTGAAATCCTCATTTGTGCTTTTGTTAACCCCATTGTTAACCCCAGATCCGACTATTCCAACGCTCTCCTGATTGAGCACCAATCTTTACCCTTCCTTAGAATCATAGAATTTACAGTGCAGAAAGAGGCCATTCGGCCCATCAAGTTTGCACCTCCCCTTGGAAAGAGCACCTCACTTAAGCCCCACGCCTCCACCCTATTCCAGTAAACCGGTAACCCCACCCAACCTTTTTGGTCACGGAGGGGGAATTTATCACGGTCAATCCACCGAACTTGCACATCTTTAGACTGCAGGAGGAAACCGGAGCACCCGGAGGAAACCCCCGCAGGCACGGGGGAGAAAGTGCAAACTTCACGCAGACAGTCACCCGAGGCCGAATAGAACCCGGGTCCCAGGAGCTCTGAGGCAGCAGTGCTAACCGCTGTGCCATCGTGCCACCCCCATTCAAACAGAACTCTGCTTCCCATATTCTAAAATGCACTGAGGCTCGTTGACCTACATTGGCACTTCCACTTTGAAATTTCTCATGCGTGATTTCAATTTCCCCCAGGTCCCACCCTCTCCCTGTTCCCCCAACCTATCAATTCAGGAGAAAACATTACCCAGAGATGGATCAGAATATGGAATTCCCCACCAAATGTACTAATTAGGATGAATAGCATGGATGCATTCAAGGCAAAGCTAGGTTCACACGAGGGAGAAAGAAATAGAGGGATATGTTGATGGGGTTCGATTAGGTCAGTTGCAAGGAGGCTTATGTGAAGCATAAACGCGGACATCAATCTAATGGACCAAAGGCCAGTTTGCACTGTAAATACTATGCAATGTAACCTCTTCCAACTCTCCAACCCTCCCCACCTCCACTCCTGGCCTCTTGTCCTCACTGGATTTAATTTACCCCTTTATTGGAGACCGCCAACAGCTGCCTTGACCCGAAGCGCAGGAATTAGGGTAGCACGGCAGCACAGTGGCTAGCACTGAGGCTTCACAGCGCCAGGATCCCAGGTTCGATTCCCCGCTGGGTCACTGTCTGTGTGGAGTCTGCACGTTCTCCCCGTGTCTGCGTGGGTTTCCTCCGTGTGCTCCGGGTTCCTCCCACAGCCCAAAGACGAGCAGGTTAGATAGATTGGCCGTTGTAAATTGCCCTTGGTGTCCTAAAAAGGATAGGAGGGGTTATTGGGTTATGGGGATAGGGTGGAAGTGAGGGCTTAAATGGGTCGGTGCAGACTCGATGGGCTGAATGGCCTCCTTCTGCACTGTATGTTCTCTGAATCTCTGAATTCCCTCGCTGAACCTCTTTGCCTGTCTGAACCTTCAAGACACTTGTTTAAAATCTCTGACTCAGGCGTTCACAATATCTCCTCCTTTGGTTTGATTCAGAGTTTTGTCTGATAATGCTCCTGTGAAGCGCCTTGGGATTTTTTTTCCATGTCTGGCACCAAAGTGGGTTATAATTGGAACTGTCGAGATTTGCAGCCTGCCAAATTGCACACTGTATTTTTTTGCACCATCTGAGCACCAAATTGTCGGCATATTTTCCTCCATTCACTAATGTCACTAAAATAAGCCATCACAATCGCGCCTGCTGTCACCTTTCGAAGCTGACAGTGTTTAAGTGCCAGCCCGTCAGTGATTCAGAAGCAAAATCTATCTGTACTTCTTTCCCAGAGTTTGGCAATTGTTTGCAACAACCAATCAGATCAATTGGAGGGGAGGGGTGGTTGTTATCACACCAATCAGATCAAGAGGACGGGGGGACTGGATTGTGATCACAGCCAATCAGATCAACGGGAGGGCTAGACTGGCTAGTTACCACAGCCAATCATATCAGGAGGAAGGCTGGACTGAATAGTGTGACAACTGGAAGACTTTAGGAATATTGGATTCTAAGTATTGGGCAGTTTAAGAGTTAAAGTCTGGTGCGTTTGACTGCAGTGGTCATGCTGTTAAAAAAAATAATTCTGTTTTGCAAGTGTTTTTAGCAGCCAAAAGGTGAAATTGACAAAGAAATGTGTTTTTCAGTCCTGACTAAAGGGGCTGGATTCTCCTATTTTCAGGCTATGCCCTGACGCCGGCTTGGGAACGATGGCGTTTTACAACCGAAAATGACCACCGATCCTCCGTTTGATGGGGGCCTAGCAGGCAGGCAGCGGAGAGCACCCGGCTCTGGCTGCCGATACGGCCCGGAGAATTGACGGGTCTATGGCCGCCGTGCCGTGCACCATGGCGCCGGCCGCGTGTTGATCGGGGCTGCAAAACAGTGCCCTCCCTCTGGCCGGCCCGCGACCCCTGAACCTCTCCCCAACACTGCCCCCATCCCCTGCCAAAGCCCCGCCTGCCTGCGGATCGGCCCTCCCCCCACTGTGGCGGTGCTGGACTGAGTCCGCAGCCGCTACGCCCAGTTCCCGACAAACCTATGTTCTTATATGCAGAGAAGTATCAAGCGATACATTTTGGTAGGATAGGGTAAGGAGAGGCAGTATCAAATAACGCAGGGAGGCAGTGGTGTAGTGGTACTGTCATTGGATGAGTAATCCAGAGACCCAGAGTGATGGCCTTGGGGACCAGGTTCGAATCCCACCATGGCTGATGGTGACATTTGAAT
Source organism: Scyliorhinus canicula (assembly GCF_902713615.1). Lineage (NCBI taxonomy): Eukaryota > Metazoa > Chordata > Chondrichthyes > Carcharhiniformes > Scyliorhinidae > Scyliorhinus > Scyliorhinus canicula. The sequence continues at coordinate 14,050,913 of NC_052147.1, read as the reverse complement.
TCAATAAACATCTGGAATTGAAAAGTCTAATGATTGTCGAAGAAGCCCATCTGGTTCACTAATGTCCTTTGGGGAAGGAAATCTGTCGTCCTTACCTGATCATGTGACTCCAGATCCACAGCAATGTGGTTGACTCTGGGGAACATAAGAACATAAGAACTAGGAGCAGGAGTAGGCCATCTAGCCTTCGAGCCTGCTCCGCCATTCAATGAGATTGCTGCTGATCTTTTGTGGACTCAGCTCCACTTTCCTGCCCGAACACCTTAATCCCTTTATTCTTCAAAAAACTATTTATCTTTATCTTGAAAACATTTAATGAAGGAGCCTCAGCTGCTTCACTGGGCAGGGAATTCCATAGATTCACAACCCTTTGATGAAGAAGTTCCTCTGAAACTCAGTCCTAAATCTACTTCCCCTTATTTTGAAGCTATGCCCCCTAGTTCTGCTTTCACCCGCCAGTGGAAACAACCTGCCTGCACCTAGCCTATTATTCCCTTCATAATTTTATATTTATCCATAAGATCCCCCCCGCATCCTTCTAAATTCCAACGAGTACAGTCCCAGTCTACTCAACCTCTCTTCGTAATCTAACCCCCTCAAATCTGGGATTAACCGAGTGCATCTCTGCACACCCTCCAGTGCCAGTACGTCCTTTCTCAGGTAAGGAGACCAAAACGGAACACAATACTCCAGATGTGGCCTCACTAACACCTTATACGTTTGTAGTATAACCTCCCTAGTCTTAAACTCCATCCCTCTAGCAATGAAGGACAAAACTCCATTCGCCTTCTTAATCACCTGTTGCACCTAAACCCAACTTTTTGTGACTCATGCACTAGGACACCCAGGTCCCTCTGCACAGCAGCATGTTTTAATATTTTATCATTTAAATAATAATCCCTTTTGCTGTTATTCCTACCAAAATGAATAACCTCACATTTGTCAACATTGTATTCCATCTGCCAGACCCTAGCCCATTCACATAAACTATCGAAATCCCTCTGCAGACTTCCAGTATCTCTGCACTTTTTTGTTTTACCACTCATCTTAGTGTTGTCTGCAAACTTGGACACATTGCCCTTGGTTCCCAACTCCAAATCATCTATATAAATTGTGAACAATTGTGGGCCCAACACTGATCCCTGAGGGACACCACTAGCTACTGATTGCCAACCAGAGAAGCACCCATTAATCCCCACTCTTTGCTTTCTATTAATTCCTCTATCCATGCTACTACTTTACCCTTAACGCCATGCATCATTATCTTATGCAGCAACCTTTTGTGTGGCACCTTGTCAAAAGCTTTCTGGAAATTCAGATATACCACATCCATTGGCTCCCTGCTGTCTATCGCACTTATAAAATAATTTTTAAAGAGTCTAAAGTAAGTGCAGGAGCAGAGGATCCTGGGCTATATGTACACAGTTTGTTGGAAATTACAAGACAGGCTTAGAAGGCAGTTTGGAAGGCCTATGTATTCATGAGCTTTATAACTAGAAGCAAGAGTACAAAAACCAGGAGGTTTTGGTGAATGTTTATAAAAGTGTTGGAGTTATGGAGTCATAGAATCATAGAATTTACAATGCAGATGGAGGCCATTCGGCCCTTGGAAAGAGCACCCTACTTAAGCCCACTCCTCGACCCTATCCCCACAACCCTGTAACCCCACCTAACTTTTTTGGACACAAAAGGCAATTTAGCTTGGCCAATCCACCTAACCTGCACATTCTTGGACTGTGGGAGGAAACTGGAGCACCCGGAGGAAACCCACCCAGACACGGGGAGAATGTGCAGACTCCACACAGATAGTGTCCCAAGCCGGGAATTGAACCTGGGACTCTGGAGCTGTGAAGCAACAGTGCTAACCATTTTGGGGCACCATACTTTGGGAAGGATGTAAATGTTTTAGAGAGTGTGCAGAAAAGACTCGTTGCAGAGATGAAGGGTGAGATTTGTGGATAGATTGGAGACGAGCTGGAGTGTTCTCCCGAGAGAAAAGAAGATTGAGAGGAGATTTGATGGAGGCGCTCACACTCATGTGGGTTCTTGGTAGAGATTGTGAAGGGGTTTGATAGGAAGAAAGAAACAATTTCCACTTGCCAACTGGGACACCACTTTAACATTTTTAGCAATGGAAGTGAGGTGACATGAGGGAAACCCTTTATGCCCAGTGAGTGGTTTGGAACTGGAATGCACTGCCCGGGGGCAGAGGCAGCTATGCAGGGACTTTCAAATGGGAATTCAATAACTATCTGAAGAGAAAAAACAATTGTAGGGCTATGGGGAAAAGTATGAGGCAATGGATTAGCTGAGTTGCTCTTGTACAGAACCAGCACGGGCATTTTGGGCCGAACATCCTCCTATTGCGCTGTAACCATTCCATGATTCCACTTTAGAACTAGGCTAAGCTTTTTATGTAGTGGCCGTTTTGCAGTGACATCCGTCGATGATTGATATCAATTGGACTGTGATAGGGAAATAGCAATCCCTGATGATGCAGGGCACAAGAACCTGAAGAGAACATGCAGGGATAGGTGAAGCGTGAAGTTACAGTGATTCTCAGTTTAGCTGGCTTGATACTGATGTGCTCAGCAGCTCCCATTCCTGGGAGCTGGCTTATTAGTCACTGGTTTCCTGAATATGAGTTGACACCACGCACTATGAAAGGAGCTGGCGATGCGGAACAGGTCCTGCAGCGATCTTCCGAGGGTCTGCAAAACGTTGCTTAAAATATAATGGAGATCAGTGGCGATAAGTATCTGTTTTTGCTACTGTGAGCCACAAGCTGACCTTCATTGATCAGTCTATGCTTTGGGATTTCTACAACTCCACACTCTTCAAGATTGACTTTATTGGCAAACTCTTAAATTTTTGCGTTTCGCTCACTGTGCATACTTAACCCCGAAGAATAGGGTACATCAAAGCTATCCTGCGGGATAATGGATACCCCAAATACATCATTGCTTGCCATGTATTGTGCAGACTCAATAATGGGCTGCAGGCCACAATGCTTGGACCTGAAATGTGCTTGGTGTACCTCGCATCATCCTGGAAGGGTAAGGTATTTCAAACATTTGAGCAACGCTTCACCGGCATCGCAGGGGGTGACCTCCACTAACAGGATGCTGCTGTCATGCCAAAAGGATGTTCTCCTACCACAGTTGATTAATGTGTTATATAAATTTCAGTGCTGCTACAATGCCAGGTAGGTAGGCCATACATCCCAAAGACCGGCGGATCGTACCAAACAGCACATCTCTTTGATTGTTCACAATCGGCAGAGTGAACATGCTCAACCAGCCCTTGGTTGCAAAACTTAGAGTATGATGTCTGATGCCAGATGCGACTCTGTGATTGGGCAGTATTTGCTGGACAACCCTGAGTGTGCTAATAGTTACAGAACAACCAATTTAAGATTATCAGTTGAGCTCGCAATGTAGTTCACTTATGCTACATAGAAGCTCCCTATATTCATATGCAGGGGCCTGTCCTCTGCAGACAAAAGGAACATGTCTGGAATATATTATTAAGGAAGTCTTAACAATGTATTAGGAAAATATAGTATGATTAGAACAAAGCAATGTTGTTTTACTAAAGGGGAATCCAGTTTGACAAACTTATTAGAGTTTTTGAGGATGTAACTAGGAGGGTGGATGAAGGGGAACCAGTAGATGTAGTATACCTGGATTTCCAAAAGGCACTGTATAAGATGGCACATAAAAGTGTAATAAGCAAGATAAGGGTTCATGGAGTTTGGGGTAATATTTTAGCAAGGGCTTTTTCGAGTTTGCAGGCAGTGAATAGTGGAGTGCCACAAGCATCAGCGCTTAGGACTCAGTTATTTATAATCTATATTAATGATTTAGAGTCAGAGTAAAGTATCTGAGTTTGATGATAACACAAAGCTCTGTGGAAAGGTAAGCTGTGGGGAGGACACAGAGGGGCTGCAAAGAGATACAGGCAGGTTAAGTGAGTGGACAACAAGGTGGTAGATGGAGAATAATGTAGGGAAGTATGAAGTTACTCACTTTGATCATAAGAATAAAAAAGCTGAATATCTTTTAAAAGATGTGAAACTTGGGAAGTGTTGTTGTTTAAAAAAAAACTCTAACGTTCTCATACAAGGAACACAGAACGTTAGCCTGCAGGTGCAGCAAGCAATTAGGAAGTCAAATGTGATGTTGGCCTTTATTGCAAGGGGATTGGAGTGCAGGAATAAAGAATCTTGCTGCAATTGTCCAGGGTTTTGATGAGACCACATCTGGAATAGTGTGTGCAGTTTTGGTCTCTGTATTTTAAGAAGGATATCCTTGATTTGGAGGTGGTACAGAGAAGATTCACTGAATTGGTCCTTGGGATGAAGGGGTTGTCCTATAATGAGAGCCTGAGCAAACTGGGTCTATATACTTTGGAGTTTAGAAAAATGTGAGGGAATTTCATTGAGACCTCCAAGATTCTGAAGGGGTTTGATAGAATGGACACTGAGAGATTGTCTCCATTTGTTGGGGAATCTAAAACACAGTGGCACAGTCTTGGCATAAGGGGCTGATCATTTAGGACTGAGATGAGGAGAAATTTCTTCACTTTTAAGGGTTGTATATTGTTAAGAATTCTCTATCGCAGAGGGTTGTGAATGCTAAATCGTTGAATACATTTAAGGCTGGGATAGACAGGTTTTTTTGTCTTTCAGGGACTGAAGGGATGTGTGGCGTGAGCAGGAAAATGGAGTTGAAACCCAGCTATGACTGTGAATGGAAGAGCAGATTTGACGGCCATATGGCCGACTGTTGCTATTGTTTTTTTGTGTTCTTGTGGTCATTGGACCTTTTTTGAACAGACAAAAACATGGGCGGTAAGAGCTCCATGGTGCGTTCACTATGGCAATATCTTGAATCAATCGAAGCCTACTAGCTAACCAATCAGCAACCTATTTCTCATGCAGTATAAATTGTTGTTGCCGTTGAACTTTGGCACTCTTGCGTCTGTCCTGATGAGTGCAAGACGAAAAGCTTTGACAGCATGTCTTTTTTTCAGCAATATTCACTGTGAATTTGTGAATGTGTTTGGAAAGGGCTTATTTATAATTTTATTACAAATAGCAAACAGAAGCTAACACTCCCCTATTCCCCATCTCCCCACAGGAGTGTCATATAAACCACTGTCCCAGTAATTTATTTGCTCTCTGTTTCCTGAAGATACTGACTCATGTAAAGGTATAGTTCTGGAGGGCAGCATGGGTGGGCAGTGGTTAGCACTGGGACTACGGTGCAGAGGACCCGGGTTCGAATCCCGGCCCTGGGTCGCTGTCCGTGTCTGCGTGGGTTTCACCCCCACTACCCAAAGATGTGCAGGTTAGGTGGATTGGCTACGCTAAATTGCCCCTTAATTGGAAATAAAATAATTGGGTACTCTAAATGTGTAAAAAAAAAAGAAAGAAAGTATAGTTCCGGGCTGACATTGATTGTTGGACCCCCCCCCCCCCCCCCCCCCCGGAGCAAGATCTGCTTTTTCAACCCATGGGTGCAGCATTGGAACTGATGTTGAGCCCATCCTGGTCTGGCATTCGTTGTGGAAATGGCCCTCGGATGCCAGTGGGAGTGTCAAACCCTGGCGGAGATTGGCACTTCCTCCCTGTGGGGGTTGGGGGGCACCAGGGCCAATGCCAGCACCCCTGATGTGTACACCTTCCAGATCTGCCTTTTGGAAAAAAAACTTTCCTGCCGCAGATAACGGGACTCTTGGATTTATTTGATATTTCAACTATGTTTGATTTATGGCACCTTGAAGGATGATAATCTCCATTGTGCAAGGACTAATCTATCTTTTATGTTGCTGTGCTAAAACCCAGCTGTGCCTGCTTACCTATTCATGGAGTTTAGTTACCACATATACTTTTACAATCTCTGCTCACTTGTCAGTAAAGTGTCGCTTTGCTTTGATTTGATTTTATTGGGCCCCAGTGTCCTTTTATGTTGGAGATGATGCTGTGCCCAAAGCAAGGCTACTGATTATTGCCTTGTGACCAGTTTGTAAGGGAGATGATCATTTGATTTCTCTTATCCCTTTCCAACTCAGAAGCAATGTTCAGAGACCACAACCTTTTAACCCAGCAAGGATGCTATTGCAAAAGCGAGATGTAAAAGCATTTGTTGTAGCACCTTTCATAACCGCAGGGTTGTCCCAAGGCTCCTCACAGCCAATGAGTTACTTTTGAAGCGATGTCACTACTGTAATGTAGGTAACGCGACACATAATTTGCGCCTAGCAACCTCCCACAAACAGCAATAAGGTGAAAGAGCAGTCAATCTGCCACTCGTGATAACTAACACTGGTTAGCACTGCTGCCTCACAGTGCCAGGGGCGCAGTTTGAATCCCGGCCTTGGGTGACTGTCTGCGTGGAATTTGCACGCTCTCCCCGTGTCTGCGTGGATTTCCTCCAGGTGCTTCGGTTTCCTCCCACAGTCCAAAGATGTCCAGCTTAGCCATGCTAAATTGCTCCTCAGCGTCCAAAGGTGTGCAGGTTAAGTGGGGTTACGGGGATAGGGCGGAGGAAGTGGGCCTAGGTAAGGCACTCTTTTGGAGGGGCGGTGCAGACCCGATAGGCTGAATGGCCTCCATCTGCACTATCGGGATTCTAAGGTCTCAATGGGAAACGCTGGAAACACTCGAGACAGAAACAGAATTGGAAAAAGTTCCTGTGTGGATTTCAGGGTGTGGTAGTCACCACTGTTGTATTATATTGTATATATTGGTACTACGGTAAGGCCCCTGTACTACAGGTACGGGGGTGGATCCCTGCCTGCTGGTCCCACCCAGTAGGCGGAGTATAAATGTGTGTGCTCTCCGAACTGCAGCCATTTCGTCAGCTGCTGTAGGAGGGTTTAAACTAATATGTCAGGGGGATGGGAACTGATGCAGGAAGTCGGAGGGAAGTAAGGTGGGGACAGAAACAAAAGGCAGTAGAGGATTTCCTGGAATGTTTAAGGGATGGTTTTCTCGACCAATATGACGAGGAACCAACTAGAGAGCAGCCATCCTCGACTGGGTATTGAGCAATGAGCGAGGATCAATGAGCAACATTGTGGTGCAAGATACTTTCGGGAAGTGTGACCATAATATGGTAGGATTCTTCATTGAGATGAGTGACAACAGATAAATCTGAGACTGTGGCCCTGAACTTAAAGAAAGCTAACTTTCATGGTATGAGACGTGCATTGGCTAGGATAAGCTGACAAATGATACTTAAGGGGTTGACGGTTGAGAGGCAATGGCAGACATTTAAAGAACACATGGATGAACTTCAACAATTGTACATCCCATAAAAAGCAGCAAGCCTGTGTGAAATAAAAAATTCAGCCGAGGAGGACAAAGGAAAAAAAATTCGGAAAAATAGAATAGGAAACTAAGTTTGCAGGAAACGTAAGAACTGACTGCAAAAGCTTCTACAGTTAGAGTCAGGTGAATTCAAAATGGGCAATAAAGAGATGGCAGACCAGTTGAGCAATTACCTTGTATCTGTCTTCACTAAGGAGATAACTTTTCGAAAATACTAGGGGACAGAGGGTCTAACATGGAGGAGGAATGAAGAAAATCCTAAATACGACCCTGTGACTGTTTTCCAAGTGTTCTGCTATTACATCTTTTATAATGGACTCTAGCATTTTACCAACGTCTGTTTAACAGGTCTATAATTCCACTTTTTCTCTACCTCCCTTTTTAAATAGTGGGGTTACGTTAGATGCTCTCTAATCTGTAGGAACTGTTCCAATGTCCGGAGGATCTTGGAGGATGAGCACCAATGCATTCATTGTTATGTGCCAGGGTTTAGAGAACGCCAAAGTGTATCATGGAGTTCACCTGACCCACAACTTTTAATAGATTGTGGTTATGGGGAGCACACGGGTGTGACGCAACAGAGAGCTAAAGTACTGTTAAATTAAAACAATGTTTATTTATGAAACCAGTTAACACTTTATAAACCCACAGTAAATATCTTAACAACTATCAACACCAATCCTCCCCACAGATACAATGTTCTAAAAGTAACACTTCATCTTTCCTTGTAACATCCAGAAGACAAAAGACCCTTTTTAACACAGGGATCAGGTTTAAATTCTCTACTGAGAGCAGTTATCACTGTGAAATCATCCAAATGATCTGGAGACAGTCTTTAGATTGCAGAGAAATCCTTATACAGCTGCTTGCTTTTCCTGCAGCTATCCAGTTCTCAAAACAAAATTAAACACACCCTGTAGCTGCCTGCTCAAAACCGAAAGTGAAAGACAAACAGCCCAGCTCCACCCACTCTCTGACATCACTGCAGCTATTCAGTAAACACCCATTTCTTACAGGTATTCTCACAAGACACCATGATTTTTAGGGTCACTTCCTGACTGCAGTGTGACCACCTCTTTACATATCTCATCGACAATACTCTCTGCCTCCTGGACGCTCCACAGTGTCCCCAGTCGCCACTCCAGCTCTGAAACCCGGGATTCCAGGAACTGCAGCTGGAGACACTTCCTGCACATATGTGGCCCCCGGGCACTGGAAATATTCTCAGCTTCCCACACAGAGCAGGACGAGCACACCACACCTTTTGTCTCTCCTGCCATGACTTACTCCTTTAAAGTAAACATTTTAGAAGACACTTAATAACAAATAATATGAATTACTCTAGTGCCCTTCTTCCCTGGTCCTCGTTATTAAAGAATATTGCCCTTACAAACTATAGACCACAAAATATAGATCTTACAAACAACGAACGATAAAAGATGGAAATACTTACCTGATCATACTCAGCCAATCACCTGTTTCCATTTGTCCAACATCACTTTTGAATCCTGATCTCACCTCAGGATCTCCAAATGATGAAGATTCCGGCAGACGTGAATCTCCAAACTCCCCTCTCAGTCTTGCTCTTTCGTGTGCTCTTTTATCCTCCCGGCTCTGCTCTCCTTGCGATCTGATTCTCCTTTCAAAGGAGATTTGGATCTCTCCTGTAAAAGGCAATCTTTGCGAGCCTGTGGGTCAGGAGTTGGGGAGTGGGACCAGTTGGATAGCTGCTTCGAAGAACCAGCACAGGAATGATGGGCCGAATAACCACCTCCTGTGCTGCTTAATTCTATCGTGCATCTCTGCTCAATACAATTTAGTTGTGAATAGCAAGTCCGTGCCAGACAGCAGGACAATACCGATTGTAATGTCTGAGAGTGCTTGTGCTTATTTGATGCACTTGAGTGGGCAATGAGCTGTGTTTGGGGATTCACGTCTGCCGGAATCTTCATCTACAGGCTTGTTCAGGCGCTCAGCCAGGTGGTGTCAGCAGTTCTTATCCGCCAAGTGATTTGAATGCCTGGTGGGGCTGGGTGAATGTTGGGAATGTCTCTTTCACTCAGCACGGGACAGTGAGAATGGAGAGGCAAACACATTCTGGAGGAACCTTTCTGCAGGGGAGAGCAAAGAGGAGGAAGGACTCAATGAGGCCTTTTGAGACTTGCTTGCTTTTCTGTGCCCTGTAAAACTAATTCTTAACCCAAGCAGCATTTATCGCTGTGCTGATTTAGGACAAATAAACACTAACGTAATGCCCAGTTCCTGTGTCTCCCAGTAAACATTGTATTTTTTAACGGATTCTCAGGAGTTGTGTGGCTTGGAAGGGCTCTTTGTAGTATTGGTGGCAGGGGAGGGGGAAATATTAACCCCCAAAAATCGGATATGTTTGGAGAAGCTGGGGAATTAAAGAAAATTGATTGTTGGATCGTGGTCCACTTCCGGGTCTGAGGAGGTGCGTTTGATGCCAGTGAGCAAGAAACTCACTGAAATTTAAATTAGTGCACACATGAATGTGTTGCAGCAATTTTAAAAATGTATGTTTCTTAAAACATTTTCATACGGCACAACATTGAGAACCGAAGGGCATGTTCTGTAATGTACTGCTCTATATTGAACAAAACCATCCAGAACAATTATCCAAAATTACACAATAGAAGAAAGAGACAAACAAGCAAAAACGCAATATTAACTTTAACCCAAAAAACTAAACTAAACCCCCGAACAGCTGATGTTGACTTGCTCCTTGAAAAAGGAAATGAATAGGGCAGCACGGTGGCACAGTTATTAGCACTGCTGCCTCACGGAGCCGAGGTCCCAGGTTCGATCCCGGCCCCGGGTCACTGTCCGTGTGGAGTTTGCACATTCTCCCTGTGTCTGCGTGGGTTTCACCCCCACAACCCAAAGATGTGCAGGGTAGGTGGATTGACCATGCTGAATTTCCCCTTAATTGGAAAAAAATAATTGGGTACTCTAAATTTAAAAAAAAGGAAATGAATGGTGGCCATCTTAGGTGGAACCCTTCTACCGACCATCTTAGGTAGAACCCTTCTTCCAACCCTCTAATGTGTACTTGTCACTCTACAAATGTAGAAAAGACATGAGATCATCCAAATAAGCCAATGCACTAGGTGGAGTAGGAGATCTACAAGCAAGCAGAACTAGTCCCCAGGCTATCAATGAGGCGACGTTCACACCCGACTGAATCACCCAGCGAGTCCGATACCCCAAATATGGCCACTAGCGGACATCGATCCAAATGAACATTGAGTATCTCCGACATGGCGTTGAAGAAAGAGGCTCAGAAGCTTACCAACTTGGGACAAGACTAGGTTAGCCGTCCCCCGAGAGCCATGCTCACTTGTCCTCCATCCCAGAGAAAAATCCGCTCATTCTCGCTTTAGTCAGATGCATCATCTTGAATTGAATCAAACTGAGCCGAGCACATGAAGACATGTGATTGGCCCTGTGAAGGACCTTATTCCACACCTCACCATCCAGAGAGGGACCCAACTTACCCTCCCATTTCGTCCTCCCCTGACTCAAAGTTGCTGACTCTGCTGAGAGGATATGGCTATATATGCCCAAAATATATGCCAGGGGATTTATCAGTCTGCATCAACCCAATGTGTTTTGTTTTTTTCTCTGGGTCCAACAAGGATTCCAACTCATTGCTCCTCTCCACCTCCACCGCCGGGATGGTTAAGCTGTCCAAAAAGTTAACCATTTAAAAAAAAGAATCATTATTATGGGATGTGGGCGTCTCTGGCTAGGCCAGCATTTATTGCCCATCTCTAGTTGCCCTTCAGAAGGTGGTTGTGAGCTGTCTTCTTGAACCACTGCAGTCCTTGAAGTGTAGGTATACCCACAGTGCTGTTAGGGAGGAAGTTCCAGGATGTTGCCCCAGTGACAGTGAAGGAACGGTGATATATTTCCAAGTCAGTGTGGTGAGTGACTTGGAGGGGAACCTCCAGGTGGTGGGGTTCCCAGGTATCTTCTGCTCTTGTCCATCTAGATGATCGTGGTCGTGGGTTTGGAAGGTGCTGTCTAAGGAACCTTGGTGAGTTCCTGCAGTGCATCTTGTAGATGGTACACACGGCTGCCACTGTTCATCAGTGGTGGAGGATTTGAATATTTGTGGAAGGGGGAGCAATCAAGCGGGGCTGCTTTGTCCTGGATGGCGTCGAACATCTTGCGTTGTTTTGGAGCTGCACTCATCCAGGCAAGTGGAGAGTATTCCATTACACTCCTGACTTCTGCCTTGTAGATGGTGGACTGGCTTTGGAGGGTCAGGAGGTGAGTTACTTGCAGTAGGATTCCTAGCCTTTGACGTGCCCTAGTAGCCAAAGTATTAACATGGTGAGTCCAGTTCAGTTTCTGATCAATGGTAACTCCCAGGACGTTAATGATGAGGGATTTAGCGAAGGTAATGCCATTAAATGCCAAGGGGAGATGGTTAGTTTGTCTCTTTTAGGAGATGGTCATTGCCTGGCACTTGTGTGGCACCAATGTAACTTGCCACAAGCCTGGAATTGCCCAGGTCTTGCTGCATTTGGACATGGACTGATTCATTATCTGAGGGGTTGTGAGTGGTGCTGAACATTGTGCAGTCGTCCGCAAATAGCCCCAATTAAGACATAGGAGCGGAAGTAAGGCCATTCGGCCCATCGAGTCCACTCCACTAATTGTGACCTTATGAGGGACGGAAGGTCATTGATGAAGCAACTGAAGATGGTTGGGCCTAGGACACTACCCTGAGGAACTCCTGCAGTGATGCCCTGGAGCTGAGATGATTGACTCCCAACCACCACAACCGTCTTCCTTTGTGCCAGGTGTGATTCCAACCAGCGGAGAGTTTCCCCCCTGATTTCCATTGACTCCAGTTTAGCTAGGGCTCCTTGATGCCATTCTCGGTCAAATGCTGCCTCGATGTCCAGGGCAGTCACTCACACCTCACCTCTGGCATTCAGCTCTTTGGTCCATGTTTGAACCAAGGCTGTAATGAGGTCAGGAGCTGAGTGACCCTGGCGGAACCCAAACTGAGTGTCCATGAGCAGGTTATTGCTGAGCAAGTGCTGCTTGATGGCACTGGTGATGACTCCTTCCATCACTTTGCTGATGATGGAGAGTAAACTGGTTGGGTGGTAATTGGCTGGGTTGGATTTGTCTTTTTTCTTGTGTACAGGACACACCTGAGCAATTTTCCTCCATGGCCGACCCCACAGCCGGAGGCTCCGATTATAGAGACCCCGATAGAATGATTCAAAAACTGCATGAATCTGTGAGGGGCGGAAACCAGGCTGCTGCTCAATTTGCCTGGGAAGTCGCCTGTTGCTAAAGCTGGTGAGACCAAAAGCCTTCTCTCCCTATTCATAAAACCTGCCCCTTGAGCGTTGCAGCTGGCCCACTGCTCTGTTGACAATAGCTCAAATTGTATTTGCAGCTTTTTCCCATTTGCCAATAAATCCGGGATCGAGGTTAATCTACCGGTGGTCCACCTCAAGAATAGAGTCCACCAGCCTCTGCTGCTCCACCCTCACTGTCTCCATCACGCGTGCTTTATAGGAGATAATCTCTCCCTGAGGACCATCTTAAGGACTTCTCACAGCGTGGAAGGTGAGATTCACTCACTTTTATTAAATTTTAAATAGTCCCCAATGGCATTGGACATGTGTTCGCTAATAATGTTGTGTCTAATGTCCAGAGGAGCGTTGCTGCTGGAGATTCTACTCGGCTTTGCTTTGTAGCCCGTTATATTGTTTAAGCCGTGCTACAGCCGATGAGAGTCCGTGTTCTTAGTCTGTGACTCTAGCTCAGTCTGGTATTGTCTCCTGGCGTCCCTGCTGGCTTTGCGCAGGACGTACCTAGATTTCTTGTCTCGGTCAGGGTTACAGATGGGGATGGGGTGGGGGAGTTGACCCAGGTTGGGGTGCTGTTTTGGAGGGTTGGTGCAGACTCAATGGGCCAAATGGCCTCCTCCTGCACTGTAGGAATTTGACACTGCTGCTAGTGCTTCAGGTACTTCTGCCGTATATTTGGCAGGTAGGTTTTGTGTTCATACAACTTTTTCTAAACATTGGAGTCTCTCACACTGACAAGTTTGGCACATGAGGCATAATGGACAAGTGGGTCGCAGGATTAGCAGAGCAAGACCATCATCATCCACACAGCGCTTGCCTGGTGGGATCAGCACATGCCCAGGTGGGAAGTGAGGAGGCGAGGGGCAGTATCCACGTCACATGATTCGTAGAGAACGCGCTCAGTTTCCTTGAACTCTTGGAAGAGCAGTGCTGCCCAAGGGCTGAGGTTGTCACGTCAGCTGGTAGCAGACGTCCACAGGTTCTCCACCTTGCTGGGCAGGCATTACCGGTCGTTGCGAACACCACCACTAACCTCAACCTGCCTACCTCTGGTCTCTTCCGAGGCGCTGCCAGAGACATCGCGAGGACGTTCTCACCGCAATGCACATAATTGCACCAGGCAGGTGCCAGATGTTTGCCAGGCCCCGCCAGTTGTGCAGAATTTCCTTGTGATGACAGTAGCCAAAATGAGTGGAATTCGCTTCCCTGGCTGCATTCCCACAGGAACGGGATGCAATTGATTGGGCAGCCAGGCTAATGCGGCCACCACCCGCGTCAAACAGGCTACAAGGGATCCATCAATGCTCAGCCTGTTAGTATGCCACACAAATCCCAGTTTCAGCTCATTCAGCAAGGTCTAATCTTTCCAAGGGTGCTGGTAGCAAGACTAACGGTGTAAAAGTGAAACTTCAGTGGTTTCTAAAGATTTCCAACCTCGACAGTGTGGAGGAGCCGGGAGTCACTGACTGTGACCTCTGGATTTCCTGTGTGTAAAAGCACAAGTTCAGATGCTACAAGATGTTGCCAGCTCCACAGACCCAATCACGGAGCGCACTGACAGCTTTGCTGTCTTTACAACAGCCAAATCAAGGCCAATATGTGGGCAGCTGCTGAGAAGTGGCAGATATGTGGAGTCATTTGGCCAGCCCAAGTCTGCCCGCTTCTTGCTACCATCCTCTGGTGAACTTCCATCTAAAGATCGCACTCCCGCTATATACCTGTGCAGCCAGAGGAGCAATCCTTTCGACTATCGGAGAACCTGGAACTCATACCTTTGTCCTTGGGTTGCAAGTTATTGTTATTCTGAGTCACAAGGGAAAGAAAGACTTGCATTTATAAAGTGCCTGTCACATCCTCACAATGTCCCAAAGTACCTTCCAGCCATTGAGGTACTTTCAAAGTGTTGTGTAGGCAATGGGTGGGATAAACGGAATGCTGTGCAAATGAGCACAAATCTACCTGCTGACTGTGATGTAGAATTCACCCGGTTAATAATCCCAGAGAAAACACAAATAGTAACTGCTGTTCCAATGGAGTGGGCGTTAATTTACACTCTTTGTGCTGGATGGAAGTCAGAAAGCGATGTGACAGGAGTTGAGCAATGTGATTCAAATCACTGTGCACCATTATGGAGAATGCTTTGCAATACGAATGGCACCATGCAGTTGCAGAGTATTACCGCGCAGAAAAAAATGATTGATGGACAGGAGCAATTTACTGTGGTCTAAATAGTGCGTTACAAAAGATCCGGCTTGATTGGTCAAGATGGGAAAATACACTTGTCACCGTTGGAAATGTCAAATTTGTGTCCGCTTGTGACCTCTTGGCCCTGCCATTCTCTGCTAATTCTTGACAAATGCCAAACATCATTTCAAACTTTTCTGCAAAGGGTAATGGTGGAGTTTTGAAGTGAAAGCAGCGATGCCACAAAACAGCAGTGTGCTAATGAGCAGCTCATCTGTTTTGAGGGAGAAATGAAATATTGGCCTGGACACCTGCCCTGCTCCTCTTCAAAATAAGGCGTGGGATCTCTTCTGATCACCTGAGAATGCAGACAGGCCTCAGTTAGTGCCCCATCCAAAGGAGAGCATCTCTGATAGTGCAGCCCTCTCTCTGCCATAGTTCCAGAGAGCTCAGCTCCCAGGCTGCACCCCGTGTTCCTGATATCACTGCCAAAAACCCAAAGGTGGAGGAGCCCCGTTTCACTCGGACTGCCCTGCATAGTGTAATACGAATTGCGTACTGCAGGTTATTTGAGTCTTTGCAATACTGCAAGCCTGTTTCATTACTGAATGACTAGAACACAAAACGACTCAAAAAAAACTCTTGTAAAGAGTTCTCATTGAAGTCCTTTCCAGTGGAAAATCTTCAGTCTGCTATGCTGGCACATCTGCAGTTGCCAGCTGTGATCTCACACACACACACACACACACTGTGAAAAGGTCAGTCCATTGTTTTTTCACCTGTATTATTTTTTCTTTAATTTCTCAGAGGATCTTCTCCTCGCTTAAGAGGGCTAATATTTACCTTTGATCACAGAGTAGCAGTTCACAAAACAGCCTCTCTTCTTTCACACTTTGTTGTAAAGGAGCTAATGCTGAGGCTGTTTCATGATGAGGCGACTCTGCTCACTTTTATAAAATCATAGAATCGCAACAGTACAGAACACACTCTCTGTCTGTTCTCTACCCTTTTTCACACTCTCCACCCCCTCACACTCTCTCACCCCCATACAATGTCACCAGCCCCTTCCCCATAGCTCTCAAGCAGCCATGGGCAAAACCATTGAGCAAATCCACCCGACATGGTACAAAGGAACACCGTTGCCCTGGTGCCACGGCCCATTGACCTTAATGTGCTTCATTTTGATGTTTGTATTGACCGTGCGAAACCCAGGCACTGCAGGCTGACTGGCATTGCAACAGCCTAACAGACCCGATTGTTGAGGAAAGGTCAAGAACGTTCAAAAAGAGGAGACTGTGAAGATAACTTATTTGCTTATCAACGGATCTGGCAAGAATGGATGTGGGCAAATTGATCACTATGATTTTTTAAAATTCACCGAAGGGCAGCTGGCGTCGCTGGCTGGGCCAGCAATTATTGCCCATCCCTAATTGACCTTGAACTGAGTGGCTTGTTGGGGCATCTAAGAGTGTTGAATCTGCGATAAGTAAAATGCATAGACGATAGTAGAAATTTCTGAACAATGTTTATCGCATTACATTTTCAAATACTCCTCCACTCCCCTCAGGGTCTCCTTCCTCGACCTGCAGCCAGGCCGAGGTTTTAATGCAGCTGGGCCTCTCCCTGTTTCGGGGGAAGCCCCACCCCCTTGAAGGTGAAGTCCCACCCTCTTAAAGGGGAAGCTCATATTCCGGGGAGGTCATGGAAAACCGTATGATCCTGACCCCGGCACCTCCATTGGGGTTATAACGCTCCCCCCCCCCCCCCAAAGTCCTGAGCAACGTCTTCATCCATGGGAAAGTCCACCGTTCCTTTCGACTGATTCACCTGTGGACGGCATTCAGGCAAAACCTAGTGTTGTGAAGGGGCGTATAACGAACTGGGGAGTGGCGTTTGTGTGACGAGGGTCTGGGCGGCGGGGCATTGCTGGTGAGGTCACGAGAGCTGGCAAGGGATCCTCCGGCGGTGGCCGAACATTCATCACGGTTTCTGAGTCGGAGCTAAACGGTTCTTCATCCGGCGTCTTGGCGTCCTCAAAAATGACCTCTGGATCCTCGACAACCGGCGGAGCTTGGGGCGGCAGTGATAACGGGTGGCCAGGGCAGCGGTGAAGACGGCGGAGCGAGGATGTCCGAATCAATGGCCAGTACGGCTGTAGTATCCGGCACATGGCTTCGGAGATGGTCCAAGTGGCAATTAGACTCACGGCCCTTTGTCCATACTTGGTAAGAAACTAGACCCGTTTTCGGCAACGTGATGCCCGGGATCCAAGCGGCTCCATTGCCGAAGTTCTAGTTGTGTGGGGCAAACTCGCGCATTGGCCTGCTGTAGCCTGTATCCGGCTAAGTTCGATCATGAGTGCGGTGGATTTTCCTGCCAATATCCGGAAAGATGAGACTCAAACGATTCCGGAGGCGGTGACCCATCAACATCTCGGCTGGCACGATGCTCATCATGGCACGTGGGGTTGTCCGGTAGTAGATGAAGAATCTTGCCAGTCTCCCAGGATCCTGAGGTCTGCTTTTTCATTCCAAGCTTAAATGTTTGCACCGCCCGTTTGGCCAACCCATTCAAAACATTCACGTGACGGATCCTATTGCGGACATGAATGCTATAAATTCCGCACTTGTAAATACTGTACCATTGTCTGATACCAGCACCTTGGGTATGCGGTGCATGCTGAAAGTATGTTGGAGTTTTTTATGGTGGTCCGGGCCTTTGTCGCCTGTGTTTTGAGGACCTCCATCCACTTGGAGTGTGCATCGACAAGGACAAGAAACATCGCCACATGAAAGGGGCCCACAAAGTCTATATGGAGGCAAGACCACGGACCATTCCTAGGGGTGGAGCGGGGCTGCAGGAGGCAACTTCAGTTCTGCCTGACACTGGATGCAGTGCTGGGCTACCCGTTTGATGTCTGCATCGATGACGGGCCACCAAACGTAGCTTCAAGCTAACATTTTCATCTTGGACACGCCAGGGTGCCCATTGTGGAGGTCCATCAAGACCGGGCCGCGTCCAGGTTCACGGACCACCACACGGGACCCCCAAAGGAACATGCCATCCTCTGTTCCAAGCTCCTGAATCTTTGGGGTGTAGGCCTTCAGATCCTGCTGTAATGGCCTGTGCTGAGCCCCATACTGCACCATGTGGTGGACGCGGGATAGCTGAGGGTCAGCCTGGGTCCACCTATGGATGCGGGACGCTGTGACTGGTAACGAGTCCATGAAATGGAGGGCGGCAATTACCCCGCCGTCGCTGCTGGTATAGCTGACCTGGCTTGCAGGGGCAAACGGCTTAACGCATCGGCGTGGGAGCCCTGGCCCCAGAATGGTGCTCCACAACAAAGTCATAGGTTGCGAGCAGCGATATCCATCGCTGAATATGAGCGCTCGATTTTCCTTAAAGAGCCCTAGAAGGGGTTTGTGAGAACGGTGAAGCGACGGGGAGACATATTGGAGAAATTTCTTGACCCAAACACGGCAGCCAATCCCTCCTTCTCGATCTGAGCATGTCGCCTCTCTGTGTCAGCCAATATTCCTGAGGCCACGGCGATGTGACGTTCAGATCCGTCATCCATGGTGTGGCCGAGCACGGCCCCGGCACCATACGGAGAAGCGTTGCAGGTTAACAGGAGTGGTCAGGATAGGTGGAAGTGGGTCAGCAATCCTGATGAGGAGAGTTGTTGTTTCACCTTGGCGTGGGCCCCCTGCTGTTCCTGGCCCACCCCCAGTGTTTCCCCTTTTTTAACAGATGGTGGATGGCTAGGTTTGGGAGGAACTTGCCATAGTAATTCACCAAGCCCAGGAATGATTGGAGTTCCTTTGGGCCACCTGGTACCAGAGCCTGCCGAATTGTTTGGACCTTTTCTTCCACCGGGTGCAAGCCATGGCGGTCTATGCGGTAGCCGAGGTAGGTTACTTTGGCGGCGTTGAAGACACATTTCTCCTGGCTTCCTCAAAGCGCTTCAGAACCTTGTCCAGGTTTTGTAGGCGCTGGTCCTGGTAATCTGGACATCGTTTAGATAGACCACAACGTGAGGTAGGCCTCACAGGATATTCTCCATTACACGCTGGAATATTGCACATGCGGAGGAAGCCCCCAAGGGCAGGCAGATGTATTCATATAGCCCCTGTGTGTGTTCACGGTTACCAAATGTCTGAACTCGGGTGGGGCGGGGCGGAGGAGGGTGAGGGGGGGGGGGGGGGGGGGGGGGGCAGGACCAACTGGGGGTAAACGTGACTCATGTCGAGTTTCATAAATGTGCGACCTCTGCTGAGTCATGGTAAAGGACTAATAATCATTTATTGTCACAAGTAGGCTTCAATGAAGTTACTGTGAAAAGCCCCAAGTCGACACATTCCGGCGCTTGGTCCAGTCGAACTCACGGTTGACCAGCATCTTATAGTCGCAACACAAAAGTACTGATCTATCCGGTTTCATGACCAGGATGGCCGGCATCACCCTGTCGGAGAACTGCCCCGGGTATACGATGCCGAATTCCCCATCCGATCCAAATCAGCGTCCACCTCGGGTTGTAAGGCATACAAGACAAGTCAGGTGCAGAAGTAGGGCGGTTGAGCCATTGGGTCCACGCTTATTCCACAGCTCCTTTTATGGTGTCCAAGCCATTCTGGAATCCCGATGGAAAACCGATCAGAACCCCTTCAGGGCCATGTGGGTGCATGTGTCACACCCACTGCCAACGTAACCAGTACACCCCAGCAAGCTCGGACTATTCCCTTGGACCAGAAGCAGAGGATTGGAATTGGATGTGTTTTATTGTCAAGTGTACCGAGATACACTGAAAAGTATTGTTCTGCATACAGTCCATACATGAAAAAACATAGGACATACGATAGATACACAATGTAAATACATAGACACAGGCATCAGGTGAGCATACGGAGTGTAGTACTACTCAGGAGAGAAGATGTGTGAAGTCATCAGTTCAGTCCATGAGAGAGTCATTCAGGAGTCTGGCAAAGCGGAGAAGAAGCTGTTTTTGAGTCTGCTTGTGCGTGTTCTCAGACTTTGTATCTCCTGCCCGATGGAAGAAGTTGGAAGAGTGAGTAAGCCGGGTGGGAGGGGTCTTTGATTATGCTGCCCGCTTTCCCCAGGCAGCGGGATGTGTAGATGGAGTCAATGGATAGGAGGCAGGTTTGTGTGATGGACTGGGCTGTGTTCACGACTCTCTGAAGTTTCTTGCGGTCCTGGGCCGAGCAGTTGCCATACTAGAATGTGATGTGGCCAGATAGGATGCTTTCTGTGGTGCATCTGTAAAAATACCCAATTGGTAATTATGGAAGTGAATAATCACCGCTCGCGGTGGCTCATTCGGTCTTGGTTTTTCTCTGAGCACCTGGTGGGTTTTTTGTCTAATTCCAGAGGGGAATTGCCTCATCCCCATCCACCAACCGACAAAACATCTCCACAAAGTACTTTGAGTCCTCCGATCCCTCCGTCAGCCCCACCAACCTGACGTTTAACCTCCTTGACCTGTTCTCCAAATCTTGCACCTTCAAAGTCTCACCTTGCGCTTTAACCTCGTTCAAGGTCTTCACCACCTGTACCCAAATCGGACCCAGGACCTCCTTGATAGTGGCTTTGATGGATTTTCTATCTCCTTGCCCTGCTGCTCAAATTGCCGATCCATTGCTTGCCGGATTTCTCCAGCTCCTGCGCCATCACTTAAGCCTACGTGTCTAAAGTAATGGGTGTCGTGGCTATCTTCACTCCTTCACCTTCCTTCAACAGGATACCCTCCTGAGCCTCCTTCGAGTTGGACTTCTTTGTCAACGATTTGACACAAATCCTTCCAGTAACAGTTCCCTAAGCCCACAGCAGGCATGTGGTCATCACACCCCCGAGAAAACGGGTAAAAGGGATCAAAAGCAAAGTCCAGCCAGAAGCCATTGTTCCTGCACCTTGCTCTTGCATGACTTCACCGCAGGTCCCTCTCAGAGTCAGTTACTAACTTACAGCTGACTCCAGATTAAAAGCTGACTCTGTTGCACCAGACCTGTGATACTACATTAAAAATGTGCCAAAAGCCCACAAGGTTGTCAGCATTCTGCAGTAGCATCTCCCAGGAGTATTCAGTATCAAGTGTTTTATTGCTATTGCCCTTCACGCCGACCCACATGTGCGAGGTTAGGTTTTCCATTATTACCTAAAAGAAGATGATAGCACAAAGGAACTGGCTGAAGTGTGTACCTGATATGTGCTTTGCCCTGTCCTCCTGTGAACCTGATTCAAGTGAGATTGTGAGAACCAAGCAGGCTCCCCTTTTGCGTTAAAGGCAAGCGAGCATGGCATGTGTCGCGAAGGTCAACCGATGTGGGTCGCGATGGTCGGTGGGTTGACAAACGTGGGTCCCGCGGAAAAAACGTTTTAAAAAACTGCTTCGAGGGTGTTTCATGTGTCAGTATCTAACAGTGATAGTGTAGACAGGGTTCTCCAGGGCAGTATCTATCAATGATAGTGTAGTAGAGAGTGTTCTCCAGGTCAGTATCTATCAGTGATAGTGTAGACAGGGTTCTCCAGGTCAGTATCTATCAGTGACAGTGTAGACAGTGTTCTCCTGGTCAGTATCTATCAGTGATGGTGTGGAGAGTGTTCCCCAGGTCAGTATCTATCAGTGATAGTGTAGACAGTGTTCTCCTGGTCAGTATCTATCAGTGACAGTGTAGACAGGGTTCTCGAGGTCAGTATCTATCAGTGATAGTGTAGACAGGGTTCTCCAGGTTAGTATCTATCAGTGACAGTGCAGACATTGTTCTCCTGGTCAGTATCTATCAGTGACAGTGTAGAGAGTGTTCCCCAGGTCAGTATCTATCAGTGATCGTGTGGAGAATGTTCTCCAGGTCAGTATCTATCAGTGACAGTGTAGAGAGTGTTTTCCAGGTCAGTATCTATCAGTGATGGTGTAGAGAGTGTTCTCCAGGTAAGTATTATCAGTGACAGTGCAGACATTGTTCTCCTGGTCAGTATCTATCAGTGACAGTGCAGAGAGTGTTCTCCTGGTCAGTATCTATCAGTGATAGTGTAGACAGTGTTCTCCTGGTCAGTATCTATCAGTGATAGTCTAACAGTGTTCTCCTGGTCAGTATCTACCAGTGATAGTGTAGACAGTGTTCTCCTGGTCAGTATCTATCAGTGATCATGTGGAGAATGTTCTCCAGGTCAGTATCTATCAGTGACAATGTAGAGAGTGTTCTCCAGGTCAGTATCTATCAGTGACAGTGTAGAGAGTGTTCCCCAGGTCAGTATCTATCAGTGATAGTGTAGAGAGTGTTCCCAGGTCAGTATCTATCAGTGACAGTGCAGAGAGTGTTCTCTAGGTCAGTATCTATCAGTGATGGTGTAGAGAGTGTTCTCCAGGTAAGTATCTATCAGTGATAGTGTAGACAGTGTTCTCCTGGTCAGTATCTATCAGTGATAGTGTAGACAGTGTTCTCCTGGTTAGTATCTATCAGTGGTAGTGTAGACAGTGTTCTCCTGGTCAGTATCTATCAGTGACAGTGTAGAGAGTGTTCCCCAGGTCAGTATCTATCAGTGATAGTGTAGAGAGTGTTCCCAGGTCAGTATCTATCAGTGACAGTGCAGAGAGTGTTCTCCTGGTCAGTATCTATCAGTGATAGTGTAGACAGTGTTCTCCTGGTCAGTATCTATCAGTGATAGTGTAGACAGTATTCTCCTGGTCAGTATCTATCAGTGATAGTGTAGACAGTGTTCTCCTGGTCAGTATCTATCAGTGATAGTGTAGAGAGTGTTCTCCCGGTCAGTATCTATCAGTGATAGTGCAGACAGTGTTCTCCTGGTCAGTATCTATCGGTGATCGTGTGGAGAATGTTCTCCAGGTCAGTATCTATCAGTGATAGTGTAGAGAGTGTTCTCCGGGTCAGTATCTATCAGTGATAGTGTAGACAGTGTTCTCCTGGTCAGTATCTATCAGTGATTGTGTAGGGAGTGTTCTCCTGGTCAGTATCTATCAGTGATAGTGTAGAGAGTGTTCCCCACGTTGGTATCTATCAGTGACAGTGTAGAGAGTGTTCTCCAGGTCAGTATCTATCAGTGACAATGTAAAGAGTGTTCCCCTGGTCAGTATCTATCAGTGATAGTGTAGAGAGTGTTCTCCAGGTCAGTATCTATCAGTGATAGTGTAGAGAGTGTTCCTCGGGTCAGTGCCTATCAGTGATAGTGTAGAGAATGTTCTCCAGGTCAGTATCTATCAGCGAGAGTGTAGAGAGTGTTCTCCTGGTTAGTATCTATCAGTGACAGTGCAGAGAATGTTCTCCAGGTCAGTATCTATCAGTGATGGTGTACAGAGTGTTTTCCAGGTCAGTATCTATCAGTGATAGTGTAGAGAGTGTTCCCCAGGTTAGTATCTATCAGTGATAGTGTAGAGAGTGTTCCCAGGTCAGTATCTATCAGTGATAGTGTAGAGAGTGTTCCCCAGGTCAGTATCTATCAGTGATAGTGTAGAGAGTGTTCCCCAGATCAGTATCTATCAGTGATAGTGTAGAGAGTGTTCTCCTGGTTAGTATCTATCTGTGACAGTGTAGACAGTGTTCTCCTGGTCAGTATCTATCAGTGATAATGTAGACAGTGTACTCCTGGTTAATATCTATCAGTGATAGTGTAGACTGTGTTCTCCTGGTCAGTGTCTATCAGTGACAGTGTAGAGAGTGTTCTCCAGGTCAGTATCTATATGTGATGGTGTGGAGAGTGTTCTCCTGGTTAGTATCCATCAGTGATAGTGTCAAGAGTGTTCTCCTGGTCAGTATCTATCAGTGACAGTGTAGAAAGTGTTCTCCTGGTCAGTATCTATCAGTGATAGTGTAGAGAGTGTTCTCCTGGTCAGTATCTATCAGTGATAGTCTAGAGAGTGTTCCCCAGGTTAGTATCTATCAGTGATAGTGGAGACAGTGTTCTCCAGGTCAGTATCTATCAGTGATAGTGTAGAGAGTGTTCTCCTGGTTAGTATCTATCTGTGACAGTGTAGACAGTGTTCTCCTGGTCAGTATCTATCAGTGATAATGTAGACAGTGTACTCCTGGTTAATATCTATCAGTGATAGTGTAGACTGTGTTCTCCTGGTCAGTGTCTATCAGTGACAGTGTAGAGAGTGTTCTCCAGGTCAGTATCTATATGTGATGGTGTGGAGAGTGTTCTCCTGGTTAGTATCCATCAGTGATAGTGTCAAGAGTGTTCTCCTGGTCAGTATCTATCAGTGACAGTGTAGAAAGTGTTCTCCTGGTCAGTATCTATCAGTGATAGTGTAGAGAGTGTTCTCCTGGTCAGTATCTATCAGTGATAGTCTAGAGAGTGTTCCCCAGGTTAGTATCTATCAGTGATAGTGGAGACAGTGTTCTCCAGGTCAGTATCTATCAGTGATGGTGTGGAGAGTGTTCTCCTGGTTAGTATCTATCAGTGACAGTGTAGAGAGTGTTCCTCGGGTCAGTGCCTATCAGTGAGAGTGTAGAGAGTGTTCTCCAGGCCAGTATCTATCAGTGATAGTGTGGAGAGTGTTCTCCTGGTCAGTATCTATCAGTGATAGTGTAGAGAGTGTTCCTCGGGTCAGTGCCTATCAGTGATAGTGTAGAGAGTGTTCTCCAGGTCAGTATCTATCAGTGACAGTGTAGAGAGTGCTCTCCGGGACAGTATCTATCAGTGATAATGTGGAGAGTGTTCCTCGGGTCAGTGTCTATCAGTGATAGTGCATAGTGTTACTCAGGTCAGTATCTATCAGTGACAGTGTAGAGAGTGTTACTCAGGTCAGTATCTATCAGTGATAGTGTAGAGTGTTCTTCGGGTCAGTATCTATCGGTGATAGTGTGGAGAGTGTTCCTCGGGTCAGTATCTATCGGTGATAGTGTGGAGAGTGTTCCTCGGGTTAGTATCTATCAGTGATAGTGTAGAAAGTGTTCCCTGGGGCAGTATCTATGACTGATAGTGTAGAATATTCACAGGTCAGTATCAGTCAGTGATGGTTAAAAGAGGCTTGATGATTCAGTTACCTAGCTACTGGCGCAGAGGATCTCTCAAAAGCTATTTTCCCATCCTTACATGGAGTCAATAGTTGAGACCATGCTGGTGTATATGGTCCAAATGATTCAAGCCCCAATCTTCTACTAATCATATTGACTCCAGCTTCTTATTTTCCTCCCTCATGCCTGTATTTTGTTTCCCTTAAATGCATCTGTGCATTTACTGCGGCTATTCCACCGTTTTACCTTGCGAGAGATATTTGGGGTTGGTGACCTGCTGGTGGAACCTTGTCCCTGCCCCTTATTATGGTACCACATGGGCAGACAGATTGGTGACCACGCAGACAGACAGATTGGTGACCACGCAGACAGACAGATTGGTGACCACGCAGACAGACAGATTGGTGACCACGCAGACAGACAGATTGGTGACCACGCAGACAGACAGATTGGTGACCACGCAGACAGACAGATTGGTGACCACGCAGACAGACAGATTGGTGACCACGCAGACAGACAGATTGGTGACCACGCAGACAGACAGATTGGTGACCACGTGGGCAGTCAGTTTGGTGACCACGCAGACAGACAGATTGGTGACCACGCAGACAGACAGATTGGTGACCACGCAGACAGACAGATTGGTGACCACGCAGACAGACAGATTGGTGACCACGTGGGCAGACAGATTGGTGACCACGCAGACAGACAGATTGGTGACCACGCAGACAGACAGATTGGTGACCACGCAGACAGATTGGTGACCTCGCAGACAGACAGATTGGTGACCACGCAGACAGACAGATTGGTGACCACGCAGACAGACAGATTGGTGACCACGCAGACAGACAGATTGGTGACCACGTGGGCAGACAATTTGGTGTTCAATATTGAGAACCGTTGGGTGGGATTTTCTCGCACCCGTTCGCGTGTTTTTCGGTCTCGGAAGCAGCTCGACAGTAGGACCTACTGCCGAGAAACCCGTGTGCCGGCGTGGGACTGTGATATCCCGCCAGCGCGAACAGATAGTTAATCCTGCCCAGTGCCTTCAATCCCCACTCTCAAGCCAGATCCCTGGTTACTGACTCTGTCCTTCTCCCTGGCTACTGTCTGAACTTGAGCCGGCTTGTTGACAATTGTGGTGTCATATATGCCCCTCAGATCATCTTCCGAACACATAATCACGTCGCCACTAAAATGACCCATTTCCACCTTTGCGCCATTGCCTCATTTCACCCTGCCTCAGCTCACTGCTGCTGAAACCATCGTTCATGCCTTTCTTACCGCTAGACCTGACTGTTCTAGCACACTCCTGACCGCTCTCTCAATCTACCTTTGCATAAACTCCAGATCCAAATCTCTGCTGCAAGTGTCCTAGCTCGCTCCATGTCCAGTTCCCCCCATCACCCTTGGGCCTATTGAGCTGCATTGACTCCCGGTCAAGCAACGTCTTAAATTGCAGCTCTTTGATGCTCAATCAATGACTCCAGAAGCGAGATTGGATGCCAATTGAAGGCTTTATTGGACTAGATGTTTCCCCCAGCAGCACAGGTACAGAATGCAGCAGCTGGGGAGACACAGACTCTTATACTCCGCCTTACTGGGTGGAACCAGCAGGCAGGCTTCACCAATGATCTTGCTGTCTCAGGTACCTCCCACACCAATGGTCTTACAGCCTCAACCTGGGTACCGTAATACCCCTAATACCGACTACCACACTCGTCCTCTAATTTTCAAATCCTGCTATGGCCTCACCCCACCCTATTGCTGTAAACTCCTCCAACCGCACAACCCTGCTATATCTGTGCTGCTCAATTTTGGGCATCCCCCATTTTAATTGCTGGATCATTAGCAGCTGTGCCTTAGCTATCTAGGCCCCAAATTCTGAAATTCTCTCCTTTAACCTCTCCTCCTCCTCTCTCTCTTTTCCTGTCAGCTGCTCCTTTAATTCTACTTCTTTGATCAAGCCTTTGTCCCTTTGCCCTAATATTTCTGTATGTGGCTGAGTGTTTCATTTTGCTATGGAACACTCCTGCAAAATAAATGCGTTGGGGATATTTTTGATGTTGAAGGTGCCCGGTAAATCCGATAGCGACGATAGAAAGCGCGTGAAGGGCAGTCCCGTGTGTATAAAACAGTGGCCCCGCATCGTCAGGTAAACAAAAGTGAATGCTGGTGGAGAGAAGGAAGCAGGAGCTGCAACCTAAAATGTAGGCTAATGCTGTCCTCAAGGCATTTCGTTCAAGCTCATTCTTGGATTGATGCAGCAGAGGGGATTAAAGGGATGTTGCCGAGTGCTGTCGGCTGTTCAACTAAGCACTTTGCTGCAGAAACCTTCTGCAAGCAGATGACGACGGTGGGTGGGGGTGCGGGGGAGGGGGGGAGATCGGGGGGACATCTCAAAGCCAAGAGCCATCACAAGGGGGCACTCCACCCTTTGGCAGTTTGGCCATTGACTGGAACACTGAAAGCATTATCTTTTCATATTGACCCTGTCTTAAGCTCCGAAATTAATTGAAAATGAAATTCTGCCCGATAATAACACGCAAGCTGCAGCCTTAACCTTGAGAAGTAGCAACTGTTTGCTTTGTCACAGAAAATATTGCAGGAGGTAGAGTGGCAATGAATTCCAGTATTTGAGCGTAGAGTGTCTTTTAGGTAATGTCAGCTTGCTTTTATAAAGAGGTACATTCCAATACCCCGACCAACGGAGAAGTATGAGCAGAGAATCGCTCGTAAGAAAGAGACAATGTTCAAATGCTTCCTCTTCAAGGGAGATAAGAGGCTTTCATTATTGGACAAAGTTCCCAGTTGGCCTTTCGGTTTGATGTGTTAACTGTGTTGCTACTGACAGTATCTTGGTGAAGAACCGTTCCAATTGTATCATCATCCATTGCTCAGAGAGCGAAGTGATGACAAAGAAATTTTAAAGCTAAAATGAAGTCTTACTTACCAGAGATGGGAAAATGTGGACTTCAGTGCAATTCTGTTCTTTTTAAGGCTTTTTATTGAATTGTAAAAACCTTGATGAAGAGCCCAAGGTGCCTAGTTCAGGACATGAGCGATACTATTAAATATATTTGGTAGATCAAGAAATGGTGGCTAGATCATAGCAAAGAAGTAAGGAAGCATTTCCATTTGTATAGCGCCTCACACATAGAATCCCTACAGTGCAAAAGGAGGCCATTCGGCCTATTGAAGTCTCCACCTACCCTCTGAAAGAGCACCCTACCTAGACCAACCCCTCTGTCCTACCCCCATAACTCCACCTATTCTGCACACCGTTGGACATTAGGGGCCACCTATAATATGGCCAAAACTCCTAACCTGCACATCTTTGGACTGCGGGAGGAAACATAGCTTTAAATTGAGGGGAGATAGATATAGGACAGATGTCAGAGGTAGGTTCTTTACTCAGAGAGTAGTAAGGGCGTGGAATGCCCTGCCTGCAACAGTAGTAGACTAGCCAACACTAAACGCATTCAAATGGTCATTGGATAAACATATGGATGATAAGGGAATAGTGTAGATGGGCTTTAGAGGGGTTTCACAGGTCGGCGCAACATCGAGGGCCGAAGGGCCTGTACTGCGCTGTAACGTTCTATGTTCTATGAAACCGGAGCACCCGGAGGAAACCCACGCAATCACAGGGAGAATGTGCAGACTCCGCACAGACAGTCACCCAAGGTCAGAATTGAGCACGCGTCCCTGACGCTATGAGGCAGCAGTGCTAACCTCTGTGCCACCGTGTTGCAGGCATTCCAAAGCACTTCACAGCCAATGTAATATTATTAAACTGCAGTTACTATTGTATTGAAGGGACAGCAGCAAACACCAATGTTAATGACCAGATCAAAAGTTATTGATTGAAAAATAAATATTGGCCAGTGCATGTTCTACAAAATGGTTGCCAAGGCATTTTTTCACGTCGATCTGAGAGGATGAACATTCACCGTGATTTAATATCTGATCTCAAGGGTAACATCCCTGATTGTATCTCTGACATTGCAGCACTCCTCGAGTATGTCACCGGAGTGTCAATTTAAATTTTTCTGCTCAATAGTCTGGAGTGGGGCTTGAGCGCACAACCTTCTGACTCAGAGGCCTGATTGCTATGAACAGAGCTAGGGTTGTCATTTTGTGTTTGTTAGGTGTGTGTGTGTGTGTGTGTGTGTGCGCATGTGTGTGTGTGTGTGTGCCCCTTCCCCACCCCAGTAGCTGCCTTACGTTGAGTGGTGAACTGTGTTTGTCCCAGTTGCTGCGGTATTGACATTGCCTTTTAACTGAGGCGGTGTGGGCAGGCTCCGCAGAATAGAAGCACAGCACTGAGTATGCGATACGTTCTGCTCCTTGTCAGTACAGTGGGCCCTGGTGTACTCATGGCCTCTGTTCATTCAGTTCTTATCTGCGGCCTGCAGCCTGCTTTTCCCACTCGTTCCTTTTTGCATTCCGGTGGACCAGGTCACCGTGGATTTCTGCTTCTCAATAACTTGATGCAGTCCAGCGAGCAGACCCAGATGGTGCGGCTGAATCCAATGTTTCAGCTCACTGATGAATATATTTACCCACCGTTTAAACAGTGCCACATCTCCCTCTGCACACTGAGGGTGTGCTGCACTTGTCAAAGGTACTTTCGCAGATGAATCATACAGCACAGAAAAGGCCCTTCGGCCCATCCCATCTGAGCAAGTCACAAACAACCACCTAACCATTCTAATCCCATTTTCCAGCACTTGGCCCATAGCCTTGTATGCCTTGGGATTGCAATTGCACATCTAAATACTTCTTAACTGTTCTGAGGGTCTCTGCCTCCACCACCCTTTCAGATAGTCAGTTCCAAACTCCCTGCCACCCTCTGGCTGAAAAGGTTTTTCCTCACATCCCCTCTAAACCTCCTGCCCCTTACCTTAAATCGATGCCCCCTGGTCATTGACGCCTGCATCAAGGGGCAAAGTTTCTTCCTGTCTACACTCTCTATGCCCCTCAATTTTATACATCTCAAACATGTTCCCCCTCAGTTTCCTCTGCTACAGTGAAAAAAATCCCAGTCTATCTAATCTCTCTTCATGGCGAAAACTCTCCAGCCCAGGCAACATCCTGGTAAATCTGCTCTGCACCCTTTCCAGTGCTATCTCATTTTTCGAGTATTAGAAGCAGGGATGTGTTGCTGCAATTGTACAGGGCCTTGGTGAGGCCACACCTGGAGTATTGTGCGCAGTTTTTGTCTCCTTCTCTGAGGAAGGATGTTTTTGCTCTCGAGGGAGTGCAGCGAAGGTTTACCAGACTGATTCCAGGGATGGCGGGACTGTCATATGAGGAGAGATTGACGAGGGTTGGGATTGTTCTCGCTGCAGTTCAGAAGAATGAGGGGGGATCTCATAGAGACGTATAAAATTCTAACAGGACTAGACAGGGTAGATGCAGGGAAGATGTTACCAATGATGGGTATGTCCAGAACCAGGGGTCACAGCCTGAGGATTCAGGGTAAACCATTTCAAACAAGAACAAAGAACAAAGAAAATTACAGCACAGGAACAGGCCCTTCGGCCCTCCCAGCCTACACCGATCCATATCATTTATCTAAACCTGTCGCCTATTTTTCAAGGATCTACTTCCCTCTGTTCCCCGCCCGTACATATATCGTTCTAGATGCATCTTAAATTATGCTATCGTGCCCGTCTCTACCACCTCCGTTGGCAAAGCGTTCCAGGCACCCACAACCCTCTGGGTAAAAAACTTTCCACGCACATCTCCCTTAAACTTTCCCCTTCTCACCTTGAAATTGTGACCCCTTGTAATTGACACCCCCACTCTTGGAAAAAGCTTGTTGCTATCCACCCTGTCCATACCTCTCATAATTTTGTAGACCTCAATCCGGTCCCCCCTCAACCTCCATTTTTCCAACAAAAACAATCCTAAACTACTCAACCTTTCTTCATAGCTAGCACCCTCCATACCAGGCAACATCCTGGTGAACACCTCTGCACACTCTCTAAAGCATCCACATCCTTCTGATAATGTGGCGACCAGAACTGCACGTAGTATTCCAAATGTGGCCTAACCAAAGTCCTCTACAACTGTAACATGACCTGCTGACTCTTGTACTCAATACCCCGTCCGATGAAGGCAAGCATGCTGTATGCCTTCTTGACCACTCTATCGACCTGCGTTGCCACCTTCAGGGTACAATGGATCTGAACTCCCAGATCTCTCTGTACATCAATTTTCCCCAGGACTCTTCCATTGACCGTATAGTCCGCTCTTGAATTGGAGCTTCCAAAATGCATCACCTCGCATTTGCCTGGATTGAACTCCATCTGCCATTTCTCTGCCCAACTCTCCAATTTATCTATATTTTGCTGTATTCTCTGACAGTCCCCCTCGCTATCTGCTACTCAACCAATATTAGTATCATCTGCAAACCTGCCATTCAGACCACCTATACCTTCGTCCAGATCATTTATGTATATGACAAACAACAGTGGTCCAAGCACGGGTCCCTGTGGAACACCACTAGTCACCCTTCTCCATTTTGAGACACTCCCTTCCACCACTACTCTCTGTCTCCTGTTGCCCAGCCAGTTCTTTATCCATCTAGCTAGTACACCCTGAACCCCATGCGACTTCACTTTTTCCATCAACCTGCCATGGGAAACTT
Organism: Scyliorhinus canicula; assembly: GCF_902713615.1. Classification (NCBI taxonomy): domain Eukaryota; kingdom Metazoa; phylum Chordata; class Chondrichthyes; order Carcharhiniformes; family Scyliorhinidae; genus Scyliorhinus; species Scyliorhinus canicula. Next base: position 14,019,386 of record NC_052147.1, on the reverse strand, counting down.
TATCAAACTCCTTACTGAAGTCCATGTGTATGACATCTACAGCCCTTCCCTTATCAAAGAATTCTATTAGGATTGTAAGACATGACCTTCCCTGCACAAAACCATGCTGCCTATCACTGATAAGTCTATTTTCTTCCAAATGTGAATAGATCCTATCCCTCAGTATCTTCTCCAACAGTTTGCCTACCACTGGCGTCAAATTTACAGGTCTATAATTTCCTGGATTATCCCTGCTACCCTTCTTAAACAAAGGGACAACATTAGCAATTCTCCAGTCCTTCGGGACCTCACCCATGCTCAAGGATGCTGCAAAGATATCTGTTAAGGCCCCAGCTATTTTGGACAGAGATAAGGAGACATTTCTTCACACAAAGAGTGGTGAGCCTGTGGAATTCATTACCACAGGAAGCACTTGATGCTAAAACTTTGAATATATTCAAGAGACAGCTGGAGAGAGCACTTGGGGAGAATGGGATCAAAGGCTATGGGGAGAAAGCAGGATTAGGCTATTGAGTTGGATGATCAGCCATGATCGTGATGAATGGCGGAGCAGGCCCGAAGGGCCAAAAGGCCTCCTCCTGCTCCTATCTTCTACGTATATGTATCTATGTATCCTTCTCATAATGTGGATTCCAGAACTGCACACAATACTCTAACCAACGGAACAGTTCCAGCATAATCCCTGCTCTTAAACTCTATGCTCTGGGTAATAAAGACAAGTATACCATATGCCTTCTTAACCACTGTAACCACCTGCTCAGCTAACTTGAGGGACATCCACACTAAGATCTCTCTGATCCTCGGTGCTTCCCAGGGTCCTGCCATTGATCACGTATTCCCTTGCTGTTAAATTGTGACTCCCATCTGCCCTCTCAGGGGACGACTGTTACAAAACAAAATAAGGGACTCTTTGAATGGCAGGGTTGCGGGTGAGTGCGGGTGAGCGTGAGAATGGCGGTTGGGAAATTGGGGGGTGGGGGATGTTTCTGGTGGATTTGGATTTGAGTTTATTGCCATGTGTACCGAGGTACAGTGAAAAGTGTTGCTCTGCGTACAGTCCAGACAGATCGTTCCATGCACAATGTAAATACATAGACACATATATCGGGTGTGATTCTCGTTGCGCTCTCACTCGAGCGAAACGAGGTCAGTGAGTAGCGGGAGAGACCGAAAACGAGAACCGTGCCAGGCGCCAAACAGTTTGCGATGCAACCGGCCCGCACCCATAGGCGAAATCGGAATCTCACCATAACATGGCGAGAATCCAATTATCACCACTTAAGCCCTCATTCCATACAATTAACGGGAGCCATCCCCATACCCAGCGGCCTCGTGAGATTTTCGCAGTGGTTACGCAGGCGCCGATTAATATTCCTTTTTAAGAACGTGAACCTGGCGGAAGGACTTCAGTGGGGAGCCGAGGAGGTGAGTAGCCACCTTTGCTCGCAGGCAAAGAGCCCCGGGTCACTGGGCCTGCCGCCCCAATGCTCGGCTGGGGGTGTGGAACCCTCGACTGGGGGATCCGCCACAGGGGTGGGCCACCATGGGATTGTGGGAGGAGGAGATAACCACGCATGGCACCACCATGCTAACCCCTGGATCATGTGTACCAATTCCTGGGGCAACCCACATCCATGCCCGGCTGGCCCACCGCCCTCCCATAACCCGCACCGACTTCCGAGGTCTCTGGCCATATGGCTGATCGGGAATTGGCAATCGTGGTTAAGTGAGTACTTCACACAACCCGAGTGGGTTCCCGTGGGTGGGCAGGCCATGTACCATGTAGGAGTTATTGTCTCGATGCCTGGACATGTGCCTGAACACTCCGGGAGGCAACATTACATACACAGCAGCCAACATCCCAACATCCAGGGGATGGAACACAGCTCCTGGGACATGTCCACGGCCGGAGGGTGGGTGAGTGCTACGGGGAGGGGACCAGTGTCCGGGGTACTGTGTCTGGGGTCCGGCGAGTGGAGCCCACTGCTGCCGGGTATCCGAGGGGGTTCTGCGTGGAGGGTGAGGGGTGGATTAACGGGGGAATGGAGGGTCCCTGGGTGGGAGCTGCTTCTGTCAGTCTAACACTCTCTCCCAATGCCTAACAGATATTGGATGTTATTGCAGAGATATAGACCCAGAACTTGCCCTAGTGGTGCTGCTGCTAGGCCAGACACCTAGACGGCGGCAGCAGCAGCCGCTGCAGATGCTTGAGGTGGTGGACCATGTGCCAGATCCTGTCCCACACCCTGAGAAACTGGCTGCCCATCAGGCCAAGGAGGGACCCAGAGAGGGAATCCCGCGACGGCCCAGGGTATACAGGCGTCGTTGGTCATTCGAATAGATGGCGGACAGCGTGTGCCACAGTGGGTGCCACATGATACCTGTGCCATGTTCTTTGTATACTTGGCTGCACACGGAGGCGGAGGACAACTGCTCCCGGTGGCCATCAAGGTCACTGCAGGTCTGAACTTTTACGCCTCAGGATTATTCCAGGGCTTGAGTGGGGACCTGTGTGGCATCTCACAGGCCACAGCCCACCGGTGCACCTGACAGGTCCTGGATGCCCTGTTTGTCTGGGCAGGAAACTACACCACCTTTGACATGGGCCAAGTGCAGCAAGATGCTCGGGCATCAGGTTTCTCCGCCATCGCTGGGATGCCCCAGGTCCAGGCGTTAATAGATGGTCCGCTGCCTTGTGCGCACCAGGCCAGCTGGGAATACCCTACATTAACAGAAAGGGGTTCCACTCCCTGAACATCCTCTCATGTGTGACCACCACATGAAGATCATGCACGTGTGTGCACGCCTCCCAGGGCGTGTGCAAAACAGCTACACCCTGGGGCAGTCAGACATCCCCGGCCTCTTCGAGGACTGCCCGGGATGGGGGACTGGCGCTTGGGGGATAAGGGGTACCAGCTGAGAACCTGGCTAATGACGCCAGTACGGAGACCGAAGCGGAATCCCGGTACAACAGGGGCCATGTGCCCACCCGTGCTGTCATAGACCGGTGCGTCGGACTGCTCAAGATATGGTTCCGATACGTCGATCACTCTGGTGGCTCACTGTTGGAGGGAAGAAAAACCTCAAAGTCTGTTCTCGATCGCGTGGTGTTGGTAAAACTTTGTTTAATTTGGAAAAACTGTGTGCGCACAGGAGAGGTAAATTCTGCTGCTAGCTTTAGCTCGCAAAAGCCAGCTCTGCCTGTCCTCAGAATTACATGCATATATATTTAAAGTTCCCTGGAGTCACAAGCAGGTATTGACGTCACTGAGTCATTCGGAACAATACAAAGTGATCAGTATGCATATTTTCTCGTCCTCGTAATGGGAAAACGATTAAAGAATACAATGTTTCCTTACAATCTCATGGGTTTGTGCTCAACATATTTAACTTCCAGAAGAGGTGTGAAGGTCTTGGACAAGGGATCCCTTAGACAAACTGGGGCCTCCTGTGTTTCCCTTTTCATATTCAAATGCTCTGTGAGTTGATTAAATCATTTCCAATGTGAGTGACTTTAACCCCTTGTTTGCTGGTTTTCCCAAGGTATATGTTTAGCCCCTTGCCTGCTGGTTTGCCCTTGACCTGTGCTGTTACAATACTTTGAGACATCTTAATTATACCAATCCTGACACATATAGCAATTTCTTCTGCTAACACTCATTCTAGTACACCCCCCCGGAGGGTCTCCCGCTTTGTGGCCGTCTGGTGTGCCCGCCACAACCTCGCACAGCAGCGGGGCGATGGGCTGGAGATTGTTGATGAGCAACATGTGGTCACCGAGGAGGAGGGGGATGAGGCGGCGCCGGACCAGCAGGGGCTATAGGACGATCCCAGGGAGGTACTGGAGGACCAGCCGGGGGCTGCAGGACAGACGGCAGCGGCAAGGGTCTGGCAAGCCTGGAGGGCTGGGGATGCCTTCATACCCACCCCATTCACTCAGGACATGGCCTGGTCCGTCACCCCTCACCCCATTTCCCACCCACCCAGGGTCCATGTCACATCACTCCATGGTGCTGGGACTGTATTGGCATTGTCAGTGGGTCACTGCTGAGGGCAGGGGGGTGATGATAACATGCAGAGAGCTGAGCGGCAATGCTCAATGTGGGGGGGGGGGAATTGGCTGGAGTGATGGGCCAAGGGTTCGGAGGTCAGCCCACATTGCAGAATAAAGTGACATGGGCGTCATACTGGTTGCGCACAAGGTTTTCTATTGTGTGTCTCAATTCCCCACTCTCCCGATGGTGCTGCCACCCTTCCTCCCACTCCATCCCCTCACTTCTACCTGCCCCCACATCCCTGGGCCTCCCCCAGTGCCCTCAGTGATCCTCAATGTGCTTTGCCTTCCTAGCTCTACTGCTGTTTCTAGGTGTGTCCCCAGGATGCTCAGCACAACTCAGGGCCTACGGTGTGCCTGGCGGGCATCCTCTCGGGCCGGAGGGCCCCGGCTTACTTGGCGGCACATGCACAGCCGTGCCGCCCTGTTCCAAGTGCTGGCTGCGAGATGCGGCTTCATCAGAGGGGTGGAATTCAGAGTAGCTGATGGCCATCGTCACCACCCCATGGGATGTGTCCTGGTTGGCACCCTCATCCCACTTGGTCCCCATAGGAACCTGGGGTTCACCTCGGGACGGAGGGGCAGCCGGTTCAAGCCCCGGCTGCCTCTGCGTCGTCTGGCACTGCCAGCCCTGGCCGTTCCCCACGCTCTGCACTACAGTGCCGCCGACCTCAGGGTGTTCCTCAGTGACTGGGCCATGCTCTGCAGCGCCTTGGCAATGCCCAACTGCAGCTGGGACAAGCTCCGCAGCACCTCGGCTATTCCCATCGGAGAGCGGGACATGTCCCGCAGAACCTCATCAGGGTCAGGCTGTTACTGGGTGACTCCCCAGCGAGGCAGACATTCTGCTGAGACCCTCAGCCATGGCCGTCACTGACTGCGTGATGCCTTGGACACCATCACTAATGGTACCGATGTCGTGCACCAGGCTCTCCACTGCGGTCACCACCCTAGCAGTGTTGGCCTCGGTGCTACGCATTGCTGGTGACATTTCCTGTTCCCGTAGCCTCCGGGACTCCTCAATCAGCCAAGAGTCTGCTGGAGTGTCACTGAAATCCGTCTGAATATCCGGACTGCTCCCTATCATCTCCATCAGCTCCGAGTATACAACCTCCAGAGGCTTGGCATTAGGCTGGGAACCAGCTGGGTCCTGGCATCCAGCAGACCTCCGACCGCTGTCCCACCTGTGGTTTCCTGTGCTCCAGAAGCCTGACCAGGAATCTTTCCCACCAAGGGGCATGTATCTGTGCTGATGGAGGGTGGGGATGACAGCTGTGATGCCTCGATCGTGTCTTCCTCAGAGCTCTCCTCCAAGGTGTTCTCCTCGGAGTCAGGAGAGGGTGCCGCCCGCGAGGGGCTGGCGCTGTCGGCTGGAGGACCTGCGGGAGAATGGACATGTAGTCAGTGGGAGGGACGGGTCAGTCAGTCAGTCAGGAGGCAATAACATCTCACGTTTGACAGGTCCTGCGGGTGGAGCCTGGTGGTTCCTCACCTCTGCGGCGTCCGCCAGCCTCCATGTTGGTGACCGCTCCTCGAAGGAGGCGAGGATTCTTATGTTTGACATCCCTCGGCCAGTCTGGGCCCTCTCCCGACGGTTATGGGAGATCTTTTCCTGAGGAGACACAGAGAGGGCATCGTTCGTCACACGCGTGGTTCACAGTACTGTAGTGGGAGGAGGGGTGTTAAGAAAGGGCTGGGGGAGTTGAAGGGAGAGCAGAGTGGAGGGAGGGTTGGAGATGTCACATGGAGATTTGGGAGGGTGAATGCTCGCGGGGGGGGTTGGCATGGTGTCATCTCACTCATGCTGTCCGGTTGACCTTCTTCCAGCACTGGAGGCCAGTCCTCCTCGCCACACTCCTGACCCTCACAGCCACCATCACCTCGTCCCAGGCACCAGTAGCTGACCTCTGAATGACCCTCAGGGCCCCTCTGGGGAACAGGATATCCCTCACGGTCTCCACTGCGTTAAGGAGCCTGGCCAGATCGACACCCCCGAATCTTGGGGCTGGTGTCCTGGGGGCCACTGTTCTGAGCTGGCTGGGGTTGTCTGTGCAAGTGCTGCTTGACCTTGTTAGCGGGGAGCTGGCGAGCGGGGTGCCGGCGAATCAACTGGCGGCGGGAAACCCGCGGGGCCTTATTAAGTGGACCAATTAACGTTGAACAGTGTTGCCGGCATCGCTGGGCTGAGCGCCGGGAAGCTTATGGCGGTTCTCGCTCGCGACCACACTTAGAAATCTTTCTGGAGAATCTCGCCCATTGGATGAAGCATACGGAGTGTAGTACTACTCAGTAGAGAAGATGTGTGGAGAGATTAGTTCAGTCCATAAGCGGGTCGTTAAGGAATCTGGTAACAGCAGGGAAGAAGCTGTTTTTCAATCTGTTTGTGCATGTTCACAGACTTTTGTATCTCCTGCCCGATGGAAGAGGTTGGAAGAGAGAATAAGCTGGGTGGAAGGGGTCTTTGATTATGCTGCCCGCTTTCCCCAGGCAGCGGGAGGTGTAGATGGAGTCCATGGATGGGAGGCTCTTTCACGTGATGGACTGGGCTGTGTTTAGGACTCTCTGTAATCTCTTATGGTCTTGGGTCGAGCAGTTGCCACACCACAGAATCACAGAATTTACAGTGCAGAAGGAGGCCATTTGGCCCATCGGGTCTACACTGGCTCTTGGAAAACAAAGCCCACCCCTCCACCCTAGCCCCATAACCCAGTAACCCACCCAACACTAAGGGCAATTCTTGGACACTAAGGACAATTTATCATGGCCAATCCACCTAACCTGCACATCTTTGGACTGTGTGAGGAAACCGGAGCACCCGGAGGAAACCCACGCACACACGGGGAGAACGTACAGACTCCGCACAGCCAGTAACCCAAGCCGGGAATTGAACCTGGGTCCCTGGAGTTGTGAAGCAATTGTGCTAACCACGATGCTACTGTGCTGCCCACTATGCTACCAGGCTGTGAGACAGATAGGATGCTTTCTATGGTGCATCCATGCAAGGCAGCACGGTAGCATGGTGGTTAGCATAAATGCTTCACAGCTCCAGGGTCCCAGGTTCGATTCCCGGCTGGGTCACTGTCTGTGCGGAGTCTGCACGTCCTCCCCGTGTGTGCGTGGGTTTCCTCCGGGTGCTCCGGTTTCCTCCCACAGTCCAAAGATGTGCGGGTTAGGTGGATTGGCCATGCTAAATTGCCCGTAGTGTCCTAAAAAAAGTAAGGTTAAGGGGGGGGGTTGTTGGGTTACGGGTAAAAGGGTGGATACGTGGGTTTGAGTAGGGTGATCATGGCTCGGCACAACATCTAGGGCCGAAGGGCCTGTTCTGTGCTGTACTGTTCTATGTTCTATCTATAAAAATTGGTAAGAGTCACCGTGAACATGTTGAATTTCCTCAGTTTCCTGAGGAAGTATAGGCGCTGTTGTTTTTACTTGGTCATAGAGCCGACATGGGTGGCCCACGACAGATTGTTGGTCATGTGCATACCATGGAATTTGAAGCTGTCAACCATCTCCAACTCAGCCCCGTTGATGCAGACGGGGTGTGTACGATACTTTCCTTCCTGAAGTCAATGACCAGCTTCTTGGTTTTGCTGACATTGAGGGAGAGATTGTTATTCTTGCACCATGCCACTAGGTTCTCTATCTCCCTCCTGTAATCTGACTCATTATTGTTTGAGATCCGACTCACTATGGTCGTGTCATCAGCAAACTTGTAGATGGAGTTGGAGCCACATTTTGCCACACAGTCGTGTGTGTATAGGGAATATAGTAGGGGGCTAAATACACAGCCTTGCGGGGCCCCGGTATTGAGGATTATCATGGAGGAGGTGTTGTTGTTTATTCTTTTTTAAAAAATTTAGAGTACACAATTATTTTTTTTATAATTAAGGGGCAATTTTAGTGTGGCCAATCTACCTAACCTGCACATCTTTGGGTTCTGGGGGTGAAACCCACGCAGGCATGGGGAGAATGTGCAAACTCCACATGGACAGTGACCCAGGGCCGGGATTCGAACCCGGGTCCTCAGTGCCACAGTCCCAGTGCTAACCACTGTGCCACATGCTGCTCTGTTGTTTATCCTTACATGGGTCAGGAAGTCAGGGACCCAGTTGCCGAGGGAGGAGCCAAGTCCGAGGTTTTGGAGCTTTGATATGAGCTTGTCTGGGATTATGGTGTTGAAGGCGGAGCTGTAGTCAATGATAGGAGTCTGATGTAGGAGTCCTAGTTGTCGAGATGTTCCAGTGATGAGTGTAGGGCCAGGGAGATAGCGTCTGCTGCGGATCAGTTGTGGCGGTATGTGAATTGCAGTGGATCAAGGCTTTCTGGAAGTGTGGGGTTGATGTGTCCCATGACCAAGCTTTCGAAGCACTTCATAATGATAGATGCCAAGACCATCGGATCTTAGTCTGGTTCTTCTTTGGCACCGGTATGATGGTGGTCTTCTTGAAGTAGGTGGGAACCTTGAAACAGAGTAGGGAGAGGTTGAAGATGTCCGCAAACACACCCGACAGTTGGTCCACGTAGGATCTGAGTGCACAACCAGGGACTCCGTGTTCTAACAGTGACCATTAGAATCGGGGGAGGGGCGTTTGAACTTGCAATGTATCTTGTGGAGTCACAATCTTGTTGTGCATGTGCTCACAAAAAAAAGAGGGAAAGGCAAGAGGAGACGTCCAGGCTTATTCTCCCTCAGGCTAAAATGTCCCTTAAGGAATGCTGGACAAACAGTCAAAACACTGGACTGCTGGTCACCCTGCATTAAAGTTTGAAGGCATTTATTTTGAACGAGACAGAATTCTTCCTGGTGGCCTGGCTGGTATTTATCCCTCCCTCAACCGCAGTTTAAATAAAAAGTTGATTTTTTTCATTCTTGTATTGCTGTTTGTGGGAGCTTGCTGTGCATAATTTGGCAGCTGTGTTTCCTACATCACAACAGCGACTACACTTCAGAAACCCTTCATTGGATGGAAAACATGTTGGGATGTCCGGAGGCCATTAAAGGTGCTGCAGAGTCTTTCTTTACTTTTTTTTAATAAATATTTTTATTCCAGAAATGTTCAAATGATCACAAACAAAACAAGTCAATAGCATACAAATAATTTGTTATTTAAAGAAAGTAATAGCCCTACAGTCGCCTCCTCCCCATGAGCCAATTCCCACACTTCCCCTCCCAACCCCCAACCAACGCCATCTCTCCCCCCCCCCCCCCCCCCCCCAACGTGCTGGCCACAAACAAATCCTTAAAGAAGGTGATAACGGCTCCCACCTCAAAAAGAAACCTTCCTCCGACCCTCTAACATACTTAATCTTTTCCAGTCTCGGAAATCTGGCAAGTCCGCCAACCATGCCAAGGCCTTTGGTGATGCCGACAACCCCCATCCAACCAGGACTCCGAAGGCCAAGAGATCAGCCTTCCTCCCCTCCAGACTGCTGGCGTGTCTGACATCCCAAAATTCGCCACCAGAGGGCACGGCTCCAGCCTGACCCCCCACAATCTCCAACATAGTCTCAAAAATGGAGACCCAAACGTCAAACAGCTGAGGGCAGGACCAGAACGTGTGTGAATGGTTCACCGGCTTCCTCGAACAATACTCACTCCTGTCCTCGACTCTGGGGAAGAACCTACTCATGCGCGTTCCAGTCAATTGGCTATGCTAAATTGCCCTTAGTGTCCAAAAACAGTCAGGTAGGTTACAGGGATGGGGTGGAGGTCTTAAATAGGGTCGGTGCAGACTCCATGGGCCGAATGTGCTCCTTCTGCACTGTAAATTCTATGATTCTATGAAGTGCGCCCTGTCAACTATTTAAACTGCATCAGGCTCAGCCTGGCACAAGAAGAGGTGGAATTCATTCTGTGCAAGATCTCCCTCCAGCCCAGGCCCATCTCCACCTCACACATCCCCTTCTCCAACAGTGCTCTCCCTGTCTCCAACAATCACCCATTTATATCAGATATCTTCCCTTCTCCATCTCAACTCAGGATAGTATCCTGTCCATACATTTATGTCCTGGCAACTGAGGGAACAAAGATACTCCCTTAGGCACAAAGTTTTGCACCTGCCTATATACCTAAACAAACAGAGGGAGCTGTATGGGTCAGTATCTCAGTGCTGACTGGGAAGGACTCATTTCTTTCATCCAGAAAGTTTTGGGGATCTGGAATCACTGCCTGAAAGAGCAGCAGAGGCCGAAACTCAGCATATTTAAATAAAATCTTGAATATGCACTGGAGGCGCCGGAACCGACTGGACTACGGAAGCTGGAAAGTAGGATGAGGCTGGGTAAAATATTTTCGGCCGGCACAGGCCTGATGGGCTGAAATACCTCCTTCAATCCCGTCAATTTCTATGATACCATTTACCCCAAGCTGAGGAAATGCTGGCTCATTGAGTGCCCATAGTGATATTTGCGGAGAAGTGCGCACTGCAATATTGTACCTCCTGGCAGCCACTTCTCTTCTGAAGCAATCTGCTTGGAGCACTTTTACTACGGGCCAAAGCATTTGAAGTAATGGGCCAACCTGTGAGGGTACCATTGATTGGAGAACTGCCCCCTTTTGCACTATCATACTTCTCCCGTTCTGTACCAGGCACTAACGCTGGTGAGTCACTTTAAGCTGCAGTTAGAATATTATAACCTCCCCAGCCGCCCCCTCCACCTCCTCCCCACGCAGATGTAGAGCCCCGTCTTGCGCTGGCTGAGGCTCATGATGTTTCGGTAAATGAAAGGACGCTTATTTTTAAGGGCTAGACTGAAGGGGGAGAAAGAAAATGCCAGCCCTGGGAAATTAAGTGAAGTGGTGCAGAAATACACAGCATGACCTCAAGGTTAATCGCATATGTCAGACGCTTTCTCCAAAGGCACAAACTGTTCTCCCCCCCTCTCTCTCTCTCCTGCTGCTGGTTTGCCAAGTCATTGCAAATCAAATTTCCAGAACGTTCCCATTTTCAGCCGCATCTTGCTGCCTAAAACAAAATAGGAAAACAGCGCTGAGAGATTTTAAAAAAAAGTTCCCAAGGGAAGAATGGTCAATGTCGGAGGAAATGAGGCTGGAGTGGATTGGCTGACTGAGCTCCAGTGATTGAGAGATGCAAAGCAAATGTCTTGTGTGTGAATGAACGTGACCTGAAGTTAAGGGAAGCTTTTACTACTACAGTCTGGCTTGGCAAGGCAGTATGATTTAACATGTTTAAATGAGCGAATCTGTGCCACCTTCCTGGCAGTTTATTGCCAGTCGTCGTTGGACCTTGTAGGACTAATGATCAATCAGCCACCATCTGCTCTGTGGGGTGGAGAGGAAGAGGCAAGATTAGTCTTTTTTAGCACAAGGGCGATATGCCGATGGGAGCAGGATACCGAACCAACCCTTTTCTCCTCACTTGCTAGCCTGGTGCCTGAGCCAATCAACTCGCTAACATGGCTCATTACTGACCTCTGGAGAGATGGACGTGCCACAAGATTTCTTCCTAATATTCCTAAAAATAATAATCTTTATTGGTGTCAAAAGTAGGCTTACATTAACACTGCAATGACGTTGCTGTGAAAATCCCCTGGTGGCTACACTCCGGCACCTGTTCGGGTACACAGAGGCAGAATGTCCAATTCACCTAACAAGCACTTCTTTCAGTACTTGTGGGAGGAAACTGGAGCACCCGGAGGAAACCCACGCAGACACGGGTAGAACGTGCAGACTTTGCGCAGACAGTGACCCAAGCTGGGTTTTGGACCTCGGTCCCTGGCGCTGTGAAGTAACAGTGCTAACTGCTGTGGTACCGTGCCACCATATTCTGGTCCTGCTACCCCTTCAGTCGGTATTGAAGGCCAGAGCTGTGATGGTCTGAGTCATGGGAGCTTCAACCAGTGTTGAACTAGCACGCCCTCACTTCGACTCTGTCTGATGCTCCAGCACCCACAAAGGTTATTTTGGTGAAAGGGTGAAAATGGGTACAGTGTGACTGAGACATGTCCTTTTGAAAGTTGTGCCCAACTACTTGTTACAATAATTTGAGTTTGCCTGGAACTGCTAAACGAGAAATCTGCAGGCTTTGCACTCAAGTACTGATTGGATGCAATTTTTACAATGACAGTTTCAGCGGCCGAGGAAGTGGGTGGACCGGAGAAGAGGTGGAATTGCAGCTCCTGGTGGAGGTGGCCTGGGGGTGGCGTGTCGTCCAGTATCCACAGTGGGAAGGCGTCCACCTCACCCTCCCGACCCACTCTCCTTCAGCAACTGGCCCTGCTCTGTCCAGCTTCCTCCCATGGTCCTGGAAACCAAGCAGGCATTCTTAGTAAGATGCCCACGAAAAGCTCGCCTTTCTCCTGGTGACTACTATGAGGTAGAGTAGCACAACATGCACTCATTTTAGGTGAAGCCTTCAGAGAATTTGTTACTTGAGTGTTGCAAAAATCTCAACAAACTTTTCCAGGGAGTCTCCCGATGTGTTTCAAACATCCTCCTCCAGCCCTCCAACAGAAAGTGAACAGTAAGTAGCACTCAAAATCCTCTGTGGCAATTTAATTGCAATCTACAAGGCACTTGCAATCCAATCTGGACTGCCCATGACGGCGAGCCCTAGTTCACTAAGGTGTAGCTGGTTTTGAAGCAGGGTGTGGATTGGAATCTATGGTGAGTTAAAGGAGTTTCAAGGTACAGGACCTGTTTGATGGGGCAAGAGTGTGTGGCAGGATTTCCGCCCTAATGGGGGGAAGTACAGCAATCAAATGCCTGCTGTGCAGTGGGAACCCTGGCAGCCAGCTGCCAGTTAGAAACGTAAGTCACTCATAGCTCCGGAGATCAGGTCAGCGGATGGCTGCCAGTTTTGGGATGGAGATCTGGCACCCCCTGCCCTCCTCAAATTCCACCCTTAATATCTGACCCTCACCCAATGGCTAACGTCCTCAATGTTCCATGGTTCGTGAATGCCCAGTGTTTGAAGTTCCACCCTCATCCCTGTGCACTTGAGATAGTGACTTGTGTACCAATTAAGTTGTTTTCTAATTAACCACATTTTCATTAATATGCAACTTCTAATTTGCACAATTCTTTCATGTTCCCCCTCATTTTACTCCCTGAACTTCTGTAAAGATGAAACTAGCTGACTTTGAATTGTTTAATTGGCTCCATTTCCCTAAGTAAATTGTCTGATTAACATAACTCACATGTTTTATTATCCTTCACAGCACAACAATTCTACTCTGATTTAACCTTGGTGCCATTTGTTTATATTTGGCTTTGAGGGGAAACGGCTGGATTTTAACTCACCTCATGCTCGATATTAATCTCACTGAATCGCAGACCTGTCTGTGAAGGTTTCTGTGGCGCAGAATAATACCAACTGCACATCTATTGGAAGTTTGAAACATTTCACAGGAAGTTGTTTTACTTCCACCTTTCACAAGATCACAGGATAGGAATGGGTGAGGAAGGCCGTCCCTTGGGGTAGCACGGTGGCACAGTGGTTAGCACTGCTGCCTCACGGCGCTGAGGTCCCAGGTTCGATCCCGGCCCTGGGTCACTGTCCGTGTGGAGTTTGCACATTCTCCCCGTGTTTGCGTGGGTTTCGCCCTCACAACCCAAAGATGTGCAGGGTAGGTGGATTGGCCACGCTAAATTGCCCCTTAATTGGAAAAAATGAATTGGATACTCTAAATTTATAAAACAAAAAGAAAGGCCGTTGTATTCAGCCTAGCCCATACATTCTAATTCACTGATCTTAACACACTTCCAAACTCACTCATCAATCTCACTCATCAATCTCACTCACCAAACTCACTCATCAATCTCACTCATCCAAACTCACTCATCAAAGTCACTCATCAATCTCACTCATCCAAACTCACTCATCAAGCTCACTGATCAAACTCACTCACTCACCAAACTCACTCATCAAACTCACTCATCAAACTCACTCATTCATCAAACTCACACACCCAAACTCACTAAGTCATCAAACTCACTCATCAAACTCACTCACTCATCAAGCTCACTGATCAAACTCACTCACTCAACTCACTCATCTTCACTCATCAAACTCACTCACTCACTCACCAAACTCACTCACTCACCAAACTCACTCACCAAACTCACTCACCAAACTCACTCACTCCTCCAAACTCACTCATCAAACACACTCAACAAACTCACTCATCCAAACTCACTCATCAAACTCACTCACTCATCAAACTCACCCACTCATCAAACTCACTCACTCATCAAACTCACTCACCAAACTCACTCATCAAACTCACTCACTCATCAAACTCACTCACTCATCAAACTCACTCACTCACCAAACTAACACACTGATCAAACTAACTCACTCATCAAACTCACTCACCAAACTCACTCATCAAACTCACTCACTCACTCATCAAACACACTCACTCACCAAACTAACACACTGATCAAACTAACTCACTCATCAAACTCACTCACCAAACTCACTCATCAAACTCACTCACTCATCAAACTCACTCACTCACCAAACTAACTCACTCATCAAACTCACTCACCAAACTCACTCATCAAACTCACTCACTCATCAAACTCACTCACTCATCAAACTCACTCACTCACCAAACTAACACACTGATCAAACTAACTCACTCATCAAACTCACTCACCAAACTCACTCATCAAACTCACTCACTCATCAAACTCACTCACTCACCAAACTAACTCACTCATCAAACTCACTCCTCAAACTCACTCACTCATCAAACTCACTCACTCATCAAACTCACTCACTCGCCAAACGCACTCATCAAACTCACTCACTCATCAAACTCACTCATCAAACTCACTCATCAAAATCGCTCAACAAACTCACTCACTCATCAAATTCACTCACTCATCAATCTCACTCATCAAATTCACTCATCAAATTCACTCACTCATCAAACTCACTCACTGATCAAACTAACTCACTCATCAAACTCACTCACCAAACTCACTCATCAAACTCACTCACTCATCAAACTCACTCACTCATCAAACTCACTCACTCACCAAACTAACACACTGATCAAACTAACTCACTCATCAAACTCACTCACCAAACTCACTCATCAAACTCACTCACTCATCAACTTCACTCACTCATCAAACTCACTCCTCAAACTCACTCACTCATCAAACTCACTCACTCATCAAACTCACTCACTCACCAAACTAACACACTGATCAAACTAACTCACTCATCAAACTCACTCACCAAACTCACTCACCAAACTCACTCACTCATCAAACTCACTCCTCAAACTCACTCACTCATCAAACTCACTCACTCATCAAACTCACTCACTCGCCAAACGCACTCATCAAACTCACTCACTTATCAAACTCACTCATCAAACTCACTCATCAAAATCGCTCAACAAACTCACTCACTCTTCAAATTCACTCACTCATCAATCTCACTCATCAAATTCACTCATCAAATTCACTCACTCATCAAACTCACTCACTGATCAAACTAACTCACTCATCAAACTCACTCACCAAACTCACTCATCAAACTCACTCACTCACCAAACTAACACACTGATCAAACTAACTCACTCATCAAACTCACTCACCAAACTCACTCATCAAACTCACTCACTCATCAACTTCACTCACTCATCAAACTCACTCTTCAAACTCACTCACTCATCAAACTCACTCACTCATCAAACTCACTCACTCGCCAAACGCACTCATCAAACTCACTCACTCATCAAACTCACTCATCAAAATCGCTCAACAAACTCACTCACTCAACAAATTCACTCACTCATCAATCTCACTCATCAAATTCACTCATCAAATTCACTCACTCATCAAACTCACTCACTGATCAAACTAACTCACTCATCAAACTCACTCACCAAACTCACTCATCAAACTCATTCACTCATCAAACTCACTCACTCATCAAACTCACTCACTCACCAAACTAACACACTGATCAAACTAACTCACTCATCAAACTCACTCACCAAACTCACTCATCAAACTCACTCACTCATCAACTTCACTCACTCATCAAACTCACTCCTCAAACTCACTCACTCATCAAACTCACTCACTCATCAAACTCACTCACTCGCCAAACGCACTCATCAAACTCACTCACTCATCAAACTCACTCATCAAACTCACTCATCAAAATCGCTCAACAAACTCACTCACTCTTCAAATTCACTCACTCATCAATCTCACTCATCAAATTCACTCATCAAATTCACTCACTCATCAAACTCACTCACTGATCAAACTAACTCACTCATCAAACTCACTCACCAAACTCACTCATCAAACTCACTCACTCACCAAACTAACACACTGATCAAACTAACTCACTCATCAAACTCACTCACCAAACTCACTCATCAAACTCACTCACTCATCAACTTCACTCACTCATCAAACTCACTCCTCAAACTCACTCACTCATCAAGCTCACTCACTCATCAAACTCACTCACTCGCCAAACGCACTCATCAAACTCACTCACTCATCAAACTCACTCATCAAACTCACTCATCAAAATCGCTCAACAAACTCACTCACTCATCAAATTCACTCACTCATCAATCTCACTCATCAAATTCACTCGTCAACTTCACTCACTCATCAAACTCACTCATCAAACTCACTCACTCATCAAACTCACTCACTCACCAAACGCACTCATCAAACTCAGTCACTCATCAAACTCACTCATCAAATTCACTCATCAAACTCGCTCAACAAACACACTCACTCATCAAACTCACTCATAAAATTCACTCACTCATCAAACTGACTCACCAAACTCACTCACTCATCAAACTCACTCACTCATCAAACTCACTCACTCATCAAACTCACTCACTCATCAAACTCACTCACTCATCAAACTCACTCATCAAACTCACTCACTCATCAAACTCACTCATCAAATTCACTCACTCATCAAACTCATTCACTCATCAAACTCACTCATCAAACTCACTCACTCACCAAACTAATCCACTGATCAAACTAACTCACTCATCAAACTCACTCACCAAACTCACTCATCAAACTCACTCACTCGTCAACTTCACTCACTCATCAAACTCACTCCTCAAACTCACTCACTCATCAAACTCACTCACTCATCAAACTCACTCACTCACCAAACGCACTCATCAAACTCAGTCACTCATCAAACTCACTCATCAAACTCACTCATCAAATTCACTCATCAAATTCACTCACTCATCAAACTCACTCACTCATCAAACTTACTCACTCATCAAACTCACTCACCAAACTCAATCATCAAACTCACTCACTCATCAACTTCACTCACTCATCAAACGCACTCCTCAAACTCACTCACTCATCAAACTCACTCACTCATCAAACTCACTCACTCACCAAACGCACTCATCAAACTCACTCACTCATCAAACTCACTCACTCATCAAACTCACTCACTCACCAAACGCACTCATCAAACTCAGTCACTCATCAAACTCACTCATCAAACTCACTCATCAAACTCACTCAACAAACTCACACACTCATCAAACTCACTCATAAAATTCACTCACTCATCAAACTCACTAACTCATCAAACTGACTCACCAAACTCACTCACTCATCAAACTCACTCACTCATCAAATTCACTCACTCACCAAACGCACTCATCAAACTCACTCACTCATCAAACTCACTCACTCATCAAACTCACTCACTCACCAAACGCACTCATCAAACTCAGTCACTCATCAAACTCACTCATCAAACTCACTCATCAAACTCACTCAACAAACTCACTCACTCATCAAACTCACTCATAAAATTCACTCACTCATCAAACTCACTCACTCATCAAACTGACTCACCAAACTCACTCACTCATCAAACTCACTCACTCATCAAATTCACTCACTCACCAAACGCACTCATCAAACTCAGTCACTCATCAAACTCACTCATCAAACTCACTCATCAAACTCACTCATCAAACTCACTCACTCATCCAAAATCACTCATCCAAACCCACTCATTAAACTCACTCATCATCCTCACTCACTCATCAAACTCTCCCATCCAAACTCACACACTCCTCCGAACTCACTTCTCCAAACTCACTCCTCCGAACTCACTCCTCCGAACTCACTCCTCCGAACTCACTCCTCCGAACTCACTCCTCCGAACTCACTCCTCCGAACACACTCCTCCGAACACACGCCTCCGAACACACTCCTCCGAACATACTCCTCCGAACACACTCCTCCAAACTCACTCCTCCGTCCTCACTCCTCTGAACTCACTCCTCCGAACTCACTCACTCCTCCGAACTCACTCAGCTGAACTCACTCACTGATCATGCATTCATTATAACTTAAAAATTCTGAATTCTCCCTCAGTGTCCCCAAACAGGCACCAGAGTGTGGCGACTAGGGGACTTTCGCAGTAACTTTATTGTAGTGTTAATGTATGCCTACTTGTGACACTAATGAAGATTTATTTATTTAACATCACACTGAGGGAATAACCCTTGAGTCTGCCTTCTTTTTTTAGTCAGACAGGCCAAGCACTTACTCAGCTTTCCCCCAAACTCATACAGTTTCTGTCGGACAAATTTTAAACTTCTCTCAGCCTGAGTCAATAAGGCATTGAGCAGCACCCTTGCTGCATTAACCTCTTTCGCTAATTGCTTATTAGGGGGCTTCCTAAACCTCTCTGAGGCATCAGCTAAACAGACCTCCAAAGGAAGCTGGCGCTCCAGCATTCTTTACACCTTTTGCTGGCCATGTAGGAAATAACCAGACCCCTAACATAGACCTTACAAGTCTCCCATAAGGTGGAGAGGGACTGGTTTAGCACAGAGGGCTAAAAAGCTGGCTTGTAATGCAGAACAAGGCCAGCAGTGCGGGTTCAATTCCTGTACCGACCTCCCGAACAGGCGTCCGAATGTGGCGACTAGGGGCTTTTCACAGTAACTTAATTGAAGCCTACTTGTGACAATAAGCGATTATTATTATTAACTAACCCTCTCAATTCCCCAGCACAGCTGACTATCCTCCGACAACCTGGCTGCACCCCACGAGTGTGACTAGCCCCATGGCCAAACTCAACTACCACCCCTCCCCACCTCCACCCAAAACCAGAGCTGATTATTATCAGAAATGAAGTTAACTGAGCAGAAATCTCAAACACCTTCTTGAAATATGCAGTAAACAATGCATCCCTAAGTAAGGAGGCATCAAATTGCCGTGACCCAGAGCTGGGGATGTGGGTGGTGGTATTAAGCAGTTGAGCAGAAATTCCAGGAAGGCAGGGACATGGTCAGAAATTACAATGCTACCTATAGAACAAGAGGAAACCAAATGTAGGACTGTCCTCGGCACAAAGAAATAGTCAATTCTTGTGTGACACTGATGGGGGGGGCTGAGAAAAAGGTAAAAGCTTTAGGCACGCATCCAGATAACCCACTTTTTCAGACGCCAATGCCAGAACTCTGACCTGTAGAGTGGGATGGATTCCCAGCGACCGGGAGCTTGTCTATTAAGGGGTACAGATGGCAATTGAAGTCATCACCCACAAATGAATTGGCCGAAGCTAATTCTGCAAAGTCTGTAAAAGCCTTAGTGTAAACGCCGGGGAGTAATACACAGGACCGTACACATTCATTATTGAGAGAGCTTCCCCGTGTACCAGTCCCTTAGCTATCACATACCTACCGTCCTTATCCTTTACACAACTCTTGGCTTTCAAGGGGACATCAAGAGACTTCATAAGAAACATGCTGAGGCAAAGATGAGGCATCAGGTAAAGCTCACAAACCTCCAAATAAATCACCTCCTCGACCCTCGAAGTTTCACCTCCGCTACATGCAACAGAGACTGTAGATATAACATTGGACTTTCCAGTTATCTCAGAACCCATTGAATTGCAGTAGAACTAACTCATCCTGGATTCTGAGGGACTGACTCAGAAGACAAAGACTCCTGCAGGGAACACAAAGTTAACATGCAGGCACAAAAAACAAGTAAGAGGGCACATGGCATGCTAGCCTTTATTTGAAGGAGTTTAGGGTACAGGAATATGGAAATCTTGCTACAGCTGCACAAGGTTTTGGCGAGACTGTATCTGGAGTCCTGTGCTCAGTTTTGGTTCCCATGTTGAAGGAAGGATACGCTTCTGATTTGGTACGGCAAGGGTTCAATAAATTGGTTCCTGGGATAAGAGGATTGGCCTGTGAAAAGAGGCTGAGTAAATTGGGCTATAGTCTCTGGAACTTAGAACAATGAGAGATGATCTTACAAACATATGAACGAGGAGTAGGAATAGCCCATTCAGCCCATCAACCTGCTCCAACATTTGATACGATCACGGATGATCTCGGAACATAGGAGTAGATCATTCAGCCTGTCAAGTCTGCTCTTTCATTCAATATGATCATGGCTGATCCAACACTTGTACCCACACTATCCCCATAACCCTTTACGGTATTGTTAATCAGAAATCTCTACCTTAAACAGACTCAAGGGGCTGAATTCTCCGCCGTAGGGTGCTCCATTTTGCCGGCACCCGGGGGTTTCTCGATGGAGTGGGCTGCCCCACAATGCGAAACCCCATTGACCAGCCGGCGTAACGGAGAATCCCGATGATGTGCTGAACCAGAAATTTAGCACGGAGAAATTCACCCAAGGAATCGGCTTCCACTGCCCTCTGAGGCAGAGATTCACAACCCTCTGTGTGAAGAAATTTCTCCTCATCTTGGTCTCGACTGTAGCCTCTGATGTCTCAGTGGTTTGAAGACCTGTGTATTGAGTCAGCTTCCACGTGGGGGTCATTCCCTGTGGCTCAGCTCAGTACAGAGAGGAACAAACACGACAACCTGGACAAGATGGCTTATTTAATCAAGCTTGTTACGTGTACACGGAGAACAGACTGGATATCTGCCAAGACCTGTTCTGCCGAACAAAGACCAGAACACAGTATTTATACAACGTTCAAAAATCAATAGCCCACCCCAGTTGGATGCGATCCAATCCCTGAAGCTGCTACTTTTCAACTTATCTAGTAGAATTGCAAGCAGTGTTTAAACTTTACCCAATAGAATTGCAAGCAGCGCATGATTAATCCTCATCCTGACAGCTGCACACAATCCCAGCAGTTTGTGCTGACTGTTTGTGAGAAACAGAACAACAGAACCAGCACCCTGAATTGTTTCACAAAGACAGGATGTCAGGAGTAATGTCTTTTTGGTCAAATTAGCTATCCTAAACCCATTTGATTACTTAATTACTGCTATGTCCTAAAAATACATGTTTAATGATTAATAATGATTACTCAGTCCTATAATTCATCTCAATCCTTAATAAAATCACTTACGTAAAACTACTCTAGTGGCATGCTAACTATTCAGTTTTAAGAGGTATCATCGCTGAACCACCCCCTTCAGCCTGAACTCTACTCCCCTGTCTTCCCCTTCCCCTTATAACCTAGGCCCAACCATCTTCAGCTACTTCATCAATGACCTACCTTAAATCATAAGGGCAGAAGTGGGGATGTTTGCAGATGACTGCACAATGTTCAGCACCATTTGCGACTCTTCAGATATTGATGCAGTCCATGTCCAAATGAAGCAAGACCTGGACAATATCCAGGCTTGGATTGGCAAGTGGCAAGTTACATTCCCGCCACACAAATGCCAGGCAATGACCATCTCCTACAAGAGAGGATCTATCTAACCATCACCCCTTGACATTCAATGACATTATCATCGCTGAATCCCCTAAAATCAATAACCTGGGAGTTACCATTGATCAGAAACTGAATTGGACTAGCTATATTAATACTGTGACTACCAGTGCAGGTCAAAGATATCGGAGTCCTACAGCGAGTAACTCACCTCCTGACCCACCAAAGCCTGTCCACTATCTACAAGGCACAAGTCCGGAGTGCAGTGGAATATTCTCCACTTGCCTAGATGAATGCAGCTTCAATGACACTCAAGAAACTTGATACCATCCAGGACAAAGCAGCCCACTTGGGATTGCTTCCCCTTCTGTAAACATTCAAACCCTCCACCACTGACGAACAGTGGCAGCCGTGTGTACCACCTACAAAATGCACTGCAGGAACTCACCAAGGTACCTTAGTCAGCACCTTGCAAACCCACGACCGCTACCATCTAAAAGGACAAGAGCAGCAGATACCTGGGAACCCCACCACCTGGAGGTTCCCCTCCAAGTCACTCGCCACCCTTGACTTGGAAATATATCGATGGTAGCCATGATGTGGAGATGCCGGCGTTAGACTGGGGTAAGCACAGTAAGAAGTCTTACAACACCAGGTTAAAGTTCAACAGGTTTGTTTCAAACACGAGCTTTCGGAGCGCTGCTCCTTCCTGCCTTCAAAAGGCAGCTTCTGGACATGTTTGATGTCTGAGTCATTGACATTTTGGGGCTGGGCGGGGAAGTAAAACTATTTTATTTGTATGTGTGTGAAATTAAGCACAAACTGAATTAGGAAAAGTGAGGACTTCTCAGTATCTTCCCATTTTCTTTCCCATCTTCCTGAGGAAGGAGCAGCGCTCCGAAAGCTCGTGTTTGAAACAAACCTGTTGGACTTTAACCTGGTGTTGTAAGACTTCTTACTGGAAATATATCGGCCTTTCTTTCACTGTTGCTGGGGAAAAGCCTGGAACTCTGTCCCTAACAGCATAGTGGGTGTACCTACACCTCAGAGACTGCAGCGGTTCAAGAAGGCAACTCACCACCACCTTCTGAAGGACAACTAGGGATGGGCAATAAATGCTGCCCTCATCAGCAACGCCCACATCGCATAAATTAATTTTTAAAACACCTTTGACTCCATTGTCAAATGTGACCTTATTGAAAAACACAAGACTTGGAGAGGACTTGATAAAATGACAATATGATGTTGTTTGGCCTACCTGGAGAATCTGGAACATGGGGGCACAGTCTCAGGAAAATCTGATTTGGGATTTCTTCATTCAGATTTGTCGTGTTAGGTACACTGGTCTAACACTGGCTGCAACTTGGATGCAGCTTAGATCAAAAAGATACTCCAGATCTTGAAGTTAGTTCAATCAGGTTTATTGAACAAATAGCCCAGTTAACACAGTTCACTGTGAGTTCGACTCTCTGCTAACTTAAGTCTGTCTGACTGAACCAGACTAACTCTTAGCCATGTGGTGGAGGTGTGAGATCGTAACAACACCCTTGACTGACTCTCTAGATGTTCAATAGTGGAAAGAGACGGAGTGTGAGTGCCTTGTGTCTTTTATAGTCAGATCCCACCCCTGAGTGTCCTGCCTGCTTATTGGTCATGTCCTGTTCCCTGTGTCCATTAGCTGCTTCTCTATGCCTGCCTGTATATCATTATGTGTGTGTCTGCATATCATGAAAAGATCGTTGAGAATCTTATGCACTATCTGCCCCAGAGGGCTGTGGATTCTCCACAGTTGGCGATATTTAAGACTGAGATTGATACATTTTTGATCTCAGGGAATCAGACGATTTTGGAAGTGGGCAGGAATGTGGAGTTTGAGACAGAAGATCAGCCGTGATCGTATTGAATGACAGAACAGACTTGAGGGGCCGAATGTTCTACTGCTTCTTTTTCTTACTTTCTTAATGTAGGGCAGTGAGCTCAGAGATAGACAATTCAGGAGACCACCTCCAGGAAGACTGCACCCCTCGTCTCGCTGGTGGCAAGTGCAGGCTCATGACCTCCATTTGACCTTGATGCGGGGGTGCCAAAGCCAGGGACAACTTCCAACTCAAAGCCTCTGTTCCCTGTTCAATTGGCCATGGGCTGGCAATGTGCCTGGAGGATGGACTATTACTGGGAGCATGTGCGCAGGATTGAGTGAGGTGGGAGGTCTCATGGTTAAACCTCCAGGGACACAAACATCCTTCAGAAAACCAACCCTGCTGTTCAAGAGCAATCTGACTAAAGCTAGTCGTTTTGTCCATTTGGTTATCCGGACTGTCCTGCTGGACACAGCAGTTATCCGGCCTGGGGGTGGGGCGGAGCTTGGAGTATAGAGAAGGAAAGAAGCTCCGGGAGAACATGGATTCCTTTGAATCGTGCTGCATTGAGTGTGAACAATGAACGACCATTGCTTCAGATTGAAGCATCCAAAGACAGCCCGATCCTAGCTGCTACCTCCATGCAATCGATCATATTAAAGACATGTTGGCCCATCTGGCCCCTCGAGCCTGCCCCACCATTCAATGAGATCATGGCTGATCTTTTGTGGACTCAGCTCCACTTTCCGGCCCGTGTATATATACGTATATATACACACACAAACATACAGACAGACATTGATACACATACCTAAATAGACATGTATACACACAGACAGACACATGGGCACAAAATTACACACGCACATGCATGTTCATGACTGTTCATGCATGTTTGTAACTTCTGCTACTTTCCTGTGAAACGTTGGATATTTACCCACCATAATTAAGTACTCCTATCAAAATTCTTTCAAACCTAATCAACCATTTGCCCGCAGGCAAATTAAATAAGCTTCCTTTATTAAATAAGCTGGGGATTAAGACAATAAATGCAGACAAATAATCTTTAACAAGAGAGACAGTTTGGGCAGCTGAAAACAAATTAAGACTTATTTTTCAGAGATCAGAATGTAATCAGAGTTGGACGTGCAAGCTTTGGCTAGGAAGTTGTATCAGAGAGGACGAGACCACCCTGCTAGTTCTCGGTGTAACAATCCAGTCTTGCCCATCCCTATAGAGCAGAGACAGGTGTAACTTGCCGATCCAGCAGCACAATGTTGGCGGAAGATTAGCAGATCAGTGCTTAATGAGGCTGACTCATTCGTGCTCAGTTGCTCAAACACTGCCTGGGAATTCGGACCAGAGCCACAAGCAATAATTGAACAGGAGGGTAGATTGGATTCACATCATTCACTGGGGGATTCTGCACGAATGCAGTACAGAATGAGACAGGCTGGCTTTCCAAGGTGGATTTCCCTCCAATGCAATGAATACTCTTCGTGTATTATTGACCCAAAAAAAAGCCAGAATCCATTTCAGGTATCGTGACTAATGCTCAGTAGTCATTTCAGTAGCCTCACAGTGGTTGAATTTGTTTTTATTTATTTGTTCACGGGACGTGGACCTCGCTGGCTAGGCCAGCATTTATTGCCCATCCCTAATTGCCCTTGAGAAGGTGGTGTTGAGCCGCCTTCTTGAAACGCCATGTCCTTGTGGTGTAGGTACTCTCAGAGTGCTGTCAGGGAGGCAGTTCCAATATTTTGACCCAGTGACAGTGAAGGTGTGTGGCTTGGAGGGGAACATCCAGGTGGTGGTGTTCCTATGTATCTTGTGCCCATGTCCTTCGTAGTGGTAGAGGTTGTGGGATTGGAAGGTACTGTTGAAGGAACTTTGCTGAGTTATTGGTCTCTAACTTGTGAATGGTTGACGTTGCTGCTGATGTACGTCAGCGGTGGAGGGAGTGAATGTTTTAAGGCGGTGGATGGGATGCCATTCAGGCAAGCTGCTTTGTTTTGGATGGTGTAGAGTATTGTTAGCGTTGCACTCATCCAGGCAAGTGGAGAGTATTCCTTCACACTCCTGACTTTTAGATGGTGAACCAGGCTTTGGGTCAGTTAATCAACACACAATTCCCAGCCTGTGACTGGTTTTGCAGCTATGGTATTTATATAGCTGGTCTGCTCAGTTTCTGGCCAGTGGTAACCCCCAGGATGTTGATGGTGCGGGGATTCAGCAAGGCCAATGCTGTTGAATATCAAGGGGAGATGTTTGGATTTTCTCTCATTGGAGATGGTTATTGCCTAGCACTTGTGTGATCTGAATGTTATTTGCCATTTATCGACCCGAGTCTGAGTGTTGTCAAGATCGTGGTGCATTTAGATATGGGCTTCTTTACAATCTGCAAGTTGGTTCACGCTATTCTGGCAGTTGCCATGATGTCTTCATCCTTTGTAAATCGTGATGCTGCTGCTTTTCATGGCATCATGGTTGGCCTCTAATTGGGGACATTGCACAGCATGCCCACTTCTTCCCTCCTTTACCATCAAAGAATGGGAATACACAAGTTTGGGTTCATACTGCAACATGTCCATTGTACAGAAAGATTATATTATTCCACATCCACAAATAAAAGACACCCACGTGACTGGCTCAGTGTTACTAATGGTGCAGTGGTGTTCCAGTTACTTACTACTTTATCAGCCCAAGCCTGGACATTATCCAGGTCTCGCTGCATTAAGGACACATCAGTGGCTAAGTTGTCACGAATGGTTCTGAACATTGTACAATCATCCTCACTTCTGCTCGTATGATGGAAGGCAGGTCATTGATGAAACAGCTGAAGATTGTTCGTCGAGGTTACTACCCTGAGTAACTCCTGCAGTGATGCCCCGGGGCACAGTTGATTGACCTCTATCAGCTACAACCATTGCGGCTATTTGTGCTAGGTATGACTCCGCCCAGTGTGGAGTTTCCCCCCTGATTTCCATTGACCAGTTTTGCTCGGGCTCCTTGATACCACGGTAATTTATGTCCTCATTTTACTGTTTTGCTGATATCCCTCTAATCACACCCATGGTGTCCTTACATGCTGAGTGTTTTGGTGGGTCAAGTGCTTCCATGCCATGTGTTTAACACATGTTGACCTCCCCAGATGGATCAGCTTGCCAATGCAGCCCATTATGGTACGATTGTTGGGTAAATGCCGTGTCTCTCCCAGTAGTCTATTTCAGAGCTGGCAAGACAGCTAAGTGCAACAATTAGCCTCAGAAGCCCTAATCTCGTGTCTGGAATGGAAACTGGGGGCCATGATCCCCACCCCACTCCCGCCAACCACCCCAAACCTATAATGCTTTGAAGTCTCTGAACTCCTTGAATACTGATCTCCTGCGTAGCCCTGGTTTTAACCTGTCCACCACCGGCAGCTGTGCTTCTACCTCTCTGGGCCCTAAGCTGTGGAATTCCAACCCTAACCTTCTCCACCCCACTCTCTCCCTTTAACGTACTCCTTCTAACCTACCTGTTTGACCGACCTTTCCGTTACCTCTCCTGCAATCTTCGCTCGGCCTCCAGTTTTGTTTGCTAATGCTGCCGCGAAATGCCTTGGAATATTTTACTATGTCGCCGCTGCTGTTGGATCAGACAGTATATTCGCGAGATCCCATTAATCCAGTTGCAGCGCGCTTCACACCGACCATGGACTTACTGATGATGTATATCACGAATCACTGGGTGGTGTGACCAGAATGATCGATTGCATTATGAGGGTTAAATTGCCAGTTCTCACAGGGAAAGAGCAGGTCGAGAGGCGATAGGATTGCTTTTTCTTTAATAAAGATTCTCAAATCGTGACCTTTCACCTTGGCCAGATCAGTGTAACTAGAGGACACAGAGAGGACTTGAAGAAGGATAAATTCAAAACTAATCTGTGGAAATATTATTTCAGTCAGTGTGCAAATCTATGGAAAGGCTCCCGAGGGAGACGGTTGAAGCAGATAGCGTTGATTAATTTAAATGCAAATTAGTTCGATTCTCTTTTCAGCAAATAACATTTTTGGATACAGCATTTGAGTAACTCGAGACATGATGTGTACTGAGTATATTGCATTGCTTGGGAAAAGCAGGTATTTTTGGACCTATGGCTCCCAAAGCTCTCCACCACTGTGAATTTTACCTCACCTCATGTGGGGTGGCACATTTAACAAAAATTTAGGAGTCCCGAACAATGGCGTGGGATTTTCTGCGCAATCTGCCACGTGTTTCGTGGCGATGAAGGCGGCCCGCTATTATCTGGTAGCGGGATCTTCTGGTCCCACCATTGCCAAAGGGGTTTCCAGTTGAATGCACCTCAAACCCGCCGCGTGGTGTGTCATCAACGGAATCGGAAGATCTTACCAGCGTGAATGGTCGGAAATTTCTGGCCACCATGTTAAAATCTGGATGACACAGTGATGGTAGATTCCCAATAGCATGGAGCCATAAAAATGTACGCACAGTTCAATAGTAGTACGGGTTGATTACTGATTGTCTATGGGTGGCATTTATAGTTTGGGGGTTGAACCTGTCAATCTAATTGTGATTTGCCCTCACAGAGAGATCCAGATTTTAATATTTCAAATGCTGGAGTTGAATGTTTTGAAACATTAGACGCCCTGAATATTAATCCAAAGTGCAGATGTTGTGAACATTTCCGACTGACGATGGGAACGTAACTTTAGATGGGAAAAAAAATGACTTTGTGAAATTTAAAGTCACAATTTGCGTCCAGAGTTGACAGTTTCCCAACTCTGCACCATATTTAGTGTGATGGACTGAGGCCTCTCCTGTCTGTAATCAGCATCATTCACAACGCTCCAGCAAGGTTACTTTCCCAAAGCACTTGTGGCGGGTACATAAATTGGAACAGGGAAAACAATTTGGTTTTACTGCTGAAAAAGCAGAACAACCAGTGACAGCACAAAAGAAAACATGAGCCAGTTTTCACAGCCTCGCCTCTGCTTTCTCTGCTTACCTTTCACTCATTCCAATATTTTTTTACTGCGCTTGCAATCAAGACTGGCTTCCATCCCTCTCCATTGCATGCACCTCTTTTGTCCCTTGGCCCTTTCCTGTGACATTTTTAGGTTTGCTTTATAATTCAATTTTGCCTCAGTCTTTTGGGGAGGTTTTGTTTTTTTGTTAGAATGAGATGACCACTCCCCTGGGCGAGTCCGCGTTCTCTGTGAAGTCTTACAACTCCAGGTTAAAGTCCAACAGGTGTGTTTCGAATCACTTAGCTTGCGGAGCGCAGCTCCTTCCTCAGGCGAGTGAAGAGGTAGGTTACGCAAACACAGCATATATAGACAAGAGTCCATGATGCAAGACGATACTTTGAAAGCGAGTCTTTTCAGGTAATTAAGTCTTTACAGGTCCAGACGGTGCACCTGGAAAGAGGGATAATCCCAGGTCAGAGAGGTGTGAATTGTCTTAAGCCAGGACAGTTGGTAGAATTTTGCAAGCCCAGGCCAGATGGGGGGGGGGGGGGGGGGGGGGGGGGGGGGGTGAATGGAATATGACATGAATCCAAGGTCCCGATTGAGGCCGGTGTTTTAAGACTTCTTACCGTGCCCACCCCAGTCCAACGCCGGCATCTCCACATCATTGAGCCAGGGTTGGTCTCTTGATCGTCATGGCGAAGTGAGCAATATACTGGGTCATGAGGATGCTGTAATTCCAGCTTGCTTGCCAGCTACTCTGCCCCTCAAAAGTTCTTACACATTCTTATACCTTTTTCTTTACAAAGCATTACATTTACATTAGGTCATCATACTGTTACTTTGCATTTGTTATAGTTCTGTTCTGATCACACTATGCGGATCCATTGTCCTGTGTGCTTTAACTTTAATTGTTTTCTGGACATCTCCTGTCCACCTGTTTACAATATCAAAGCATTGTGTTTGTCAAGCCAAGTTCGATGGTGTGTTAATTGTCCCCGTTTCCCTGATACTTTATTAGTTTTAAGAGGCACAATGGCCCATCTAGACATTGTGGAGCCTTGTTACGCGGTATCGATTCTCTTACTGTAGCTGTGGCCTTGGAAAGATCTCACCTGGGGTGCCACTGTGTATTGCTGTCTGGGATGTGGTAAGGTTGTGTCTGTCCACAATGAGTGTGAAAGTCCACAGCGAATGTCAATCCTGCAGCCAGGCTGTTTGTTTAATAATGATAATAATAATCTTTATTGTCATAAGTAGGCTTACATTAACACTGCAATGAAGTTACTGTGAAAAGTTCCTAGTCGCCACATTCCGGTGCCTGTTCAGGTACACACAGAGAGAATTCAGAATGTCCAATTCATCCAACAGCTTGTCTTTTGGACTTGTGGGAGGAAACCGGAGCAGCCGGAGGAAACCCACGCAGACACAGGGAGAACGTGCAGACTCCGCACAGACAGTGACCCAAGCCGGGAATTGAACCTGTGAACCTGGAGCTGTGAAGCAACAATGCTACCCACTGTGCTACCTTGCCGCCCAAGGTAGCGGTCCTTTCCATTCCTTACTGCTGCAGCCCACACTCCCTGGGTACTCCCTACTGCATGGTGGAATACAATTCTGCCTCTTCTCGCGGCCCCCACGGTGCGTTATAGATGCCTAGTTTTCAGCTGGCCAAGTGAGATCATTGAACTTCAGCGGCACTTCACTTCGATTCTCGAGGCTAGACTCCTGGCATGGATTGCAACAGCTACCAGCTCCCACTGCCTTTGTTTGCAAAGCTCCGAGCTCCCGGTGGGTGAATCATCTCTCTTCTGCTTTACACCTCCTCCATCAAGGCACAGAGTGCGGTGTCAGAGAAACTTGGAGTACACGCTGTCCTCAACTGCACCATAATTCACTCATCTCACACTCCCCTTCACAAACTTCCAGCATTTACTTCAGCCAGAAATACACCTTCCCTTTAATCGGTGCAGCCTGTATTTAAGTAATGCAGACCAGTGCTGCTGGCCTTGCATGAACCTGGGCCTCTTGCTGAGGCACGTAGTGTTATGATCTTGGTCGGCTAATTACATTTTTATTTTTATTTTTCGGAAATCCAAAAACCCAGGTATTTACTAAAATAACCAAACCATGAGGTAAACGGTTTAAAATGAAATAATTTTATGACGCAAAAACCAAAGAAAGTGAACCAAAAACTGCACTCTGTCTTAAATAGTCAGTTCCCTCACTGATCTTAAAAGTGCAACGCGCGCGGTAATTTTTGCTCCAAGCCAAACTTCTTAACTCCGATTTCCTTCTGCACCCATTTGGTTTACACTCCCAAGAAGCTCGAGTCAGATACTGAGCAAATTGGAAGACTAAACCAAACAGCAAATACTGAAAAATAACTCAGCAGGTCTGGCAGCATCTGTAGGGAGAGGATACAGGGTTAATGTTTCGAATCCATGTGACTCCTCCTCAGATTTAAAGAAGAGCCAAAATGGCCCCAAATGTTTAACTCTGTTTTCCCTCCCGAGATGCTGTCAGATCTGCTGAGGTTTTCCAGAATGGCGATGTGGCGACTGGGGGCTTTTCGCAGTAACTTCATACCTGTGACAATAAAAGGGTTATTATTATCATTCAAGCAGATTCTTTCAGGGGCTTCTCACAGTAACTTCATTGCAATGTTAGCCTACGTGTGACAATAAAGATTATTATTATTATAGACTCCAGCATCCGCAGTTTTTTCCTTTTATGGTAGATTAACCACTAACTCTGAGTACTTTATATCCAGAAACTGGTAGATCTGGGTCACCTCCTTATGCAGTTCTGTGTCAGCGCTCCAGTTCAGGGCTTCAGGGCGACTTAGGTCAAAGACAGCAAATAAATGCAGGTTTTTGTTGTGTCATCTGGCCACGATGTATTGATTTACCTGGTCTTCCGTCCTCCTCTGTTCAGTATTTCCGGCGCCTACATACGGGTCTCATTCTTTCTCGTCTGCCTCTCAACGATACAGACAAATTCGACCCATTTGTAGACCTTTTCCCAGCTCGGAAGACAGCCAGATGGCTTTTTCAGCACAGTTTGCCGTGTACCCGATGCATTATATTGTCCAGTGAGGTAGTAACAGTAATTTTCAGTGCGCTGAACATATCCTCACAGTAGATTTACTGGTGCAGAAACCTTCGATTTAATGAGAAAATGATGGCTTTATATTTCAACCATGACTGGCACTGATTGATGGCCGAATCTCAGCCTCTAATTGGCTCATTTTAATCAACGGGGACAAACAAGGTGCCTTGAGAATTTCGGGTAAAATCCAGTGTATTGCATCCTTGCCTGAATTGTCTTTTTGCGTTGTTGCAAAGCATTTCTACTTCTGCATTAATACAAGCTGCATGGTGTCACAGTAACTTAATTCAAATTCCGTCAAGCGGCCTGCGACATCCTGTGGAAGATGATCTCATCCAACCTTGGTCTCGCACACAACGCTGATTTACAACCATGAGCAAGAGGGACACGAGCTTCATCCAAAAGCTTCCGCTAACATTAACACAAACTGAGTGAACTTTACTTTCACAGGCCGGAGAGTAGGTGTGGAATCAGCAGTACGACTTTGGTCCTTTGGTCCGTTGGGCCTGCATTGTCACTTCTAAGCCAGCATCAAAGAGATGTGATTGTTGTGTTATGCTGCTTCGTGTAGCATAAGCTGCTTTCTTGATGTATGCTTTGACAAAAGAAGCTCCAGACTCTGAAATGAGTTCAACTTGTTTATTGAACTATTAGCACAGTTCTCAAATGAGTTCGACTCTGCTAATCTAGCTGTAGTAACTCGGTCTATCTTTACCAGCCTGCCCTAAGCCACGTGCTGAGTGTGATGCTGTTCATCAACCCTGATGTACTCTCTAGATGTCTGTCTGTGGAAAGAGACAGAGCATGAGTGACCTGTCCTTTTATATGGGTTGTGAAGTGCCCCCTTGTGGTAATGCGACCTCTGGGTGTCCTGATCACCCATTGGTTGTGTCCTGTTGTAATGACCCATTGGCTGTATGTCTGCATGTCATGGCATCTCTGGGGCTCCCTCTAGTGGTTACTTAGTTGTAGTGTATTTACATTAACCCCTTGTGTATATACAGCGATGCATATCACCACAGTGATGACCCTCCTTAAATTGGGAGCAATGGCAACATCAATTTCAAAATGAAGTTCGTGCCAACAAATGCTGGCCTAGCGAAGCCCACATCCCGCAAAAAATGAATTTTAAAAAATGAACCTTTAAAAAAAAAAAAATTCTTTAAGTAATGAAGTTATGCTGAGATTTAGGGAATGGACTTCATAGATTCACTTCCCAGAGATGTAAGAGGAGCTCAATCAATATCAGCAGTTATCACCTCCTTTGGATGGCGCAGTGGTTAGCACTGCTGCTTTATGCTGCCGAGGACCCGAGATCGAATTCGGCCCCGGGTCACTGACCGTGTGGAGTTTGAACATTTGCCCCATGTCTGCGTGGGTCTCACCCGCACAAGCCAGAAAGGTGTGCAGGGTAGGTGGATTGGCCACGCTAAATTGCCCCTTAATTGGGAAAAAAAAAATTGGGTACTTTAAATTTATTTTAAAAAGTAATCTCCTCCGTTCAGTGCCATTGGCAATTCAACACTCTGCCCACCATCTTAAACATCCACTCCCTCCATCACTGGCGCATCGTGGCAGCAGTGTGTACCTCCACGGAGATGCTGCAACAACTCCCAGAACCTTCCAAACTACCACCTCTGCCAGCTCGGAGGACAAGGAAAGCAGGTACTCGTGAACACACCTCGGCAGGAGTGGGGCTCGCTACAGAGCGAGGGTAGAGGCTGCAGTGTGCAGAGGTGGGATGGGCAGAAGGCCTGCCTCTATCTTCCAACTATTTGTTGAATAAAATTTAAAAAAAAAAGATTGAAACAAAAAATCCCTCCACCCCTCACCCCCATCCACCACACACTCCTCATACACCATCCATGAAAGCGTATGTCAACCCATGACCCAACTCATGACCGCTAATACCTCTATACCCCCACATTTCCTTGCCCCTTATAACCCCCGTGCCAACCAATACTCCCTCCCACCACCCTTCTCACTTACCTTCTCCATATCAACGCACCTATTATGCTTTGACAGTTTTTTGCCAGCCTGACAGCTCTTTGACAGCTCCAATCAATTTATGCGCTTTTTGCACACAATATTCTTTACTTTTAACAATCTCAAATGGTGCCTTTCCTCTCCCAGATAAGTCTGGTGACCATATCCAACGGAGCACCCTGGCTATCCAAAGAAATCCACCTAGTTTCAGATCTCCTCTTTCCTGGTCTAATCAGCACAATTTGGGTTTCACACATCTGGCCTACCAAAACCTCACTTCGGTTGAGGAAACTGGTGATTTAATTGGCCTGCTGCCTCCACAAACCGCACACACTCTCAAATCTGACTCCAATCCCACCTCTGCGAAAACAGGGGTGGAGCAAGTAGAGGGGAGAGATAAACATTTCAGGTCGCTGATCAGAAGTTAGAACTGGCCCAGGTAAGAACAACTTGCTTCGCGACTTTTGACTCAAAGCCACCACTTCCGGGCTGTTGGAGGGAGGCGGTCATGTGCTGAAACCTCCAGGAATATGTTCAACCAGAGTTGGCAACCCCAGCAGATTGTTGTGGGCTGATGTGTTGCACCTTATGATCTGAAGTTGGGAGAGAAGGCTGGGCGGGGCTAAGCTAATGATTCTCAGTTCCATGGATCCTTACACCAACGTGCTATTCTGAATTGACATGGGAGCCTGCATTCACTGGAGCATTGCAACCACGGACTACGTAAATGCACTTTGCTGGCTGGTAGGCTCGCCAACGCAGGTCAAAGGTCTTGCTGGAGCTTTCCTCACATGACCTCCCACTTATGGGTGGAAAACACTGCCGTCCTTTAGAGAAGGCGGTAAGCTAAGGTCTAGTCTACCTTCTCAGGTGTCTGTAAAAAGTCCCGTGACACTATTTTGAAGAAAAGCAGGGGAATCTTTCCAGTGACCTGGAGTCAATATTTATCCCTCGGCAAAAGCAGATTATCCATTCGATATCATATTGAGTACAAGAGCAAGGGGGCAATGCTGAACCTATTATAGAAGACACTAGTTAGACCTCAGCTGGAATATCGTGTACAGTTTTGGGTGCCACACTATAGGAAGGAGGTGAACACATTGGAGAGAGTCCAGAGCATGGTTCCAGGGATATGAAGCTTCAGTTATGAGGATAGATTGGAGAGGTTGGGATTGTTCTCATTGGAGGGAAGTAAGCTAAGAGGAGATTTGATCGAGATGTTCAAAACCATGAGGGGGCTGGACGGCACGGTGGCACTGTGGTTAGCACTGCTGCCTCACAGGGCCAGGGACCCGGGTTCAATTCTAGCCTTGGGTGACTGTGTGGAGTTTGCACGTTCTCCCCGTGTCTGCGTGGGTTTCCTCCGGGTGCTCCGGTTTCCTCCTACAGTCCAAAGATGTGCACGAGAGGTGGATTGGCCATGATAAATTGTCCCTTTGTGTCTAAAAGTTAGGTGAGGTAACGGGATAGGGTGGGGGTGTGGGCCTAGGTAGGATGCTTTTTCAAAGGGGTGGTGCAAGCTCGATGGGCCAAATGGTCTCCTTCTGCACTGCAACAATTCTGTGATTCTATTAGTCAGACCTTGCTGCCTGCACAGCAGCTGCCATGGTTTCTACATTGCAACAGCATAGATACATGTGAGGTGGAGCGTTTGAGTAGGATGAATAAAGGGGACACACACTGCTTGGATAATAAGAGTCTGAATGGAGATTAAGAAGCAAGATACACATTCAATAACCACTAAAAGTAGCAATATAGGTGAATGACATCATGAAAAGACAAACCTCGCACCAAGAATCATTTCTGAAAGCATAGAATTGATAAGCAGAGATCTTTTATTCAACTTATATACAGCTTTGGCTGGGTAATACTTGGAGTACTGTGCACAGTTCTGCTTGCCATATTATAACAAGGATCAAGAGGTACTGCTGAGGCACACAGATTCGCAAGGATGATACCTGAACTGACGGGATATATTTATCAGGAGAGAGTGAACAAGTTTGGCACAAGTTCAAAAATTAGCTTTATTTTCCAATACTCCAGCATGTTCTTTATTCAGATGTACTTGACAGTAGGAATTCCAAAGATTGAGTTTAGTTTTTAAACAGTGAGCGCTAACTGCAAGGTGGGAATACCAGGACTGGAGGAGAAGGAAATAAACTTGCTTATATCTTTCTGTCATATGAGGAGAGACTAAGTTGGTTCGGAATATATTCATTGGAGTTTGAATGAGTGGTGGGAGGGGGGAGGGGGGATCTCATAGAAACTTACAAAATTCTAACAGGATTAGACGGGGTAGATTCAGAAAGATTGTTCCCAATGGGTGGGCGAGTCGAGAACTAGGGGTTATAGTTTGAGGATAAGGGGTACATCTTTTAGGACTGAGGTGAGGAGAAATTTCTTCACCCAGAATCTGTGGAAGTCACAATCACAAGGTGTAGTTGAGGCCAAAACATGGTGTAATTTCAAGAAGGAATTAGATATAGCTCTTGGGGCTAAAGGGATCGAGGGATACGGGGGAAGGTGGGATCAGAGTGTTAAACCTGATGATCAGCCATGATCACAATGAATGGTGGAGCAGGCTCGAAGGGTTGCTTCGATTTTCTACATAGCGTCCTTCACATCCACAAGACATCCCATAACGTTTTACTTATGATGCACTTTTGAAGCGTAGTCATTTTGAAAACATGTGGCCTAAATAGTTGATGTGCTACTTGAGCCCCTCCCATCCTCTTCATCGAACCCGATCAACATATCCTTCTGTTCCTTTATCCCGTATGTACTTACATAGATTCCCCTTAACTGTACCTATGCTGTTCACCTCGATGTGAGTTCTCCATTGTAAACATTCTCTGAGTAAATATTTCTGCTAAATTCCCTATTCAATTTATTAGTGCCATCTTATATTTATGGCCCCCAAATGGGCTCCCAACAAAAATCAAAACATCTTCTCTACATTTACTCTTTCAAGCTCCTTCGTCGGCTCAGATTTCCAAAAGGAATAGCACAGTTACAATGGGCTGATTGACCTCTTTCTGTGCTGCATCATATTATATTGTAATTCCAAAACCCTGGGATGCATCTTCCTGACCTCTTTGTCTGCTAACATTGTGCATAGCTTAACAAAAAAAATGGAGTCCGTTCTGGGCGGGAATAAGTGCCAGGAACGATCCGCTATCTAATAGCATTCTGTTGCACTGTTGAGGCCGCACTTAGCATAATTTCCAGCACTGAGGAGCTCCGGCGAGCTCCATCCAGACTCCCTGATACGACCCCCGGGCCCCCAACTCACCCCATCTCACCCGGCAGGGCACACCCGGCCTGATCCTCAGTCTGGGCAATATGCCGGCCTGTCACCTTGACACTGTCAGCCTGGCACCCTGGCAGTACACCCTTTGCACCCTGGCTGTGCCAGACTGGCATCCAGGCAGCACAGCCTGTATGGCACTGTCAGGGTGCCAGTCTGGCTGTGCCAAGGTGCCCGGGTGGCACCAGCAGTGTCATGGTGCCACCCTGCCCGGAGGCCGACAACCTAGGGCCTCCGATCGCTCTCTGAGTGAAGTAAGCTCTCCACAACTCCAGCCCTAAAACGCCTATCCTGTATTCTCAGACTGTGACTCCGTGTTCTAGACCCCTGCCAGCCAGGGGTAAAATCATCCCTGCATCAAATCTGTCCGTCCCTGTCAGAATTTTATGCATTTCAATGAGATCCCCTCTCATTCTGCTAATCTCCAGTGAACACAGGCCGAATCAACCCAATCTCTCCCCGTACAACAATCCTGCCAACCCAGGAATCAGTCGGGTGAATCTTTGCTGCACTCCCTATTTGGCAAGCAGGGCCGGCTCAAGGCACCGGCAACTCGGGCAGTCGCCCAGGGCGCCATGTGCTAGGGGGCGCCAGAGACTCGGGTCCCGCGCATGCGCAGTTGGGCCGGTGCCAACCAGCGCATGCGCGGTGGCCGCCCTCCCCCAGGGCGGCCCCCCCCTCGGTCCTCCGCCCTCTCGGTCCGCTCCCCCCTCGGTCCGCCCCCCCCGCCCCTCCCTCGGGCCACCCCCCCCAGCCCCTCCCTCGGTCCGCCCCCCCCCCGCGGACCGCCCCCCGCCCTTCGGTCCGCCCCCCCCCCCCGCCCCCCCCATCGGTCCGCCCCCCCTCGGCCCCCCTCGGCCCCGCCCCCCCCTCACCCCCCCCCCCCCCCCTCGGCCCCGCCCCCCCAGGGCGTCGAAGTTCAGCTTGCCCGGGGCGCCAGCAACCCTAGGGCCGGCGCTGTTGGCAAGTATATCTTTTCTTCAGTAAGGAGACCAAAACTGCCCATAATACTCCAGCTGTAGTCTCACTGAGGCCCTGTACAGCTGCAGTAAGACATCCTTGTTCCTGTACTCAAATCCAATCGCAATGAAGGCTAACATACCATTTGCACTCTTAACTACTTGCTGCACCTGCCTGCTTACTTTCAGTGACTGGTGTACAAGGTCACATTTTCCATCAACGTTTCCCAATATATCACCGTTTATATAACACTCTGCCATTCTGTTTTCCCTACTGAAGCGGAGAAATTCATACTTATCCACATTGTTTTGCATCTACTCTGTATTGGCCCACACACTCAACTTGTTTAAATCGCCTTGAAGCCTCTTTACATTCTCCTCACCTTTCACATTCCCACCTAGTTTTGTGTTGTCAGCAAACTTGGAAACATTACATTTGGTTACAGTAGAAGTCAGGAGTCCATTCTTACTGGTGGTGGTGCGGGATAGCAAAGGAATACACTGAGATAAAATGGAAATTTCTCGAGCCGGTGTAGCAGTTCACGAAGTGTAGGACAGAGCCACGTGGACTCACCGAAGTTCAATCTCTTGTCTCTATTGTTAATAGGGGTTACCAAGCCTCTACGATTGCCCTGGATTCCGCCAGAATTAAAGATTTAACTCGAAGACATTGCAAACCGAAGCGGAAAATTGTGAACACACTCATTTCTAACTTATAGATTGTACAAAAGGTGAAGAAAAATCCTGTTTGACAGTTAAGAATCATCCATCACCCAATCAAGCAATGAAAATGTCCATTCACTTTCCAACTTGCATGGGAAGGGTCAGTCATTAACCAGCTAGAGACAATCTTTGGCCAAGATTTAGCAGTCTCTCTGGCGTAGATTTCCACTTTTCCAATGTCAGTTTCATTCTGGCTTTAAGTCAACGGGAACAAGAGCCAGACATCCGACAACAGTGATGCCATCTGTTATGACCACTGTACATTTTAAGATTGTTATGTTTTAAACTGTCTGTTTAAAGATTGTCGGAGGCAACAGTGGAGGGGAGAGGGGTTTAAGAAGATGGTTTGCAGAGGAGTAAAGAAGCCAGGAGTTAACTTTTGCACTCGATGCTGACCCTGGAATAGTGGACAGTTGAAGCAAACAGGAGTAGAACCTAATAATAAGTACTTCATGTGGTTCAGCCATATCTGACAGTGTATGGCAACATCCTTATAAGTCTCTTGCACTAAGGAAGTGGAGATGAGGGCTCTACTTTGGGGGGGGGGGGGGGGGGGGGTGGGGGAGACAGTCAGCGTGGTAGAGTATTGAAGGCCAAACAGCGATAAAGATGGAGTTGAGTGTGTATTTGAGCAAATCAGTAGCTGCAGAAATGTGGTTAATGGAGGATCAAAAACTAGGTAGTTGGGATGTTGAAAGTATATTTGTAACTAAATTTGGTAGATTTTTTTTCCAGGGTGGATACAGAACGATGTATAGTTATTCAGAACCAGAGAGGTTCTTTAACAGTAGTTATGACTTAGTAGTACACCATTTGAAACCCCAGTTTTACCTCATGGACAAGGTGTAACCTTTTCTGTGTTTGTTTTAAGCAGCGCTAGTACGCGAACACGTGGGGCAGCACGGCCGCATAGTGATTAGCACAGTTGCTTCACAGCTCCAGGGTCCCAGGTTCAATTCCCGGTTTGGGTCACTGTCTGTGCGGAGTCTGCACATTCTCCCCGTGTGGGCGTGGGTTTCCTCCGGGTGCTCCGGTTTCCTCCCACAGTCCAAAGATGTGCGGGTTTGGTGGATTGGCCATGATAAATTGTCCTTCATGCCCAACAAGGTTAAGTGGAGTTACTGGGTTATGGGGATAGGGTGGAGGTGTGGGCTTGGGTAGGGTGTTCTTTCCAAGGGCTGGTGCAGACTTGATGGGCCGAATGGCCTCCTTCAGCACTGTAAATTCAGGGGAAGTTCTTGCCAGCTCAGTGATTTCCAATTGATCGCAGTCAGTGGCGACTTCAACAGTATTTGGAGGAGAATAAAATCATTGATGGTCTCTGTGCTTTTGTTCTATGATTCTATCTCTGGATCGCCATCTTTAACTGCGCATGTGTGGACTCCAGAAGTTTCTGCCAGTTTCAGAGGAGTAATGGCGATGCTGACAGTTTCGACATCATTACGACTGCAAAATGTGGGCCATTAATGAGCAACGGGTTGGTTGCTGGCCAACAAGGGTCAATGGCTTAAGTAGAATGAGGTGAAAAGGACAATGAGTTAAGGGAAAACAATAGTAAATTGGGTTTTGAAGAGAACTAAGAAAGGTCTTTGCGCCCTTACTTTAGAATTCAATGATCTATTGTAGACAGTAAGCCTTCGCTTTAATGTCCTCTGATGTACTACATTCTTTGAAGTATTGTTTATGGTGCCTTCACTAATAGAGAAACTGTATAAATCATTCACTCCATAACAGGACTCTCACTTTAATACTCTGATAAATCCTCCGGTGTCAGGTTAAGCTGTTATGGTGCACAGTGTCACTCTGTACTGTAATTCTCCAACATTTATAGTTTGAACGAGCATTAGCATCATGTTCAAGTCATTACATTACGAGTGGACCGTTCGGCACTACAGGGTTCAGCTCGGACATTCTCGGCAAGTGGTTACTCTTCTTGTCCGTGAGACACAGCTCTGTGTAATTCATCACGTCACTGGCTACGGTATCATTTTCAACGGTACTCTGTGTTGAAACTCAAATGTTTTGTATGTTGCAGTATGTCCTGGGTTAAAATCGTGCCTCTTCTCCCAAAGAACATTGTATGGAATGGTGCTTGTCATATTGTCATAAACACGGTCTTTGAAGAGACGAGTTGGAAGTTAAATATCATTTTG
This sequence comes from Scyliorhinus canicula, assembly GCF_902713615.1. Taxonomy (NCBI): domain Eukaryota; kingdom Metazoa; phylum Chordata; class Chondrichthyes; order Carcharhiniformes; family Scyliorhinidae; genus Scyliorhinus; species Scyliorhinus canicula. Next base: position 13,978,595 of record NC_052147.1, on the reverse strand, counting down.
TGATCTTGAGATGTGAGTGATGCTGGAACTGCCACATTCATTGGTCTTTCTCAGATGATGGTGTTGAGCCATTTACTTTCAACCGTTGCAGCTCATGTGCTGATGGTGCTCAATCGGGGTATCCAGGTAGTATATCTCCTAGCCGGGATGGTGTGTGACCTGAAGGCAACTTGGAAGATGGTGTTCTGTGAATCTTACTGCGCTGATCCTCTCTGCCAAATGTCTTGTGGCTGTTTGAAGCATACTTGATGAGTTGGTGCAGTGCTTGAACCATGCATAGTGCAGCCACAATGTGGTGGTGATGGAGAGAGTGGATATCAAGTCCAGTGAATGGGGGAAATCATTCGTTACCAGGATCCCAATGTATATTCTGACTTTCACCATATGGTTGATATGATTCACTCTGATGAACTTTCAACCAATGGTGCCCTCTAGGACATTGACCGGGTGGGTCTTGTCAATGGTTATGCCATTGAAGGCGAAGGAGAAATGTTTGGGCATTTCTTTCTTTGAGATGGTTAATACCTAATGGTCAGTTTATACCAGAAACTGAACTAGACTAGCTGCATAAATACTGTGGCAGGTCCGACACCAGGGGCTGGATTCTCCGTTGCTGAGGCTAAGTGCTGGCGCGAACGGAGAATCAGCAGGAGGTTCATGACAGGAAAATTGGCATGAACTCCTCACCGATTCTAGTAACGGTGAGGGGCTAGCACCGCTGCCACGTGAAACTGCCGAAATCGCGCCTAAAACGGCCTGAAAATAGCCGGGTCCCTGGCCACGCATGCGCAGGGCTGACGACCAGCGCCGTAAAACATGGCGCCGGCCGTGCTCAAACTCTGACCCACCAACCGTGACCTCCCTGGCCACCCCCCACTAGTCCCCCAGCCCTCGCCGAAGCCCCCCCCCCCCCTCCCCCCCATGGCCAATGGTACGGATCCCGGCCGAGTGTAGCGCCGCTGGACACTGTCTGCAGCTGGCACGTCGGGTTCCCGAACACACGTGGCCCATGCCGTTGGGAACTCAGTCCATCGGGGGCGGAGTATCGCGTATGGGCCGGCTGTTGATGCGCTGATGGCGCTGAAACAACGTGCGGTGTGTGTCACGATGCTGCCGGTTTGCAGGGGGCAGAGCATGATGGACCGAAGTCAAACCGGCACCGGCCCCGATTCCTGTATCGGAATCCATTCTACACCCGACATCATCTAAGACAAAGCAGCCTGTGTAATCGGCACTCCCCCAACCATCAGTGCACAGCAGTAGCAGTGTGTCCCATCTACAGGATGCACTGCAGCAACTCACCAAAGCTCCTTTGGCGGCCTGTATGATCCAGAAGGACAAGAATAACTGATGCATGGCGACACCACCACCAGCAAGTTCCCTTCAAAGACACATCCTGACTTGGAAATATATCGCCATTCCTTCACTGTCGCATGATCAAAATCCTGCAACCCCCTTCCTAACAGCAGTGTGGGTGCACCTACACCATCTGAACCTTCAGGGTTCAAGAATGTGGCCGTGCAATAATGCCCACAACCCGTGAATGAGTCCAAACAAAACACCACTGGTCAGAGAGTCGGTAGCCAGCACACCGTTTAGAAATGAGAGACTAACTACTTTGCAAAAGATCCAGTCTATTCCTACTCGTAAAAAGCTCAATGCGCTGTTTCTTGATTTTCCCCCTCCATTTTGTTATACTGGAATGGACTCTCAATAGGTACACTATCCATCCCTGTAGTTATTGTCTAGACCTCTATTAGACCACGTGCATGGAATAACATCAAGTTGACTTTGAGGACCAAGCTGATGATTTATGAGGCCTGTGTTCTGAGCCCCTTGTTGTATGGCTATGAAATGTGGACAACCTTCAGTTATCGAGAATTGAAGCTCATCGATTTTCATCTTCACTGTTTGCGGCACATTCTGTGCATCTCATGGAAGGACAGAATAACAAATACCACATTGCTCTCAAAAGAAAAACTCCTAAATGTGTTGGCATTTATCGATCAGGGGTAACGATGGAAGATGGTCGAATATCCGCGGATTTTCTGTACGACGAGATGACTGGAGCCAAAAGACCAGTGGGGTGCCCAAAGCGCCGCTGTTTGTGTGATATGAAGGCCCTAAACATCGATATTTGCACCATGGAGACACCAGTCCACGACAGAGGGAGATGGTGACATCACGTGTGGGCCATACACATTCCCCATAACCGTCAGTGGCTACCGATGCCAACACTGAAAACAACAACCCACAGTAGCATCTGATAAGGACTTCATTTGTGGCAGCATCAGTCATGTTCAGATTGGTCTTTTCAGCCACCGACTATCCAGCCTTTGACGAAGGCAATAATTCTACATTAAATCACAACATTAATCCAATGTTAACATCAAACGTTCACAGGATTGTTGTGAGTTAGGTATGGACTCAAAGATCTCTCCTTCATTCATATATGGAAAAGATTCTGATCCTGTTCATAATAAAGGGATTTAGATAGGACATTGAGCCGAGACTTCATCTACCTCCGATTTCCTCCAGGTGCTCGGGTTTCCTCCCACTGTCCAAAGATGTGCAGGTTAGGTGGATTGGCCATGATAAATTGCCCTCAGTGTCCAAAAAAGGTTAGATGAGGTTCCTGGGTTACAGGGATAGGGTGGAGGTGTGGGCTTGAGCAGGGTTCTCTTTCCAAGGGCCGGCGCAGACTTGATGGGCCGAATGGCCTCCTTTTGCACTGTAAATTCTATGGTACCAAATCAGATGGATGGAAAAGATCCTGTGAATCATTTCAAACTGAGCTTTCATGTTCTCCAGTATATTACAATCCCAGAACTGACCCCAACAGCTTCAATATTTTTTATTTTCTAAGACCGTGCAGAAAGAATACTTCACTTCAGGAGTGATTGCACGAAGAAATAGGGATTTCGTATTTGAAATCAAAATTTTATTATTGATACAATATTAAACTCTTTAACATCACACCCAAAAATAGCTGACAATTACCCCATTAACAATAATACTCAATGCAGTAAATACCACACTCTTAGTTACTATCTCTATTCTCAATTAAACAAGAAAGGAAATACATACAGCTCTCATTCGTCCCACATTTCCATTGGCACAAAGTAATACTTGCTTTCCAGAACCAATTTGGCTCCTGTTAAAACCCCTGCAAACTCTAGCCGGATGTCTTCAAAAAGCTGTTTCGACTGGCTTGTTTCAGTTCCCCCCTTGTCTTCAGACAAGTCTGTTACTATTGCTGTTTGTTTAAACTATCCTACTATGACCAAAAGACCTTACCTGTATTCTGAAGGGTTCGTCAGATCAGAACCCAACTCAAAAAACTGTCACAAAAATGCCTGAGTACCGTAGCTCCACCCAGCAATGACAGAATCTCCCCAAGCTGAAAACAAATTAACTCCTCAGGCTGAGAACACATTAACCCCCCAGGGACTCCCCCAGTCAAACAACATTGCATTAGTCCAGGCGGTTTTTACTCTTGTGAATTTCACCCCTAGCTCCGAAAAGCTTTCCAGGTTTGCAAAACAAGATTCTTTTTCAAATCATGCCAACTGCAGTCAAACTCTAACCCCAGGCTTTAACACTTAAATTGCCAAATGTTTAAAATCCAATATATCTAAAATCCCGCATTCATCACAAGTTGCTTGGCTTTTTTCCCCTCACTTCCCTGAAGAAAACTTTGAACCAGCAAAGGACCTCAATTGTCAATCCCACCTACAACCAAAGGTTTCCATACACTCCCTTGTGAATTGATGTATTAATATCTTCAGCAACCTCCTTAGACGGCTTGGCAGGGTAGATGGTGAGAGGCTTTATCCCCTGGCTGGAGAGTCTAGAACTGGATATCATAATCTCAGGATACGTATGGGGTTGATTAGTTAAGATTAGGATGTGGAAAAAGTTCTTCATTCCCATGGTTTTGGTTCATAGAATCACTACAGTGCAGAAGGAGGCCATTCTCCACTGACCTCTGTACTGACCCTCCACCACCCTATCCCCTTAACCCAGTAACCCCACCTAACCTATCCTCTAACCATTTGGACATTAAGGAGCAATTGATCATGGCCAATCCACCGAACCTGCACATCTTTGGACTGTGGGAGGAAACCGGAGTGCCCGGAGGAAACCCACGCCGACACGGGGAGAAAGTGCAAACTCCACACAGACAGTTATCCGAGGCCGGAATTGAACCCAGGTCCCTGGCGCTGTGAGACAGCAGTGCTAGCCACTGTGAAACCATGCCACCCACGGTGCTGTTCTTTGGAATTCTCCAGCCCAGATTGCTGTGGATGTTGAGATCGAGGCTGCTAGATTTTTCGATGCTAAGGACATCAAGTGCTATGGGGATAGGCAAGAAAGTGGAGTTGAGGGAGAAAATCATCCTTGACATTGAATGGCGAAGCATTCATGCTGCACAAGGGCCAGGCAGTGACCATCTCAGAATCACAGAACTGTTACAGTGCAGAAGTCGGCCATTTGGCCCATCGAGTCAGCACTGGCTCGCTGATAGTGCATTCTACCTAATCCCACTCCCCTGCCTTACCCGTGTAACCTTGCACATTCTTGTACACTCTCCAACACGAAATAATCAAACCATCTCCCTTTGATGTTCAATGATATTAACATTGCTTAATCCCCCACCATAGCAAATATACATACCTCTAAACACATAAACCCAACAGGAAAGATTAATCAACTGTGGCTAACAAAATAAAAGATTGCATCAAATCAAAGCAAGTGCCTTATCGGGTTGCCAGAGGAATTGGAAGCCTGAGGATTGGAGGCAATTTGGAATTCAGCAAATCAGGACCAAGAAATGGTAAAGAAAGGGAAAAGAGAATATGAATGCAAGCTATCAAGAAACATAAAGGCAGACTGCAAATGCTTCTTTAAGTATTTGAAAAGGAAAATATTAGCTCGGGCAAATGTGGGTCCCTTCCAGGTTGAGACAGAAGCATTAATGATTGAAATGGGGGAAATGGCGAGAAGGTAATCAATTACTTTGTAAATGTCTTCATGGAGGAAAATACAGAGAATCCCCAAGAAATCTTGGGGAACCACGGGGCTTGTGAAAATGAGGATCTGAAAGAAATTACTAAGATACAGAGGTAGTACCCAAAAAATTAATTGGATTGAAGGTTGATAAATTTCCTGGTCCTGACGAGCTACATCACAGAGTGTTGAACAAGGTGCCTTTAGACATAGTTGGTGTAGTGGTGATCATCTTTCAAAATTCTACAGATTTGGGAAAGGTTTTTGCCGAATGAAAAGTAACAAATGTAACCCCACTATTTACAAAGGGAGCGAGAGAGAAGAGAGGGAACTATAGACCTGTTAGTCTGACGGCAGTAGTAATGTTCTGCAATGTAAAGGTTCTGTGATTCTGAGATGGTCACTGATAGACTTTATTATAACACGGCACTTAGAAAATAACGATATGATTGGGCAGAATCAACATGGAATTATGAAAGGGAAACCGTGTTTGACAAACTCGTTGGTAGTTTTTTGAGGATGTTACTTGTCGCATCGATAAAGGGGATCTGTGGATGTGGCGTACTTGGATTTTCAGAAGGCTTTCAATAAGGTTAGTAAACAAAATTAGGTGACCTGGGACTGGATGCAATGCACTGGTTTAGATTGAAAATTGGTTAACAGACAGAGTAGGAATAAACCATAGGGCAGCACGGTAGCATTGTGGTTAGCACAATTGCTTCACAGCTCCAGGGTCCCAGGTTCGATCCCTGGCTTGGGTCAGTGTCTGTGTGGAGTCTGCACGTTCTCCCCCTGTGTGCGTGGGTTTCCTCCGGGTGCTCCGGTTTCCTCCCACTGTCCAAAGATGTGCAGGTTAGGTGGATTGGCCATGGTGAATTGCCCTTAGTGTCCAAAATTGCCTTTAGTGTTGGGTGGGGTTACTGGGTTATGGAGATAGTGTGGTGTTGGGTAGGGTGCTCTTTCCAAGAGCCGGTGCAGACTCGATGGGCCGAATGGCCTCCTTCTGCACTGTAAATTCTATGAAATTCTCAGTGGGGTACAGCAAGGATCGGTGCGCAATCTATTTAGGTGATTTGGAAGTGGAGACGAAATGTAATATTTCAAAATTTGCTGATAACCCCAAACTAGGTGGGAATGTGTTTTATGAGGATGACCCAAAGATTCTTCAAGGGCACTTGCACAGGCTAAGTGAGTGGGAAAGAACATGGCGGATGGAATATAATTTGAATAAGTGTGAAGTTAACCACTTTAGTAGAAAAACAAGACAAAAAGGAAGAGTGTTTCTTAAATGGGGAGAGGTTGAGAAGTGTCGGTGTCCAAAGGCACCTGGAGGGTTGGCGACCATAATGAGAAACTGTGCTTGATTTATTTGATTTGATTTATTTATTGTCACATGTACCGAAGTATAGTGAAACATATTTTTTTCTGCGGCCAAGGAAACATACACAATACGTACACAGTTGACATGAAAAAGTAGATAGTTACAGTCAATGTATAAATGTACACAGTACGTCGACAAATAAATAATTAGTTACAGTATGGAACAATGGCAAAATAACAAAGCAAATACGACATAAGCAAGAGCAGCAGAGAGCGTCGTAAATAGTATCTTATCGGGAACATATCAGTCAGAGGGAGAGTCGTTGAGGAGCATAGTAGCTGTGGGGAAGAAGCTGTTTGTACGTCTGGATGTGCGGGTCTTCAGACTTCTGTATCTTCTGCCTGATGGAAGGGTCTGGAAGAGGGCAAAGCCTGGATGCGAGGGTCTGTGACAATGCTGCCTGCCTTCGCGAGCCAGTGGAAGGTGTATACATTGTTTAATCCATTCCTTCTGCAGGCTGTTACCGATCACCACCCCTCCTGGAAGGTTTGAAGTTTGGTGAGAACTGTATTGGTTTAGACTGAGATCCCCATTGTATAGCCTGACAACCCTCGAACGTGAATAACAGACTGCGCTGGAGCACAGGAGGAAATCTGTTTCCTGTGGTATGTTTTTCTCTGAAGATTCAGCGCCTTGAGGGGGTGAAGAAAATTAGCAAAGAAAATAAATTGATGTTTAAACAAAAAGGAAATCATTTGCAAATTAGAATTGCACTATTTTCAAATTTTAATGACATTTGAACAGAAAAAGTGAATTAAAATTAAAAAACAACATTGAGTGCAAATACTGCATGCATTTCATCATGGTGATTGTGTTGCAAATCATACGATTGCTGCGCTGATTAATCCTCAAGAAAGTGCTGGATAAAGGATATCTGTTTGCCTGCCTACCAGTGACTGTACTTCAGAGCAATTCATTATACACGGAGCACTGAGATTCCCTCAGATATATGGTAAGGCACAATATAAATGCAAATCTTTCCCTCCTTTTATCTTTTTAGAAGTAGGAATGAAGGTTATAGGTATACATATAGACACAGATAAGTCAAATGCTCCAGGGAATAGAATGGTTCGAAGATAATCTAAAAAAACGGTACTTGTCTGAAGAATTCCTTCCAGGATTGAATTGTGAAGATTTGAGGATTTAAGAGTATTCTAGAGTTTTGCTTATTCATGTTTAGAGATCTGGAGTATTTACACTGAGCTTTTCCCTGGAGATTAAATGAAAGAGACAAGTCATTGGATAGGGAAGATAGCGCATAGCCTGCAGAAGGAATGGATTAAATGATGTCTTCTCGACACAGTTTCTCAATAGGGTTGCCAACTTGGCTGGCACGATGGCACAATGGTTAGCACTGCTGCCTCACAGTGCCAGGGATCCGGGTTCAATTCCAACCTCGGATGACTGTCTGTGTGGAGTTTGCAAATTCTCCCCGTGCCTGCGTGAGTTTCCTCCCAGTGCTCCGATTTCCTCCCACAATCCAATGACGTGCAAGTTAGATGGATTGGCCATGCTAAATTACCTCTTAGTGGCAAACGGTTAGGTGGGGTTACGGGGGTAGGATGAAGCCAGTGGGCCTAGGTAGGGTACTCTTTCTGAGGGTCGCTGCAGACTTGATGGGCCAAATGGCCTCCTTTTGCACTGTATGGATTCTAGGATCTTTCTATGAACCCTCCTGGAGTCTTCCGGAATTTTAATCCTCCGGACACTCCTGTGAGCAACTCGGGGGGGGGGGGGGGGGGGGGGAACCCATGGAGGCAGTTTCTTCTCTCGTTTAGTGGCACACAGCAACAAGCCGAGTGCAACTCTGATGGTCATTGTGATAGGTAGAGCAGCTTCTGGGGTGCAAAGAATTATTGGTATTGTCACCGCCATTACTATCTGAGTGTATCAGGTGGTTGGGGTTTGAGGGGTGGCTGGCTGGAAGCAGGAAGTTATGAGAATGGAATATGGCCCAACTAAGGTCCTACATTATGTCTGTGGTCTGTATGTCGACATTTAGAAACTGGATCTAATTTTGTACATGCCATTATTTATTACCCGGATACAGCAATGACTCTTTAAATCAAAGAGCTACCGAGAGACAGGAATCGTCTCACTGTTGCTACATGTGATTTAACGTTAATAAACCTGGTTTGTCTTCAGACACACAATGTTCCTCAGTTATTACTCGACGTCTCCCAATTTCCTGAGTTATCTTTTGAAAATGCTGAATTTGTGACAGAAAGAGGTTCTGTATTGCAAGCTGTGCAAATAAACTCTGTACCCCTGGGGGCAGGCATAATGCAATTGCCAGAGCTGAATAAAATTCATTTTCCCCACAAAAAAAATGTTCGGAAAGAAAACCACATTTGCAATTGAGAAATGACCGTCTGTAAAGGATGGGTTTTAAACGTCACTTTCGCATTCATTGCCCAGAATTGATAAGATGGTTCATTGACTGAAGCTAAAGAGTGCATTTATTTTCTGGCTATGACTTTCAGTTTTCATTTCCTTTTTATATTGCAATACAATGAATCAAAGTGGCTCCATGTGCTGAGTATAAGGGCATCTTTTATATCTTTTATTCACCTAGTTTCAGTCATTCTAATCAAAGTCAAACCAGTGGACAATGTGCATTCAGTATTATCTTAACTTAAACTCAATGGCCCTGATGTTATGCAGAAAAAAACCCATTTTAAAGTTCATCTGGAATTCCACTCTCTGCTGGCTTTTGCGTTTGCATAATTTTTTCAAACTCTGTATTGGAATAGCACAGGAAATAATTTTGTGGCAAGTGTTGTCAGTGCATTCGTATCTCAGTATAATCTCAATTTCATCTGTTGCGACACAGGTTTATAATTTACCCACCCAAAACAGCCATCTGAGATTAAATTCAAACTATGGAAATATTCATGATGGAGAAAAGACGGTGCATCTCTTATGCTCTTTATTCTTCCGTTGTGGGTAGTGGTGGTAGAGCTGTGTTTATTGCGCAGCTGTAGTTGCTCTAAGAAGGCGATGGCTGTTCTCCCGAGGGTAGAGAAGTTCGAGAGGAGATTTGATAGAGGTGTTCAAAATCATGAGTGGCCTGGACAGAGTAGATAGGGAGAAATTGTCCCATTAGCAGAAGGAGAGAACCAGAGGACACGACATCAAAGTGTTTGGCAAAAGAATCGAAGATGACATGAAGAAAAAAAAAATACGCAGCGAGCGATTAGGATCTGGAATGTACTGTCTGAGAGTGTGCTAGAGGCAGATTCAGACGTGGCTTTCAAAAGAGAACTGGAGGTGCAGCACGGTGGCGCAGTGGGTTAGCCCTGCAGTCTCAAGGCGCCGAGGTCCTAGGTTCGATCCCGGCTCTGGGTCACTGTCCGTGTGGTGTTTGCACATTCTCCCTGTGTTTGTGTGGGTTTCGAACCCACAACCCAAAAGATGTGCAGGGTAGGTGGATTGGCCATGCTAAATTGCCCCTTATTTGGAAAAAATTAATTGGGTACTCTAAATTTATAAAGAAAAAGAGAACTGGAGAAGCAAATATTGCAGGGGAATGGGGAAAGGCTGGTGAAGTAGGACTCGTGACATTGCTCTTTCAATGGGCTGACACAGTCTTGACGGGATGGATGGGTCCCTTCTGTGCTGTAATAATTCTGTGATTCTCCTTCAATCACTGTATTTCTTCTAGTGTTGATTCCCCCTACAATGGCGTTAGGTAGGGAGTCCCACCATATCAACCCAGTGATGATGAACAGTTGGTGACATATGTTTAAGTGACATATGTGGATAGCACAATGGCTTCACAGCTCCAGGGTCCCAGGTTCGAATCCGGCTTGGGTCACTGTCTGTGCGGAGTCTGCACATCCTCCCCGTGTGTGCGTGGGTTTCCTCTGGGTGCTCCGGTTTCCTCCCACAGTCCAAAGATGTGCAGGTTAGGTGGATTGGCCATGCTAAATTGCCCTTAGTGTCCAAAATTGCCCTTAGTGTTGGGTGGGGTTACTGGGTTATGGGGATAGGGTGGAGGTGTTGATCTTGGGTAGGGTGCTCTTTCCAAGAGCCGGTACAGACTCGATGGGCCGAATGGCCTCCTTCTGCACTGTAAATTCTGTGATCAAAATTCTATGAAGTCAGGTTGGGAGCGAAACCTGTGGTGTTCCCATGATAATGTGGCTTTGGTCATTTTTGACTGTCGAGGTAGCTGGAGTGCCATTGCTATGTTGCTGGTGATGTGATAAGAGTCGATCCTGCAAACAGTTTCCATGGTGTGTCAGTGATGGACATGATGGATATTGAGTGTCGCGGTATCAATCAAGTCACCTTCTCTGGGTGATGTTGAGCTGCTTGGGTGGCTTTACAGCTGAATCCGTCCAGGTGAACGCTGCATTTTCCATCGTACTCCATTAAAGGATCAAGAGGTGAGACAATTATCACAGAATACCGAGTTTCTATGCTGGTTTTGTAACTAATGGCCAGTCCAGTTTATTTTCAGTTCAGTGGTTATCTCCAAGATGGTGATGATGAGGGACTTAAATGATTGTGGTGTTGTTGAGGGTCAAGGGGGAGGGGGGGGGGGGGGGGGGGGGGGGGGGGGGTGTGGTGACTGCGCTTTCTCTCACTTGAGATGGTCAATATTGGGCATTTATTTCCTATTTCTCTTGGCAGGGATGGCAATGATCAAGGAGCATAGATTTAAATTAATTGATGGAAGAAGCAGAGGGCAGTTGAGGAGAAAAATGTTCACCCAGAGGGTGTTGAAGTTCTTGAACTCAGTGACTGAAAGTGTGGCAGAGGCAGAAACCCTCATCCCATGTAAGAAACATTTGTATATGCACGTGTGAGGTGCCATGATCTTCAGGCCACGGACCATACCTGGAAAGTAAGATTAGAATGGATAACTCCTTTGGTCTGGTGGAAATACAATGGGCCGAATGTCCTCCTTCTCTCTTGTAAATCTTTCTACCGTCTGCGGAGCAGCAGCCACCATCGGATTATCTTCCTGCTCCTACTTCCCTATACCATGACAGGGCGCCACATTTCTGGCTGGGTCTTCCAACCCTGGCTTCTTCCATAAAACTGCTTCCTCATGGTGTTGGATCATCAGGATGGGAGGTGGGACAAGTCTTTTTACGGCATGTGCTGCCGTTTTCTGGTAAGCGTTCACTAACACACTGGAAATTGTGTGGGTAATTAGGTCAGACCAGGAGGGGTTGTCAGATTGGAGACCAGTCCAATCTGGTCGAGGGAGGAATGGGGACTGGTCAGGTCGGGTTGATGGATAGTTGGTTGTGGGGGGGGGGGTGTCATGTGGGACTCCGGGGTCAGGTGGTGAGGGCTAGTCAGGTCGGCCTGATGGGGAGTTGGGGGGGGGGGGGTGAAGGGTGTCAGGTGGTGGGTGGGGGGGGGGGGGGGTTCTGACCGTTAAATTGGGGAGGCAAGGGCAGCACGGTGGCGCAGTTGGTTAGCCCTGCAGCCTCACGGCGCCGAGGTCCCAGGTTCGATCCCGGCTCTGGGTCACTGTCCGTGTGGAGTTTGTACATTCTTCCCATGTTTGCGTGGGCTTTGCTCCCACAACCCAAAGATGTGCAGAGTAGGTGGATTGGCCACGCTAAATTGCCCCTTAATTGGAAAAAATCAATTGGGCAATCTAAATTTTAAAAAAATTGGGGAGGCTGGGTTGTCAATTGTATAGTTTCCCAGGAGATCATCTGGATCTTTTTGTGTAACGTTTCCTGGGTAACCATCCAGATGAGTAAGCTAGAGACTGTCTAAAGTCTGAAACTCTGAGCCAAAGACTTTTTTAGAGGGTCCCTGGGGGTCTTGCCCATCAGGATTAACATTTCTCAGGCAATTCCCACAGAGTCATTGTGTCGGCACATCTGAAAGGTCCAAAAGCACATCTTGGTTGTTAAATCCAGTCTCCGACAATCGGGAGACTCGAAGATCTGAATGTTACCTACTGGTTCTCAATGCAAATGCGAAACTCAAACGTGCCCTATAGGAGACTCAGTTGGATAGCTTCGTTTTCAGAAGAATTGTGAAAGAAACGAAACAGTTCTTATTCCAGGCAATGGAGGCTTTTCCATCCGACCCCCACTGCTTTCATTTTATCCACAGCTTCTTTGTTCCACACTCAGTTGAAAGCTACCTTGATATTGAGGGTAAACATTCCCATTTCTTCCCTGTTTTTTCTCTACCTTATCTACTTCAGTATTTTACAGTTGATTGGTTTTTTGCGGGTTCAAGTCAAGAACATTGGTAGACCAGCTGGATTGTTGTGTCAATCTGAAACCTTTAATGGCTATTTTACTGTTGATAGCTCTCAGAATACTATGTTTATTGAATTCATTTTCCGAACATGCCCTGATGGGATTCAAACACACAACCTCTGTGTCACTGACACCAGATTATGTGTTATTAATTCATTACACTGGATGTGGGGGTTGAGTCCATTCCCTCATTGACCTTGAGAAGGCGGTGGTAAACTGTCTTCTTGAACCATTGCTGATCTGTGTGCTCTAAGTGCGCCCAGAGTGCTGTTTATGTCATACAATGTTTATTTGATGATACCAGGAGAAAGTACACGGAGTGGGCCATAACTTTCTCGGTGTGGCAATCACGTCTGGGTGGGGAGGATCAGACATTGGGGTGGTGGGGTCATTGGGTCAAGGGGGGGTCGGGGGGTCAAATCTGATTGGGTCAGGGGAGGGGAAATGGGATCAGGTTGGGTTAGAACATAGAACATGTAGTGCAGAAGGAGGCCATTTGGCCCATCGAGTCTGCACCGACCCACTTAAGTCCTCACTTCCACCCTATCCCCATAACCCAATAACCCCTCCTAACCTTTTTTTGGACACTAAGGGCAATTTATCATGGCCAATCCACCTAACCTGCACATCTTTGGACTGTGGGAGGAAACCCACGCAAACACATGGAGAACGTGCAGACCATGCACAGACAGTGACCCAGCGGGGAATCGAACCTGGATCCCTGGCGCTGTGAAGCCACAGTGCTAGCCACTTGTGCTACCGTGCTGCCCATGGGTTGGGGGGGTGGGGGGGCAGGGTGTGTTTGGTCATGTTGGGAGTGGGGATTCCTTTGTGGGTGCGGGCCGGTGATGGGGAATAATTTGGGGGGGGGGGGTGTTCCTTCGTGGGTGATGGAGGTGCCCCCTGTGGCACCAGCATGTGGGGGAAGTCCTTTGTAGTATGTGAAATAGTTACGTTGTCGTTAGAAGTGGTTTTATTTCCTCTGACTCTTTCGGAGTAACTATTAGCATAACACTGACTGAACAATCCAAAGTTAGTGATTTAAATCGCTTTGTCGGATGGTTCCCATCACAGTGCCGTTGTCCACAGGAAGTTAGCCCTTCTGGGCAATTGCCATGTCAACTCTCACCTGGAAACTTCTGAGAGGGATTTCCCAATGCATCTTTGGGGCACCCGCCAATCTGATGCTGCGGAGCCAGGAAGTTACGGGAATACCTTTAACAAAAGAAATAAAAGCAATTCAGCTATCTTTCCTCTCTCTCGTTCGAGACTGTTCTTTATGTTTGTTTCTGGCCTTGCATTTTGTTGCAAATTATGAAGCTTGAGATCTTATAATGTGCTTCTCATTCATTATTCCGTTGTGACCAGCACTTTTACCTCTTATCAAAACAACAGATGCCACATGTTATTATCCTGCTGACCATTGTTTCATCCCTTATCTCAAAGCTACATTGACTAAGCTTTCCTAAACAGGATTGTGAAAGCAATCACGAGTGTTGAATCATGTATTTCAGCAGTAAATCAAAACATATCCTGACACTCAAAATACTGAAACATCCTGGGACATCCTGGGAGTGAGCAATGTTCTTATGTTCCTTATGTTCAACCAAGTGCATTGCTGAAAAAAAGAGACATGCTATCCAATCTTTTTATCTTGCGGTCATCAGGGCAGATTGCAAAAATACCAACAGTAAAGGGAACAGCAATTTATAATGAATGCGTGAGAGCAGAGGGCTGATTGGATTGGATTTGTTTATTGTCACGTGTACCAAGATACAGTGAAAAAAATATTTTTCTGCAAGCAGCTCAACAGTTCATTAAGTACATGAAATGAAAAGGAAATAAAAGAAAATACATAATCGGGCAATACAAGGTACACAATGTAATTACATAAACACCAGCATCGGGTGAAGCATACAGGGGTGTAGTGTTAATGAGGTCAGTACATAAGAGGATCGTTTAGGAGTCTGGTAACAGCGGGGAAGAAGCGGTTTTTGAGTCTGTTCGTGCGTGTTCTCAGACTTTTGTATCTCCTGCCCGATTGGAAGAAGTTGGAAGAGTGGAAGGGCAGCACGGTAGCATGGTGGTTAGCATAAATGCTTCACAGCTCCAGGGTCCCAGGTTCGATTCCTGGCTGGGTCACTGTCTGTGTGGAGTCTGCACGTCCTCCCCGTGTGTGCGTGGGTTTCCTCCGGGTGCTCCGGTTTCCTCCCACAGTCCAAAGATGTGCGGGTTAGGTGGATTGGCCATGCTAAATTGCCCGTAGTGTCCTAAAAAGTAAGGTTAAGGGGTGGTTGTTGGGTTAGGGGTATAGGGTGAATACGTGGGTTTGAGTAGGGTGATCGTTGCTCGGCACAACATCGAGGGCCGAAGTGCCTGTTCTGTGCTGTACTGTTCTATAGTGAGTAAGCCGGGTGGGAGGGGTCTTTGATTACGCTGCCCGCTTTCCCCAGGCAGCGGGAGGTGTAGATGGAGTCAATGGATGGGAGGCAGGTTTGTGCGATGGACTGGGCTGTGTTCACGACTCTGAAGTTTCTTGCGGTCCTGGGCCGAGCAGTTGCCATACCAGGCTGTGATGCAGCCAGATAGGATGCTTTCTATGGTGCATCTGTAAAAGTTGGTGAGGGTTAATGTGGACATGGCGAATTTCCTTAGTTTCCTGAGGAAGTATAGGCGCTGTTGTGCTTTCTTGGTGGTAGTGTCGACGAGGGTGGACCAGGACGGATTTTTGCAGATGTGTACCCCATGGAATTTGAAAGTGCTAACCATCTCCACCTCAGCCCCGTTGATGCTGACAGGGGTGTGTACAGTACTTTGCTTCCTGAAGTCAATGACCAGCTCTTTAGTTTTGCTGGCATTGAGGGAGAGATTGGTTGGCAAAGTGGATGGCGATTTGGAGAGGCGTTACCATGGGGAATGCAGCTGGGAATAGTTCACTGCTCAGGTTTGGCTCACATTTAAATCAGGCAGGTTAACTCTGATTGGTCAAGACATTGCACTGGGGAATGAACCAGGGAATGGCTTAACTTTTGACGAGCAGAATTTTCCAGCTGTTCCCATAGATCCCGCGCGGCGACCCCCTGCAGTGGGTGCGAACAATGGGAAACCCTGTTGACACAGAGGCAGGTTGCAAAACACGCCGTGGGGGGGAGAAAACCCCGCCCAAGCATTTAATTCAGCAAAAAGAAATTAAAAAACAGACTTATATGAGACTAAACCGAATCCTAACCCAACATATATGTACATAATTAAGGCACTTCATACCAATTACTTGTCCAATGTTTCTGCATATTGATTTTTTTCTGGTAACGCTAATCAAAGTGAGGCAACAAATATACTTTCCAGGCTTGGCCATCAAATACCGGTACACGGTTCTCACAGATTATATGTTGCAAAAACCCACTTCAATAATGCTGCATCTCTCAGTCAATGTGATTTAATTTTGTCCACCTTACCAATGTGATAGTTCCATTTGTAATACCGGTTATTCAGAGCGGATGTGCTGTACCAGCCACCTGCCCCATCTGGGATTGTGCCTGCTGTATGTGCTACACTTGTACTTTCTATAGGTCACTCCATCATAAATGGTGCAGCGGAAATAAAAGCACAATCAGCAAACCCTGCAGGACATTACCTGGAAAAGCATCAGCCCATCACACATGTGAAAGAAACACAAATACGGCCTTCAATTTCTGTCAAAGCCATGTGTTATTAACACAGTTGGTAGCATTAAGTAGCGCTGATAAGCCTTTGTGCTGGTGTGAGATGATGAGGCTGAAAACAGTCCTCAGCTTTTTGCTTGCCCTTGGTGATTTTCAAAATTCTATAGCTTTTAGCTTTTTCCCCATCAGTATATTTAAGCAGGATATTCTCAGAGGCATATTTAATTCTGTCGAATGCTCTGATTGTGATTATCTTTCTGCGATTTTCTTTCCCTCTCTTCCCTGCTCCCACGAGCCCTGCGGGCACTTTCTACGATCTGATTTCATGATCGGCGTTTTAGCGTTTGGCAATTCCTCTCAGTGACTGTTTTTCACGCGGTCAGTGCCGACATGGATGCGTTTTTCACGAAGGCCAGTTGACGTTTGGAATGAAATTTGAGAACAAATGGTACCTTGCCAGGGGAAAGTTTGCGGGAACGTGGGTTGAAAGTAGGATTCGCCTGTCAGGGGAAGGGCAAATCTGCGGTTGGTCTATCTGCTACTTTATTCCCTGCAGCAACTCAGCCAAGGTTACTCTGGAAGCACCTTGTAGCCGTGTCACTTTTATCACCAATAAGGACAGATCATCAAGATAATAAGATAGGTAAAGATAGATAGTTTTTTGAAGAGTAAAGGGATTAAGGGTTATGGTGTTCGGGCCGGAAAGTGGAGCTGAGTCCACAAAAGATCAGCCATGATCTAATTGAATGGCGGAGCAGGCTCGAGGGGCCAGATGGCCTACTCCTGCTCCTAGTTTTTATGTTCTTATGTAACACCAGTTTCGCACACAACTTACATTCATACAGTGCCTCCCTCAGTCACTCCAGCCATTTCACAGAGCATTATTGAAAGGAATTTGAAGCTGACCCACATAAGGAAACATTAGGACAGGTGACCAAAAGCCTGGTCAAAGTTTGGTTATAAGGAGTAAAGAGCGGCTCGTAGACTTTTGGGTCCCAAACTTTAGTAGTTAGAGAAGGTTACGGAAGTTGGTGCTATAATTGCTTCCTGGGGAGAGAAGGTTTGAGGGAACTTTCTGTGAAGGTGGATGCATGGCATTGGTCTGTCAGAAAAGCGCAACATTGTTGAAACTGGACTATGTTTCCCATCCCTTAAAACATTTAAAAGTACAGAGGTCAGATTGGTTTACATCACTTCCTTGTGTAATGGATAACCAACAAAAACTGCTTGTATTTTCAGACTCCTCAGCTATTTGTCAGCTTTGAAGAAGCCCCACTGGGTGCAGCGTCCTGGGCCCAAGTCCACAAAGCAGTGTTACATGATGGCAGGACAGTGGCAGTCAAAGTTCAGCATCCAAAAGTGCGGAGTCAATGTGGCCAGGACATCATTTTGATGGAGGTAAATGGAAAACTTTAATCAAACCTTTCAAAGCGAAGACAATGACATTGGGAGTGATCCAGATAACTGGATCCCTAAGAACAACACGTGCAAGAGTTTGTCTTGCTTTTGAATTCCTCCAATCCCAGCATCTTCAGCATCTCCAATTTTAATCACTCTACCATTGGTAGACATGCCACTAACTGTCTGGGCCCCAAGTTCTGGAATTCTCTCCCTAAACCTCTCACCGCTCCTCTCCTCTCTTTTAAGACACTCCTTAAATCCTACCTATTGGAGCAAACCTTCCATCACCTGTGCAAACATCTCTTTCTGTATCTCAGCATCAAATTTTGTTGGCTAACATTCCTGTGAAGAGTAATGGGACCGTGTTGAAATCTAAGTTGTTGGTCTTGCCTTGTTTTTACAAAAAATGCACGTCCTATGTTTTCTATGCCTTGCATTACAATGGTTACTTCCGCATTCTTAAGTCACTATATCTTAAGGAACAGCCAAGACAATTATTTTATTACATAGAATGTATAGCGCTGAAACTGGCCATTTGGCCAATTTGTCTATGCTGGCATTTCTGAGCTCCGTGAACCTTCCCCCATCAGTCTTCATCTAATCCTATGAGCGGTTTTTTTCTCTGTCTTTTCTAAGTTCCTCTGAAATACATCATGCCAATCATCTGGACTATTCCTTGTAGTAGTGGAATTGACATTCTAACCACTTTCTGGGTGACTATCTTATATGTTTATGGCCTCTAGATTAGGTCTTCCTTATTAGTCGAAACAGTTTCTCTACATCTACTTCATCAAACATCTTAATTATTTGAAAGACCTTTATCAGATGACCCCTCTCGTTTTCTTTTCTAAAGAAAAGAACTCCAAAAGAAATATAGCATCATCTTCCGATGACCAGGAATGGGCTATGGTAGCAGTTGCGGCTGGCTAGAAACCCAGACGTAGTGATGTCAAATACCAATATTTTAAAAATGATCTATTCATTCACGGGAACCAGCCCAGCATTTATTCTAATTCCAATTCTCCTCCCGCACCTAGTGATGCACAAAGGCAGACTTTCCTCTCTTTCCATATCTTGTAATTCCCAGAACAGGTCACTAGACTGTCGTCAGGGGCTTAAGGCTTGAGGGGCGCCAATCCACATTGAGTGTGGCTGACCAGGAGTCTCACCCGCTGTTACCGCCAACCATTGGCGTATTTCTTTGAAAGGATTTGGCAGGTTGACACTCAACCTGTTTGGCCGCGCTGTGAACTCACCTTCCTTGGCCATCTAGTCCTGGGGTGGGACTCGAACCTGGAATTTCTAGCTCAGAGGTAAGGACGTTACCCACTGTGTCAGCATGTACTGCACATACCTAATCGCTCTTGAGAAACTGGAGGTGTGCCGTCTTCTTGAACCGCTGCAGTCCATGTGGTTTAGGTACATCCACAGTGCTGTTAGGGAGGGATTGACAGGATTTTCTTCCAGCAACAAAGGAGAAATAGTGATATAGTTCCAAGTCAGGATTGGGTGTGACTTGGAAAGGAGCTTGCAGGTGGTGGTGTTTCTGTGATGAATGTCAGAATTTTTTATACATTTTATTATGCGTCTGTTGCAGTCTTGTTATTAAAACAATTTAGGTTAACCTATCCAGATTATGGACGTGACTTAACGGAATTGAAACAGAGTCCCGTGTCGGGTCTGCTTAGTCGGATGTTTCCAGGTGCTGGCAGCGCCAAGAATGACCCTGCTATTAAAAGGGAATCTGCTTCATTTCTGGGAGTCGGTGAGGAACGCCCCACCATGATGGCACTTAGTCCCATTTCCTGCACTAACGAGCTCTGCTCGCCAGCGCAGGAAGAGTATGGTGGGGCCCAATATCTGAAACCCCACCACAGCCTGCAGACCCCACCAACACACCGATGAGGGTTTCCTCGAGCCCCCGCACTTCACCTCACCTCATAAGGGCAGGGAACCCCCGGACCCAATCCCCAGTGCAGGCAACATTGCCCAAGGCACGGGCAACATGCCACCTGGGTATCACCCTGGCACTGCCAGGGTGCCAGGCTGGCAATGCCACGGTGCCCAGTGGCATCAGGGGTGCCAGGCTTAATGAGATCTCGCGATATGTAATGAGGCAGTTAAATCTCGTGAGAGGCCTTTTGCGAGATTTAACGGCCTCCTCGCATCGCGATTCGGGCGCAATGAGGCTGGTAGATCGCGGCCTATTTGTCTGCTAAAGTTGTGATTAAGGGGTTAACAACTCGGCAGGCTGGGATGTTGCTCATGAGAGGGGCTGGGCCTGTTTCGTTTTTCAGCCATGCCATGTGTCTTGTTTATAGTATCAGTTTTAGAATTCTGCTTTGATTTTCTGAGAGAAGGAGGTGTGTTTCTCAGATTGACTTCTGAAAGCTTCTCTACAAAGGACTTTGTGTATACATCTGTAAGCCACTGCGTGTTAACTTTATTAATAAGTGACATTTGACCTGTGTGTGTGGATTTTGCCTAATTGAAAGTTTAGACATAGATGTGATAGTAAGCTCAAAAAGACCTTTCTTTATTTTTTTTTTAGAACAGTTTAACTGTTAATTGAAAAGCTGTCTTTGCTTGGATGTTAATGGGGTAAATTTGGTGTTATTGATAATGTTTGTTTTAATATAAAAGATCCCTAGGTGTCAGTGGAATCACTCTGGAGCGAAGAATCCTTTCCTTAGTCGACAAATTGAAAAATTATTCGGGTCTCGTCCAGTTTCCTGTTATAAATTGGTGTATGGCCTGGGGCCCGTAACATTGGAAGGTGCTGTTGAAGTTACTGCAGTGTATCTTGTAGACGGTACACACAGCTGCCACTGTGCACCATTGGTGGAGGGAGTAAATGTTTGGGGTGATGGATGGATTAAGTTGTGACTTTGACTTTGATCGACCTGATGATTTGTGTGGGCTGGCACCAGAATAAAATCCCCACGAGAACAAAGCAGCTGGATTTGAATACAATTTTAAAAATATCTAAAAGAACTTGCCTCCCTGTATGACCGACACATGGTTGCAATTCCAAGTGGACGGGCCACCACGACCTTCTCTGGACAACTAGGCACGGACGCGTAACCCTGGCTTTATCGGAATTGCCCACATCCTGGGGGCAAATGAAGAAAACAACCGATTGGTTGGACATTGAGCGCAGTTTTCTCTGCTCTGTGGCAATGATGTAACCAGGGGCTGGTTTAGCACAGTGGGCTAAACAGCTGGCTTGGAATGCAGAACAAGGCCAGCAGCGCGGGTTCAATTCCCGTACCGGCCTCCCCGAGCAGGCGCCGGAATGTGGCGATTAGGGGCTCTTAAAAGTAACTTCATTGAAGCCTACTTGTGACAATAAGTGATTATCATTATTATTAATAACTCCAATCTCACAACAATCCTGGGTGCACAGGCGAGGTGAACAATTCCTGATGCCCGGCTGCTGAGGAGAATTGATGAAAGGCAGGGAGCAGTTCTCCTTCCCCTGCCATCACCTGGCCTTCCCTGCCAGATATGAGTGATGGATACTGCTGCAAGAGGGTGTGGCTGGGAAGGGGTAGAGAATGAACTTTAAAGTGTTAACCATATATAAGGTAACTAGGAACATGGCAGATGCAGACACTAATTGGCATAAAAACTAACCAATTCACTTTGTGAGATTTTATGCAGACTGCCATTACTAAAACATTCTTGCTTCTGCTTCATGTGAGCTAAGGGTTATAAATCTTGCGTCCTTTTCATTTAGAGAGCAGCTATTCCCTAATGATAGATACTACCTGCTGTGGGTTCAGTTTGTTCTCATCCTTATTGCTCTATAAACCCACATTGTACAGGAGTCAATTGGCCAATGTTCTAACCAGGGTTTTGTCCGTGTTTCCAGCCCCAAATATATGGCACTGTCGGTTATTTTTCTTCAGATATTTCCCTTTCCCTCCTGACTTTCACAAACCAACTTTTCGGCAACAGTTTTGTCCAACTGAACTGCTTGCTGGGCCATTTCAGTAGGTAGTTATATGTCAGCCATTTTGTTGTGGGCCTTAATCAGGTAAGGATGACAGATTTCCTTCCCCAGCAGGACATTAGTGAAACACAATGGTTTTTACACAATCGATAATAGTTTTATGGTTGCCATTACTGGCATTTCTTTCTGTAAGAGCATGTATGAATATGGGGTTTGCCGTCTAGCTTGACTGTCATTTCTTGGACGCCTTTCTTTCCTTCTCCCCGAAAGCTTGATCATGAAAGAAGGGCACCATGAAATATATCTTCTCCTCAACCCCCTGTCAGCATTCTACAGGGACCAATCCCACTTTGACACCCTGGTCCCTCTCCTCCATTAGCCTCAACTTCTCATTCCCTTCCCACAACACCTTCCCTCGCAATTGCAGGAGGCGTAATTCCTCACCCTTTCAGGCCCCCAAACTCTCCTTCCAGGTGATGCAACCTTTCACTTGCACCTCCTTCAATTTTGGTCTACGGTATTCGCTGCTCCCAGTGTGGTCTCCCCTGCATTGGGGAGACTAAACGCAGGCTAGGTGACTGCTTTGCCAAACAGCTTCACTCTGTCCGCAAGCATGACCCCCAACCTTCCTGTTGCTTGTCATTTCAACTCAGCACCTCGCTGCATGCTCACATGTCCATCCTCAGCCTGCTGCAGCGTTCCAGTGATGCCCAACACAAACTGGTGGAACAGCATCTCATCTACCGATTGGGAACGTTACAGCCTATGGGACTTAACATTGAATTCAACAACTTTAGATTGAAACCTTCCACCTGTATTTTGACCCCATTTATTTACCCAAAACCTTTTTTGTCCCAACACAAATCCCCCCCCCCCTCCCCCAATGGCCATCTGTCACTTGTTCTCAAGTGTTTCTTTCTCTGAGCATTGGCCTCTGTTTTCCGATTACCACATTCTGCTAATTTACCTCACCGCCACTATCAACACCTTTTATATCCCTTCGCACTGCCAATAACGCTTCCTCCATCTTGTGCCCTACACACCTTTGTTGCTATCTCTCCTTGCTCTCACCCATCAATGACCTTCTACCCTTCTCCAGTTACTCCGCCCCCTCTTACTGAGTATATAATCCATTACGTTTTTCCCTCCTTTTAGCTCTGAAGAAGAGTCATATGGATCCAAAGGTTAACTTTGTTTCACTCTCCACAGAGACATCCAGACCTGTTGAGTTTTTCCAGCATTTTCTGTTTTACTTCATGAAAGAGTACTGTCATATCCGGAAGGAAGTTCTCCATTTTGCTGGAAAAGCCACTCTATAAGAAAGTAAATTGGTCAAATCAACAGGAAAGTGGTCATTAGGCACCCAAATAGTCGATGGAGGAGTAGGAATAAAGGAACGGGAGTCGGCCGTTCAGCTCTTTGAATCTGTCCCATCATTCAATTCGATAATGACTGATCGGTAACTTGATTTCACATACCCTCTTTAATTCACAGCTCCAGGGTCCGAGGTCCGATTCCGGCTTGGGTCACTGTCTGTGCGGAGTTTGCACATCCTCCCCGTGTGTGCGTGGGTTTCCTCCGGGTGCTCCGGTTTCCTCCCACAGTCCAAAGATGTGCAGGTTAGGTGGATTGGCCATGATAAATTGCCCTTAGTGTGCAAAATTGCCCTTAGTGTTCAAAATTGCCCTTAGTGTTGGGTGAGGTTACTAGGTTATGGGGATAGGGTGGAGGTGTTGACCTCGGGTAGGGTGCTCTTTCCAAGAGCCGGTGCAGACTCGATGGGCCAAATGGCCTCCTTCTGCACTGTAAATTCTATGATAATCTATGATTAATCTAGGACAAAGGTTCGGTACAACATCGTGGGCCGAAGGGCCTGTTCTGTGCTGTATTTTTCTATGTTCCATGTTCTAATTCTGTAACCCTTACCTCACAAATACATGGTAATCTTAGATTTGAAATTTTCAATTCACCCCCCCCCCCCCCCCCCCCCCCCCCCCCCCCCCCCCGGGGCCTCAGAGTCTTTTTGGGGGAGGAGCAAGTCATCAACATGTTTCACAAGTTAGGTTCAGATGACAAAGGCCCATTTTGTCTCATCCACAATACTGACCAGCCTGCCTAGCTCAGTATCCAGTTAACTTAGTTCAATATTGCGATGTCAGCCTGTGCAAGTGACACAATATACGGAATGTCAATTTGAGTCTCGGGAAGAGGATCAGAGTGAAGGTGCCAAGGTTGTGGGTGAAGACTTTGAGAAAGTAAGTACCTGGGGGCTAGGAGGCCGATGCTGGAAGTATGGGAATGGAAATTAAGCAACGGATTTGTTGTGGTTGGATTAACTGGGAGAAGGGCAGTGGAGCGCAATTTGATCGAAGAGTATCACTGAAACTGAAAGGAAGAATCTATGAGGCAGTTGTGAGACCGGCCTTGTTATGTCGTGTGCAGAAACCTGGGCAGCATCAAGAAGTGAGGAACTATGATTGGATACTAATGCTGGTGCTGAGATGGATGTGCGAAGTAACGAGAAAGGACAAAATCAGGAACCAACACAGTAGGAGGTTAGCAAAGGTTGTGGGAGTATTGAAGAAAGTAGTTGAGAAGAGATAGAAATGGCCTGATCATCTGTTGTAGAGAAAAAAGAGAGAGAGGAACTGTGGTGAGGTGAGTGATGAAGATGGGACTGGGAGAGGAAACCCTAAGACTAGATGGCACAATGTGATTGTGAGAGGCTTAAAGGCAGCAGGACTGGAAGAGGAATGGGAGGAGATAGAGAAAGGTGATGAACCAGCACTGTGGTAACCCCAAATAAAAAGGCAGATGCTGAAATTAGAAGATATTGTGATGTCAGCCTACCCTTTTTCTACATTTCTGAATTGTGAATGTAACACATGTAGATTTAATGAGGCTTACATGTTGAGTTCCAAAGTAAAAATCATGTTTCTTCACCGTTTACCAAAACT
Source organism: Scyliorhinus canicula (assembly GCF_902713615.1). Taxonomy (NCBI): domain Eukaryota; kingdom Metazoa; phylum Chordata; class Chondrichthyes; order Carcharhiniformes; family Scyliorhinidae; genus Scyliorhinus; species Scyliorhinus canicula. The sequence continues at coordinate 13,953,987 of NC_052147.1, read as the reverse complement.
GCTAATCAAATTGCTTCTGTGATTTGCGGCACGGTGGCCAGCACTGCTGCCTCACAGCGCCAGAGACCCTGGTTCGATTCCGGCCTTGGATAGTTGCGTGAGTGGAGTTTGTACATTCTCCCCGTGTCTGCGTGGGCTTCCTCTGGGTGCTCCGGTTTCCTTCCACAAGTTCAAAGATGTCCGGATTAAGTGGATTGGTCATGCTAAATTGTCTGTAGTGTCCAAAGGTTGGGTGGGGTTATGGGGTTACATGGATAGGGTGGGGGAATGGGCCTAGTTAGGATGCTCTCTCAGACGTTTGGTGTAGACTTGACAGGATGATAGGCCTCCTTCGAAACTGAAGGGTTTGTATGATTCAATGCTCTCTCTTTAGGCTGCTAGAAACATTCTGGAGAAAGTGAGGGAGGAGAAATTCGACCAACAGAAATTTTAAAGTGATTGTGATCCGAGAACATTGAGGAAGATAAAACAGATTGTTAAAAAAGGGGTTTAGTTAGTAAGAGCAAAATCCTCTTAGATGCGCACTGTTGGCTCAAGTGATGGGTTAGAAGATGAGAGCTTTAACATAAGGACATTGGAAAGCATGAAATGAGTGAAATCCACTCAGCCATTAAGCTTCTCCTGATCACTGATCATCACAATTTGCCTGTGTACTGCACATAACACGCTTGTTTTCCTAAGCGAGCTTGGATAATGGGGAAGTGAAGGTGAATGCTTTCTGTAACAGTGTTACTTAAAGGTTTCCATCAAGTTGGACTCTGTGCAGTATTGCACCTCTATGGCCAACCCTGCTTAAAAACACTACTTATGCTTGAAATCTGAAATAAAGAGAGAAAATGCTGGACATACTCCACAGGTCTGACAGCGTCTGTGGACAGACACTTTTCAGTTTGGCGGCCTTCCCTCAGGAGTTCTGATGGTAGTTCACAGACCTGAAGCATTAACTCTGTTGCTGTTTCCAGAGCTGCTCTCGGACCTGCTGGGTAGTTGCAGCATTTTCTGCCTTTCGTTTGGAATTGCTTAAGAGTAGCTCGCAACTGTTCAGAGCAAAGAGATTATATTAGCCCTGAATGTGATTCCTCTGTGTTGCTAATTTGAGTGGGTTGTCTGTCTTCTGGCGTGGATAATTGCCTGAGAGCGTCAACTATGATTAGATCATAAAAGCCTAACAGCGCCAATTGGAGAGCCAGATTGAATTCACAGCTATTGAACTGTGTCCTTGGACAGCAACAGCCAAGATAATTGGGATTTAATACTGGCTACTCTGATTTAATTAATATATTGTTAGTAGCATAATTACTTACCTTTGATCTCTGTTAAATAAAGAGTTGTATTTTGTTACACAAGTGGTTTGCTACCTCAGACTTATTCAAAACCTTGCCGAGTATGCCAACTACTATCTTTCTTGACTGAATCAAACTATTGCATCTTATTGCAGGTGCATAATGTGACTAAAGGTGCATACTAGAGGAAACAGAGTGATTTGAATATGCTGTGGAGTTGTGTGCAACTCCTTTGTCCATTACTTTTGGTATGGCAGCAGAGTGGTTTTGTTTCTTAACCAATACTCCAAGGGCTTCAAATGATGATATAGTAAAAATGAGGCTAAATCTCATTATGGTAGTTTGTGAACCTGAATTCAACTGACAACCTGTCCACCACAAAAACTGCCTACTTTTAACTCCCTATTGTGCATTTCCTAAATCCACTTCTTTCATCAGATTAAAGAAGGAATTTTAAATGATGGAAACTTAATCTAAAGTCGGTTCGAGGACATCCGACAGCATGCTACATTGTCATGGGGATAGCTGGAACTCAGGGAGGTTCTGTGGTTTCAATTTATTTGGGTGCTTACTGAGAGAGGTAGTTGCAGCTTGGAACTGGTGTGTACAGTTATCAGCTCACTGAGAGAAGGTAGCTAAAGCCAATTACCATTAGTCGGGCCTGAAATGTAAGCAGAGAAAAAGCTTCATTATTCACCATGTAGAATGCAGGTGAGGCTTAATCTCAGTTGGAAGTTTGTGAAGGAACAGAAGCTGGAAGGTTGTCCAGTTTGAAGGCAGTGAAATAATCTTCAGTGGTCCTCATTGTGTCCAATGGGAAAAGAAAGAACTCAATAGATTAGCTGGGAAGTATTTGGAAGGCACCCAGAACATGGAACTGAGGCATTCACAATCTAGAGGCAGTAAATTACAGTCTTACCCCTGAGAATAGCTATAACTGAGGAGATTTAAAATATTTTTCCAGATAACGATGGCATATATGTATGGATTGTCCCTACAGAAGTTAATAACTTTAAAATTGATATGACTTAGGGGGAAAATAAGAAGTAAACCTGAATACATAACATATGTATTGCTAAGTTAATACTGCTTGTTTTGTTTGTATTTCATTTATAATAATGTTTTTTTTTGTTTAAAAACATGAAATCTTGTGGCACAGTTCTACAGGGTAAAACCAGGTGTTTGGATAGTTCTTTAAATCCCTAAGTGGAGCTGGGGGCACGTGGCAGCGTTCCAAACCCAAAGACTAATCTGAGGAGCGCTGGGATATTGGCCAAGGTTTAAGATAACAAGATTTCACAGTGAACTTTGATTGTATTTATTGAGAAATAGTGCAATGTTGTTAATTACTTGACCTTTTCTGGAGATGGAAGATTTATCCCTTGTTAATTCCATTAATTGCACACTGAGGAAAGGGAGAATCTGAAGCCCATCTTGTGCTTCAGACAGGTTTATTTACAAAACTACAGAATAAATGTGCATATTCATCCAGTTGCCCCAACCCCCAGTGAGAACTGGCTTTATGCTGCTGCAATGCTTCCTTAATCTTTCCCGAATTGACCATAAAACACAGTAGGAGCAGAAGTCGGACATTCGGCCCATCGAGTCTGCTCCGCCATTCAATGAGATCATGCCTGATCTGATATAATCCTCAACTCCACTTTCCTGCCTTATTCCCATAACCCTTGATTCCCTCACTGATTAAAAATCTGTCCGTTTCAACCTTGAACCTATTGAATGACCCAGCCTCTACAGCTCTCTGCGATAAAGAATTCCATCGATTTGCCACCATCTAAAAGAAGAAATTCCTCCTCATCTCTGTCTTAAGTGGGTGACCCCTTATTCTGAGATCATGCCCTCTGGTCCTAAAGTCTCCCATAAGAGGAAATATCCTCTCAGCATCTACCCAGTCAAGCCCCCTGAGAATTGTATATACTCAATAAGGTCACCTCTCATTCTTCTAAACTCCAATAAGTACAGGCCCAACCTACTCAACCTCTCCTCATAAGAAAATCCCTCCATATCTGGGATCAGCCCAGTGAACCTTCTCTGGACTGCCTCGACTGCTAGTGTACCTGTCCTTAGATAAGGGGACCAGAACTGTTCACAGTATTCCAGGTGTGGTCCTGGTGGCGCGAGACACGTGTGGTCTTAGCCGTGTGGGAACCTGGCGCGGTGGCTGCGGACTGTGTCCAACGCTGCCACACTCGGCCGGGATCCGTGCCGCTGGCCGGGCAAGGGGGAGGGGGGGGTGGTTTCCGCAAGGGCCGGGGACTGGTGGTGGGCGAAACCAAGAATCCAGCCCAAATGATATGAACCAGCTCAAGAAAGGCTTACGTTATGGGGTGAAAGTGGAGATAGTAGTTCAGAGATGGGTTGAGACTCACTCTGAATTTTCACCTGTGCCTACTGAGGATGGAGTTTAGAGACATTTTGTTTTGCTGGAGAACGCTGCTACACAACGAAGGTGGCCAAAGGACAGATGGTCTCTTATTTTGCAAAGCGTATTAATTAGGCAAGGTTGTTTATTCAAGTCTTTCGACAGAACAATCTTCAAATGATGAGACAGTTAAAACTGCAATGCTTAATGCGTATGAACATATCCCTGAAGCATATCAATTAAAATTTCAGAGTTTAAAGATAAGACAGATTGAAAGGTTTGTTGAATATGTGAGGGAGAAAGAGATATTGTGGCATAGTTCTATTGGTTTCAACAAGCTGTTTGGATTCCTCTTCAAATGTTAAGGGTTTTTAACTGGAACGTACCATAACCAGCACTGCCAAAGCAGATAAACAGATCATTAGTCCCATTGCTATCTTTTGGGACCTTGTGTACACATTGTCTTTGCCACTTGTCAGCAACACAGCAGCGTAATTGATTGGTTGCAAAGCATTTTTTTTTTGATAACTATGGATGTGAACGGTGCTATATAAATGCAAGTCTCTCTATTGATTTTGTTTAAATTATTTAGCAGCTGCATTCATACAATTCTGATCTGAATAAATCCACAATCTAGTCATCTGGCAACAATGTTGTTCGTTGAAATGGTGCCTTTATATGTCCCTCCACCTGTGTTTCTGAAATGAGTTACCTCTCATCCCACCCTATTCCAGCTACCCTCAAAAGCTCTTTGCTATACCAGACAGATTCATTTGCTGGTTTTGCTTTATCTAAGTTTGTCTGACAATTAGCAATGAATATCCTATTTGTCCTTCTCCAATGTCATAAGCCCATTGACTAATTATAATGGGTCTCTAACAATAGGAGATCTATGAATAGATACAATCTCTATTTGTTAAAATGACTGGAAAATGAAACAATGGGAGCTCTTCCTCTTAATGTCATTGCCACTCAAACAGGATCAGCATTTTCTATGACCATCCTGATTCACTGCCTGACATTGCCACTGTGGCTAAGTGCAAGAATGCCTTTCTATGGAGGCTTCAATATGTTAAAAAATATCTAAAGGCATTTAACAGGGGCATCTTTAAACACACATTAATGCTGAGTCAAAGATAGTTATATGTGGAAGGGTGACTGAAACTTTGGTTAAAAAAATGTGGAAGGTGTTATGAGCTAGGATTTAAAATCTCCAAAGTTTACTAAGATTTCACCTGAACTATAACTTTTTGTTGAATTTGGCGAGGATGAGCACGGGGCCTTCACTTCAGGTATGAATTCAACAGTTTTCCTAGACACTTTAATAAAAATAAGTTTTATTCTAAGAACTTAGTTAACATTTATATATAACCAACCAGCAAGCCGTTTTATCAATTACAAACATAAAGATACCTCACAGATACAGTAATCTATGTATAACACGTAATGAATTCCCCCTTAACTGTTCCAAATCTAAAACAAAACCCATAAACCAAAGACCCCTTTTCAAGACTGGCTTTTCCTGAGATTCTGACCCCGTCTCATCAGCAGGTTTAAGCCCTTCCAGAAAGCAAACTATATTTTTTAAGTTTCTACAGCATTTAGCAAAAAATCAATCTTTCTGGAACAAATCCTGGAACAAATCTTTAAAATGAAATTCGAAAGATAGGAACAAAACACTTCTTTTCCCCTGAGTCCACAGCAGTCAAATCTGAAAGTGAATACCAAAATCATCTCCCAGAGCCACAGCCCAGCTCCACCCACACAATGACATCACTGAAGCCATGTGATAAGAAAAAACCCTTTCTTAAAGAGACATTCCCATGACAAAGGACATAAGGAGAATAGGGTGATTGAGGGTCAGAGCTGATCAGGAATGGAAATCCCTATTGTGGCACATAAGACTAAGCGGAATAGAGTATTGAGGTGCTGTGGGGCCAGAGGCGGTTGCAGAGCCTTGCAGACAATGAAGTACTTTTCATGTGTACTCAATGCTCTCATGTAGGAAACACGCACTCAACTTGCATATGGCAAGCATCCACACAGTGCAGTGAGATACATTTCTAGATATCCTGTTCTAGTGAACTTTTCTCGAAGGATAAATAATGGATATGGTAGCGGTGAGAGATTCCCCTTCTTTCATACTTTTCAGACTGGGATGCCGTTATCGGGCATTTGGTCATCATCTGGGTGACAATTTGTGGACATTTGTTGACTATCTCTAATTGCCCTTGAGATGGGTGATCTGCTTTTTTTTTTCATAGAATTTACAGTGCAGAAGGAGGCCATTCGGCCCATCGAGTCTTCACTGGCTCCTGGAAAGAGCACCCTACCCAAGGTCAACACCTCCACCCTATCCCAACAACCCAGTAACCCCACCCAACACTAAGGGCAATTTAGCACGGCCAATCGACCTAACCTGCACATCTTTGGACTGTGGGAGGAAACCGGAGCACCCGGAGGAAACCCACGCACACACGGGGAGGATGTGCAGACTCCGCACAGACAGTGACCCAAGCCGGAATCGAACCTGGGACCCTGGAGCTGTGAAGCGATTGTGCTATCCACAATGCTACCGTGCTGCCCCTACTTTTCAGACTTTTCAGACTGCCCCTTTCTTGAGCCACTGCAGTCCATGTGTTGTAGGTACACCCACAGAACTGTAAGAGAAGGAGTTCCAGGATTTTGATGCAGCCACATGAAAGAACGGCGATATAATTCCAAATCAGGATGGTGTGTGAATGGGTAGGCTTACAAGTGGCATCTGATACACTTATTCTTCAAGGTGGTAGAAATCATGGGCTGATTCTCCGTTTCAGCGGCTAAGTGTGGGCTGAAACGGAGAACTCACGGGCGTTTTAATGATGCCAAAATCGGCACCTAATCCAGAGGTGTGGAGAGTATTCCATTGCATATGTGCCTTATAAATTGTGGCCAGGCTTTGGGAGTCAGGAGGTGCTTGTCTCAGAATTCCCAGCTTCTGACCTGCTCTTGTAGCTACAATATGTGGCTGGACTAGTTAAGTTTCTGGTCAATGGTAGCCCCAGGGTGCTGATGGTGGGGTATTCAATGGTGATAATGCCAGTGAATATCAATGGAAGACAGTTAGATTCCCTATTATTGGAGATGGTCATTTTCGGGAATTTATGTAGCAAAAATGTAACTGGCCACTGAACAGCCCAGTGTCTTGCTGCATGTGGGCATGGGCTGTTTCCATACCTGAAGAGTTGTGAACGGAACTGAACCCTGTGAAATTATCAACGATCATCCCCACTCTGGGCTTGCATTGGAGGGAATCAAAGAATTTACAATGCAGAAGGAGGCCATTCGGCCCATCACGTCTGCTGATGAAGCAGCTGCAGAAGGTTGGGACTCGGGCACTATGCTGAAGAACTTCATCAGTGATGCCCAGCAGCTGGGATGACTGATAACCAATCACCACAAATGTCTTCCTTTGTGCTAGCTATGATTCCAACCAGTGGAGAATTTTCCTCTGAATCCCATTGACACATTTTGCCAAGGCTCCTTGATGCTACACTCGGCCAAATGCTACCTTTTTTTTAAATTTAGAGTGCCCAATTAATTTTTTCCAATTAAGGGGCAGTTTAGCATGGCCAATCCACCTACCCTGCACATCTTTGGGTTGTGGGGGTGAAACCCATGCAAACACGGGGAGAATGTGCAAACTCCACACGGACAGTGACCCCGAGCCGGGATCAAACCTGGGACCTCGGCGCCGTGAGGCAGCAATGCTAACCACTGCACCACCGTGCTGCCCTGCCAAATGCTACCTTGATGTGGCCACGGCTGGGACAGCATCTGGGCCCCAACAGCAATTGTTGTTCGAGCTGAATGCAAAGATAAATGGAAGGCTCCGGTGAGGGAGTGGGCAAATCCAGGTGGTGAGGTGGGGGGGTTGTAATCAGTCTCACCTCGCTGCTAGAATTCAGCTCCTTTGTCATGTTTGAACCCAGGCTGTATTGAGTTATGGAACTGACTGACCCTGGTAGAACACAAACTGAGTATCAGTGAGCAAGTTATTTCGAAGTTCCGCTTGATAGCACTGTTAACAAAATCCTCCACCATTTTGTTGATGATTGAGAGTAGACCCAGATGTAGGAATTGGCCAGATAGGATTTGTGGGTATGACCTACCTGATGTGTTGGGTAAGCTGGGTCTGCGAGGACTGCGTTTGCTGCAGCAGTGAGAGAGACAGGCTTCCAACACTTGAAGAAATGCAACTCGATTTTATTGAACACTTAACTATAATACATGCTTTAACTGTGGCTTGGCACTATGCTGACTTGACTGGAGACCTGAGGCTAACCTGACCAGACTACCTTACTACCACATGGTGTTTGCTCTGGTTGCTGCTCCGAGCTCTGACTGTCTCAGAGGCTGGATCCCCGAGAGAGCGGGAAAATTAGTGCCCTCTGGCTTTATAGTGGCCGTGTCCTGTCTGGTGATTGGCTGCTGTGTTCTGTGTGCTCACTGGTCATCCTGTGTGTCAATCACTGCCTGTCTGCACTCCATCATATACCTGGATGTATATTATGACATCTCCACCCCCCTTTTTAAAAATAAATGTGTTCAGGTCAATAAATAGTGAGTATGTGTACAGGAGTCTGACTATATACAGAATATACTAACTTATTTACATGGGAAGGTGTCTAGTGCAGATAGAGGGCAGATAACACATGAGAAAAAGGCAATATGTACAGATGTGGAAACAATGAGATAACAAGGTCATGCAACATTCAGTCTATAAATTCAGTCTCTGTGGCGGGCGATGAATTCTGGTTGACCGCCTCAAGGGTGGGTCAGGGGCCGTCTGCGCTTGAATGGGCGGAACTGCGTCCAATGTAGAGGTCGGTAGAATAACTGGCAGATCGGTGGCCTCGTGGAAGGGCGCGTCCTGAGGAACCATTGTGCGAGGCGGGACATCACGGTCAGGTGGCGGGCGTGGAAGTCGCCGCAGTGCCCGCCTATTATGCCAAAGAAAGGAGCCATCAGGCATGCGAACGAGGAACGATCTCGGGGCCACTTGCTTGACCACCACGGCTGTGGCGGACCAGCCACCATCAGGTAGCTGAACACAAACTCGGTCAGCAGGGACCAGGTCGGGGAGACCTGTGGCATGGGCAATGTATGCCGACTTGCACTGGGCCCGAGACTGCTGCATCCTCTGTAGGACCGGGAGGTTGTCAAGGTCTGGAATGTGGATAGCCGGCACCATCGTTCGCACTGCGCGGTTCATTAGGAGCTGCGCTGGGGACAGCCCAGTGGACAAAGGAGTCGCCCTGTAGGCCAACAGCGCCAAGTTGAAATCAGAAACCGAGTCAGCAGCTTTGCACAACAGTCTTTTAACGATGTGGACCCCTTTTTCAGGCGTCCCATTCGACTGCGAGTATTGGGGGCTGGATGTGACATGCCGAAAGTTGTACAGCCGGGCAAAATCTGTCCACTCCTGGCTGAAGAAGCAGAGGCCGTTGTCACTCATCACCATGAGTGGGATCCCATGCCGGGCAAAAGTCTCCTTGCATGCCTTGATTACCGTTGCTGACGTGAGGTCAGTCAGTTTGACCACCTCGGGGTAGTTGGAAAAGTAATCCATTAGGAGGACATAGTCTCGGCCCTTGGCATGGAACAGGTCAACATCAACTTTGGACCATGGGGAGGTCACCATTTCATGCGGCTGTAGAGTCTCTTTAGACTGAGCCAGCTGGAACCTTTAACATGTTGTGCAATTGAGGACCATGTTGCCGATATCTTGCTGATGCCTGGCCAATATACTGCCTCTCGGGCTCGACGGCGACACTTTTCGACCCGCAGGTGACCCTCGTGGATTTGGCCGAGGACCAACTCTTGCATGCTCTGTGGGATCACAATTCTGTCCAGCTTCATTAGCATGCCGTTTACCACCGTTAGATCGTCCTTGACATTATAAAACAAGGGGCACTGCCCCTTTTGCCAACCATCCGTGAGGTGTTGCATGACCCGCTGGAGCAGAGGATCCCCGGCCGTCTCCTGACGAATTTGCATGACCCTCTCATCAGTGGCCGGAAAGTTGGAGGCACAGAGTTACACCTGCGCATCTATTTGACAGACAAAGTCAGTCTGCTCACATGGCGTGGTGATGGATCTGGAGAGTGCATCGGCCACAATGAGCTCTTTGCCCGGGGTGTACACCAGGTCGAAATCGTAGCGGCGGAGTTTGAGGAGGATACGTTGTAGCTGTGACGTCATGTCATTGTGGTCTTTTTGGATGATGTGAACCAATGGCCTGTGGTCCGTCTCGACCGTGAATTTGGGAAGACCGTACACATAATCATGGAACTTGTCGATCCCTGTGAGGAGGCCCAGGCATTCTTTTTCAATCTGAGCGTATCGTTGCTCAGTGGGCATCATGGCTCTAGAGGCATATGCAACTGGGGCCCAGGAGGAGAAGTGGTCTGGTTGGAGGAGCACTGCCCCAATGCCAGCCTGGCTCGCGTTGGTGGATATTTTTGTCTCCTTGGCGGGATCGATAAACACCAGCACCTTGGTCAGTTTCGCCACTCTTGCTCATGAACGGGTAGCCACTGGAAGTCCGTAGTTTTTTTAACGAGATGGCGGAGGGCTGTGGTGTGTGATGCCATGTTGGGGATGAACTTCCCAAGAAAGTTGACCATCCCTAGGAAACGGAGGACCGCCCTCTTGTCCTCCGGGGTCTTCTTGGCGTTGATCACCGAAACCTTGTCTGCATCTGGCCGCACGCCTTGCTGCGAAATGTGGTCGGCGAGGAATTTGATTTCTGATCAACCGAACGAGCATTTGGCTCTGTTGAGTCGGAGGCCATGCTCGTGGATCCTGTGGAACACCCGCTTGAGGCGATCGATGTGCTCCTGAGGAGTTCTGGACCAGATAATGATATCATCGACATACACTCGGATGCCCTCCATCATTTGCTCCATTATGAGATGGAACACCTCTGAGGCGGAGATGATGCCAAAGGGCATTCGGTTGTAACAGTAGCGACCGAACGGGGTGTTGAATCTGCACAGCTTTCGACTGGACACGTCCAGCTGTATTTCCCAAAACCCCTTGGAGGCATCCAGCTTCGTGAAGAAATTGGCATGAGCCATCTCGCTGGTTAGCTCTTCTCATTTAGGGATTGGATAGTGTTCTCTCATGATGTTATGGTTCAAATCTTTGGGGTCGATACAGATTCGAAGTTCCCCTGACGGCTTTTTGACGCAAACCATGGAGATAACCCAGTCCGTGAGTTCCGTGACCTTAGAATTGACGCCCTGGTCCTGGAGGTCATGCAGCTGCTGCTGGAGGCGGTCCTTAAGGGGTGCCGGCACCCGATGCGGTGCGTGAACCACAGGGGTGGCATTTGGCTTCAGTAGGATTTTGTATCGGTAAGGGAGTGTGCCCATACCTTCGAACACACTGTGGTATTACGGTATGATGTCATCGAGTTGAGCCTGGAAGTTAACATCTGTCAAGGCCATTGCCTGTTCAGACGACATGATGTGAACCCGCTGCACAAGGTTCAGGGGTTTGCAGGCCCGAGCCCCGAGTAGGGAAGGTCTGTTGGTTCCTACAATTTCAAAACGCAGCGTTGCTTTTGAAGACCGATGGGACACCGCAAGCTGGCATGAGCCACTGGCAGCAATGGCATTGCCATTGTAGTCGAGGAGCTGGCAGGCCGGTGGAAGAATGCTTGGCTTGACGCGGATGGTGTCAAGGTCAGACTTTGAAATGAGGTTTGCTGAAGCGCTGGTGTCCAGCTTGAAGCGTATGCGAGCCTTGTTAACCATAAGGGTGGCACACCACTCATCGTCCGGATCAATGCTCATTATTGGGAGTTGTTTCACCATCGTTGAGAAAGGCAGCGTATGCTTGGTGATGATGCCCACCCAGAATGGGGATTTGAGGCCCTCAGTGTCGGGATCTGGTAGACTGTTGGGGTCGGAGTCTGTGACGGGTTGCTGTACTGACCGGACGCTCCTGCGCTGTGGCTGGGATCGCTGTGTGTTCGGCAGTGGAGCAGATCTGGAAAGGGCTGCGTAGTGGCCAAGGTTGCCACACTGGAGACAGCGTCGTGATTTTGCGGGACATTGCCGCTTTAAATGGGCGGAGCTACAGTTGGAACACGTCATGGTGCCGACGTCAGGACGTTCTGTGCGCCACCGCGCATGCGCAGTGCGGTCGAACGATGTGCGCACTTGCGCGGTCTGGTCGTCGGTTTCGCTGTCCCCTCGGTTATGGCTCGCATGCGCTGGAGCCCGGGAAAAGCGCGCAAAATGGCCACCCTCATCCAGACTCAGGCCCTGCATATGTTTGATGGCCTGCACCCGTTCTGCACCCTGGGGGTTTTGCCATGCCGTTTCTGCCGCCCTGATGTGGGAGTACCAGTTGTTAGCGTACTCGTGGAGGCCGCAGGTCTCGATGGTGATGCTTAAATTTTAGGAGCTGCTGGCGAAGGGGATCGGAGTGCACCCCAAAAACGATATGATCCCAGATCATGGAATCAGTAGTCGAGTCATAGTTGCATGACTGCGCGAGGATGCGGAGATGGGTTAAAAAGGACTGAAAAGGTTCATCCTCACCCTGAAGCCTCTGCTGGAAAACGTACCGTTCAAAACTCTCATTGACCTCAATATCGCAGTGGCTGTCAAACTTCAGCAGGACTGTTTTAAGCTTCGTCTTGTCTTCGCCTTCAGTAAATGTGAGGCAGTTGAAGATGTGGATAGCGTGGTCACCGGCTGTAGAAAGGAAGAGTGCGATCTTCCTGGCATCCATTGCGGCCTCGAGGTCGGTGGCTTCAAGATAGAGCTGGAACTTCTGCTTGAAAATCTTCCAGTTTGCACCGAGGTTGCCGGCGATGCGGAGCTGCGGAGGAGGGAGGCCGCTGTCCATGTTGCTGGATGGCTGATTGCTGGTCAAACACAGATTATCTCAAGGTAGGTCCGTCAAACTCGAGCATGACTCACTGGTACCATGATGTGTTGGGTAAGCTGGGTCTGCGAGGACTGCGTTTACTGCAGCAGTGAGAGAGACAGGCTTCTAACACTTGAAGAAATGCACTCAATTTTATTGAACACTTAACTATTATACATGTTCAACTGTGGGTTGACACTATGCTGACTTGACTGGAGACCTGAGGCTAACCTGACCAGACTATCTTACTACCACATGGTGTTTGTTCTGGTTGCTGCTCACGAGCTCCGACTGTCTCAGAGGCTGGATCCCGAGAGAGTGGGAAAACTAGTGCCCTCTGGCTTTAAAGTGGTCATGTCCTGTCTGGTGATTGGCTGCTGTGTTCTATGTGCTCACTGGTCATCCTGTGTGTCAATCACTGCCTGTCTGCACACCATCATACACCTGGATGTATATTATGACATTACCCAGGATATATTCCACATTGCAGAGTAGTTGCCAGTATTATGGCTGTACTGGAACAACTTGGTAGGGGCACAGCTAGTTCTGGAGCAGAAGCACAATGTTCTACAGCTATGATGTTGTTTTGGCCCACAGCCTTTACTGTATCCAATGCCTTCAGCCATTTCTTGACATCAAGTGGCAATTTTTCAATGAAGTAGCACACAAGGAAAGACTAAGGATTGGCTGCCATTAACTGAGTGACTTCTAGTGATACCCTACATTGCCTTGCGTGCCATTCACTGAAGTCGTGCTCTGTAAGGTAGAAAGACAATAATAAGCAACATTGACATTCCAATTCATGAAGACTTGAATACCTCACCGTCAAATGGACAAGTCACAGGACATCTACCAGTGTCTTTGAAATAGTAGCAGAATGGTTCCAATGGTAGCAGAAGCCATTGGGTTCAGGACAAGAAGAGTTTTTATAAGAACAGCTGGCTGTGGCTCAGTAGAAAGCACTCTTTTCTCTGAGTCATGAGGTTCTGGGTTCAATCCCACTCTAGGCATTAATCACAAAGATCCAGGCTGAACCTCCAGTGCGATATGGCGGGAGTACTGCGCTGCCCGAGGTGGTGTCTTTTGGATGAGGTGTTAAATCGATGTTCCATCTGGCTGCTTGGGTGGATGTGAAAGATCCCGCCTCACTTTTTAGGAAGAGCAGGAGAGTTACACCTTGACAGATATTTATCCCTCAATCAACAGCACTGAAATACAAATGAAATCATCTTTATCGCATTGCTGTTTGTGGGAGCTTGCTGTGCGCAAATTGGCTGCCGCACTTCCTACAACAGTGACTGCACTTGAAAAGCACCTCCTTGGTGATAAATCGCTTTGGGGGGCCCGATGGTTGTGAACAGGGCTATATATAAATGTCCAGCACTTTTTTCTTTGTTATATTGAAATGAGCCGTGCATATACTGTGTGAAGGAACTGAGTTTTCTACTGTGATATTGTGGATTGTGTAAGGAGGACTGGGCATCAATTTGCACATATCAGGCACATCAGCAGGAACTGGCTAATGGCAGCAGTCTGTCCTTTCATGCGTTTAAAAAATGCAGTCAATACAGAAAAACAAAAGACCTTTGAAACTCTCTGCAGTGAATGGGAGGCCATGATTAATGGGACCGGGGTGGTTATCTGGGGCGCATTTTATTCGTTCACCCCGACAGGTCTCGTAAATGCTGTGCATCATTCATTACCTCACTGTAATTGGGAGCAAAAAGGTGACACGTTGCCAGGCCCCGCTGCCAACAGCGTTCCTGAATTGGCTGATAGATGACGGACATGGGTTACACCTCTAACTTCCTAGGGACAGGACTCCCAAGCTCTGGACTGCTGCCTGAGCCTAGTCTAGTCAGGTGAAGAGACTGGAGAAGCTGAGCTTGCTTTCCTGAGGGCAAAGGAGGGAAAGGCGAGATTTAATAGAAGTGTCGAAATTCTGAGGGGTTTTGATAAAGCAAACAGGGAGCAGATCCCTCTAGTCATAGGAGGGTCAGTTACCAGATGCCACAAATTTATGACAATGGGCACTCGGGCCAGACAGAAGATGAGGTGAGTTTTTTATTTCTGCAGGAAGTTGTGAACTATAATTCACTGACTGAAAAAGTGAGAAAAACAGACACTAATAAGGGAATTTGATATGTATATACGGTAAAGAACATGTTTGCAGGGCTGTAGGGATAGAGCAGGGTGAATGGGACACACTGGATAGTTTGTTCAAAAAGTTGGCGCATGTCCGCTCCTTCCATTGTTATGGGAGCGGCGTTTTCAGAACCCCAAAATGTATCATGGAGTTCAACCAACCTCTCCCTTTAATGGATTGTTGCTTTTGAAGCACACGGCTTGTTCCCCAGGTGTGGTATTACAATTATGGACACTTGGGTTTTTAAACACAAAACAATGTTTAATCCATGAATTCAACTTAACCTTTTAAATAAACATTGGATCACTGAACACCCCTTCAAAGATAACCCCGAAAATAATACAACACTAAATAATCCCTCAAAATGTTCCTTCAAACCTCCAAAAAACTTCACCTTTAACACCAGAAACACATCAGGTTAAAGACATTACTATTATGAGTTTGAATCACCCAAATGTTTCAGAGATAGTCTTTCCTGGCAGAGATCACAGCAGATCCAGCTCACTGCAAACACAGACACACCCAAGCTCTTTTCCTCAAAACTCGGCTTTCTCCTTTCAAACAGCCCACAGCAAACCAGCCAGGCACTTTTCAGCTGCTCTCTCTCAAACTGAAACTAAAAGCAGAAGTGAGCTCAGCTCCCCCCACCCTCTGACATCACTTCAGTAATATGAGCTGCTGAATTTCTTAAAGGTACATTGCTTAAAGATCCATTTCTTAAAGGTACTCTCACATGACACCATCATAAGATCAGAAGTTGGGATGTTCGCTGATGACTGCTCAATGTTCAACACCATTCATGACTCCTCAGATTCTGAGGCAGTCAGTGTTCAAATGCAGCAAGACTGGGACAATATCCAAGCTTGAGATGACGAGTGGCAAAGATCATTCATGCCACAGAAGTGCCAGGCAATAACCATCTCCAACAAGAGTGAATCTAACTATCGCCCCTGGACATACAGTGACACTACCATCACTGATTCCCCCACTATCAACATCCTTGGGGTTACCATTGACTGGAAACCGGTTTCTGTGGAGGGCTCCAAGAACACTCGAAGTTTGACACCATCCAGGAAAAGGCAGCCCGCTTGATTGTTAGCCCTTCCACAAACATTCACTCCCACCACCACCGACACTCAGTGACAGCCGTGGGTACCATCTACAAGATGCACTGCAGCAACTCACCAAGACTCCTTCGCCAGCAACTTCCAAACCCACAAGCGTTACCATCTAGAAGGACAAGGGCAGCAGATACCTGGGAAATGAAATGAAAATCGTTTATTGTCACAAGTAGGCTTCAAATAAGTTACTGTGAAAAGCCCCTAGTCGCCACATTCCGGCGCCTGTTCGGGGAGGCTGGTACGGGAATTGAACCCGCGCTGCTGGCCTGCCTTTGGTCTGCTTTACAAGGCAGCTATTTAGCCCACTGTGCTAAACCAGCTGGGAACACCAGCAGCTGGAATTTCTCTCCAAGCCACGCATAATCCTGACTTGGAAATATATCGCCGTTCCTTCACTGTCGCTGGGTCTAAATCCTGGAACTCCCTCCCGAACAGCACAGTAGGTGCGCCTACACCACATGGGCAGCAGCGGTTCAAGATGCCGGCTCACCACCACCTTCTCAGGGGCAATAAATGCTGGCCTAGACAGTGACTCCCACATTCCGTTAATTAATAAACAAAACCCAGAACTGGCAAATGTTAGACATGAACTGTTAAGTGCGAGCTGTGGAAAAGAAGGTGGAGACAGAGCAAAATCAAAGATTTGTGGTATGGTGGAGGGCGAGGGTCAATAAATGACAACGGTTGACGATGGTGGCACAAAAGGCGACAACTATTGAGATAAAATATGGTTCCAGAGGAAGTGTAAGTGGTTACATCAGGACAGCAGAGGAGAGGGGAAGCAAGAAGATCTTGCAAAAGAGAAGGCTGCCCTGACCTGGGGATGTGACGGACGAAAGCTATAGTGGCCCAGCACACAGGTGTCTCTGGACTGTGAACTTGTCGCTGTGTTCGTGGTTGAATATCGTGGCCCTCTTCCCGCAAGATAAAGGACATCATCTCTTTCCAATCCAGACTGGTGCAAGCTTTGAAAAGCAAGCACGTACTTTAGATCAGAACGACGATCTTGTTTCCACCCCACATACCACAGGTTTGGAAATGAGAAACGGCGCCTTTCAAATGTTGCACTTCAACAAGGATTAGCGCCCTCCTGCATGCCCTGAATGCATGAGCCATGTATGATCAGAGCTTGCAGGGCATCGTGTAAATTCTGCAAATGTGCTGCTTCCAAGAGCCAGTGTGTTGCCCCAGCAACAATCTCCAGATGCATCAGCTTTCACAAAATGCCAAACGGCGCAGGATCATTCGGGAACTCTCACTCGACCGGCAGGGCATTTATCACAGCTTCACCTCAGCTGGGTGAAGAGAATAAAGGGAGGTCAGCAAGACTACAGTGTGACATTATCCCCCAGATTGATTAGCAGGGGGGATTAAACAGTGCAAGTGTTAAAAGTATAAGCAATACTTACAGTGCCACAGAACCCAGCCTTTGTGTTCTGTTCTTGCATCTGGGATATTCCACACAGCAGACCACACCAACAATTTACATTTATACAGCACCTAATCATAGTAAAATATCCCCAGGGGCTTCACTGATGCATACAATCTGACATCAAGCCAAACAAGGCAACATTAGGACAGGTCAAAGAGCATTTTAAAGGAAGTAGACGTGGCATTATGATAAATGTACAGAACTGTAAAGGTTAATGTTATGTCCAAATCAACCACTAGATGTAGAACTATTTAAAAATCGATTCTGAGCCTTCTGGGAAGAGTCCTGAGAATACCAGAAGACAGACTGTAGGAAAGATAGTGTAAGTGAGAGCAGATCATAGTTACTGTATTAGTGTGGAGATTAGTAGTAGGTGAATGTAGTTTGTATGTTTATTATCAACTGTTTATTATGTAGGAGTAAGTGTCAAATCCAATTAAGCAGTGTAAATATATCTTTAGCTTTGTTTAATATAAAAGCTAGTTGTGGTCTTTGTGAACACTATGCCAACTATCCTTGGGACAGAACCACAATGAACACCACTGTAGAGAGGACGAGAGGGTGGGGATTCCAGAGTTTAGAGAAAGGCAAATAAAGCACGGCTGCCAATGGTGGAACAATGAAAATTGGCGAAACGCAAAATGAGAGAATTAAAGAAGCACAGATATCCCAGAGGGTTGTGAGGCTGGAGCAGGTTACAGGCACTGGGAGGGCCAAGGCAATGGAAGCTTTTGAAAACAAGGTTGAGAATTTTTTTTTAAAAAACGGTTTTGCTGAACCCACCAAATCACAGAATTGTTACGGCGCAGAAGGAGGCCATTTGGCCCATTGTGTCTGCACCTGCTATCCAAATGAGCATTATGGCTCAGTGGCATTCCCCTGCCTTTTCCCTGTGCCCCTTCACATTGTTTCTGTGGGAGCCAGGACACGTCATTGAGCACTGGGATGATGAGGCAATGGGACTTGGTGCGCCTGGAAGAGTGGATTCTTCGAACCCCATTTTAATACTGATCTATGAGTGGAGACTCCTCCTTGCCTCTTTCAGGAGGCAGCACTTGATCCAATGTGCCCATCAGCGGTAACTTATAGTTTGCTGGGAGATATTGTGGATATATTTAGTAGCTTGCAGACTGTGTTGGCAGAGACTATTGTGGCCTTTGCAAAGGGAGCATGGAGGGGGAAACAAAAAAAAAGACTTGCCATTTCTCTCATGCCTTCCATGGTTGAAGCAGTCGACAGCCAACAAAGTACATTTCGATGTGTTGTCACTGTTGAAAATAGGAAAGAAAGCAGATGATTTTGTTAGACGATATTGGGTGTCAGCAGTAGTCGAATCACCTTTTTGGTTATTAATATTTATATTTATCGTCAATCCATGCGAAGTGCCAAGGCTTTGGGGCATTTGATCTCAACAGTAAAATGTCAGCCTGTTCCTGAAACCTAATTCCACTGGAATAATTTATAAACCACTTCTGCGCACGTTTGCTGCAACTCTTTTTGTGTGAGTGTAAATAAGAAATCTCCCCTCGCAGAAGAGAAGCGAAGCAAGGCTGTCCGCTATCAGCCATCCTATTTGCTGTCTTCAGCACTGGTAAATCAGATGGTATCACAAGAAATGGCTGTGAATATGGCAGACAATTCTGAAAGGACTGTGTGGCCACTTTTAAACGTTAAGCAAAACGAAGAGCCAGTGCACCTTTTCCTGCCTTTCCGTGACCTTATTTTGCTGTTTCAACTACTCGGGCTGAATCGTACACGTCAGGGTGCTGCTTTGGGTCCCCAAATTGTTTATCCTCTCTTGGAGGTTTGGCAGACTCCACTTCTACAAGCTCCCTGAAATCAGCTCCTGTTTTGACTCATTGAATCTTATATGCCTCCTGAGCTGATTGACCCCTCCGAAGATTCCACCGAGCTTTACTTAACCACCTCCTTTGGTTGCAAGAGCCAACTATACTCTAATATCATTCAATCCAAGCAAGGTCCCTCTGAAACTCCCTCCGTGACCTCACCAATATGGCGATTTCCCACCATTCCTGCTTGCTGCGGTTTCCCCTTCTCCTTCTTTCTCAATCAGCCAGGCAGGTAGTTTTCTGACCTTTAACCCCATCCCTTCTCTATGCGAAAGTGCATCACCTCAGTTGGTTCTCTACACTCTGAAGCTTCAGTACTGCCTTTAAAACATGGTAGAATTCCAGGGTTTCCAGCATTTAAAAAATAAATCCCTTAAAACTGGTTTCATAAGTCCGTGTTGAAATTACCCAAATCCTTCACCAATGGTGTTGGCGTGTTGACGCAGGGATCTACTCACCACCTTTAACAGCGCATCAGCAGGTGGGATATATGAGTGAGACTTTCCCTTTAAGACTATCATAACATTGTGACACACTCTTTAACTATGCTAAGATGTAAAGTGCATATAGTCCTGTTCTCATTTTGCTTCAGTGGATAATTAGTTTGCGAGACATATTTTAACATTAATCCAGCTGCCACATGTTGACAAGCTAATTAATTTTGACACTGTGTGGCCCTGGTGTGCGCTATTCTGTGGCAGTGAGGGCCTGGCTTCAGTTAAACCTGTAGTGTTTGTCACAATTTGCTTCCTGGCACCCCCTTTAATTGGGATGGTAGGGTCTGTTCCGGTCATGACTTCACTCCTCCGATAGATTAGCGTGTAAGGTAAATTTGTGAGGGTGTAGGGTGCTGCTGGGGGGTAATGGGTCAGGGGCTCAGGGGGTTGGAAGGGCTTGGGGGCGTCGGGTGGCTGAGAGGGTCAGGGTTTAGTCAGGCGGTTGGAGGGGGAAAGGTGCGGGATGAATCCAGGGGTTGGAGGTTTAGTTGGGGTTGGGGGGAGAGGATATCGGGTGGTTAATCAGGTAGCCAATCAGAAGGCCGAGGGATTGGGGGTGGAGTTGTTGTTAGGAGGTCAGTTGGATAGTCGAGGGTTAGTCATGTGCTTTAGGGGTTGGGAGGAAAGGGGTCTTAGTCTTGTAGCCGGGTGGGGATGGAGTGTGGTAGTCGGGGGTCCAATGAAAGGGGGGAGGGGGGTGCTCAGTGGTAAGGTTACCCAGGAGTTAGAACTGGTCTTAACAGAGATGAGGAGAAATTTCTTCAGCCAGAGAGTGGTAGGTCTGTGGAATTCATTGCCACAGAGGGCGGTGGAGGCCGGGACATTGAGTGTCTTTAAGACAGAAATTGATAAATTCTTGATTTCTCGAGGAATTAAGGGCTATGCGGAGAGAGCGGGTAAATGGAGTTGAAATCAACCATGATTGAATGGTGGAGTGGACTCGATGGGCCGAATGGCCTTACTTCCACTCCTATGTCTTATGGTCTTATGGTCTTAACCCTTCTAACTTTTCCTGGGTAAATATTTTGCTAAAAAGGTCGTAAAACATCCAAAGTTTCTGACTTTAAATTGAAGTTTTGGAGTTTGCGGCACAAGATAATTCCCATGTCATTCTTGTCTGGGAAGCTCTGATAGTCAGCTGATCTTCTGAGCTACATCGGGTGACGATGTTCCAGCGAACAGAAGATTTGGTATTTAAAGCCTGGGAACAAGGCCATTTGGCCCCTCCAGTCTATACTGATGTTTAAGCTCCAATTGAGCCTCTTCCTATTCTCCCTCATCTAACTCTGTTGGCAAAACTCTCGATTCCCTCCAGCCTCCAATGTTTAAGTGCGTCTATAGAATAATTTCAATCACTCCTTTTGGTAGTGAGTTCCACGTTCTCACCAACTCTCCAGGCAAAAACGTTTCTCCTGAATTCCCCATTGGATTTCTTGATGACTGTGTTATATTGAAGGCCTCTAGGTTTGTTATTCCCGGCAAATGGACACACTCTCTGTGTCCACTGTGTCCAAATCGTTCATCATTTTAAAGACCTCCAGAAGGTTACCCCCTCAGCTTTCGCTTTTCAGCCTTTATTTTGTTCTCAAAGTCATACCCCCCAATTGTAGAAAAGATGCCAGTGATCATTCCTTGATATTACTGTCACTTCTAAAAACAACTTGAGGTGCCTGCTCTAGTTATAATGCATCTTCCCTTGAAGAGTTGCAGCCTTGCTTTATGTAATGCAGGCTAGCTTTATCTTGTGCCAGCCTCTCACCATTTGGCGCTGGCTAAACACTGAAATCTTTTCGCTCAACAGACTGCACGACGTTCCTGCTTTGGGAGCTACAGGCGTGGTGTAATCCCACATCCTGATCTCCGAGCCTATTTTCGGTCCCTGTCCAATTTTACCCTCTTTCAACAGAAAAATGGTCAGTAAGTGCACAGTTGTAATAGCTTCCACGGTTCGTCAAGTTGCCATGACAACCAACACGGCCATGCTCGAGTGGAGGTATAAGTAGCATGCTCTCCTTGGAGGTGAATGATATGTGTAAAATACACCATGTACACATTTTGCCTCCTCTGCACCTTCTTGAATGCTCTATGCCCTCCAAGCTCGCCTGTACCCGCATGATGGGCTGAATAGCCTCCTTCTGTGCAGTAACCGTGCTATGATTCTGCTCTATGAACTCTTCCTAATGGAATTTCTTACCTTGCTCAGTCTTCCTGCAAACCACCCAGTTTCCACCCCTCTGTAACAGCAAAATCCAGTGATTATCAGTGAGAGGTTATTTTGACACTTCTTCCAAACTCCTAGGAATCAGTACACATTTTATTTGCAGGTTGAATTAAATTCTGGTTCACACGATAATGCGGATTCGTCCTTGGTGAAAATGTAACATATTGTGATTATTTCACCCTTAAAAAAAAGTTACCAGAGAGTTTACTAATTGTACGTGAAAGTGAATTGTGATTGGGTTCAGTAGGGAATTTACTGAAGGGTTACTGTGGTGACTCCAGCAACCTGCTTCAATGCCTTGTAACCGTACTCAGCTTCAAATTGAAAGCTATTGAATCGTAATTAAATAAAGTCAAATGTTGGCTGGATGATTTGTGGGGCTGGATTCTGTTCCAGTGATGTGGGTCCCACTTGCTAGTTGGAGAACTGGCGAGACAGCCACGACACCTGGAAGAGAAAGGTCTACCGCGTTGAAGTACAAGATTGGCGGGTGGCAGGGCCGCCCATTCGGTTAAGGAACCTGGAGGGGTGGACATCCCGCTCCTGAGCTCTCTGATGGCAGGCAGCGCCACCGGGAGCTGTGGCTGTTGCCGGTAATGCACCGAGGCTCCAGGGTCCACTCTGGATCCCAGGATACAGGTGAGTGAAGCAGGATGGGGGGGGTCGCAGGGAGGGGATTGGTGGGGGTTTGGCGTGTGGGTCAGACGAAAGGAAGGGGGGTGGCTTTTAGATGCCCACCCTCCCTCCCACCTCCCTGATGCCAGGTCGCTTGTTTGAACATGCAGTGCCTGTGACTGAGGCACACATTCCCACGAGGTGGGAAATCGAAGACAACTGGGATCCCTTCCGGAAGCGCGGGTTTTCCATGCAATTTCGGGAGATTAACCCCTTAGGGCTAGGGATAATTGGGCTTTAAGTAGCTCATTAATAAGCCTAATCTCGACATTGGGCCCATCCTGCCCTCAACTTAATAATGGACAGTTTTCCTAACATCAGGAATCTGATGTGGGCACTCGCACCCAATTTTCCGGCTGCCCTCCCTACCACCATGCCAACTCCGATGGGCTCCATCTTGCCCAGACACCCTTAGCTTTTAAATGCAATCAAATAGAATTTGCTGCCCAGAAACAGGCCATTTGGTCCAGGTCGATGATGATAGTTACTCTCCACATGAGCCTCCTCCAGCTCTTACTCCATCTAACCTTCACAGAATCATCCCACCTAATCAGCTGGGCTGGTAGCGGCCACGCTAACGGTCCAAAGAGTGCAGACCAGTTTAATTCCCATTCATTTCATGACCCAATCCTTGAGCGACACAGCTTTCTGCTGCTGCACGCTCCCTTTCAGCCCCGTGGACAAGAGGTACAAGTTTTAGTTATCTGTGCAATTATTGCTCACCCCCCTTTGAACTGAGCATCACTGCTGTTTCTTCATGATAGTCGCTCCGTAATCATTTATCACCTCTCGGATCAGCACTCTCGTTTTCTTAAGAGCGTGCTGTGTCTTTGTGATAGAAAATAGATTAGTTTTCTTTCTCAAAAGATGCTATCTTCACGTGGTACAAAATGCTCCAAAAGCAGTTGCTAGTGAGCTAAGGAAAAAACCTTGGGGTGCCGGGAATTTGAATTTTGATTAAATCAGGCATAACCACCTATTAAAATGCAAAATTTATAAAATGACGCGCATGGGGAATGAAGAAAAATCAATCCGAGCCTCTGCGGAATCCAAAGAGGCACTCAGTGGATTAAGAGCGAACAGAGTCTTTGTACCCGGGTGATTTACACACAAGCTTAGAAGATTCAAAGGCATTGCCGTGTCTTTTTTTCTCCCCCCTTGAAGATGCACATTAAACAAAGTTCGCCAGATCTTGTGTGCAACTCAGCGAGGCAAAGCGAAAAGGGATGACATTTCAATCAGCGAACGAGCTGGTGGCGACTTATTTGCAAATTGGTTGTTTAGCCAGCTTCTTCTGTAGGTGCCACGTCAGAGTGAATTTTAATTAAAAACAAAAGTTAACGTTTGGAAAGTGCCTCATGGATGCCACTGCTTCGTATTCCACTGATACAGGAAAGGCAGAAATGGCTGTGCGGGTGACTCTTTTCTCTAGCAAAACAAAGTCTGAGAGGTGACCTGATGGAGGGTTTTGAAATGATAAAGTGGGGCTTGAGGGAAATTATCTGACTTGCCAATAACTTCAGTAACAAGCACCCTGAAGTGTATTTTCACTGTATGGTGGTGATGGTGGTGGTGGGGGGGGGGGGGGGGGGGTTACCCTCCATGCCACATCCGCTGCCATTCACCCAATATCCACAATGGGCAGGTCTCAGGAGCCATGCTGAGATGATAAAAAATAAACTTACAACCATGCAATACAGCTCTCACTCACTCTATTACACTTGATAACAACAAAACCCCCATTTTTAAAATCCATTCAAAGGGCTTTTCAATCTCCTCAGGTGGTTAATTGCCTACAAAAACAAACCACATGCTAATCAGTAGCCACATCAAATGTAGCTGATAGTTTACTAGCCTTTTTAATCTGTCAATCAACCTGTGAACTCCAAACGCCCTGCTAATATCGTCATAGGTTTTGGCACGAAACAAAATATTTGTAATTCATAATAAGAGCTCTTTGGGAAATGTCAACAAAGAGCTCGATTGAAACTGCATGACCAGCAGAGGGTTTTTTTAAAACTCTCACTGGCAGCTGCCGCCTGAGTTTTAAAAAGTTTGAAGAGGGGGCAATTTAAAAAAAACTTCAGATCATAGCGGTTAAACATGCCTTGGGCACGATTTAATGGAAAACGTTCTAAGTGTGGTAGTGAGCGGGAACTGCCATGAGCTTCCTGACCGTTGACCCGGTGAGGCCATCACCGGTATCAAACATTACTAAGCCCATGGGCTTCACGCCGCGAATGATGGTCCCGCTGGCTGATTCGCCATGACCACTCCCACTGGCTCCTCGCTAACAAGGGAGAGCAGCACTGAAACTGGTCCCGCAGAGCAAACCCCAGACAGCAAGCAGCCCTGCCACCGCGCTGACCAGCTCCATCATTTGGCGATGCCGTCTTGGCCAGAATGTTGGATGCGGTGGAGTCCAGAAGGGATGCCCTGTTCGCCCGAAGGGCTCGGAGGGTCAGCCAAAGGGCAGCCAGTGCCACCTGGGAGGAAGTGGCAGCGGCCGTTAGCATGGGGCGTGTCACCAGGAGGACCAGCATCTATGCCGTAAAAAGATCAACTACCTCCACTGGGCCGCACGGGTGAGTTGGCACTGGCCCTGCCTGCCACCCTGCTCCCTCCCCCCCTTGACGACCGTGCACCTGGCATCTCCCTCACCCATAACCATACTGTGCCCCAGCTTACCCATACCCAGCAGTGGTGCCCACGCCTGCTCCCCCCCCCCCCCCCCACCCACGTTGCACGAAGCATAGGGCTTACAATTCCTCCTCTGTGACCCCGCAGTAGAATTTGATTGCCCCCCAACAGATGGGAGAGGGCCCAGACGGGCGGAGGGGTGCCGGACGTCAGAGTCTACATCCCCTATGAGGGATGGACCCTGGAGGTCGCGGGGGTGCCCGAGGATAGATTGGTCACCAGTGAAGAGGTCGGCGCACATGCAGTGGTGAGGATCCACCCAGATCACCTGTCACACATGAGTTGTTAATGCCAGTCCTCCCACTGACCACATGTCCATTCCCCTGCTGGACCTCCATCCGATGGTGCCGGCCCACCCGGAGAGGCCCCTCTCTGCCTCCCAAGAGAACACCTCTGAGGGGAGTTCCGTGGAGACCACCATCGATGCATCTCAGCTGCCAACCACAGCCTCCGCCAGCGCAGAGACACACACCTAGGTGGGCGAAGGTAGCGGACAGGTAGCACAATCTGGTGAGCACCACACAGTAGCTGATGCATATCAGTTGGAGGCAGCACCATCCGGGGGAGACAACAGTCGGAGATCTGCTGGACCCTAGGGCCCAGCTGAGTCCCAGCCTGATGCTGAGCCACTGGTTTACCCGGAGCTGTTGCAGTCGATAGTGTGTGGCTGTGGGATTCAGAGGGGAATGTCAGCAACACTCCAGCAGGTCCACAGCTAAAGGAGGAGTACCAAAGGCAATGGGTGCAGGAGATGGCACTGGTGATGCGTGGCACCGAGGTCAACACTGCTAGGCTGGCAACCGCAGTGGAGAGCCTGGTGCATGACATCAGCATCATGCAAGGTGGCATCAATGGGGCAGCTCAATCAGTGACGATGGCTGAGGGCCTCGGCAGCATATTTGAGTCACTGGGGGACGTGTCCCAGTCCCAGGCACACCTTCTGAGGCGCTGAGCAACATATCCCAGTCTCAAGTGGGCATTGCCGGGGCACACGGTCGCTGGGGGACGTGTCCCAATCTCAGCTGGACTTTACTAAGGTGCTCCAGAGCATGTCCCGGTCACTGAAGAAATGAAATGAAAATGAAAATCGCTTATTGTCACGAGTAGGCTTCAAAGAACTTACTGTGAAAAGCCCCTAGTCGCCACATTCCGGCGCCTGTCCGGGGAAGCTGGTACAGAAATCGAACCGTGCTGCTGGCCTGCTTGGTCTGCTTTAAAAGCCAACGATTTAGCCAAGTGAGCATCAGTGAGGGTGTCGACACCATGATGCAGACATTGGGGAGCTGTCAGGGTTGGCAGAGCCATCTGGCAGGGACATCTGGAGCTCAAACCAGCTCCCCTCTAGCCCTAGGGCCCCCAGGGGACACCCGCCAGGGGCATTGGTGGCCACGGGATGTGGTAAGCAACAGGCAGCCTCCACCAGTGATGTGCATCCCGGGGACACACCAAGACATAATGGCAGAGCACGGAGGGCTAAGCAGATTGAGTATCCCTGAGAGGGCACTGGGGTGGGAGAGGGGAAGAGGGGTTGGAAAAGGGGGCGGCAGCATCAGGGGCTACAGGGAGTTGGGGTCACAACTGTACAGCATTAAAACATTATTCCGCAATGCGTGCCAACCTCCAAGCTCCTGCCCTAGCCCGCCTGGCTTGGTGGTTCTGGATTCTCCCCACTGCCCACCAAAGGCATACCACGTGCAGGTGATGGGTATGAGCGAGAACTCAGCAGACAGACAGGAGTCAGACTGTAGCATAGATTGAGGAGCACCAGAGCTCAGCTCACAGTGGGTTATCATCACCCACCTGCCTTTGACAGTGACCCGCTGATGGTGCCAACACAGGCCCATCACCCTGTAGTGATGCATACACACCCTGGGAGGGTGGGACAGGGCGATTGGAGCGGAGCGATAAATGGGTGGAGGTAGGGTGGGGAAGGTAAGGAGGACCGGGTGACGGAATGGAGGGACGGGTGTGGTGGGACGGTGGGTGAGAAGGGGGTGAGATGACAGATCATGTCCTATGTGAAGAGGGCGAGGATGAGAGCCTCACTGGCCCTCCAGCTTGCCGGACCATCACCACTCTTTCCTGTCCTCCAACCTCCGACTGGTCCTGCAGGTCCTCCCTGGGCCCGTCCTCCAGCCCTCCTGGTCCAGCGTCTCCTCGCCCTCCTAGTCGGTGGCCACATGTTCCACCTCCTCGGCCACTCAGCGGGCGACCCTCTTGCGGGGGGGGGGGGGGGGGGGGGGGGGGGGTACTGCAGTGCACCACCCGAGCAATCAAGGCATTGGCATCATTAACCAGGTCCTTGGCAGGTACCCCTTATCCCCAAGAGCCAACCGGCCACCCTGGTATGGTCCTCGAAGAGGCCGGGATGTCTGACTGCCCCAGGCTGTAGCTTTGTGCGATCTCTCGGGAAAGCTTGCACACATGCATAATCAGGAGGTGGTGGTCAAACATTAGTTGGACATTCAGGGAGTAGAACCCCTTCCTGTTAATGATGGGACTCTCTGATGCTACAGTGGCGCAAGGCAATATGCATGCCATCTATTACCACCTGGGCATCCCGGCGATGGCAGAGAATCATGCCATGAAACGTTCTCAAAGAGAACCTTTGAGAAGGTGACCAAACAGGTGGACGAGGGTAAAGCAGTTGATGTGGTGTATATGGATTTCAGTAAAGCGTTTGATAAGGTTCCCCACGGTAGGCTATTGCAGAAAATACGGAGGCATGGGATTCAGGGTGATTTAGCAGTTTGGATCAGAAATTGGCTAGCTGGAAGAAGACAAAGGGTGGTGGTTGATGGGAAATGTTCAGCCTGGAGTCCAGTTACTAGTGGTGTACCACAAGGATCTGTTTTGGGGCCACTGCTGTTTGTCATTTTTATAAATGACCTGGAGGAGGGCGTAGAAGGATGGGTGAGTAAATTTGCAGATGACACTAAAGTCGGTGGAGTTGTGGACAGTGCGGAATGATGTTGCAGGTTACAGAGGGACATAGATAAGCTGCAGAGCTGGGCTGAGAGGTGGCAAATGGTGTTTAATGCAGAAAAGTGTGAGGTGATTCATTTTGGAAGGAGTAACAGGAAGACAGAGTACTGGGCTAATGGTAAGAGTCTTGGTAGTGTGGATGAGCAGAGAGATCTCGGTGTCCATATACATAGATCCCTGAAAGTTGCCACCCAGGTAGATAGGGTTATTAAGAAGGCCTATGGTGTGTTGGCCTTTATTGGTAGAGGGATTGAGTTTCGGAGCCATGAGGTCATGTTGCAGCTGTACAAAACTCTGGTGCGGCCGCATTTGGAGTATTGCGTGCAGTTCTGGTCGCCGCATTATAGGAAGGATGTGGAAGCATTGGAAAGGGTGCAGAGGAGATTTACCAGGATGTTGCCTGGTATGGAGGGAAGGTCTTATGAGGAAAGGCTGAGGGACGTAAGGCTGTTTTCGTTAGAGAGAAGAAGGTTAAGAGGTGACTTAATTGAGGCATACAAGATGATCAGAGGATTAGATAGGGTGGACAGTGAGAGCCTTTTCCTCGGACGGTGATGGCTAGCACAAGGGGACATAGCTTTAAATTGAGGGGAGATAGATATTGGACATATGTCAGAGGTAGGTTCTTTACTCAGAGAGTAGTAAGGGCATGGAATGCCCTGCCTGCAACAGTAGTGGACTCGCCAACACTAAGGGCATTCAAATAGTCATTGGATAAACATATGGATGATAAGGGAATAGTGTAGATGGGCTTTAGAGTGGTTTCACAGGTCGGCGCAACATCGAGGGCCGAAGGGCCTGTACTACGCTGTAATGTTCTATGTTCATGCTGCCCAGAGATCCTGTTGGGCTTTGTCCAAGTCAAAGTTTATATAATTAGTAGCCCGGGAAAAGAGGACATCAGTGACTTCTCGGATGCACTTGTGGGCTGTAGCTTGTGAGATGCGGCACAACACCCCGCTCGAGCTCTGGAATGATCCTGAGGTGTAAACATTAAGGGCTGTGGTGACCTTGATGGCCACCGGGAGTGGGTGTCCTCTTCCTCCACGTGGTGCCAAGGACATAGCACAGCTGTCACACCATCCCCTTGTTAAGACGGAGCCTGCTGCGGCACTCGCTGTCAATCAACTCGTCAAAGGATCAGCGACGCCTGTACACCTTTGGCCATCACGGGCCTCCCCCTCTAGGTAACTCCCTGGCCTGCTGGGTGGCCTGGTCCTCAGGTTGTGGGGTAGGGCCTTCTCTGACGTCTGGTTGCCTGGCCTGCCACCAGCACCTCCGCGGGGTCCAAGATATCATCCATCCCATGTAATATCTGTAAGGAATTGGAGAGGGCGAGAGACCGATAACGAGCCATGGCTTTGCCCCGGGACTCTCCAGGTCCCCATGTCTCCCCCTCTCCCACATCCCCTGCCATACCTCAGGGTGCTATCCAAACCACTCTACCCACGCACCTCCAGCCACCGCAGGACCCCTGGGCACCAGACCCCAGACCCTATATCCCATACACCCACTGGTAACGTTACCTGCGCCGGATGCTGCTTCCCTCAGGGTGCACCCACCCACCCTTTGTCACGGGAATGTGTCCTGTGCTGAGGCCCAGCCCCAGGATGTTTGGATGTTGCATCTGTGGTGGTGAGGCCTCTAGTGTTCAGGCAAAGTGTCCAGGCCTCACAGTCTGATTGGGATGCTAGGCAATACCCTCACCTGTGACATGGCGCGCCTACCCATGGGAATCCACTTGGGAACTACGATTACCAATTCCCTATTAGCAACAGCCTTCAGCGGTGTGGCCAGATGCCACCATGGCCAATGGGAATTATGGGTGGTTGGTGGGACAGGTGGGCAGGAGCTGGAGTTGCCCCCGTTATGGGTACACACGCTCCAGGGGGTAGCATAGCGGACGATGAAACACCCAACACCCCCCCGCACCCATCGAGGGTGGCCCACCCACCCCGTCCGTCCCTACCCACCCCCTCCGTCCCTACCCCCCCCCCCCCCCCCCCCCCCGAGCACTAGGTCAGCTCCCCAGTTTCCCCAGGCTTACTGCTCGGGATTGAGGTGCCCCTGCGGAGTTCGGGTTTCCCGCCTGTGTGAATCAAACCCTTTCTCCTCCTGGGAAAAATTGGGTCAGCCCGAAATGGGCCCCACTCACCATTTTATAAGGTCTGCGGACTCTTAGTGACTGCAAAAATCTAGCCCAAAATGTTTTCACTTGTGACATCTCCAAAATTAGCAACCCAGGCATATGAGACAGTTATTAATAAATCCAGCCTGTACAAATCTCACTGAAGGATCTCTGCATCCTCCTCACAGCTCACCCTCCCACACAGCTTTGTATCATCTGCAAATCTAATCCTCTCGTCCAAATCATTAATATATAATGTGAACAGTTGGGGTCCCAGCACAGATCCCCGCGGTACCCTACTAGTCACCGCCTGCCAATCGGAAAAAGACCCATTTATTCCAACTCTATGTTTCCTGTCTGCTAACTAGTTTTCTATCCATCTCAAGACTCTACCCGCAATCCCAGGAGCTTTAATTTTGCATACTTAGCATCCGCAGTAATTTGCTTTGACCTTGCATTGTTGTTCTTAATGTAACAAAACACTGCAAGAAAACACAGAATTATACAACATGAAATGAGGTCATTGTCCTGTTGTGTTTGTGTTCGTTCTCAGAAGATTGAGACCATTCGTCCCGTTTACCCTGTTCCTTCCCGACAGCATTGACATTTATTTATTTCCAAGTGTTTGTCCAATTCTCATTTTGAAAGTTACCCTTTAATCTGCATCCACCACCCTTTCAGGCAGATCATAACAGCTAGGTGCACAAAAGTAAATGCCTTCACCTCCCCTCTAGCTCTTTTGGCAATTACCTTTAATCTGAATCCTCTGGTTAGTAACTCTCCCGCTCCAGAATACAGTTTGTCGGCCACTATCAAAATCTCCTCGTTATTTGGAAGCCACTGCTCAACAACACTCTCTACTGTGAGGAGAATAGTTCCAGTTCCTGTCACAAAATCACCCAACATTTCATGCCACCAGCCCCCCCTTGTTCTCACATATCATCCCACCAGCCTCCGTATGCAAAGCATAATCCTCCACCATTTTCGCCAACTCCAGCGTGATGCCATCACCAAACACATCTTCCCTTCACTCCCTCTGTCAGCATTCCGCAGAGACCGTTCCCTCCGAGACAATCTAGTCCACTCCTCCACCATACCCAGTACCTCTCCCATCACCCATGGCACCTTCCCATGCAATCGCAGAAGGTGTACCACCTGCCCCTTTACCATTTCCATGCTTAACATTCCAGGCCCAAAACACTCATTCCAGGTTAAGCAGCGTTTCACTTGCATCTCTTCAATTTGGTCGACTGCATTCGCTGCTCCCAATGTGGTCTCCTCTATATCGGAGAGACCAAACGCAGACTGGGTGATCGCTTTGCTGAGAATCTTCGGTCTGTATGGATTCAGGACCGGGACCTTCCCATTGCTTGCCAATATAACAAAAGACCCAGCTCCCATGCCCACATGTCTGTTCTTGGCCTGCTGCAATGTTCCAGTAAAGTTCAACGCAAACTGGAGGAACAACATCTCATCTTCCGGTTAGGCACGGTACAGCCTTCTGGCCTGAACATCGAATTCAACAACTTCAGATGATTAGCTGTACCCCACCTCGACCATTTGTTTTCATCCCATTTCAATTTAACTGTCTTTAACCATTTCTTTCTTTCTTGTCTTTCTTAATATATATTTAACCCTACCCCCATCTTATCCACATTTCTTGACCCTTTCTCCTCTTTGCCTCCCCCTTCCTCTCCCCCCACATCTACAGTTCACCCTCTGATGTTAGTTTCCCTGCTGTTTGGCCTTTCACATCTTTTGTTCTCTCTGGGGACTGCAATTAGTACTCTTTCCCCTTGGTTTCTGTGGCCATTAGCACCCGGTTTCCCTGAGTTTCTGTGGCTATGACTCATCTTTCATTCTCACTCCACAGTATAAATATTTCCCACTTTCTCTGTCTGTGAGCTTTGACAAAGAGTCATCGGACTCGAAACGTTAGCTCTTTTCTCTCCCTACAGATGCTGCCAGACCTGCTGAGATTTTCCAGCATTTTCTCTTTTGTGCCAGTTCCTGTCACCTTAAAATGGCCCATCACAAACTTGTACCTTTTGGTAAGCATCCCGCCCTCCTGACCTGGGGCCTCCTCTATTCAGGCCGGTTGCTTATTGGCAACACGTAATATGTGGTCAGTGCCTGTAATTGTGAATCGATTGTCGACCACCCCTAGTCACTGGCAGCACTCGCTCCCAACGGTGCAAAATATTGGTTCGAGTCAAATCAACTGCTCTGCACAGGAATACATTTGTTCTGCAATGTGTGGAATATGCTACGATTAAACTGTGCAATAACACGGATTGTGAATGATTGCTCACTTGGATTTCCAAACTGTCGGAGATAATTGATCAAGCTGCGACCTTTAAGAGGAAAAAAGAATTACCCCAAATCAATGCGCCGGCATACACTTCCACAACCTTTGTGGCAAAAAATTCATCACTGTCACCTGAACAACAACATATATTTGTATAATACAGTCCACTGTGCAGTTCATGATTGTCGAACTGAAATAAAAAGGAACCGCGTTGGTCGCTCTCGGGGCTGTTAATTAAATGAGTATTGTTCCAGGATCAAAGCAACAGCATAAGTGTTCGAAAACATGACAGTCTTAAAGGTTAGTTGCGGAGGTTTTGTTAAAAGAGTTATAAACCATCATTAAAATCAATAAGACTTGAGCAATTTTATGCTGCGATTGCAGCCATTTTGGATGTTTGATCATTTGCACCTCCAAGGTGAGCTACCATGTTGGAATAAAATCCCTGAATAGAAAAGCTATCCTAGTATTTGCTGAGTTATGGAGGTAGCGAATGTTCACCATTTTAAAGAGGGGCAACGCCATTCAAAAATTATTAGCAGACGGATGCAAGAAGGTTTGCTCAGTGGAATCAACCTGTGGAGGAGTGGGTTCCACTAAATCTAGCTTAACGTGGGGAGGTATCTGATCTAAATGAGGAGAGGATTGAAGATCATTGGGCTGTGTGGGTGATCAAATGCCCCATGGTGTGGTGAAATTTGACTGCTGCTGAGTTTGAGTTGGAACTAAGGTTTATTTAGTGGAGATATAGGAAACAATGAGCAAATAGTCTGCATTTTTGTTCATTATCCTTTGGAGATCAGGGACTGTTTGTGCAGCACATTTCCTCAGGGCGTTACGTGAGCCAGATAGGGTCCATTATGGCATAGAGTTGATATGGACTGAAGGAATGAGCTGACTCTCACATAAACATTTTGTCTCACCTGTGGTCTGTCAGGATGACGTGTTTGAAGTTGAAAAATATTGTTGCATTGTCACTCCTGTGTTGAAAGGAGCCTCTTCTGTATCCTCTCCATCCCCAGAACAATCCTTTGTAAAGAAAAAAGACTATTGAGTATAAAAATTGGCAAGTCATGTTGCAGCTATACAGAACCTTAGTTAGACCACACTTGGAGTATAGTGTTCAATCCTGGTCGCCACACTACCAGAAGGATGTGGAGGCTTTAGAGAGGGTGCAGAAGAGATTTACCAGGATGTACCTCCACTCTATCCCCGGAACCCCACCTGACCTTTTTTAGACACTAAGGGGCAATTTAGCATGGCCAATCCACCTAACCCTGCACATCTTTAGACTGTGGGAGGAAACCGGAGCACCTGGAGGAAACCCACGCAGATAGGGGGAGAATGTGCAGACTCAGCACAGACAGTGACCCAAGCCGGGAATCGAACCTGGGACCCTGGCACTGTGAGGCCATAGAGCTAACCACTATGTTACCGTGCTGCCCGGTATGCTACCGTGCTGCCTGGTGTTGGTGAGACCACATCTGGAGTATTGTGTCCAGTTTTGGTCTCCTTATTTGAGGAAGGATGTGGTGGAATTTGAGGCAGTTCAGAGGAGGTACACCAGATCGATTCCAGGGATGAAAGGGTTGACGTATGAGGAGAGATTAAACAGTTTGGGCTTATTATACTCACTGGAGTTCAGAAGGATGAGAGGGGATCTGATCGAGGTATATAAATACTAAAAGAGATTGATAAAGTAAACGTAGACCAAATGTTCCCCCTTGTGAGGCAATCTAGAACGAGAGGTCACAGATATCGGTTGAGAAGTGGTAGGTTTAGAACTGAGATGAGGAGGAACTACTTCTCGCAGAGGGTGGTGAATTTGTGAAACTCGTTGCCTCATAGTGCGGTGGAATCTGAGTCATTAAATGGTTTCAAGAAGGAGATAGATATATTTCTGATAAAAAAACATGTTGAAGGGATGTGGGGAACAGGTAGGGAAGTGGATTTGAGACCAGGAAGGGATCAGCCATGATCTGATTGAATGGTGGAGCAGGCTCGAGGGGCTGAATTGCCTACTTATGCTCCAAATTCCTATCTTCCTATGTACAAACAAATTAGGAACAGTAGTAGCCCACTCGGCCACTTGCCTGCTCCGCCATTCAATATAATCACGGCTGATTCCTATCTACTCCTTAATATCCTTCACCCCCTTGTTAATCAAGAATATATCTAGCTCTGCCTTAAAAATGTTCAAAGATTCTGAAACTTATTCTTATCCTGAAACTTCTGTCACCCTGTGGTTATGGCATTCCTACAATGGTGTTAGAAAGTTAACTCCAGGATATTGAGTCAATGGTGATGAAGGTGTGGCGAAATGTCAAGACTTCGAGAAGAACTCGAACGTGCCATAATGTTCCAATGACATTGCTACTCTTGTCCTCGTTTCTAGAGGACACCGAGTGGGTGTGTGCTGTTGAATTAACCTTAGTGAGTTGCTGCAATACATCCCAATACATCGTATATAAACTGGAGCCACAGCCTGGCAGTGGTGTAAGGAGTGGATATGGGGTCCAGTCACAGGACAAGGAGTACTGCTCTGACCTGGATGGTGTGGAGCTTCTTGGGAGTTGGTGATGCTGCATCCACCCCAGATGCATGGTGAGTATTTGATCACCAAGCCTGATGTAAACCTTGTAGATGATGGAGAAACTTTAATAGGTTAGCAGGTGAGGCAGCCATCACAGAGTCCTTAGCCTGCACCTTGATCATTCAGCCATATTGATGATATGATTGACTAAATTTAACCTTTGGTCAATGGCGGCGTCCTTCAGATCACAACGGTGGAAAACCTGCCGATAGTCTTGCCATTGAAGGCCAAAGGGGAATGACTGGACTTTCTCTCTTTCACAATGGTTACTACCTGTCACTTGTGTACCTCTGACAGTACCTGTTAGTTGCCAGGCCAGGTTTTAATTGTTGTCCAGCTACTGTATTTTGCTGCTTCAATATTAAACACTGGACAACCACCAGCAATCAACCTCAATCCTGACTGCATGACAGGGAATGGTCATCGATGAAACTGCTAGAAATAGCGGGGCGGTTCTCAATGACCTGGGATGTGGTGAGAAGCCTCAACGATAACCATGTAGCACAGGGCTAAATCGCTGGCTTTGAAAGCAGACCAAGACAAGCCAGCAGCACGGTTCAATTCCCGTACCAGCCTCCCCGAACAGGGACTTTTCACAGTAACCTAATTTGAAGCCTACTTGTGACAATAAGCGATTTTCATTTCATTTTAATTTCATTTCATGTTCCTTTGTGTTACGTTTTCCTCCAGCCACTGGATTGTTTTCCCTTTGACTTTTCCCCACATCTATTGACCTCAGTTTTGCTGGCGTTCCTTGGCGCTACACTTGGTTACCTGTTAACCTTGATGGTGTGAGCGCTCACTCCTGCCTCCCCTCTATTCAGCTCTGGATCAAGGCTGTGATAAGGTCTGGAATCAAATGATTCTGGAGAGTGTTTCATGCACTTGGAAGGGCAGTTAGGTACTTGGCAGGATCTTGAAGCTGAACAGAATGTTGATTGTAAATAGCCATCTCCAAGGCTGTTTACTGAACATAAATGAAATGAAAATCGCTTATTGTCACATGTAGGCTTCAAATTAGGTTACTGTGAAAAGTCCCTGTTAGGGCAGCAGGGTAGCATGGTGGTTAGCATAAATGCTTCACAGCTCCAGGGTCCCAGGTTCGATTCCCGGCTGGGTCACTGTCTGTGTGGAGTCTGCACGTCCTCCCCCTGTGTGCGTGGATTTCCTCCGGGTGCTCCGGTTTCCTCCCACAGTCCAAAGATGTGCGGGTTAGGTGGATTGGCCATGCTAAATTGCCCGTAGTGTCCTAATAAAAGTAAGGTAAGGGGGGGTTGTTGGGTTACGGGTATAGGGTGGATACGTGGGTTTGAGTAGGGTGATCATGGCTCGGCACAACATTGAGGGCCGAAGGGCCTGTTCTGTGCTGTACTGTTCTATGTTCTATGTTCTATGTACTGCAGTAACAAAAACAGAAAATGCTGGATAAACACAGCAGGTCTGGCAGCGTCTGTGGAGAGAGAAACAGAGTCAAGGTTTCGAGTCTGGATGGCTCTTCAGAGTTAAAGAGAGGGAGAAATGTGATGGATTTTATCCTTGATGTGGAGATGCCGGCGTTGGACTGGGGTGAGCACAGTAAGAAGTCTTACAACACCACGTTAAAGTCCAACATGTTTGTTTTAAACACTAGCTTTCGGAGCACTGCTGAGGAGGGAGCAGTGCTCCGAAAGCTAGTGATTTGAAACAAACCTGTTGGACTTTAACCTGGTGTTGTAAGACTTCTTACTGGATTTGTTCCTGATTAAGAGAAAGGGTGCAGCAAAATAGAAGGCCGGGGATAGGAGGGAGCTCAGGAGAGATTTGACAAAGGTGACTTGGAACAGAAACAAAGGGAGTGTTAATGATGGTGTTAAAGACTAAAGAAGGTGTTGATAGTGGTATTGAGGTAATATAGAGGGTGGAATCTAATGGCTGTGCCCGACTCAGGACAGGTCGCGATGCGGCCGGTAAATCTCACAAAAGGTACCTTGCGAGATTTACCCGGCTCGCTACGCCTCGTGAGATCTAATGCTATCTCGTAAGATGCCATGATCCGGATTCCGCCCACAGTGGGCAGGGCCCAAATCTGCATATTAAAATGAGCAGCTAGGCTCACTTTAATATGAACCCGCCAGAGTTACCCAAGGTGTGGGATCTAACCTCCGTGCCTTGGAGGCCCCGAGCGAGCGCCGGTTAGTACTGGTCTCCACCAACATTACAAAATTCTAGACTAGGTCATCGCCAATTGGGTCAGGTCTACTCTGGAGTCGGTGATCCACCCTGATCTGA
Organism: Scyliorhinus canicula; assembly: GCF_902713615.1. Classification (NCBI taxonomy): domain Eukaryota; kingdom Metazoa; phylum Chordata; class Chondrichthyes; order Carcharhiniformes; family Scyliorhinidae; genus Scyliorhinus; species Scyliorhinus canicula. The sequence continues at coordinate 13,916,472 of NC_052147.1, read as the reverse complement.
CCTGTGCTGTACCCGGCAGGAAGATCTCTGACAGCCTCGCGCTACTCAAGGATACGATCGCCTACGTGCAGGACAGGAGGGTGGACACCTGTCTCATCAGCCTTGACCAGGAGAAGGCTTTTGACAAAACATCGCACACCTACATGATGGATGTGCTCTCCAAAATGGGGTTTGGGGAGGGAATTCGCAATTGGATCAAACTGCTCTACACAAACATCTATAGCGCAGTCTCAATCAATGGGTGGGAATCAGAAAAGTTCCAGATCAAATCTGGAGTCAGGCAGGGCTGCCCTCTCTCCTCGGCCCTGTTTGTGTGCTGCATAGAACCTTTTGCCGAGTCCATCAGGAAGGATCCGGGTATGAAAGGAGTGACGATCCCAGGCAGCGGAGGCGTGCAAGTCAAAGCCTCCCTGTACATGGACGACGTTGCCGTTTTCTGCTCGGATCCCGCGTCTGTATGCAGGCTCTTGAATGCCTGCGACCAGTTTGAACTGGCCTCAGGAACCACGGTAAACCGCGGCAAGAGTGAGGCCATATTCTTTGGGAACTGGGCCGACCGGTCCTTTGTCCCCTTCACGGTCATGTCAGATTACCTGAAGGTGCTGGGGATATGGTTCGGAGCGGCTGGGGCATGCACCAAAAACTGGGAGGAGCGCATTGTCAAAGTAAAACAGAAACTGGGCTGGTGGGAGCAACGCTCCCTCTCCATTGCGGGCAAAACCCTGGTCATCAGGTGTGAGGTACTCTCGGTGTTACTGTACGTGGCGCAGGTCTGGCCCATCACTCGGACCTGCGCCGCAGCAGTCACCCGGGCCATCTTCAAATTCATCTGGAGATCCAAGATGGAACGTGTCCGAAGAGACACAATGTACAAACCTCTGGATAAAGGAGGGAGGAACGTACCCAACTCCGTCCTCATCCTGATGGCCACCTTTGTGCGCAGCTGCATCAAGCTGTGCGTGGACACCCGGTATGCAAATACCAAGTGTCACTACATACTGAGGTTCTACCTGTCCCCGGTGTTACGAAGGATGGGCCTGGCCTCATTGCCGCGGAACACTCCAAGTAGTTGGACTGTGCCGCACCACCTGTCCCTCGTGGAAAAACTTTTGATACGCCGTTGACCACAAGGCAATGAAGCAGTGGTCAGCACTTAGTGTCCTCGAGGCCCTCAGGGTGAAGGAGACTGTGGAGGACGTTGGATGGTTCCCTGAGCCGACTGTCAGAGTCATCTGGCAGAACGCCTCATCCCCAGAACTTTCAAACAAGCACCAAGACCTAGCTTGGCTGGTGGTGAGAAGGGCCCTCCCTGTCAGATTCTTCATGTACACCCGAAGGCTCAGCATCAATGCACGCTGCCCTCGGAGTGGCTGTGGGGGAGATGAGACGGTCACACACCTCCTTGTGGAATGTGCCTTTGCAAAGAAGGTCTGGAGAAAGATGCAGTGGTATCTGTCAAGGTTCATCCCGAGCAGCTCTGTGACACAGGACTCTGTGCTCTACGGACTGTTTCCGGGGACCCACACCGAGACAAATATCAACTGCTGCTGGAAGGTCATCAACTCGGTGAAAGACGCTCTTTGGTCTGCCCGAAACTTGCTGATCTTCCAGTGCAAAGAATTGTCCTCGACCGAGTGTTGCAGACTGGCACATTCCAAGGTCCAGGACTACGTGCTGAGGGACACACTCAAGCTTGGGGCAGCTGCCGCCAAGGCGCAATGGGGAAAGGCCACTGTGTAAGGTCTTACCAGCAAATGTACACTGAGGGGTTGGTAACAGTGTAAAACCCCTCAGTCCGGGTCTTCAACACCACAATGTATAAAATAAACATGACTATGTAAATATTGAAGAAAGATTGTAACATAAAGAGGGATATGTGTGTAATGCCATCCCAATTGAATGGAAGAAAGTCAAGTGGATGTGTAACTTTGATGGAAATGTACAGTCAACACTATTTGAAATGTTCTGTAATGTTTATTATAGATTGTATGAATAAAGTATATTTTTTGAAAAAAAAACTGGTCTCCACCAACATGGGCCAGGCTAGGGGGGTCTCCCAGGTATAGGGGGCCACTGGGAGGTTGGACTCTGGGCAGGGTGAAACCCTGGTTCCCCCTGATGCTACCTGAGCACCCTGGCAGTGCCATCCTGGCAGTGCCACCTGTGCACAGGGTGGTACTGCCAAGGTGCCCGTGTGGCATTTTTCCAGCACTGGAGATTGGGCCCTGCCCTTATGAGGTGTTCCAGAGATCAGGACGCTATTTGAAAATGGCGCCCAGATCTCTTCCTTCTCTAACGAGCGCCAATCGCCAGTGCAGGAGGGAGCTCATTAGTGCAGAAATGGGACTGAGTGGGGCCTCAGCGGGACGTTCATCACCAAGGCCCCGAAATAGAAGAGTCCCATTTAATAGCGGGGCGGTTCTCGGTGCTGCCGGTGCCGGGAAACACCCAGCTAAATGCGCTCGACACAGGACTCTGTTTCATTTCCATCAAATCGCCCTCAGAGTTCATCGCTTAAAGTTGTTGAACTCAACGTGAAGTCCAGAAGGCTGTAAAGTGCCGATTGCTAGCTGCTATTTTCTGGCCTACCTCGGCAGGCTGTGAACTCAGCCTGTGTAGTCCAAAATCATGATGGCCATGAATTTAGTAAACATAATAGATTTAATATCTCACTGACAGGAATTCTCTGTCAAGCTCTCAGCACTTTCTATTTCATTGTGGTCAAAAACATCAACCCACGTGCCCATGGGATTAGTGTGTTTACAAACCAGCTGTTGGCTACAGATTGATTCCTGAGTAAAATGAGCCTATTTTCTCGAGAAGGATGAACGGCGATCTCATTAAAACATATAACATCTTGGAGGGCTTGACAGGGTCGATGTTGAGAGGCCGTTCCCCCAACGGGAGAGGCTAGACCTAAGGTTTCTACCTCAGGATTAGGATTTGGCCATTTCGGACCGGGTTGAGGAGGAATTGCTTCATTCAGAGGGTTGTGAATTTCTGTATTTGGGAACCTACTACAGGGAACTGTGGATGCTGCTATTGAGTATATTCAAAATCGTGGTCTAAGATCCTTGAGACACTAAGGGAATCCGGGGATATAGGGATCTGATCTTACTGAATGACGAAGCGGACTTGGTGCATTGAATGGCTCCCTCCAGGAATTTATGTCGTTAAGCTGTATCTGTTTGTGCAACAACATCAGGGGGAACATTTCCTGTATATGCTCAGTTGAAATATCACCTGGCAGCGTTGAAACAAACAAGTTAGTTTGACACAGACTAACAATATAGTTGAAGCTACTAATTAAAAAAAAAAATTTAAAGTGCCCAATTCTTTTTTTCAATTAAGGGGCAATTTAGTGTGGCCAATCGACTTACCCTGCACATCGATTTGGGTTGTGGTGGGGTGAGACCCACACAGACACGAGGAGAATGTGCAAACTCCACATGGACAGTGACCCGATGCCGGGATCGAACCCGGGTCCTCGGAGCGTGAGGCAGCAGTGCTAGCCACTGTGCCACCCAAGTTGCTAATTTTTAAGGAGTATTCTCTACTTGGCTGGATGAGTGCAGCTCCAACAACACTTGAGAAGCTCAACACCATCCAGGACAAAGAAGCCCATTTGATTGTCACCCAGCCACTGCCTCTGTCACCAGCTGCAATGCAGCAACCCACCTGGGCTCTTTCAACAGCACCTTCCAAACCAAGCCTCTACCACCTAGAATCAAAAGGGCACCAGATGCATGGGAATACCACCTTCTCCAAGTTCTCCTCCCAGTCACTTACCATCCTGACTTGGAACAGTATCACATTTCCTTCACTGCCGCTGGGTAAAGGTCCTGGAACTCCCTCCCTAACAGCACTGTGGGTGCACCTACACCACCGGGACTGCAACAGTTCAGGAAGACAGCTTCTGGAAAAGGCCACCTCCCATGAAAGAATAGAGAAAAAGGTCAATTGCAAGTTCTTATATTTAGACAATGAAAAATACGCAGGTCTTATCCGGTCAGTCAGGGAAACAGTGAGCAACAGCTCTGGTGGACACTCAGTATGAATTTCATAATGCGGTACAAACAATTAAATGTATTGTTGTTCCCAGATTTTTCATGGTAAGACAAAGGATAAAGATGGATTCCTTTAAGATCAGATTGTAAAATATGCACCGCTGGCACCGACTGTAACCCAGAGCTTTATTTACAGATACTGATTCGAGCCATCGCATGGATGTTCCCTGACTTCAGCTTTGCGTGGCTGGTTGATGAAGCAAAGAAAAACATGCCGCTGGAACTGGACTTCCTGAAAGAGGGCCACAACGCGGAGGTGGTGGCCGACATGCTCAAGCACTTCCAGTTTCTCAAGGTATGAATTTTAGAGCTTTAATCACGTGGCCTCCAACTTAAATGTAGGTGGCATTAATTGGGAAATGTCCTGACAGCCGTCAAAGCTTTTTGTTTATGTAAAGCCCCTGCTTAATTTTGTCACCGTGTTGCCATCTTTACTCTGAAAGTGAAGCATTTGAAGTTTGCTCCGATGGGAGTTGGAACAGAAAACAATTATTGGGTAAAATGCTGAAGCGTTCCATGTTTGACGCACAGGCAGTGCCACGGCCTGGTGTTGTTTGTTATGGTAATGCGTATCGAAGTAGGAGTATAAGGCAGAGGCATACATGGCTGGAGAGGTGGTATTGGGATATTAGAATCGGTTCAGGGGCAAGTCGGACTGGTGCTGAGCCAGACAGACTGCATCCGAACAGAGCTGGTAGGATAGGGCTATTTGGAAAGGTTGAAACTAACTTGGCAGGGCGACACCAAACTGTAATGAAGTACAAGATGCACAAAGGACAAGAAGAGACAGAGAGCACTAGAGTGGGAAATTGTAAGATATTATATAGGGCCAGAGGAAGAGAGGTTACAATATTGTCCAAATTAAGCTTATAGTGCACATATGTAAATACATGAAGCGTGGTAAATCAGCTTGGTGACCTACAGGCACAACTAATCACACGGGAGTATGATGTTGTGGCGAGAGACCTGGCTATAAAAAGGGTAGCACTGGGTATTATATATCCCTAAATTACATTGAAGGATATGAAAGGAAAGCAAGGAGCAAGGGTTGTGTGATTGGCAGTATTGATTCGGGAGAATATAAAAGAGCTGGAGAGACACGGGGCAAAATTCTCTGCCTCACGCCGCCAGTAGCAGAGTTCTCGGTGAGACGGAGAATCCAGCGCGGGGAGAAAACGGTTTCCGATGCTCCGGCCCACTGCTGGTTTCGTGATCGAGGTTCGCGCCTGCTCTGCTCACCATCGGGCTGGCCACCATATTCTCCGGACCCACGCGATTCTCCGGTCCTCTGGGACAAGCGTGGCCCTGACGCAGTGGAACTCGCGGCGGGCCAAGGGGGTAACTCTTCAAGGGAGTTGCCCCCAAAGTCCATCTGAGGGCCACTCTCCTCCCAACCCACACCTTCCCACCCAACCCCCACCAGACTTCCCTTCACCACTCCCCCCAGAGACCCCCTAAATAAGTAGACCCACCTAGAGACCCTCTAAATACAGACACCCCCTAGATGAGGAGACCCGCCCAGCAACCCCCTAAATAAAGAGAATCCTCCCACACAAATGCCCACAACAATGACCCTCTGTCTGGAAGCTAGAGAGCAGTCCAGACAAAGGTAGTGAAAAAAATAACTGTTATAACACGTACCTGGGCAATACCCCTGCTAGCTCAGACACAGGAAGCACCACCTGTCCATTTCCGGAAAGAGAAAACCAGTCAGCTGTGTTTAAACCCCCTCAGATCCTTGAGCTGCAAGCCATTCATTCATTTCCCTTACTAGGCTGTGATTGACAGCTTCCACATACACACAGCTGTCAGCTTTGTCCATTCATCTTCCTTCACGGTTGAGTAACTCTCAAGTGCTCGAAGCAATGTTTAAATCTTTGATTGACAGGTCCTGGCCCACTTCAGACAGAATTAAGTGCAGTCAATTTCCAGCTGACCACTTCAAAATCACTCGACGTGAAGGGAGGTAATCGGGGAGTACTTAATTCTGATTTGCTTGGGTGGGGGGCTTTGGCCAGCCATGCGACATCACTCTCAAGCCGCGCCCTCAAAATGGCAGCCTGTTAGTGGGATTCCCTCGCAAATCCCTCACAATTCTCGCCATGCATAAATTTGCATGGTACAGGATTGGGAATCTCTTCATTGGGAGCGCAAATCACGTGCAGTTGAGCTCCGACAGGAGAACACAGCTGGATTCTTTGATTGCCTGCGCCAAAATTGCATTCGGCATTTGGGCAGAGGATTCGTTTAGACGCCGAAATCGGGAGCGGCGCCGCTTTCCGGATGCTCCGCCCCTTTAAAAACTCTTCATCGCTGAGTACGCCGCACGCCAGTGGGACGGCCTCAGGACGCCACCTGAGGCCCTCCCCCGATGCTCAACTCCCGATAGGCCGACTTCTCGGTGGAGCGGGACACGTGTGCCCACAGTTTTCAGGGACCTCCCGTGGGTGCTGCGGACTGTGTAGAACGCCGCCACAGTCGGTGGGAGGGGGGGGGGGGGGGTGGGGGAGCAGCCATTCCGCTGGCGGGGGGCTTCGGTGAAGGCGGGGGGTGGTTCAGGGCTGGAAAGGGGGGTTACAGGGAGGCACTATCTGGCATGCCGGGTCCGCGCATGTCCGGCGTCATGTTGTACGGCGCGACCACTGCACGTCCCCGCCGTGCGCATGTGCAGCCACGGACCCGGCAATTCTGGTATCTGCTGGTAACGTGGCGCGACACATGCTCCGGACATTGCCTCAGAATCGGAGAATCCAGCCCACATTCTCCCAAACGGAGAATCCCGCCATGATATCCTTGAGGTAAACAAATGGCCTCCATCTGTGCTGCAACCATTTAATGATTGACATTGTCATTTAAAACTGTTACAATGGTGATGTTGTGGCTCCAAAGGGCTTTCACACCACCTTCAGACTATTGAATTAACCTAGATTTCACATTGTTATTCAAAATGATGCTGCTTAACATCCATTTCTTGGAAGAGTAGCAGTTCTGGCAGAGCAGTCCGGAGTGAGGAAATATTGGGAAAGAGATTAAGAAGGCGAATTTTCAGTGATGCTTCTACATTCCCATCAGCTTCTCCACATCCATCCCTTTATATCCCGTGATTCCCACTCCTGGGGCTCGCTCCCGGTGGCAGATCCTGCCGAGATGTGGCGAGGTTCCAACTAACACCAATTGATGGTAATCCAAATGTCATTAACGGGACGGACACCCTATCAAACGGCCTCCCGAGGTGTAACCGTCTCTCCAGCGGTGGGTCACTCTGCCGCCGTTTCGCATACCTAATTAAAACCGGGAAGATGGCGAAATGGCTGCTGAGGGGAGCGGAGGAGGTGAGTAACCATCTTCAAAGTCGGGCATGCAGCTCTAGAGCTGCTGCCCCAGTGCTTGGTGGTTGTGGGGGGGGGGGGGGGGGGGGGGGGCTCCTGGCCGGGGTATCATTGGTGCGGGGGTCACCCCTAGGCTGGGGGTCGAGGGGCTCAGCGCCCGAGGGTCGCACAGTCCACCCCTGGTGTATACTTATAACAGGGGCAGCTTCAGCTGCTGCCTGTCCCTACTATTGAACACCCTCAGGGCAGAGCCTGTCCGTGGTTATATGGTGACGGCCACTTTAGCTCCCTCTGGGCACCTTTTGGCTCCACAGCTATTGCTAATTGGCATTGGTAGTTTTGTGAGCACTTCACAGCTCACGAGTGGAATCTATGGACACACGTGCCATGTCTCAGGCAAGTGTTATTGCCCGACATCCCAATCAAACCGTCAGGCCTCGACACTTCTGCCTTAATTCTGGAGACCTTAATTCTGAAGGCGTCAACACCACAGGGGCAACATCCAACAATCAAACACCCTGGAGCTGGACCTCAGCACTGGGGATATCCCCCCACCACTGGCCCCACACCCTGAGCACCTGGCCCCCCATTAGGCCATGGAGGAACCCAGAGTGGGAGGCCAGCGTCGGCCCGAGGTGTACAGGCGGTATGTTTCACAGGAGGCTCCACTTCAGCAAGGGGCTGTGCGGCACCTGTGCCATACCCTTGTGGACTTGGCACCACTTCGAGGAGAAGGATATCCATTCCCTCTGACCATCAAGGTCACCACAATCCTGAACTTCTATGCTGCGGGTTCATTCCAGGGCTCGAGCGGGGACTCTTGTGTGGTATTTCCCAAACTACAGCCCACATCAGAAAATAAAAACTGGCCCCTAGGGATACCCGGCCAGCATGGTTCTTCACCATCGCTGGGATGCCCCAGGTCCAGGGGGTAATTGGTGGCACGCATGTCGCCTTGTGCACACCGGGTTAACAGGTAGTGTCCTTCTTTAACAGGAAGGGGTGCCACTCCCTGAATGTTCAACTTGTATGCGACCACCACCTCCGGATCATGCAGGGGTGTCCCCGCTTCCCAGGGAGTGGTCACGACAGCAACATCCTGGGACACTTCGAGATCTCTGGCATCTTCGAGGGCCACCCCAGGATAATGGGTTGGCTCTTGGGTTAAGAGGTACCCACTGAGGCCCTAGCTAAGGATGCCATCACAGAGCCCAGAGACCGATGCAGAGATGCAGTATAACGATGCCCCTGTGCTGTCATTGAGCAATGCACCAGACTGCTCAAAATGCATTTCCGACTCCTGGACAGCTCAGGTGGTGCACTGCAGTACAGAGACCAGAGGGTCTCCCGCTTTGTGGCGATGTGCTGTGCATTCCACAACCTGGTACAGCAGCAAGGCGACGTGGTGGAGGAGGAGGGACATGCAACCCTCATCCATCGTCTGAGGAGGGGAAGACGGATCAGCAGAGGCTGGGGCTGGATTCTCCGGTCAACGACGCCGAAATCGCGTTCGCCGATCGGCCGAAGAATCAGAGTCCCCGACCGAATCGGGGACGGCGCCGCTTGCGTGATGCTCCGTCCCCTCTAGGAGTACGCCGCACCACATATTGATGGCCTCAGGATATTGCCTGAGGCCCAGCCCTGATGCACCGCCCCCTACCAGCCGAGTTCCCGACAGCAGGGGTCGCATGTGGTCTCACCCGTGGGAAACCCGACGTGGCGGCTGCGGACTCAGTCCAGCGCCACCACAGTCGGGGGAGGGTCCATTCATGGGCAGGTGGAGACTTTATTAGGGGCTGGGGGCACTGTGGGAGGGTGATCCGGGACGTGCGAGCCGGCCAAAGGGCGGGAGGGGGGGCACGATTTCGCAGGCCGGGTCCGCAAGTGGCATTGGCCATGAAGCAAGGCGCGGCCGGTGCAGGCTGCAGCTGTGCGCATGCGCGGCCACAGACCTGGCAGTTCTCCGGGGCGTATCGGCAGCTAGGGCTGGGAGTTTTACGCTGCCTGCATGCCAGCCCCCAGCAAAACGGGGAATCGGTGGCCGTTTTACGCCATTTATTTCTGGCGTAAAATGCCACAGTTCCCACGCCGGCGGGGGGGACATAGCCCGGAATTGGAGAATCTAGCCCATGGTCGGAGACAGGGAAGGATCATTATGTCTGACATGGACAACACACTTGCGACAGGTCATCTGGGTGCGGAGAGGTGGATCCTCACCTCTGCGACACAGGCCAACCTCCTTTCGATGACCGCTCTATCCTCGGTCACCACTGTGACTTCCAGGGCCCGTTCCTCATCGAGGGTCAGGATACTGAAGTCCGGCACCCTGCTGCCCGTCTCGGCCTTTCCTGCCTGTTATGTGCCAACTTCAACTTCTGCTGCAGGGACAAAGAGAGGGCATTATGAGTCGCACTCTTCATGCTTCAGTTGCGGGAGGCCGATGGTGGAAAGCAGACGTGGGCACCGCTGCTGAGCAGGGTGGGGTGTGCTTATGAGTGCCAGGGAGCACATGCTCATTATGCTTTGGGGGGGGGGGGGGGGGGGGGGGCGGGGGGGCTGGTGTGCGTTGCAAGTCGCCGATTCGTGGTGGGGGGGGGAGGTCCAAGGATGGCACGTGGGACCGATGGCAGGGGGCCGTTGCCAACTCATCTGGCCAGTGGAGGACGTTGAACTTATGACACTGGACTGAGGCCTTCTTTATAATGCTCCCCGAGCTGACAGCCGCTGCCACTGCCTCCGAGGCGGCACAGGCTGACCTGTGGCCAACCCCCCAGGGGAACAGGATGTCCCATCCTGACACCACCGCGTCTGGCAGTTTGGCCAGGTCGGCATCTCCGAAACCTGGGGTAGGTCTGCTGGGAGGGGTGGTATGGCTGTGTCCTGTCCAGAACCTGCTAGAAGGGAGGTTTATGCGCTGCTCCCCCTCGTTAGCAGGGAGCTGCTGGGAGCGCTCCAGGCGAATCGGTTGGCGGGACAGCCATTGTTGCTGTGAAGCCCATTTAAAATCATTTACTCTTGTACTTCCTGTCTGCCTCTCTGTATGGGGCTGGGAACGCAGACCGAGTTTTTAATGATGACTTATTTTATTGACTGTTTGCTTCCTCCAAATGGATTGTCTGGCCAGGCCCGATGCCTGAGGCTCCCAGTGGATCTGGCAGCAGGTTCAGGCTCCATATCATCTCTCAATTCAATGACATGCTGCCTATGCCAGGAGGCACCATCCAACCCCGGCTCCCCCAGTCCCCTATCCCCCTGCTCCCAGGCCATATTGCAGAAGTAGAAACTTCCAAATGAACAACTTCAACACATTAATAACCGGGACATTTGAAAACACAGTCGGCCTGTGTAACATCGTCCGCGGGTGGCTTGCATGGTGTTGCAGAAGCTCCAAAAATCTTTCTATTTGTCTGCTGGATTCCAGGAGATATGCATTAATGCTGATGTTTCTGATTCCTCAATCCCAAAGGTCCCTAAAATTCATTGGGAGCTGTCAACCAGTCGTGTTCTGACCATGGAGTTTATGGAAGGTGGTCAGGTAAATGACAGAGAGTACATGGAGAAAAATGGCATTGACGTGAATGAGGTAAGGACTGGGTTGGCTCACGTACTTTGACTTGATCGGCTTGCTTTTATTTTCCAGGATTAGTGGTGGGGATTATTACCTTATAATTGCTGTACACATCTCCAGACGATTGTGGTGCTTAATGTGTATTTAACAGTGGGCGCTCTGCATTATTCTTTCTGTATTTCTTACTGTCATGTGAGTTATGAGAAATAATCGTTTACTCAGTTTTCAAGCGTTGGAAGGAGAGGATCAGAAATGCACTCATGTTTGTTTTGTTTTTCATTTATTTCCCTTCTTCTGAAACTGTTTTGAGGCAGAATGTGGTATGTTTTTACCCTCATAGAAGGGCCATTTAGATCCGAAACGTTCACTCTGGATGCGATCTACCAGCCTCGTCGCGTCCGGCTCGGGACACGACCCTGCCGGTAAATCCCGTGGGAGACCGCTCGTGAGATTTAACAGCCTCGTTATGCCTCCACGAGATCTAACAATATCTCGCGAGGCATCGCGATCTGGATCCCGCGTACAATGTAAGTGTGTAGGCAAGCTCCCTTGAATATGTTTGCGCCGGAGTTACCCAACGCCTCGGAGACCCCGAGCTCGGGCTGTTTAGCACTGGTCTCCACCAACGTGGATCAGGAGTACCGCCATTTAGGGGGGTCCCCTAGGTGATCGGAGAGCCCTCACTGGTTAGGCTCTGGGCAGGGTGGTACCCTGTCACTGCCAGGTGGCACTGCCAGGGTGCCCGGGTGGCACTGCCAGGGTGCCCGGGTGGCACTGCCGGGGTGCTCGGGTGGCACTGCGCTGCTGGCATCGTTCTGCATCAAAAGCCAGCTGTTTAGCCCATTGTGCTAAACCAGCCCAAATTATATATTAACCAGGATTAATATATAACCCTAGAGCCTGCGTGCTGATTTATTTGCGTTTTTATAACACCTTTCATCAATATTAAGTACCAAGGTGTACACAGGAGCAGAATTGGACATAACGCGTCCCCAAGCCACATAAAGATATTTAAACAAATAAGAACTCGGAGTAGACAATTGAGCCCCTTGACCCCGCTCCGCCATTCAATACGATCAGTCCTCTCAGCCTCCACTTTCCTGCCCGTTATCCATAACCCTTCAACTCATTGCTAATTAAAAATCTGTCTCACTCCTCCTTAAATGTACTCACTGTCCCATCATCCACCGCACTCTGGGGTCGTGAATGCCACAGATTCACGACCCTTTGAGAGAAGTAATTTTTCCTCATCTCTGTTTTGAATCTGCTGCCCCGTATCCTAAAACTGTGACCGCCCATTCTAGATTGGCCAACAAGAGGAAACGTCCGCTCTACATCTACTTTGCCAATGGCTTTTAGCATCTTAGCATCTTATATATGACTAAAGATATGACTAGACAAGTCTTAAGGAGCATTTAAAGTAGGAGAGGAGGAGGTAGCAAGTGGAGAGTAATAGGCTGGACAAAATCCATTTGTCCTTTTTTACCACATGCCACGTCTAAATGTGGTTTATGCTTCAAACGCAAAGTGCTTTGGAACATTTTACGATATAAATTAAAGTTGTTACTGTTCAGTCTCATCTGAAGCACCGTATTGTGTATGAGGATTGATACTCAGATATGCGGCTAACACAAGCAGGTTTCCCAACCCGAGTTTTCATCATATAACCTTCTGCCTCCAACGACCCTGCTAATGGTATGTTAATTATATTGTTAAGATACACAGCTGGATGATATTTTTTAATGATTAAGTACTTGAAGCACATATAAAGAGAGACCGTGCGGGGGCTGGTGTGCACCATCACCCCGGGAATTATATTTTAGTTTGATTAGTTAAGTTCCCTTAGATGTTTTGTTTTAGTTACAGTTCCTCACCAGGGGCTGTCATGTCCTGTCATTTCTGTTTAATTTATTGTTGCTTTTTCTCCGAATCAAAAAAAGTATGAAGAGTGCCTGTTAGAATGCAGGGTTAATAGATAAGAAGCGGCATATTTCTAATGCAGCATTCTGTAAATAAACCTATTATCAATAAAAGTATTAGTATTAATCTAGTTTTGTATTTCATCAGCTGGCCTGGGTTTGATGCCCCCACACTCCCGCCATTGGTCAGCTATGCTCTTATTGAATGGCAGAGCAGCTCGAGGGGCCAAATGGCCTACTTCAGCTCCTATTTCAGATGTTCCTATGTTCATATGCCACTGAATGTCCATTCTTACGGTGCCCCGCGTGACCCCAACCAATTGAAAATCAGAAGTGACTCTTCACGGGATGAAATTTGATTGTCAATCAAATAGCCTTTTTTGCCCAGAGACAATTTTTTTAATAACCAATAAATTGAAACATTCAAAGAAAATCGAGCACTCAACTTTGCCTTAGTGCCCCTGTAATTTTTCTCATGGAGTTTCTTCCAGCACAGCTCTGGATATTAATTTTTAATTCCAGGACACCTCCGGACTACTTCTGCACGGTTAGCAACCCGAAGCAAGATTTTAGTTGGCGAACCAACAAGTATTAGAAGCCATATTTGCGCCTCCCTTGTAAAAACGGAGGGATAGTTGTAGCTGGAGATGGAAAAGTTAATGATGTTTTTTTTGAAGAATTGTGAATCTATTTGAAATTTTCTCCTCTCAGAGGCCTTCCAGATGCAGGGCCAAAATTCTAAATCCAAAATCAATTGGCCTACTTTTGAGGTTCCAATGCATTAGAAAACCTTCCTTGTGAATTTGTGAAATAGAAACAGTAAATGTTGGGAAAGCTCAGCGGTCTGGCAGCATTAGCAAAGTGAGGGAGAGTTAACGTTTTGGTTCTGTATGACTCTACTTCAGCGCTGAAGAGAGGTAGAAATGTGCCGGGTGTTACAATGTTGAAGAGAGAGAGGTGGAGCAAAATAGAAGGTCAGGGATAGGTCGGGATAGTTTGTGAATTTCTGATGTTGTTCCAGTTCCTCAAATAGGTTCCAAACTAGTAAATGCTCCCTGACATCTAACATTGAATAGATAATATCCTGTGGGGATTGAATGGACCAGTGGGTTAGGACATAGTTGTTATGTTGCTAGAATGGTAACGCACAGGCCTAGATTAGAAATCTAGGCAACGTCCAAAGATGTGCAGGTTAGGTGGATTGGCCATGCTAAATTGCTCCTTCGTGTCCAAAGATGTGCAGGTTAGGTGGATTGTCCATGCTAAATTGCTCCTTAGTGTCCAAAGATGTGCAGGTTAGGTGGATAGACCATGCTAAATTGCTCCTTAGTGTCCAAAGATGTGCAGGTTAGGTGGATTGTCCATGCTAAATTGCTCTTTAGTGTCCAAAGATGTGCAGGTTAGGTGGATAGATCATGCTAAATTGCCCCTTTGTGTCCAAACATGTGCAGGTTAGGTGGATAGACCATGCTAAATTGCTCTTTAGTGTCCAAAGGTGTGCAGGTTAGGTGGATAGACCATGCTAAATTGCTCTTTGGTGTCCAAAGATGTGCAGGTTAGGTGGATAGGCTATGCTAAATTGCCCCTCGGTGTCCAAAGGTCAGGGGGGAGGTGGGGGTTACAGGGATAGGGCGTGGAAGTGGGGCTGGGTGGGGTACTCTTTTGGAGGATCGGTGCAGACTCGATGGGCCAAATGGTCTCCTTCAGCACTGTAGGGATTCTATGTGGGTTCAACTCCCACCATTGCAGTTTGACATTTTGAAATAAATGCAGAAAATACTGGAAATACTCAACAGCTAAGGCAGGATCACTGGAGAGAAAGGCAGATTTAATGTCCTTTCATCAGAACATGAAGATTTTGAATTCAGTTAAAAAAATCTGGGAATTAAAAAAAAGCTGATATCGGTAAAAGTGACCATGAAGCTCCCTTTAACATTGACATTGTCATATACTCCCCCCATCAATATTTGGAGTGTCACCATTGGCCGGCCACAAAGGTCATGGGGCTCCAAGAGCAGGTCAGAGGTTAGATATTCTGTGGCATGAAAGCCTTTCCACCAATGGCAAGACACAAGCCAGGAGTGTGATAGATTATCACCACTTCCTTGGGTGAGTGCAGCTCGGCCAACATTCAAGAAACTCAATACCATCCAGAATATAACAGTTCACTTGTTTCGCCCCCTGGTTTCTGCACCACCAGCTCAATGTGGCTCCACACTCGCCGCACCACCAGTTCAACATGGCTCCAGAGTGTATCGCAAAAAAGGTACACTACAGCAACTCTCAGGGCTCCTTAAGCAGCACCGTTCATAGCTGCGACCTCTAGCACTGAGAGCAGAAGGCAAGTGGGAACACTGTCACTTCCAAGTTCTCTGCCAAGTCCCACTCATCGCAGCTTGGGAACTATCTTGTCATTCCTTCATTAATGCTGGAATAAAACTTAGAAACCCTTACCCAGCAGCACTGAGGGTGTATCTGCAGCAGATGGGCTCCGGCAGGTCAAGAAGGTGGCTCACCCGCCACCTCCTCAAGGGCCATTAGGGTAGGGCAATAAGGTTTGGCCTACTCGGTCATGCCCGTATCTGGTAAATGAACAAGTGATTAGAGAGCAGTCAGGTTGTTGCACTTGTAAAAATCCAACTGCTTCATGAATACCCTTTTAAGGAAGGAAATTTGCTGTCCTTACGTGATCTGGTCTGTACATGACTCCAAATACACAGCATCGTGTGTTTCCTCTGACGTGATTTCTGAAGTGTCTTAGTTAACTACTCAAATATATCAAATCGCTTGAGGAACCAGTCCCCATGGAATCTAGTTTATGGGCAATAATATTATTATTTAAACATTGAGCATAGAATCCATACAGTGCAGAAGGAGGCCATTCGGGCCATTGAGTCTGCACTGACCCTCCAAAAGAACACTCTGCCTGGGCCCACTGCCCCACCCTTTCCCTGTAACTGAGAGCATTGATCATGGCCAATCCACCTAACCTGCGCATCTTTGGACCTTGGGAGGAAACCGGAGCACCCAGAGGAAACCCACACAGACAGGGGGAGAACATGCAAACTCGACACAGACGGTCACCCAAGGCGAGAATTGAACCTGGGTCCCTGGCGCTGTGAGGCAGCAGTGCTAACCACTGTACCACTGTGCTGCCCTTAAGTGAGCAATAACCGGCTACCCACCGTGAAATGAGCCGAGGAGTCCCTCTCCCACTGCCACATTGTGCACTGCATGAAACCTGTCATTGACTCAGCTAATTCCTATTTTAATCACTGTGCAGAAGGATAAGACTCGAGTTGATGTTCAAGGCATGGAAGATTCAGCCAACCATCACGGGGCCTAAAATTATTTTTATTATTTAGATGTACCACACTAAAATAATAAAGTCTCTTTGATCCTTTTAGTGAAGGAGACACTTCCTTACTTGTAAGTGCATCCGATAAGATTTCACATGCAGTAAGTGTGCATCAATGTAAATTCAACTTGACAACCCCAACCGGTGTATGCAAGGCAGTGGCTGTTTGGTTAATGTAAAGTGTGTATGATTTAGCAGCAGATTGTGATCAGTTGCTCCTGCTTCCCAGTTTTATTTTACAAATACGGATTTATTTCGGAAGGGGAGCATTGGAGCATCCATTGTAAGTTGCAACTTTCATAGATTTCATCTGAGATGCTATCCAGTAAAAGTACAGATTGACCTCCAGCGTTTCGATTGCTTGCGGAATTTATATTGTGGATGAGTGTGGCTGTCAGTTTAAATTTTTTAAAGAAGCTATTTTTGTTTTCTACGGATTTGCCTTCTGTTTTTTGTACCATATGGTCAATGGGCACTTCAACAATAGATACAGCGCTTTCAACTTTTAAAAAGATAAATATGTTTATGTCTTTGTTAAAGTAATAGAGAGAGAAAAAGACTTGTGTTCCGATAGCATCTTTCACAACATCAGAACACCCCAAATCCCGTGCCAGGCAAATATATATTGTACTGTAGCCAATATGCCTGCATGAACATCAACAACGAGCAGATCCTTTGATTTCTAATGATCTTGGCTGAATATTGGCAGAACAGGAGAGGGTTAATAATGCATCTACAGCGCCTCCGACAGTGCGGCATTGCCCCAGTTCAGCACTGAAGTGAAAGCTGACATTTTGTGTGCAAGGCTGTGCAATGAGTCCAGAACCCACAAACGTGCGATTCAGAGAGGAGAGTGCTAATCACTCAGCCATGGCAGATACTTTAGGTGTTAGTGCAATAATATCAGTAACATTTCTGTACAGTGAACTTTCCGTTATTTTTTTTTTTAAATCATTTTTTGCACCCTGCTAAAGTTTTAGTCGAAAAACCCTCTCAGAATGCATCTTATTGTGAGGTTGCATAAGGTGATGTAGCCATCAGGCAGAGTGTATTGACATTGTTTAATACAGACTTTTAAGGATTATCATTAAACCTTTACGAACGTATATAAATCTGCAGAGATTAGTCTCACTGTTTGACTGTCTTGACATATAATCATTGTGCAGTTGATTTTCAAAGGACATGCTCTCTCCTGCACAGTGCTCTCTCCTGCACAGTGCTCTCTCCTGCACAGTGCTCTCTCCTGCACAGTGCACGCTCCTCCTGCACAGTGCTCTCTCCTGCACAGTGCTCTCTCCTGCACAGTGCACGCTCCTGCACAGTGCTCTCTCCTGTACAGTGCACGCTCCTGCACAGTGCTCTCTCCTGCACAGTGCACGCTCCTGCACAGTGCTCTCTCCTGCACAGTGCTCTCTCCTGCACAGTGCACGCTCCTGCACAGTGCTCTCTCCTGCACAGTGCACGCTCCTGCTGCACGCTCCTGCACAGTGCTCTCTCCTGCACAGTGCTCTCTCCTGCACAGTGCACACTCCTGCACAGTGCTCTCTCCTGCACAGAGCTCTCTCCTGTACAGTGCACGCTCCTGCACAGTGCATGCTCCTGCACAGTGCTCTCTCCTGCACAGTGCTCCCTCTGGCACAGTGCTCCCTCTGGCACAGTGCTCCCTCTGGCACAGTGCTCCCTCTGGCACAGTGCTCCCTCTGGCACAGTGCTCCCTCTGGCACAGTGCTCCCTCTGGCACAGTGCTCCCTCTGGCACAGTGCTCCCTCTGGCACAGTGCTCCCTCTGGCACAGTGCTCCCTCTGGCACAGTGCTCCCTCTGGCACAGTGCTCCCTCTGGCACAGTGCTCCCTCTGGCACAGTGCTCCCTCTGGCACAGTGCTCCCTCTGGCACAGTGCTCCCTCTGGCACAGTGCTCCCTCTGGCACAGTGCTCCTCTGGCACAGTGCTCCCTCTGGCACAGTGCTCCCTCTGGCACAGTGCTCCCTCTGGCACAGTGCTCCCTCTGGCACAGTGCTCCCTCTGGCACAGTGCTCCCTCTGGCCCAGTGCTCCCTCTGGCACAGTGCTCCCTCTGGCACAGTGCTCCCTCTGGCACAGTGCTCCCTCTGGCACAGTGCTCCCTCTGGCACAGTGCTCTCTCCTGCACAGTGCACGCTCCTGCACAGTGCTCTCTCCTGCACAGTGCTCTCTCCTGCACAGTGCACGCTCCTGCTGCACGCTCCTGCACAGTGCTCTCTCCTGCACAGTGCTCTCTCCTGCACAGTGCACACTCCTGCACAGTGCTCTCTCCTGTACAGTGCACGCTCCTGCACAGTGCACGCTCCTGCACAGTGCTCTCTCCTGTACAGTGCACGCTCCTGCACAGTGCACACTCCTGCACAGTGCACGCTCCTGCACAGTGCTCTCTCCTGCACAGTGCTCTCTCCTGCACAGTGCACACTCCTGCACAGTGCTCTCTCCTGCACAGTGCTCTCTCCTGTACAGTGCTCTCTCCTGTACAGTGCACGCTCCTGCACAGTGCACGCTCCTGCACAGTGCTCTCTCCTGCACAGTGCTCTCTCCTGTACAGTGCACGCTCCTGCACAGTGCACGCTCCTGCACAGTGCTCTCTCCTGCACAGTGCTCTCTCCTGCACAGTGCTCTCTCCTGCACAGTGCACGCTCCTGCACAGTGCACGCTCCTGCACAGTGCTCTTTCCTGCACAGTGCACGCTCCTGCACAGTGCTCTCTCCTGCACAGTGCTCTCTCCTGTACAGTGCACGCTCCTGCACAGTGCACGCTCTGGCTTGCGTATGTTTCAGAATGCAAACCCGAACACGTTGACTACTGATTTTGCTCCTGGGATGTTCTCGGATAGTGGAAGTGTCAGGACGATGGCCAGCATGCAGCAGGAGGCAGCCTTTGAACAAAATCTCATCTCACTCAAAATTTACAGCAGCTTTTTAGTCTCTCGGGCTGGGGAAAACGCAGAGATGGTGAACTGAAAGATTGCAAATGCCTGGGAAGATTGACAGCATCCGAGAGAGGGAAAGACAGGTTAACGTTTCATCTGGGCGCCCATCAGTGGATCCCCGCTGCCTCTTTCTGCCATTTTATTTTCTATTCCAGCAATTTTCATTTTATCTTAACTAAAATATTGAATTCACCATGGAAGTGACTCCACGGGACTTTGAGGAAGCTCTCCAGGGGAGGGTGTGAAGTGAGGATCTCAGATCCCAGTCCAGTGCAAATATTGTCTGGAAATAAGGTAACCCAGGCCCATTTTGCATTCATTCTGAAAGGTGACCGTCACTGAGAGAAAAACAAGGCTGATTAAAGAACAGGGGGAAACGGGCAGTACTCAGAGTAAAGGCTAACATCTTGTAAGAGAAGATAAAATATAATGCCTTTCAGCACCCATGGATATTTACAGCCAATTAGTTATTTCTGAAGTATGATCACAGTTGCAAGTTAGGGAAATGTGGCGGCCAGTTTGTGTACAGAAAGCTCCCACAATGGCAATGAGATGAATGATAATCATAGAATTTACAGTGCAGAAGGAGGCCCTTTGGCCCATCGAGTATGCACCAGCCCTTTCCCATCCCCGTAACCCAGTAACCGCACATAACCTTTATTGGACACTAAGGACAATTTATCATGGCCAATCCAACTAACCTGCACATTGTTGGCCTGTGGGAGGAAACCCACGCAGACACGGGGAGAAAGTGCAGACTCCGCACAGACAGTGACCAAACCGGGAATGGGCGTGATATAACTGGGAAAATAAGATTCCCATTTTGGACGCATTTAGCGGGTGTTTCTTAGGCTTGCTGCACCGAGAATGACCCTGTGGCACTGCCAGCCTGGCACCCTGATGGTGCCCCTTCCAGTCTGGCAGTGTCACCTGGGCACCCTAGTAGTGCCAGATTGACACTGCCAGGCTGCCTGGGTGGCAGTGCCAATGTGCCAGGCTGGCAGTGCCAAGGTGCCTGGGTGTCAGCGGGAGTGACAGATAACCACCCTGACCAGAGCCCGGCCAGTCGGGGGGGCCTCTGATTGCCTAGGCGACCCTGCAGGCGCTGATATGCCTGGTCCATGTTTGTGTGGACAAATGTCAAATGGCGCCATGGCAAGGTCTCCCAGGCCTTGGGAGAATCCGGCACAGACATATTTAGCTGCTCATTTAAATATGCAAATTTGGATCCCGCACAGTGAGGGCGAGATCCAGATCATGGTGTCTCATGAGATCTCGTTAGATTTCGCAAGGTGTCCCTAATATCGCAAATCTCGCGAGAGGCTTTAATGGCCACGCCGCGCCCCGAGTCGGGCACGATGAGGCCATTCGATTGGGCCCAATGTGTTTCCAGTGATGATAGCTGAGAGATAAATATTGGTCAGGTTTGTTTTCTTGTAGAAGGACTTCATGCAGCAGAGCACACCTTTTTGAGAAAATAGATACTATTTGCATAATTTAGTGTATTTATTCCTCTTTGACCAAGGTGAAGTTGTTGGCATCTATTCAACATCTGTTCTAGGCAATGACCTTTCGCCTTTAAGACCTAAACAAAGACACGACAGATGTAGAGGGGTGATCTTTCTCTCTAACAGCACTCGCCTTCAATACGTGACTGTTGCTCAGAGTTTCAATCCACCTCCCTCTAGACGTGTGACATATGTGGAAAACCCTTGGAGTATCTGCACTTAATTTTGTCAGCTTGCTCACAATGAGATTGGGGAAGGGGCAAGTGGCAAAAGGTCCAATCATGCAAATTCAAATGATGGGATGATGCTTTGTAGAGATGGTGGAGGATGAGAGAGTTATTTCTGGAACAATATCCAAGCAGCCTACACAGTAAAGAAAAACCTTGCTTTATCTGATCCTGCCTGGAGTGAAGTCCTACGCATTTCTGACATTATAACAATACTTTAACAGTACGTCATTGGCTGCAGCGTTGTTTGAGATGCCCTGAGGTTGTCAAGTGGGCTATATAAATACATATGCCTTCCTTTTTTCCCAAGGTATATGCAATCAATGAACAGTAATATCAATGCAAACTCTCTCTCTGTTCATTACAATCACAATGAGAAAGTCAACCCTTCATTGGAAGAGATCATACATTTAGATTTTCTGAAATATTGAGAACTCAAGCTACAAATTGGTGTTTAAGAGTAATGGAAGGTATGGTGTTGGACCAAGAATAGAAGGTATTGTGTTGGATAAAGAATAGAAGGTATGGGTGTCAGACCAAGAATAAAAGGTATTGTGGAGACAAAAGGGAGCTAACATTTTGAGTCGGGATGACTCATTGTCAAAGTTTTGACAGAGTAATCCAGACTCAAAACTTTAGCTCTCCTTTTACTCAACAGATGCTGTCAGACCTGCTGAGATTGCCCAGTGTTCTCTGTTTTTGTTTCAAATTCCAGACTCTGCAGTACTTTGCTTTCATATAGAAGGTATTGTTGGGACCAAGAATAGAAGGTATTGTGTTGGACCAAAAATAGAAGATATTGTGTTGGACCAAAAATAGAATGTATGGTGTTGGGCCAAGGATATAAGGTACTGTGTTAGACCAAGAATAGAAGGTAGGGTGTTAGACCAAGAATAGAAGGTAGGGTGTTGGACCAAGAATAGAAGGTATTGTGTTGGACCAAGAATAGAATGTATTGTGTTAGACCAAGAATAGAAGGTATTGTGTTTGTCCAAGAATAGAAGGTATTGTGTTGGACCAAGAATAGAATGTATGGTGTTGGACCAAGGATATAAGATATGTGTTAGGCAAAGAATAGAAGGTAGGGTGTTAGACCACGAGTAGAAGGTACTGTGTTACACCAAGAATAGAAGGTATTGTGTTTGTCCAAGAATAGAAAGTATTGTGTTGACCAGGAATAGAAGGAATGGTGTTGGACCAAGACTAGAAGGTATTGTGTTAGACCAAGAATAGAAAGTATCATGTTGGACCAAGAAAAGAAGGTATTGTGTTGGACCAAGAATAGAAGGTATGGCGTAGGACCAAGACTAGAAGGTATGGTGTTAGACCAAGAATAGAAGATACGGTGTTGGACCAAGAATAGAATGTATGGTATTAGATCAAGAATAGGAGGTATTGTGTTGGTCCAACAATAGAAGGCATGGTGTTGGACCAAGAATAGAAATTATGGTGTTGGACCAAGAATAGAAAGTATTGTGTTGGACCAAGAATAGAAGGGAAGTTGTTGGACGAAGAATAGAATGTATGGTATTGGACCAAGACTAGAAGGTATGGTGTTGGACCAAGGATAGAATGTATGGTGTTGGGCCAAGAATAGAAGGTAGGATGTTGGACGAAGAATAGAATGTATGGTGTTGAACTAAGAATAGAAGGTAGGGTGCTGAACTAAGAATAGAAGGTAGGGTGTAGGACCAAGAATATAATTTTGGTGTTGGACCTAGAATAGAATGTATGGTGTTGGACCAAGAATAGAAGGTATGTGTTGGACCAAGAATAGAAGGTACGGTGTTGAACCAAGAATAGAAGGTAGGGTGTTGGACCAAGAATAGAAGGTATTGTGTTGGACCAAGGATAGAATGTATTGTGTTAGACCAAGAATAGAAGGTATTGTATTAGACCAAGAATATAAGGTATTGTGTTGGACCAAGAATAGAAGGTATTGTGTTAGACCAAGAATAGAAGGTAGGGTGTTGGACCAAGAATAGAAGGTATTGTGTTGCACCAAGAATAGAATGTATTGTGTTAGACCAAGAATAGAAGGTATTGTATTAGACCAAGAATAGAAGGTATTGTGTTGGACCAAGAATAGAATGTTCTATGTTGGACCAAGAATAGAAGGTATTGTGTTGGACCAAGATTAGAAGGTATTGTGTTGGACCAAGAATAGAATGTTCTATGTTGGACCAAGAATAGAAGGTATTGTGTTGGACCAAGAATAGAAGGTATTGTGTTGGACCAAGAATAGAAGGTTCTATGTTGGACCAAGAATAGAAGGTATTGTATTAGACCAAGAATAGAAGGTATTGTGTTGGACCAAGAATAGAAGGTATTGTGTTGGACCAAGAATAGAAGGTTCGGTGTTGAACCAAGACTAGAAGGTATGGTGTTCGACCAAGAATATAAGGTATGGTGTTCGACCAAGAATAGAAGGTATGGTGTTCGACCAAGAATAGAAGGTATTGTGTTGGACCAAGAATAGAAGGTTCGGTGTTGGACCAAGACTAGAAGGTATGGTGTTCGAACAAGAATAGAAGGTAAGGTGTTGGACCAAGACTAGAAGGTATGGTGTAGGACCAAGAATAGAAGGTAAGGTGTTGGACTAAGCACGGAAGGTTGGCTTTCGACCAATACCAGAAGGTATGGTGATAATTCAGTACTATAAAGTATGGTGTTAGACCAAGAATAGAAGGTATTGTGTTGGACCAAGAATAGAAGGTTCGGTGTTGGACCAAGACTAGAAGGTATGGGTGTTAGCCCAATAGTCAGCAGTGTGGTGTTAGACCAAGCGTAAAATGCATTATTTTCCATTCCTATTTGATGTTATAACTAGTTGGGAAGATCGCAGAATGGAACTCTGGCTCAAAAGGCCGTACCTTTTACTTAAAAAAAAAACATGTAGGAACAAAGTCACAGGACCGATAATTAGTTATAACAGCCAAAAAAATAAACAGTTATTGAACATGGATTATGATACAGTACTGCTTTACACCTACCCCCCCCCCCCCCAGCTTAACATTTACTTTTTAAAAAGAAATTCCTATTCATTGACAAGTTAGCGTTGTCAATCCACCTACCCTGCACGTCTTTGGGTTGTGGGAGTCACATCCATGCAGACATGGGGAGAATGTGCAAACTCCCCACGGACAATGGCCGGGATCGAACCTGGGTCCTTGGCGCCATGAGGCAGCAATGCTAGCCTCTGCGCCACCATGCCACCCTTGCTTAACAATTACACACACGTTTTAGGATTAACATGGTTTACAACAGTACATCTTAATCTACAATGATCACATTAACACAATGTTCCTTTTAAACACACTTCACTTTCAACCCATGTTAGTCTCTGTGGAATTCTCCTCAGAATTCCCCCAGATATTTGTCACATGAGAGTTTCCAAACTCCACTCCCTGAACACGCTTTAAAATCTACTCTCAATTTCCCTTGGCGGTTTGCATTCCGAAATTCAGACCAGGTTTTACAAATGAAACTTTTAAACAAAGCTTCTGCTCCACTTTTAACAGTGAATCCAGTCCAGGAATTGACACAACACCCTTTTAGGAAATCTTTGCCTTGACTGCTGTGCAAACTACTCATAATTGCTTTAACTCTCAATTCCAAGACTCTATTAGAATAGCATCAGACATTTGATTTACCTTTGAAGGCTGCTGTCCTACTTTAAATCTGGTTACTGCAATTGTGTCTTTAACACAGGACACTTTGTTTATTCTTCTTTGACTTCTTCTGAACCAGACATTGGTCTCTGTTCCATTAAGTCCATACTTCTCAGAAACTTCGCTTAATGTCTCTAGTTTCCTTAACAAGCTGGACTTTAGCTTTCCAACATCTGTTTTCTTAACCACATAGTATGACTTTTATTCTAGCAAGGCTGAGAGGGATTTCCCCTCTTTTTAACCTTATAAACCACTGTTTCTATCAGATACGTGCGAGTGGCCTTCTCTCTTACTACCTATCTACAACTTGCCATAAATTCAGCTAAAATGTAAACTGAAAAGCATCTGGAACTTACAAGACCCCAGTTGCTAAATAACCAGTGCTGGTTTATTTATTCTTCAACTGCAGTCCTCTCTCAGCGCAATAGAGACACAGTTGGAACTTAACCAGCTCCATACATACAAACAAAATTAACCAGCATGAATCTAACTATAGGTTTTACCCTACCAGGCACAGAAGCATTAAATTAAACAGACTTAAAACGAAACGTTATTTCAAATGTTTATCAATATAAATATAAATCCCTTAAATCTAACTTTGTTTTCCTCACAATAATGTTAGACCAAGAATAGAAGGTTGAAACACGAATTTCAGGCATGGTGTTAGACAGGGAATTGATTGGAAAGCAGAGGATAACCATTAATGGGAATAGGAAAGAAGTTACAAGCAGGATACCTTTATGGTCAGTTTTTGTTTGAACCATTCCAGGAGAAGGATTAGATCCAAATAGAAGGCAGGGATAAAGGCGAAGGACATTGAAACCAGACTGAGATGTCTGAAGCAAACTGGAAATCTGACACGAAAACAGCAAAAGGTCAGTCAGCATCTGGGCAGAGAAAAATACATGTCAGTGGGCATCATTTTACCCCTGAATAGGATGAGAAGTTAAAATTCTAAAATATTCAAATCTGACTCCGGTCTTAACAAGGTACAGGCAAAAAATCCACATGCAGGAGGCCTGTGGACTGGCAGCAGGTTTTAAGGAGGCAGTATGTCTCGATTTGTACAGGCTTTTCTAATCCTTAATCACCATAACCTCTGACCCTTCATCGCGAATCTCCCACCTCGACAACAAGACTATCCTCCTTCCTTTTTTTTAAAATTTAGGGTACCCAATTCATTTTTTCCAATTAAGGGGCAATTTAGCGTAGCCAATCCACCTACCCTGCACATCTTTGGGTTGTGGGAGTGAAACCCACGCAAACACGGGGAGAATGTGCAAACTCCACACGGACAGTGACCCAGAGCCGGGATCGAACCTGGGACCTCGGCGCCGTGAGGCTGCAGGGCTAACCCACTGCGCCACCGTGCCTCGCTATCCTCCTTCCTAACCGCAAACTCGCACTGTGTTCCCCCTGATCATCAGTTGCTTCCTTCAGCCGCTAACTTCCCTACATGACAATCTGGGTGGGAAACCAGCAGAAGAAAATTGAGGTAAGTCCTGCAGTGAATGCACTCTCTCCCAACCCCTGTTCCAGATGCGCAGTCCCGTAACTATCAGTGTCAAGAATCCTACTTCAGCACTGAAAATTGAAAGCTGAACCAGTGTTAAATACCAACAGAAATACCGAGTCAATCTGAAAGGATCTATCACAGTTTATTTCACCACCCAGCTTGCATTATACTTAGCCCAGAAACACTGAATAACAGATTTTTAAAGTGCGTAATATTTCAGTGTTCAAGCAGTGCTACGTTGGCCAGATGCCCCATCTGCCCACTGTGGGTGCTTCAGATGAACATTCTGTTCCGACTCTTCTAACTGAGAGGCCTCCTTCAGCGAATTAGAGCCAAAATAGATTAACTTGTCGCTCGTCTCATTGGTATTTGTGGGATCCTGCTGTGCACAAAATGGATGCTGCACTTAATTTGCTGTGAAATGCTCAAGAGCCAATCCCCGAGAAGTGTGATAGGGTATTTCTTTACTTGTGATTAAAGTTTGTGTCTGAAAACAGCCATTTTGTTGTCTTGAGCTGTAAGTTGTCGAGTCAATGAATTTTATACACTGTTACATGTATCTTATTTGGTATTGGTCCAGTGTGTTGCTTGGTCTTAATGCTAAATCCTTGCCTGAAGTGATTTATGAGTTCCATTTAGTGGGAATCACCATCCTATCTTTCTTTCCTGCCCCTTATGAATAAGAAATGGGACATATACTTCACTTTACTGATGTACATAGTTCTTCATGCTCCTATGGGATGAAATGCAGTGTATTAGAAAAGCTAGCCAGCTATTTCCCCTACCCCACGAGGATGGAAAGATTAGGTTAACCTTTGTCTAAAACAAAGAGTGGCTTTGCAATGTGTTCAATGCTGAAACAGAAAAGGAGGGTGATTTTTTTTATAATGTAAAAAACCCTTTCAGCAATTGCAATCACTACATAGGATGATATTAAATTGGTGCCTATAGAAGATACCAATAAGACTACCAGAAGGAATAACTCGTAGATCGTACAAATCACTGTTATATTGACATTGCTGTCAGTATGCGCGAAACTTGACAGGGCCGTTCCAGACTCTGTTATATCCTCCAATGATGTATTGCTTTGGGAACGGAAATTCTACAATTTCAGGATACTGAATGTAACAATAATAATAATCGCTTATTGTCACAAGTAGGATTCAGTGAAGTTACTGTGAAAAGCCCCTAGTCACCATATTCCGGCGCCTGTCCGGGGAAGCTGGTACGGGCATTGAACCCGCGCTGCTGGCCTTGTTCTGCATTACAAGCCAACTGTTTAGCCCACTGTGCTAAACCAGCCCATGTGGGAGAGGGATCAGTTATTCGGCAAAGAAATAAGGCAGGAAGAGGAATTTTTATCATTAGTTTTGTGCACCTTCGAATTGCTGCGATTTAAAGGGCAGAGATGACCGTCTGACTGTGAGAAAGAGGAGATTCCTTTTCATCAGGAATTGAAATGAAAATCGCTTATTGTCACGAGTAGGCTTCAATGAAGTTACTGTGAAAAGCCCCTAGTCGCCACATTCCGGCGCCTGTCCGGGGAGGCTGGTACGGGAATCGAACCGTGCTGCTGGCCTGCTTGGTCTGCTTTAAAAGCCAGCGATTTAGCCTTGTGAGCTAAACCAGCCCCTGAATTGTTTAGGGTGAGGATGATTTGTGGTATTTGCAGCTCTTCTGATCTACCATTTTCTCCATGTCATGTGTGCTCAGCCTTGGCTCAGTGGACAGTGCGTTCACCTCGAGTAGTCACAACTCATGGGATTCTGTTCCACATCCAGAGACCTGAGCACGTAATCTAGGCTAACGTCCTGGTGTGGTGCTGAGGGAGCGATGAACCAACAGTGCTTCCATCTTTTGGATGAAGCGTTAAACTGAGGTTCCTGGTGCTCACTCAGGTGAGTGTTGAAAGATTCTATGGTGCCATATCAAAGAGGGTGGGAGGAGGTTTGGGTGGAACATCAGCAGTTGCATGGGCCTTTTGGGCTGAATAGCTTATTTTGAGCTTGAAATAATCTGCAGTACTTCAGAACCATTACCCGCGGAGCCCAATTACCTGATATTTTTCCTATATTATATTTGTGACTTTACTTCCAAGGTACTTAATGAGCTATAAAGTGCTTTGGGATGTCCCAAGTCATTATATTTTTTCCTGTACCTCACAGACTGGAGTGGTTGCTGCTACCGTTATTGAATTGAATGAAATGGGTTGCTGTGAGGGGCACGGCGGAGGACAGGATGGGTAATAGAAGAAACTGAACTGGACTAGCCATATAAATACTGTGGCTACAAGAGCAGGTCGGAGGCTGCGAATTCTGCAGCGAGTAACTCACCTCCTGACACCCCAGAGCTGTCCACCATTTGTAAGATTCAAGTCGGGGGTGTGATGGAATACTCCCCACTTGCCACCAGCTCCACCAACATTCAGGTGGCGGTGCCAGGCTGGCGGTGCCCTAGGTGGCACCAGCAGTGTCAGGGTGTCACTCTGCCCAGAGGGCAAACACCTGGGCGGCTCCGAACCCGGGGGGGGGGGGGGGGGGGGGGGGGGGCGGCCATGACTGTCATTCCGTCTGGTCCCCGTTTGTGGCGAGCTGCACTGAACGGCGCTTGCCCGAGGTCTCAAAGGCGAGGGGGTTAGATCCCACACCTTGGTTAGGCCTTGGGAACGCATATTAGAGTGAGACGTGTTGGCCCACTCTAATATGCAGATTTGCCAGACAGTGATCCTGCCCACAATGTGCGGGTTTCACATCGTGACGCCTCGCGAGATGGCGTTAGATCTCAGGAGGCTTGGCGAGCCAGGTAGATCCCGGAAGTAGATAGATCTACCCGGCCACGTCGCGCTGTTATTCGGGTGCAGCGATAGATCTCGCCGATAAATTTTTTAAACGGAATGCCATGGGCATCAGCAAATGACGAGTGAATTCATTTGATGGCCAGATGGGACGGAATGTTCCGGTAATGAACAATGGAAGTTTCCAGAAGACATTGATAGACCGACTCGTACACTTGATGCTGCAACAGCGTCCGGGGGGGGGGGGGGGGGGGGGTGTCCATGCTAGCAGAACACATCATTTTTAAAAGGAATTATTGCATGGTATGTCGGCCAGCATTTCTTGCCCCCTTCCTAATTGCCCTTGAACTGAGTGGGCTTGCTGGGCTCGTTAGGAGTCAAACCACATTACTGTAGCTCTGGAGTCACAAGTAGGCCGGACCCAGTGAGGATGTTGATTGGTGATAGTTCTCATGGTTACCATTACTGAGATTAGCTTCATATTCCAGATTTTATTTACTGGGTTTAAATTGCACCAGCTGCTGTTACAACTCCGCCGCTATCTCCTCCATGAAGAGATCGATTGGCGACTGAAAGGAGCTCCTTACTTCAGTGGGTGAGCACTGAATGACTTTACGGGGATTCGACAGCACGGAGGCTGCCATTTATACTCCACACAAACTTCTCCTAATCCCCTCTCCATCAAACCCGATCAACTCATCCAGCAGGGCTGAAAGTAAAGCAAATATTTGGACCAAGAAATTGATGTGGAGAAGGAAAACAATTTTTTTTAAAACTGTTATCTGATTGATATTCTAATTTGAAAGAAAATGTTTTTAATCTCCACTACTACTCAGTAAATTTGGGAAGTCATTTTATGATCGCCCTTTCTGAACAAAAGTAAAAGTCGGTCCAAAATTTCCGCAGTAGGTAGTAGAGAAGCGAGGGATTGTCTGCTATCAGAACAATGTATCAGATTAATGATGCTTTGGTAGTTAAAGTCTAATTAGATTTTTACAGACTCTAATGCCACGTGCAAAATAGAAGGGAGATCACTTCAAGGTCACATCACCCAATCACTGGAACTGAGTGCTCCGTAGCTCTGGAATGACAAACACCACAAGTCTCCATCTCACTTGTTTGCAGACAGATTGTATCTCTGGTCCCCGCTATTCATTTGCATTTCCCACAAGATGTAGTTTTGCTGAGTCACTGTGCACGTCTTTCCTTTGCCACAGCTAGTGTCCTCATTCCTAAATTCTAAAGTGGGCGGCACGGTGGCACAGTGGTTAACACTGTTGTTTCACAGTGCCAGGGACCCGGGTTCGATTCCCGGCTTGAGGTCCCTTATAAAGTCAGTGGTCTCCTCTTGCGTCTCAAAGTTGTACCCCCGGCCTTCAAACGTGAGCCAAAGTTTTGCCGGGTACAACACCCCAAAGCAAATCTTCCTTCGAAACAGTTCAGCCTTGGCCCCTGTTGAATCCATGTATTCAGTTCGCCTCTTCGCCAGCTCCGCACCAATGTCCTAATATATTCGGACACGACTCCCCTCTCATTCGCAGTCTCGCTTTTCCCTGGGCCACCTTGAAATCTTCTTCTCTACGAACTTGTGCAACTGTACAATCACCCACCCACGGTGGCTCCCCTGCCCTCAGCTTCTGCCTTAGGGACCTGTGGGCCTGATCGACCTCTGGGGCCTCCTTCTCCACCAACCTGGTCAGCATCCTTGACTCGTCCTTTGTGGCGCTCGTTCCTGCCACACCCTCTGGCAGACCCACAACTGCCTGGACGTGTTCTCCTGCTCCTCCAACTTCACTTGCAGTTACTTGCATAGCTCACCCAGGATCCCCGCCTCCGCTTCCAAGGATACAATCCGATCGCTCTGGTCGGACAGCACTTTCCCCACCTCGCCTATTGTCGCCTCTTGCGCCTCGAGGCACTTGTATATCAGAGGTGCTACTGCTCCCTCAGTGGCCTTCGACGAATCACCATGCATCTCCTTCCTCTGCTGGTGAAATTTGTTTTTGATGAAGGCCATCAACTGTTCCATCTGGGACTTTCCCACTGGTGATGACCCTTCCCCCTCCACCATTCTCGTAATTGTTGCTCCTGTTATGGGTCAGGGTTCAGAGAACACCAAAGTGTATTATGGAGTTCACCTGACCCATAACTGTTTATAGATTTTGGCTATGGGGAGCACAAGGGCCCACTTTTCAGGTGTTATTCAACAAGGCCGTAAGCACTTTCAAAGAAAACAAAGTTTATTCCACAAATTCAGTTAACATTTTATAAACACACCCAATAAGCATTTTTACTAACTACAAACATAAATCCCCCACAAAGCTACAGTTCTCTACATATATAAAACACTCAATAACTTCTCAATTTGGTAACAACATCCAAGACCAGAAAAACCCCTTTAACAAAACAGTAGGTTCGAATTCTTTATAGAAAACAGATATCACTTTTAAATTATCAAGTGACCTGGACACCTTTTAACATGCAGAGAGAGCGCGACAGACGAGAAGCCTTCTTTTGTCTGAATCCAGCTTCCAACAATATAAAACTGAAAGTAAAACTCAGAGCCACAGCCAGCTTCCAGCTCAAAAACAAAAGTAAAAACCAGAGCCACAGCCCAGCTCCACCCACACAATGACATCACTGAAGCTATTTGATAAGGCACACTCTTCTTAAAGGGATATTCCCATGGCACTGCGCCACAGGTCCACTCCAATTCAGTAGCCAGGGGTCTTTAACTGTTTTTTGCTGGGTCTGGAAGCCAGTACACATGCCAATCTTGGGGTGAACTTCTCCTTCTACATCTTCCACACCACTTTTCTGCCAGAGTCACCCCGCTAACAGGTATAAAGTGCCCAAACTAATGCCTTCAAACCGGAGATTCCCTGTGTGCGACCGCTCACTCCATGGCCATCACTGGAAGTTACCTTGCCGCATTATTCCTAACCTTTGACCTGCTCTGGTCACCACAGTAATTATATGACTGGTCCTGTTCAGCTTATGGTCAATGCTAACCTGCAGGATGTTGACAGACTGGATTCAATGGTGGTAATGCCATTGAATGTCAAGGGGCAATGGTTAGATCCTCTCTTGTGACAGATAGTCATTGTTTGACCCTTGTGTTGCGCAAATGTAACTTGCCATTTGTCAGCCCAAGCCTGGATATTTCCCAGGGCTTGCTGCATTTGGTGTTATGGGTCACGGTTTAAAGAACCCCAAAGTGTATCATGGAGTTCACCTGACCCACAACTTTAATAGGGGAGCACACGGCCCACTCTACAGATGTGGTACAGCAGAAATGGAAAAGTACTTTTTAAAGCAAAACAATGTTTATTCTATGAACTCAAGTTAACCTTTTTAAAATGTACAGTGAACATCTTTGCTAACATCAATTCAAATACAACCCCCAAAGAATACAACACTAAGTAATCCTTAATAACTTCCTGATGGAACCATCAATTCATGAGACACTTGCTTTGAGATATGAACAGTGGTTTTAATCTACTTACTACAGAGCCAGCCTGTTACCCGTTGAACTCTCGGTGAACTGCAGGCTGGCTCTGGACACGGTTATTTATACAGCAGTCAAGGGGGAGGAGTCGTGGGTGGAGCCAAGGGTGGAGCCCTGTACAAACTCCTGAGCATTCCCAGAGCTACTTCCCTAGTGGTCGGATAACGCTACTGCGCTTACAACGGTATTGGTAAATACAGTGTGAATTACTAAGTTAAATTCACCACACTTCCCAAACAACACCCAGAAGACAAAAGAAACACCTTTTAACAGAAGTACATTAGGTTTACATTCACTACTGAGAACATTTATAATTCTGAATTCACCAAATGATCAAGAGATAGTCTTTTGATGGCAGAGTGATCAACAGTACACCTACTCTGTATGGCTTCAGCTCCAACACTGAAAACAAAACTAAAACACACCCTGCAGAAAACAACCTAAAACAAAAGTAAAAAGCTGACAGCCCATCTCCACCCACACTCTGACATCACTGATAAATACCCATTTCTTAAAAGTACATTTCTTAACCACCCATTTCTTAACGGTACTCTCACATGACATTGGACATTGACTGCTTCAGTATCTGAGGAGTCGTGAATGGTGCTGAACATTGTGTGATCATCAATGAACATTCCCACTTCTGACATTACGTTGGAAAGAAGGTCATTGATGAAGCAGCTGAAGATGGTTGTCCGAGGACACTACCCTGAGGAACCCCTGCAGTGAGGTCGTGGAACAGAGATGATTGACCTCCAACAGCCACAACTGTCTCCCAATATAACCCCAACCATCGGAGGGTTTACCACTGATTCCCATTGACTCCAGTTTTGCTGGGGCTCCTTGACACAATATTGAAGAAAGATATTGGCACAGACGATGTGGAATCTATATGGGGCAAGCTAAGAAATACCAAGAGGCAAAAAATATACGTAGGGGTGGTCTACAGACCACCAAACGGCAGTGGTAATGTTGAGAATAGCATTAGACCGAAAATAAGAGATGCATGTGATCAAGGAACATCTGTGATTATGGGTGACTTTAATCTGAAAATAGATTGGGTGACTCAAATTAGTCACAATACAATAGAGGAGGAATTTCTGGAGTGTATCCGGGCTGGTTTTCTGGACCGATATGTTGAGGAACCAACAAAGGAACAGGCCACCTTAGTCTGGGTGTTGTGCAATAAGAAAGGATTAATTGGCAATCTAGTTGTGAGAGAACCCTTGGGAATGAGTGACCATAATATGATAGAATTGTTTATCAAGGTGGATAGTGAGGTAGTTGATTCTGAGACCAGAGTCCTGAACCTCAATAAAGGTAACGATGATGGTATGAGGCTTGAGCTGACTATGATAGACTGAGAAACATTACTGAAAGGAAAGTCAATGAACAGGTAATGGCAGGCATTCAAGCAACAAATAGGTGAACTCCAAAAGTTATTTATTCCTATTTGTCGCAAGAGTAGAAAGGGAACTGTGGCCAAACCATGGCTTACAAGGGAAACTAGAGATAGTATTAGAATCAAAGAAAGGGCATATAAATTAGCAAGAAAAAGCAGTAGGCTTGAGGATTGGGAACAGTTTAAAATTCAGCAAAGGCGGACCAAGGGATTGATTAGGAAGGGGAAAATACAATATGAAAGTAAACTAGTGGGAAACAAAAAAACTGACTGTAAAAGTTTCTATCGGTATGTAAAGAGAAAAGGATTGACAAAAACAAATATAGGCCCTTACAGTCAGAAACGGGGGAATTCATAACGGGGAATAAAGAAATGGCTGAGGAACTAAATTTGTACTTTGCTTTGGTCTTCACAAAGGAAGACATGAATAATGCACCAGAAGTTCTGAATAACAAAGTTTTAGTGAGGAACTGAAGGTAATTAGTATTAGTCGAGAAATGGGACTGGATTCTCCGCCCTGCCGCGGACGTCCACCCACGTCGATGCTACCACCAAGAAAGTACCACAGCGCCTATAATTCCTCAGGAAACTAAGGAAATTCGGCATGTCCACATTAACCCTTACCAACTTTTACAGATGCACCATAGAAAGCATCCTATCGGGCTGCATCATAGCCTGGTATGGCAACTGCTTGGCCCAGGACCGCAAGAAACTTCAGAGAGAAGTGAACACCGCCCAGTCCATCACACGAACCTGCCTCCCATCCACTGACTCCATCTACACCTCCCGCTGCCTGGGGAAAGCGGGCAGCATAATCGAAGATCCCTCCCACCCGGCTTACTCATTCTTCCAACTTCTTCCATTGGGCAGGAGATACAGAAGTCTGAGAACATGCACGAACAGACTCAAAAACAGCTTCGTCCCCGCTGTTACCAGACTCCTAAATGACCCTCTTATGGACTGACCTCATTAACACTACACCTTATATGCTTCATCTGATGCCAGTGCTTATGTAGTTACATTGTATATGTTGTGTTGCCCTATTATGTATTTTCTTTTATTCCCTTTTCTTCCCATGTACTTAATGATCTGCTGAGCTGCTTGCAGAAAAATACTTTTCCCTGTACCTCGGTACACGTGACAATAAACAAATCCAATCCAATCCGATCCAATTTCACCCCGCCGGCAGGATGCTCCATTTCGCCGGCCGGTCAATGGGGTTTCCCATTGTGGGACAGCCCCACGCCGTCAGGAAACCCCCGGGCTGCCGGCAAAATGGAGCATCCCACCGGCAGAGAATCCAGCCCATGGTTTGGGGGAAATTAATGGGATTGAAGACAGATAAATCTCTAGGGCCTGATGATCTTCATCCCAGAGCACTTTAAGAAGTGACACTAGAATAGTGGATCCATTGGTGGTCATTTTCCAAAATTCTGTGAAGTCTGGAATGCTTCCTACAGATTGATGGGTAGCATATATGCATATATATATACAACCACACTATTCCAAAAGGGAGGTAGAGAGAAAACAGGGAACTATACACCAGTGAGCATAATGTCGGTAGTAGGGAAGTTGCTGGAGTCAATTGTCAAGAATTTCATAGCACAGCATTTGGAAAGCAGTGGTGTTATCAGACATAGTCAGCATGGATTTACGAAAGGAAAATCCTGCTTGACAAATCTACTAGAATTCTTTGAAGATGTAACTCGTAAAGTTGACCGGGGAGAACTGGTGAATGTGGCTTATTTAGACATTCAGAAGGCTTTCAACAACGTAACAGCGAGAAGATTACTATGTAAAGTTAAAGCACATGGGATTGCGCGTAGTGTCTGGAGATGGATGGAAATGAAAATCGCTTATTGTCACGAGTAGGTTTCAATGAAGTTACTGTGAAAAGCCCCTAGTCGCCACATTCCGGCGCCTGTCCGGGAAGGCTGGTATGGGAATCGAACCGTGCTGCTGGCCTACTTGGTCTGATTTAAAAGCCAGCGATTTAGCCAAGTGAGCTGGTTAGCAGACAGGAAGCAAAAAGTTGAAATAAATGGGTCATTTTCTGATTGGCAGGCAGTGGCTAGTGGGGTACCAAAGGGATCTGTGCTAGGGACGCAACTGTTCACATTATCTATTAATAATTTGGACGAGGGAACTAAATGCATTATCTCCAAATATGCAGATGATACAAAGTTGGGTGAGAGGGTCAGCTGTGAAGAGGATGCAGCGATGCTTCAGCGGGATTTGGACAGGCTGAGTGAGGGGTCATATGCCTGGCAGATGCAGTATAATGTGGATAAATGTGAAGTTATCTGCTTTGGTAACAAAAACAGGAAGGCAGATTATTATTTGAACGAGTGTAAATTGAGAGAGGTGGATACTCAGCGAGACCTTAGTGTCCCTGTGTATCAGTCACTGAAAGTAAACGCGCAGGCACAGCAGGCAGTAAAGAAGGCAAATAGAAATGAAAATGAAAATGAAAATCGCTTATTGTCACGAGTAGGCTTCAATGAAGTTACTGTGAAAAGCCCCTAATCGCCACATTCCGGCGCCTGTCCGGGGAGGCTGGTACGGGAATCGAACCGTGCTGCTGGCCTGCTTGGTCTGCTTTAAAAGCCAACGATTTAGCCCAGTGAGCTAAACCAGCCCCAAATAGAATATTGGCCTTCACAGTGAGAGGGTTTGAATATAGGAATAGGGATGTTTTACTGCAATTGTATAGGGCATTGGTGAGGCCACACCTGGAGTATTGTGTGCAGTTTTGGTGTCCTTATCTGAGGAAGGATGTTCTTGCTCTCGTGTGAGTGCAGCGAAGGTTTACTGGCTGATTCCTGGGATGGCGGGACTGTCATATGAGGAGATACTACGTTGGTTCGGATTATATTAATTGGAGTTTAGAAGAGTGAGAGGGGATCTCATAGCAACTTCTAAAATTTTAACAGGATTAGACAGGATAGATTCAGAAAGAATGTTCCCAATGATGGGTGAGTGCAGAACTAAAGGTTATAGTTTGAGGATAAGGGGTAAACCTTTTAGGGCTGAGGTGAGGAGAAATGTCTTTATCCAGAGTGTGGTGAATCTCTGGAAATTGCTACTACAAAGAGTGGTGTTATATTTAAAGCTTAATCTTGC
Source organism: Scyliorhinus canicula (assembly GCF_902713615.1). Classification (NCBI taxonomy): domain Eukaryota; kingdom Metazoa; phylum Chordata; class Chondrichthyes; order Carcharhiniformes; family Scyliorhinidae; genus Scyliorhinus; species Scyliorhinus canicula. The sequence goes on along the minus strand of NC_052147.1, from coordinate 13,879,527 downwards.
ACTGCAGAAGAAAATGAACACACCACTGTGAATAAGTTGGCATTGGGGGGAACAAAAGAAGCACTTGTAGACTGAAAATTTGTACTCCAAATTGTTGATGCCAAAACATTGTGTAATTTCAGTAAGGGGTTAGATATAGCTCTTGGGGTTTAAAGGGTCAGTGGATATGGGGGAAAACTGGATCAGTGTATTGAACTTGATGATCAGACATGAGTATAATGAATGGCGAAGCAGGCTCAAAGGGCCTCCTCCTGCTTCTATTTTCTATGTATGTTTCTATGTATAACATACTTGGTCATATGCGGCCTTGAAGTCAAGGGCAGGCCCTCCCTCCTCACCTCTGGCATTCAGCTCATTTATCTATATTTGACCCAGTGCTGCAATGGGGTCAGGAGCTGAGTGATCCCGGCGGAACCCAAACTGAGTTGGTTATTGCTGAGTAAGTGCCGCTTGATAACACTGTTGATGACTCCTTCCACCACATCACTGATGATTGAGAGTAGATTGATAATGCGGTAATTGGCTGGCTTGGATTTGTCCTGTTCCTTGTGTACAGGACACACCTGGGCAATTTTCCACATTGCCGGGTAGATGCCAGTGTTGTCGCTGTATGGAACAGCTTGGCTAGGGGAGCTCTGGAGAACAAGTCTTCAGAACTATTTCCGGAATATTGTCTGGGCCCATATCCTTTGCAGTATCCAGTGCCTTCAGCAGTTTCTTGATATCACCTGGAGTGAATCGAATTAGCTGAAGACTGACATCTGTGATGCTGGGGACCTCTAGAGGAGACCGAGATGGATCATCCATTTGGCACCTCTGGCTGAAGATTGTTGCGAATGCTCAGCCTTGTCTTTTGCACAGATGTGCTGGGCTCCTCCATCATTGAGGATGGAGATATTTGTCAAGCCTCCTCATCTAACGAATTGTTTAATTGTCCACCACCATTCACTACTGGATGTGGCAGGACTGCAGACCTTAGATCTGATCCGTTGGTTGTGGAATCGCTTAGCTCCATCTATTACTTGCTGCTTATGCTGTTTGACACACAAGTAGTCCTGTGTTGAAGCATCACCAGGTTAACCCCTCATTTTTAGGTATTACTCCTGGCATGCCCTCCTTCACTCTTCATTGACGCAGGGTTAATACCCTGGCTTGGTGGTAATGGTAGAGTTGGGGATATGCCAGGTCATGAGGTTGCAGTGATCCACTTACCCCAGACCTACCCATTACCTCAGATCCACTCGGTACCCCCGACCTACTCAGATCCACTCACTATTCCAGACCTACTCACTACCTCAGATCCAATCACTCCTGTTGACCCATTCACCACCACAGACCACTCACCACCTCAGATTCACTCACTAGCCTATGCCCCATTGATACTAGGCTGCTGCACAGTGATGCTTTGCAATTGTGTTCTGGGGGCGGGGCTTTTGTTGTGCGTTACAATCAATCAGATTGTGGACACAAAGTCGTTTTAATCACCTGAAAGTCAAACTCCTGTGTACTTGCCCGGTGACATTTCCTGGCGTTTATTGGCAGATAGCTGATTTAATTGGAAGCATCGTTAATGCAGCAACATGGGAGCTGTCATCTTGAAGTGCTATCCATTCTGTGTTCATTTTCCTATTCTCCTCCTTGCCTCAGAAGGGTGACTTGGATTACAATATGATGACTAACCATTTTAATCAATCTCTGAATTAATCCAAAACAAACCAAACACGATAGAGGATGGTGGAGGGCTTTGGGAACCGTGGGTATTGCGACATCTGTCCCTCTCAAGCACACTGCACTTAGCACATTTCAAATTACCCATTTGCTGCATTCCAAAATATTATTATCTGAAAGAAATGTTCCTGATATCAATCTGAATGAATCAACACTAATGACTCCCTGGGGAGTCTTTTCCGTAGATTTCACTGAAATAACGGGCAGGATTTTTCCACCATCTGAAGGGTCGACGGGGAATGCATCCCCACTTATCACAGAAACCCCACAGCCATTTAGTGCTCCAAGGAATGTTGATTGGCTGGAGACTGGAATTCTGCCTCTCTTTCCGATAGTGGTCCCACTCTGAAAGCTGCCGTTGAGGACTGGGATTGCAAGCTACCCCAGACTCTAGGGTCCAGGAGTAGCTAAGTGTTGTTTGGGGGGGGGGGGGGGGGGCGAGGAGAAGCCTGGAGTTCGCGGACGAGTTGAGAGAGAGGGATTGAGATCTTGATGGAGAGGCCAAGGCCAGAGGGAGCATCCATGGGGCAGACCTTGGCAGAGTGCGGGGCAGGATCGGGGGGGGGGGGGGGGGGGGTGCAGTGCTGGTGACAAGGATGCAATAACAGGGCACTTGGAAACTATCAACTGGATTAGACCAAGTCAACATGGGTTTATGAAAGGGAAATGATGTTTGGCAAACTTACTGGAGTCCTTTGAGGATGCAACTAGCAGATTAGATAAGGGAGAACCAGTGGACGTGGTGTATTTAGATTTTCAGAAAGCTTAAGCCCCACATTAGATAAAGTCCCACGTAAAAGAGGTTGGTGTGCAACTTAAAGCCCATGGTGTTGGAAGTAATATGCCAGCATGGATTGAGAATTGGTTAGCAGACAAGAAACAGAGAGTAGGAACAAATGGGTCTTTTTCAAAGTGACAGGTGCTGAATAGTGGAGACCCGCAGGAATCAGTGCTTGGGCCCCACTCATTCACAATATACATTTGTTCAAGGGGACCAAATTTAATATTTCCAGATTTGCTGACGACATGAGACTTGTTGGGAATGTGAGGCTTCAAGGTGATTTAGACTGATTGAGTGAGTGTGTAAATACATGGCAGATGTAGTATAATATGGATAAGAGTGAAGCTCTTCAGTAGGGAAAAAGAATGGCAGAGTGTTATTTAAATGGTGATAGATTGGGAAATGTTTGTGTAAAAAGGGCTGGGGGATGTCTTTGAACACCAGCCACTGTCAGGGCGAGACAGACTGGTACAGGGATGACGTTTCCTCTGGCTGGAGGGGTTCTAAAGCAAAGGGCCACAGTCTCAGGATATGGGTAGGCCATTTAGGACTGAAAATGAGGAGAAATGTCTTCACTCAGTGGGCGATGAACCTGTGGAATTCTCTACCACAGAAGGCTGTGAAGGCCAGTCACTGAATATATTTAAGGTTCGGAAAGATAGATTTCTACTCTTAAAGGCGTCAAGGGGCATGGGGAGAGTGCGGGAGTTGGTGTTGAGCTGGAGGATCAGCCATGATCATGTTGAACTATTATCTATGGTTCCACGGTAGTGGGCCCGGTGTAGGAAGGGGGCCTTTGTGGGTGGTTCCCACCCCTCCCCCCACCTTCCCACCTGATGTTCGAGCAGGATGCTCTTCCAGGCTACTTCCCTGCACCTGAACTACTCCCACCATACTCTCAATTGAGGCAAGAGGGAGGTGGCTCATATGCAGCCAATAATTGGCCACTTGCATGCTGGGAGCGCAGCGGGAGGGCCACCTAGGGAATTATTTAGGCCTCCCCTGCCTGCAAAATTCTGTCTGATGTTTCTGCTGATTTGTTTTAAATCTAACCCCCTTCAGTTCTGGATAAGGTGTTATGTCGTCGTTGACATTATGGAATCTCTTTAGAATCCCAAAAACAGCAACCTTATTACCTCCCAAACCTCTCGTTTCCAGACGGAGCATATCCAATTTACATTTTGCTCATCGTATCCAGTCCCTCCATCCACTTGCTTGCTTCTGCAGGCCAAAGCCATAGTGAAGGAGAAGGGAGTGGAGAGGCTGGCTTAAAATGGATAAAGCTGAGGTATTCTGTACTGAAAGTTGATAAAGTACCACATTGGATGGGATGCAAAAGGATGCTGAGGGAGGTTAAGATGGAAAATGGTCACATCCTCCAGTCTTGATATCTGGAGATAGGCCCAGAGGACTGGAGAACTGTAATTGTTACAAATCTTGAGTTCCTGGCCTCAGAAGGAAGATCTGACTCCCCGTGTCATTCATTACCAGTCAGTCCAGTGTCAGGCCACTTTCTCTGAGTCAAAAACCTGGAATTCCCTTCCTCATGGCAGACAGGTCTACCTGTCGCAGTTAGACTGCCAGGACTTAGCATAAGACATAGGAGCAGAATTTGGCCATTCAGCCCATCGGGTATGTTCTGCCATTCGATCCTGGCTGACATAGAATAAAAAACAAAGAAAGAACAATACAGTACAGGAACAGGCCCTTCGGCCCTCCAATCCTGTACCGGTCATGATACCAACCTTTGCCGAAACCCTCAGCAGTTCCTTGTGCCGTATCCCTCTATACCCATCCTATCCATGTGTTTGTCAAGATGCCTTTTGAATGCTATTAATGTATCTGCTTCCAGAACCTCCCCTGGCAACGCATTCCAGGCAGTCACCACCCTCTGCGTACAAAATCTGCCTCGCACATCTCCTTTAAATGTTTCCCCATGGACCTTAAACCGATGCCTCATGGTGACTGACCCCTCCACCCTGTGAAAGAGTGCCTGGCCATCCACTCTATCCATGCCCCTCATAATCTTGTAGACCTCTATCAGGTCACCCCTCAACCTCCGTCTTTCTAATGAAAACAGTCAGAGTCTATTCAGCCTCTTCACATAGCTGACACCCTCCACATCAGGCAACATCCTGGTAAACCTCCTCTGCACCCTCTCCAAAGTCTCCACATCCTTCTGGTAGTGTGGCGACCAGAATTGTGCGCGATATTCCAAGTGCGGCCTTACCAAGGTTCTATACAACTGTAGCATGACTTGCCAGTTTTCATACTCGATGCCCCGCCCAATGAAGGCAAGCATTCCGTATGCTTTCTTGACTACCTTGTCCACTTGTGTTGCCACCGTCAAAGATCTGTGGATCTGCACGTCCAGATCTCTCTGACTTTCTATATTCCTAAGCATTTTATCATTTACGGTATATTTCCCCTCTAGGTTAGACCTACCAAAATGCATTACCTCACATTTATCCGGATTAAACTCCATTTTCCGTTTCTCTGCCCAAGTCTCCAACCTATCTATGTCCTGCTGTATCTTCTGACAATCCTCAACACTATCTGCCACTCCACCAACCTTGGTGTCATCAGCGAACTTACTAATCACCGGCTACATTTTCCTCCAAATCATTTATGTACACCACAAACAACAGAGGCCCCAGCACATATCCTTGTGGAACACCACTATTCACAACCTTCCATTCAGAAAAATACTCTTCTACTGCTACCCTTTGCCTTGTGACCAAGCCAGTTCTGTATCCATCTTACCACCCCACCTCTGATCCCATGTGACTTCATCTTTTGTACCAGCCTGCCATGAGGCACCTTGTCAAAGGCTTTACTAAAGTCCATGCAAACAACATCCACTGTCCTCCCTTCATCAATTATCTTTGTCACTTCCTCAAAAACTCAATCATGTTAGTGAGGCACGACCTCCCCTTCACAAAACCATGCTGTCTAGCGCTTATGAGTCCATTTGTTTCCAAATGGGTATAAATCCTGTCCCTGAGAATTCTCTACAATAATTTACCGACGTGAGACTCACCGGCCTATAGTTTCCAGGATTATCCCTGCTACCTTTCTTAAACAGCGGTACCACATTAGCTATTCTTCAGTCCTCTGGGATCTCACCTGTAGCCAATGATGAGACAAAGATGTAATCAAGACCCCAGCAACTTCCTCTCTTGCTTCCCTCAGTATTCTGGGATAAATCCCATCTGGCCCAGGAGACGTATCTATCTTAATATCTTTTAAAAGACCCAATACATCCTCCTTTTCAATGTTAACATGATCCAGACTGTCCACACACCCTATCCAAGAATCAACTTCCACAAAGTCCTTTTATTTAGTGAACACTGATGCAAAGTATTCATTTAGCACCTCTCCCATTTCCTCTGGCTCAACACATAGATTCCCCCCATTGTCCTTAAGTGGTCCAATCCTTTCCCTGGCCACCCTCTTGCTTTTTACATATGAATAAAATGCTTTGGACTTTTCATGACCCCTTCCTAGCCCTCCTAATTTCCTGCTTCAGTACCTTCCTACTTTCTTTATACTCCTCGAGGGTTTCGACTGTTCCCACCCTTCTAGACCGTACAAAAGTCTCCTTTTTCTTTTTGACGAGGTTCCCAATATCCTTCGTTATCCAAGGCTCCCAAAACTTCCCATACTTATCCTTCATTCTCTCAGGAACGTGACTTTGCTGAATCCTAATCAACTATCGCTTGAAAGACTCCCACATGTCCGATGTTGATTTATTATCCAACAGCCGCACCAATCCAAATTCTTCAATTCCTGTCTAATGTTATAGTAATTTGCCTTTCCCCATGTTCCTCATTCCCATTCTCCTGCCTTCTCCCTATAACACCTGATCCCCTTACTAATCAAGAAATTGCCTTATTAGTCAAGAACACCAGATTTGTGTTAGAGGTGCTGTTACCTACAGGGCTACAGACCAAAGACTGGAAGGTGGAATTAGACAGAATAGTTCTTTCTTAGAACATAAGAACTAGGAGCAGGAGCCTGCAATTTAGTCTCTCGAACCTGCTCCACTGCTCAATACAATCATGGCTGATCTCATTGTGGCCTCAACTCCACCGTGCTGCCCGTTCTCTGCAACCCTTCAACCCATTACTAATTAAAAATTGTCAAACTCCTCTTTAAATTTACTCACTGCCCCAGTATCCACCGCACTTTGGGGTAGCGAATTCCACAGATTCATGACCCTTTGGGGGAAGTAGTTTCTCCTCAATTCCGTTTTGAATTTGCTACCTCTTATCCTGAGACCACGACCTCTCGTCCCAGAATGCCCCACAAGAGGAAGCATCCGCTCCACTTTATCCATACTTTTTATCATCTTGTATACCTCAATTTGATCTCACCAACATCTCCTCGAGGGCAATAAGGGATGGGCAATAAATGCTAGCTTTGGCAGCGACATTGGCAACCTGTGAAAGATTGTTTTTAGAAAGCTATATTTAGAATAACGTTCCTCTATGATGACACAGTTAGATGCTTCAGTTCCAGCCATGGAAGAGCACTCCTCACGCTATTGTGCAGGTCGCATATGTTGGCGCTGAATTTCCAGAACTCCTGAAGCTCTAACCTTGGTAGTTAATCAGCTGGACCTCTGAAGGAACGCAGCCTAACTGACTGAACAGGGTGTGGGATTCGGATGGCTTCCCACGGGAATCCAGCTGTTAGAGTGAAATAGTCCCTTTACTGCTCACTGTGACTCTTCTTTGTTGAAGAGGTCCAGACGAGGGAAGCTATTTATTCTATTAGCCTGAAGTTGATTCAAATTCAGATGCCAGAGGTGAAAGCACAAAGTGTCAGTCCTCGTTGACTTACATCAGCCCTTTATCCATCAACTATCCCCATTGGTAGGAATCTTTCAGTTCCGGGAGCAGCACCTTGGCACAGTGGTTAGTACTGCTGCCTCACAGCGCCAAGGAACCGGGTTCGATTCTGGCCTTGGGTGTCTGTCTCGGTGGGGTTTGTACGTTCTCCCCGTGTCTCCGTGGGTTACCTTCAGGTGCTCCGGTTTCCTCCCACGTTCCAAAGGTGTGCAGGTTATGTGGATCGGCCATGATAAATTGTCCCTTACTAGAATGCTCTTTCAGAGTGTGGGTGCAGACCCAATAGGCCGAATGGCCTCTTTCTGCACTATGATTCCATGTTATGTATTCTTAATCTCTGGGTCACACAGGTATAGATTCAACTGCTATACATTACTAGATGTTGAACATTAATAGAAGCAAAGTTCCAGTGTGATACTGCAGATAATATGGATGCTACCTCGCTTATAAAGCCATGTCCACCTGTTTCAAAGAACAAAGGAAAAAGAAAAAGACAGCACAGGAACAGGCCCTTTGGCCCTCCAAGCCTGTGCCGACCATGCTGCCCGTCTAAACTACAATCTTCTACACTTCCTGGGTCCGTATCCCTCTAGTCCCATCCTATTCATGAATTAGTCAAAATGCCCCTTAAATGTCACTATCGTCCCTGCTTCCACCACCTCCTCCGGCAGCGAGTTCCAGGCACCCACTACCCTCTGTGGAAAAAAACTGGCCTTGTACATCTCCTCTAAACCTTGCCCCTCGCACCTCAAACCTATGCCCCCTAGTAATTGGCCCCTCTACCCTGGGAAAAAGCCTCTGACTATCCACTCTGTCTATGCCTCTCATAATTTTGTAGACGTCTATCAGGTTGCCCGTCAACCTCCGTCATTCCAGTGAGAACAAACCGAGTTTATTCAACCGCTCCTCATAGCTAATGCCTTCCATATCAAGCAACATCCTGGTAAATCTCTTCTGCGCCCTCCCTAAAGCCTCCACATCCTTCTGATAGTGTGGCGATCAGAATTGAACACTATACTCCGTGTGGCCTAACTAAGGTTCTATACAGCTGCAACATGACTTGCCAATTCTTATATTCAATACAACTGAGTGGCTTGCCCGTCTATTTCAGAGGGCATTTAAGGGTCGACTACATTGCTGTGGGTCTGGTGTCACACATAGGCCAGACCAGGTAATGTTGGCAGCTTTCCTTTTCTAAAGGACATTAAGTGAACCAGGTGGGTTTTTAACGACAATTGATAATGGTTTCATGGTCATCATTTGACTTTTAACTCTGGGTTATTCAGTTTAAATTCCACCAATCGCTGTGGTGGGATTCAAACCGGGTCCCCAGAGCATTACCCTGGATATCTGGATCACTAGACAAGCGACAATAACACTGCGTCACTGTCTCTCCAGTTTGGTGCAGCAACAATACTGCCAAGACTAACATCTAAATTCTGCTGGGTAGGGCACGCCAGTATTTTTAATGTCGATTTAGAGAACCCTATTCAGTATTATCATGAAAATTGCAAACTAGTACCCTTCATACTGCCGTAGAACCAGGCCCAGAGGCTACAGAGTACGGATCCTGCAGCAAAATACCCAATATGAGTGTTCCAATGCTTGAAGGATGTGTTGAAGTGAAAACCAATTATTACACGGCAGCAACAGAAGGTTGGCACTGGCCAATATTGCCAAATGTCACTAAATACAGATTATCTGATCAATATCACATTGTTTTTTTATTATAAATTAATTTTTTCCAATTAAGTGGCAATTTAGCATGGCCAATCCACCTAGCCTGCAGATCTTTGGGTTGTTGGGGCGAAACCCACACAAACAGGGGGAGAATGTGCAAACTCCACACGGACAGTGACCCAGAGCCGGGATCGAACCTAAGGCCTTGGCGCCGCGAGGCGGCAGCACTAACCACTGCGCCACCGTGCTGCCCATCAATATCACATTGATATGCCTGTGGGAGCTTGCTGTGCACAAAGTGACTGTCGCACTACCTGCATTAGAACAGGGACTACACTTTAAAAGGTACTTTATTGTCTGTAAAGCATTTTGGGATGCCCTGAAGTGGTGCAAGGTGCTATAGAAATTCAGTTATTTTTTTATTCTTATCCAGTAAAAGAGGGGCCAGAATTCTCCTGATGTCCTGCCACACAGGAGCTGCTGTTTCCTGGGAGCAGCCTTGCTCTTGGACGTGACAGCAAAACAGGTCCGTCAATCAGCACGTCAAGTCAAGCGATGGCTACCAGCTGTTTTATTTTCCCAGACATTCTGGACATATATTCGGACAGCGGGAATAATTGTACACTCTGCTCTTTGGTAGTTAGAGATGCCCTTGATCATATTTTTGTATTCCACAGGCATGAACTTGTCAGTGCCCAGGCATTTTATCTTCTTTCATTTTAACCTGCTCTTGCGTTGAGCGACCCGTCATTGTGGTGAAATGAAAGAGGGAAGAATATGATTTATTTGGAGGCCACACACCTCCCACAGTGACCCTTGTCAAGAACTGAAAGAAAATCAGCACCAGGTCATCATAAAGGGAGGTGGTGCCCATCATAATTCAGTGTCAATCGTTGTAGACTCAATACCATTTTACCCTTTATCCTTTCATTTTTCTCTCCCACATTTCTCACTGAGACAAAACGGGTCCGAGCGAGAATTTACCCTGTCTTCATTTTATAAGAACTGTTGTAACCCTCCTCGTCAATTTGCATCTATTACCCTTTAAATTTCTCACACTGCTGCCAATGTGCGGGAAACTCCACATGACATGATGATACATTTGTTCCAAATAATGCATTGAATCACTACCCATTCGCTGTCTTTTAGTCAGACTCCCGAGGGACCGCGTACAAGCCATATCATTGTTCCCTCTTTGTGTTAATGCCCAGGATTCTGACGTGTTGGCAATTGTCAGGACAACACTGTCTTGCCTGAAGATACTGGTAGCACTCGTGAATTTCTAGGCCAGTGTGTTTAGTCCTTTGCTGCACCTCCGATTGTTAGGGGGACTTCCGTGTGGGTACACAGAATGTAGAACATACAGTGCAGAAGGAGGCCATTCAGCCCATCGAGTCTGCACTGATCCACTTAAGCCTTCACTTCCACCCTATCCCCGTAACCCAATAACCCCTCCGAACCTTTTTGGTCACTAAGGGCAATTTATCATGGCCAATCCATCTGACCTGCCATCTTTGGACTGTGGGAGGAAACCGGAGCACCCGGAGAAAACCCATGCAGACATCGTGATAGGGACGATAGCATAGACAGTGACCCAGTGGGGAATCGAACCTGGGACCCTGGCGCTGTAAAGCCACAGTGCTAACTTGATAGAGTTTTTTAAGGAGGTCACAAAGATGATTGATGCACAGGTAGGTCAGTGGATGTTGTCTATATGTACTTCAGTAAGGCCTTAGACAAAGTCCCTCATGGCAGACTTGTACAAAAGGTGAAGTCACATGGGATCAGGGGTAAGCTGGCAAGATGGATACAGAACTGGCTAGGTCATAGAAGGCGGAGAGTAGCAATGGAAGGGTGCTTTTCTGATTGGAGGGTTGTGACTAGTGGTGTTCCGCATGGATCAGTGCTGGGACTTTTGCTGTTCGTAGTATATATAAATGATTTGGAGGAAAATGTAACAAGTCAAATTAGTAAGTTTGCAGATGACACAAAGGTTGGTGGAATTGCGGATAGCGATGAGGACTGTCAGAGGATACAGCAGGATTTGGATCGTTTGGAGACTTGGGCGGAGAGATGGCAGATGGAGTTTAATCCTGACAAATGCGAGGTAATGCATTTTGGAAGATCTAATGCAGGTAGGGAATATACAGTGAATGGTAGAACCCTCAAGAGTATTGACAGTCAGAGAGATCTAGGTGTACAGGTCCACAGGTCACTGAAAGAGGCAACACAGGTGGAGAAAGTAGTCAAGAAGGCATACAGCATGATTGCCTTCATTGGCCGGGGCATTGAGTATAAAAATTGGCAAGTCATGTTGCAGCTGTATAGAACCTTAGTTAGGCCAATTAGAACCTTAGTGCCCAATTCTGGTCGCCACACTACCAGAAGGATGTGGAGGCTTTCGCGAGGGTGCAGAAGAGATTTACCAGGATGTTGCCTGGTATGGAGGGCAATAGCTATGAGGAGAGGTTGAATAAACTCGGTTTGTTCTCACTGGAACGACGGTGGTTGAGGGGCGACCTGATAGAGGTCTACAAAATCATGAAGGGCATAGACAGAGTGGATAGTCAGAGGCTTTTCCCTTGGGTAGAGGGGTCAATTACTAGGGGGCATCGGTTTAAGCTGTGAGGGGCAAGGTTTAGAGGAGATGTAAGAGGCAAGGTTTTTACACAGAGGGTAGTAGGTGCCTGGAACTCGCTGCCGGAGGAGGTGGTGGAAGCAGGGACGATAGTGATGTTTAAGGGGCATCTTGACAAATACATGAGTAGGATGGGAATAGAGGGATAGGGACCCCGGAAGTGCAGAAGATTTTAGTTTAGACGGGCAGCATGGTCGGCACAGGCTTGGAGGGCCTAAGGGCCTGTTCCTGTGCTGTACTTTTCTTTGTTGTTTGTTCTTTGCTAGCCACCGTGCTGCCCCTATTGTAGGTGATGATGTGGTGGCAACGTCACTGGATTGGTAATCTGGGAGCCTGGAGCCTTCAGCTTCAAATCCTACCATGGCAGCTGGTGGAATTTTAAATATCGAGCTATCATAGCTTGTAAAAACCCATCAGTAACAATTCATTTGATGTGAAATGCTTGGAAATATCCTGAACGCTTCACAAGATGCTGTGCAAAGGCAAGTTTATTTATGCATAATAGATTCAACACAGCTCCCATTCCTGGAGAAGCTCTTTGAGGGGTTACAATTCCCCATTCCCCACCACCCTGCACCGCAATCCAACCCCTTGGGAATAAAACTTCTTGCTCATCCATTTTGTAACTCTTAATCCGGTCTCTCTCGGACAAAACTCCTTTGTTTCCATCTGTTTTACTAACACTATTTTGGCCATTGTTCCCTTTGAACTTTCCTCACTTGCTTCTGCTAAATTCCAATCATGCTATATTCGATACAGTCTCCTCACTGTGCTCAAGTCACAGCACATTAGATGGCTTTCTACATGAATATAAGGCCTGATAATAATGGAAATGGCTTGGGAATGCATTTCTTTGCAATACTTAAACTATGAAACTCTTAACTTCACTAATTATTCCTTTAATCGAAGTCAAAAGTTCTGGGTTCAACAACTCCAGGATTTGAGCACAGGAATCAAGGCTTACCCTCCAGTTCACTACTGAGGAGGTGAGTGTGACCATGAACTAAAGCCTCATCTGTCATCCCAGCTGGACGGAAAAGACCCTATGGCTCTATTTTGAAAAGGCTCAGGGACCCCGGCCAAATATTTATCACTCAATCAACATGTGCGGCATGGTCGTACAGTGGTTAGCACTGTTGCTTCGTAGCAGCAGGTAACCCGGGTTCAATTCCCGGTTTAGGCCACTGTCTGTGCGGATTCTGCACGTTCTCCCCGTGAGTGCGTGGGTTTCCTCCGGGTGCTCCGGTTTCCTCCCACAGTCCAAAGATGTGCAGGTTAGGTGGATTGGTCATGCTAAATTGCCCTGTAGTGTCCAAAAGTTAGGTGGGGTCACTGGGCTACGGGGTAACCCAGGCTTAGGTAGGGTGCTCTTTCAGGGTCCGGTTTAGACTCGATGGGCCGAATGGCCTCCTTCTGCACTGTAAATTCTATGATTCTATTATAACATCCCAAAAACAGGTAATCTGGTCATTATCACATTTCTGTGTGTGGGAGCTTGCTCTGTGCAAATTGGCTGCCACGTTTCCCACATTACAACAGTGGCTGCACTTCAAAGTCACTTCATCGGCTGTCCACAGGTTGTGAAATGTGCTATATAAATGCAATTAACTTTACTCCATGTTTCATAGGTTGTTTAAGGGGCGTCTTGACAAATACATGAATGGGATGGGAATAGAGGGATACAGACCCCGGCTGTGTAGAAGGTTTTGGGTTAGATGGGCAGCACGATCGGAGCAGGCTTAGAGGGCTGAAGGGCCTCTTCCTGTGCTGCACTTTTCTTTGTTTCTTGTTCTTAACTGTAATTACTACTTGATTACTAATTACTGCTAATTTGGATTAATTGCTAGTTGATCACCAATTTTACTATTTGATTGCTGATTATTTCTACTTGATTGCTAATTACCACCCCCTAGCTCATCTGTTTCTACTCTCTTCAGCTTTCCCCTTGTGCTGGACTGTGACTTTGACCTTTTGTCAATACGGGGAGTAAAATAACGTTGTGACAGGTACCTGATGAGCACCATATTGGGAGGGTGTGAAACATGACAGGTGCGATTCTTCCAACAGGAAACAAACTCCCCTCGCAATCGCGTTCAGCTGCGTGTTTCCCGGCACTAAAGTAACTCACGTTGAGAAAGGGGCCTGAATGGGGAACGCGCGGCTCAGGTCGCACATAGACCCGTTTTGTACAGTGGGGAGCTCCACTCGCCGCAACTCAAAATGGCATCCCGATCTCCGAGCCCCCCCCCCCCCCCCAAACAATCCCTGACCTTCCCCCAAGCCCGAACGCAATATGGGAGGGTCCCCACTCCCCCCAAGCTGGCAGTGTCACCTTGGCAGTGGCAGGCGGGCACCCAGGTGGCACTCCCAGGATGCCAGGCTGGCACTGCCAGGGTAACTAGGTGGCACTAGCAGTGCTTGGGGCACCACCCTGCCCAAAGGGCACACAGCTGGGTGCCTCTGATCCCCTTGGAGAGCCCCACAAGTGACGTTACATTTGATCCCCGCTCGTGGGGACCAGTGTTGAACGGCACTCACCTGAAGCCTCTGAGTCTAAGGAATTGAATCCCAAAGTCAGGTGCCACGGGAATCTCCACATTAGAGTGAGGCTTACTGCCCTTGCTCTATTCTGCAGATTTGCAAAAAGTGATCTCGTCCGTTGTGAGTTCGAATCCCACCAAGACAGATGGTGAAATTAGAATTCAATACAAATTTCTGGAATTAAATACCCAATGATGACCAATGATTGCCGTAAAACCCCATCTAAAACCCTTTAGGGAAGGAAATCCGCCATCCTTAGCTGGTCTGGCTTACATGTGACTCCAGATGGTTGACTCTTAAATGCGCTCTGAAATGGCACAGCAAGCCGCTCAGTTTAAGAGCATTAATAAATACTGGCCTAACTAGCGATGCCACATCTCATGAATGAATGAATGAAAAAAAATATAGTATTAACTATAATAGGAGCAGAAGTAGTAGTGCCAATTGTAGTAGTGTAAATTGTGATGTCAGTTGTATTGGCTCAGCTGGAACAGTTTCAAGTATAGTCGTGTCAACTGGGAAACTTTGGACATATAAATCATTTTCTATATTGCCGTTTGCCGCGCTGGCCCTGTGAGAGGGTAAATCCATCTGGCTGCTCTGATAAGGTTCCCGATTCTGCTCCTTATTGAGTAAATTCAATTCGGCAACATCTCCAGCCCAGGTATGAAATTAAGGCTTGTGTTTGTGTCGGGCCTTGATCTCCCTCAGGCTGTCCCAAAGTCAATGAAGTATATACGTCTGAAATGTACCTATTGTTGTTTGACGGGCTAATGTGGCAGTCAGTTATGCACAGCAAGATCCCACAAACAACAAACGAATGGGTGACTTTTTGGTGATGTTGGTTTAATGTTAGCCAGGATACTTGAGCGTGCAAACAGGTCTTTGGCCTAACATCTCATCAAGAAGATGGCGCCTCCAACGGCCTCCCTCCCCAGGCGCCCCGGCTGTCAACCTGAATTGTGTTTTCAGGTGTGTGGTGGAGCTTGAATCCTCGACCAGAGGTGATGTGAGTGCTACCAACTGAGCCACTCTCTGATGCTTCTGAACATTGGAAGAACTCAGTACGAGGCGGCACGGCGTAACAGTGGTTAGCACTGTTGCTTCACAGCTCCAGGCTCCCAGGTTCGATTCCTGGCTTGGGTCACTGCCTGCACGCTCTCCCTGTGTTTGCGTGGGTTTCCTCCGGGTGCTCCGGTTTCCTCCCACAAGCCCCGAAAGACGTGCTGTTGGGTGAATTGGACATTCTGAATTCTCCCTCTGTGTACCCGAACAGGCACCGGAATGTGCCGACTAGGGGCTTTTCCCAGTAACTTCATTGCACTGTTATGTAAGCCTACTTATGACAATAGAGATGATTATTAAATTAAATGATACCCTCAAACCGGCTATTTTGTTAGCATTGGTGAAACTCCTGCTTTTCTGCGTTCTCTTGGTTTTCCGTGCCAAACCCTGCCCCCTAGTTAAGATAGTTGGTAGCACTCTTCTCTCAGCCTTTTTCCAATACCACCCAGAGAACCACAGTAACACAAAATAGTGCAGTAGAGATGGAGACCATTTGGCCCATTGAGTGTGGGCTCCCTCTTTGAAGAGTAATGAGAAGCACTCAAACCATGCTCCCCTGCTGAGTTTGTATTGGATATAGTCTTAAGTCACTCATGCTTTTGTGTGGAGTGTGTTGTTATATATTCTTTACCTCTAATATAGGTCTGAAGAACATAAGAACTAGGAGCAGGAGTAGGCCATCTGGCCCCTCGAGCCTGCTCCACCATTCAATGAAATCATGGCTGATCTTTTGAGGACTCAGCTCCACTTTCCGGCCCAAACACCATAACCCTTAATCCCTTTATTCTTCAAAAAACTATCTATCTTTACCGTAAAAACATTTAATGAAGGAGCCTCAACTGCTTCACTGGGCAAGGAATTCCATAGATTCACAACCCTTTGGGTGAAGAAGTTCCTCCTAAACTCAGTCCTGAATCTACTTCCCCTTATTTTGAGGCTATGCCCCCTAGTTCTGCTTTCACCCGCCAGTGGAAACAACCTACCCACATCTATCCTATCTGTTCCCTTCATAATTTTATATGTTTCTATAAGATCCCCCCTCATCCTTCTAAATTCCAACGAGTACAGTCCCAGTCTACTCAACCTCTCCTCATAATCCAACCCCTTCAGCTCTGGGATTAACCTAGTGAATCTCCTCTGCACACCCTCCAGCACCAGTACATCCTTTCTCAGATAAGGAGACCAAAACTGAACACAATACTCCAGGTGTGGCCTCACTAACACCTTATACAATTGCAGCACAACCTCCCTAGTCTTAAACTCCATCCCTCTAGCAATGAAGGACAAAATTCCATTTGCCATCTTAATCACCTTTTGCACCTGTAAACCAATTGTCTGTGACTCATGCACCAGCACACCCTGGTCTCTCTGCACAGCAGCATGCTTTAATATTTTTTCATTTAAATAATAATCCCTTTTGCTGTTATTCCTACCAAAATGGATAACCTCACATTTGTCAACATTGTATTCCATCTGCCAGACCCTAGCCCATTCACTTAACCTATCCAAATCCCTCTGCAGACTTCCAGTATCCTCTGCACTTTTTGCTTTACCACTCATCTTAGTGTCATCTGCAAACTTGGACACATTGCCCTTGGTCCCCAACTCCAAATCATCTATGTAAATTGTGAACAATTCTGGGCCCAACATGGATCCCTGAGGGACACCACTAGCTACTGATTGCCAACCAGAGAAACACCCATTAATCCCCACTCTTTGCTTTCTATTAATTAACCAATCCTCTATCCATGCTACTACTTTACCCTTAATGCCACATATTGAAAATCTGATTAATATACTTTATTAAATCAAGTCAATCTAATAATAAAGTAACCCGTTCAGTGCATATGAGATAAAAGAACTAAATCTCCTTCTGGAAGTCACAAGTGTGACATCTTGTCTGGCTGAAGCTAACATAAGCAGTCTCGATTCCCAAGGACCTCCAGTGTGCTGTCTTTTATCGATTTAATGATCTGAGACAAATGTGGGCACTATATATCACCACGTTCTTTGTGTGTGCTGTTAACATGCAAGCTTATTTGGTGGTGAAATGAAATGAAATGAAAATCGCTTAATGTCACAAGTAGGCTTCAAGTGAAGTTACTGTGAAAAGCCCCTCGTTGACACATTCCGGCGCCTGTTCGGGGAGGCTGGTACGGGAATTGAACCGTGCTGCTGCCCTGCCTTGGTCTGCTTTAAAAGCCAGCGATTTAGCCCAGTGTGCACCATTTGTTGTACATGGCTTTGATGTCTTGGGCTATTTGTTACACTCTGGACATTCAACTCAGGAGTGCTCATTGTGTTTTCTTGATTCATTGTGCATGACCATTGCTACCACTGCAGACTTGTTGATATGTATCCTATGTTAACAAAGGCTGACTATGGCTATTTAACTTGGTACGCCAATGCCACCTCCACATAGCTTTTTTTAGCCGCTCATGTGGGTATTGCTGGTTAGGCCAGCACATATTGCCCATCCCTCATTGCCCTTGAGCAAAAGGTGGCAGCCCTTTCTTGAATGAACCGCCATCGTCTTCGGTGGTATACATACATCCATAGTGCTGTTAGGGAGGAAATCACAGGATTTTGACCCAGCAACGCTGATGGAAAGTTGATATATTTCCAGTCAGGATGTTGTGTGACTTGGAGAGGAACGAGATGCTGTTCCCATGTACCTGCTGCCCTTGGCCTTCTAGATGGGAGGCTGAAGAATACAAGTGAGATTAGGAAGATAAATTGCGACGGCAGTGTCAGGTTCCAGATTGGCTATCCCTTTGACTCTCCTATCCCCATAATAATCCATCAAAATGGCGTCATCCAACATGTTTTTCTGAAGTATATTTTTAAAAAATGTATATTTTATCATTTACTGATCAGCTAATTAGCTGATAAACATTCTTCATCATAGAACAGTTCTTGACTCCAGCCCCTCAAAGAACCGGCTCATCATGGCCCCAGTCATGTGCGCCCTATGCAGCACCTTCAGCTGAATTAAGCTGAGCCGTGCGCAAGAAGAGGACGAGCTCACCCTCCCCATGGCGTCCGCCCACGCCCCATCGTCGATCTATTCCCCTAGCTCCACCTCCCACTTCGCTTTCAGCTCTTCCACCGAGGCCTCCTCCTCCTCCTGCCTCACCTGATAAATCGCCGAGATCCTACCCTCACCGACCCACGTCCCCGAGAGCACCCTATCCTGCACCCCCCTAGGCAGCAGTAGTGGAAACTCCGCCACCTGCCGCTTAACAAACGCTCTAATCTGCATATACCTGAAAGCATTCCATGGGGGAGGCCCCACTTCCCCTCCAACTCCTCTAAAGTCGCAAACTTCCCATCGAGGAAAAGGTCCCCCATCCGCCTGATGCCTGCCCTATGCCAACTTAAAAACCCACCATCCATTCTCCCTGGTGCAAACCGGTGATTGCACCGTATCGGGGCCCACACTGAGGACTTCACGTCCCCCCTATGCCGCCTCCACTGCCCCCATATTTTGAGGGAAGCCACCACTACCGGACACATAGAGTACCTTGCCGGGGGGAGTGGAAGCGGGGCCGTCACCAATGCCTCCAAACTCGTACCCACACAGGACGCCACCTCCAACCTCTTCCATGCGGCACTTCCGAGTGAAACACCTGCCCCACCCAGCCTCTTCTCAGCCTCACCTGATCCGCCACCTTAAGGTGCGTCTCCTGGAGCATAGCCACTTCAGCCCCTTCAGGTGCGCCAAGACCCGGGACCGCTTCACCGGTCCAATCAGCCCCCTCACGTTCCATGTGACCAGCTGAATCTGGGGGGATCTTCCCCCTCCCTCTGTGCGGTCAGCCAGAGCTCTACCTCGGCTCACCACGTGCCCGCAGAACCCCCCAGGCGCGTTCCTCACGGTGGCAGACCAACCCCCCAACCTCTCTCTTCACCAGCCGTTCCCCTCCGGCCCCTGTAGCAGCAACCCGGTACCCCCCCCCCCCCCCCCCCCCCCCCCCCCCACCCCCCCCCCCCCAGCTAGGGCCCCCCATAGCTGCTTAACCCCTTTTATTGTACTACCGTAAGTCAGCCGACTCCTGCTACCCCGGCTGCTCCCACCATCCCGGCGACCCCCCCCCGATGTAACACAACCACCATTCCCCCTCCCAGTGCCGGCCCCGCCCACTGCTCCTCCAGCGCAGGAAGGAAACCCGCGCTTCCATCCCAAACCCCGCCCCCCCCGACCCAACATGCGGGAAAAAGACGGGCACATGACCCAGTGGGACCGCGAACAGCTCCCCAACCCTCCACCAGTGAAAAAACGAAAAAGCACCCAAATAAATAAATAACAGTCCAAAAAAGCAAAAAAGCAGAACAGCAAAAAAGCAACATCAAACACAGCCAATAAAAACGAAAGGTTACCAAGGAGGACCGAGCCTCCGGACTATGTACATCATTCCCCAGTCCCCCAGTCCTCAGTTCAAGTTCAACTTCTCTGCCTGGACAAAGGCCCAGGCCTCCTCCGGAGAATCAAAGTAGAGCTGGCGGTCCTTGTAAGTGACCCAGAGGTGAGCCGGCTGTAGCAGGCCAAACTTCACCCCCTTCCTGTGAAGCACTCCCTTCGCCCGATTGAAACCAGCCCTTCTCTTCTCCACCTCCGCGCTCCAGTCCTGATAGATCCTGATCTCTGCATTCTCCCACTTGCTGCTCCTTTCCTTCTTCGCCCATCTCAGCACACACTCACGGTCAACGAAGCGGTGAAAGCGGGCCAGCACCGCCCTAGGCGGCTCGTTCGGCCTGGGCTTCCTCAACAGCACTCGATGGGCACCCTCCAGCTCCAAGGGTCCTTGGAACGACCCTGCGCCCATTAACGAGTTCAGCATCACAGCCACGTAGGCCCCCAAATCCGAACCTTCCAGCCCCTCCGGGAGGCCCAGAATTCGCAGGTTCTTCCGACGGGAGCGGTTCTCCATCTCCTCCATCCTTGCCAGCCATTTCTTGTGAAGCGCCTCGTGCGACTCCACCTTCACTGCCAGGCCCAGGAGTTCGTCCTCGCTCTCCGAGGCCTTTTGCCGTAGCTCTCGGATCTCCGCACCCTGAGCCGTCTGAGTTGCCATGAGCTTGTCCAACGAGGCCTTAAACGGTTCCTGGATCTCGGCCTTCAGCTCTCTGAAGCAGCGATGGAGCAGCTCCTGCTGCTCCTGCACCCACTGCTGCCACACTGCCGGTTCCCCGCCCGCCGCCATCTTGTTTCTCCTGCCTCGCACCTTTCTCTGCTCCAAAGCGATTTTTTGACCGCTCCACTCCTGGTCCAGTCCATCCACCGGCAGATAAGCGTTGTGGATATGTTCCCACACCAGGAAAAGTCCAACCAGCACCGCTGCGGGCCCTTAAAAGAGCCCAAAAGACCAAAAATAGCGGGAGCTACCGAACGTGCGGCTTAGCTCCGCATCACCGCAACCGGAAGTCGACCAATAAATAACTTGGCCAAAGAGGTAGCCGTGAAGGAGAATCTTGAAAGAGCAAAGAGAGATAGAGAGGTGGCGAGGTTTAGGAAGGTTAATTCTCAAGCTCTGGTGCATTCATCAAAGATGGAGCGATTAAAATCGGGGATACACAAGAGGCCAGAATTGGAGGAGCACTGTGATACCGGGAACTGTGAAACTGGGCAATAACATGCACCAATTGATGAATATTGAACAAACATGAGCAGCCGTTTTGCATTGATCAGAAACACACTTAACCGGATCCTCCAGGCCTAAGAATCTGAAGGAGCTGAATGTGCCAGAGCCGGAGAAATGGGGGAAAAGAAGGGTGTACAGCAAAATGAGACTTTGTTTTATTTAGTGTAAGGTGAAATCTTATTGTTTATGGTACGTGCCGTTATTTTCTCGGCCCTTATTTTTATGTATAATTACAAGGTGGCTCCCATTTCTGTGAAGTCACATGCAGTCCACTTACTGTTGCAAATGTTGCAGGCTTGCTGAAATTAAATTAAGTTGGGTTTACTGTTGCTGTTTATCAACTTGTCCAGAAACTTTCCATCTTGACACGGAAAAATATTGATGTGGATAGTGTGTTATCATGTCCACGAAAGACATTACCTCTGAAGTGCCCTCACTATTGCTTTACAGTATAGGCAAACTTAGCAGCAGCCAGTTGTGCAAGGCAAGATTCCATGTGCAGCTAATGAATAAGTGACTATGAGAATGTGAAACTCCCTACCACAGGGAGTGCTTGAGGTGAGTAATATTTAAGGTAAAGCTAGATGATGTACCATCAATTGAACACGAGACGAGTTGCTGTACAAAAGTTAGGCTTTAATCAGCTAGATGTTAGCCCTGCGGTCGACGACAGTAATGGATGACCGCCGGGAGTACTGGGTATTTATACCCCGCCCTGGAGGCGGGGTTAACTCAGCCTCTCGACCAATCGGGGAGCCGTCACATGACTGGTCTCAACCAATCGGTCGAGAGGCACATTACCGACTAGGGCCAATGGTAAGCCGGTGTTCTGCACCAATGGCAGGCAGCTATGTTAATCATACCACCGCACTAGACAAGCATCTGAGGGAGAAGGGAATAGAGAGTTACTATGGTAGGAAAGATGGAAGGAGACTCAAGTGGTATTATCTCTTTGCCCAAGTCAGAGCTTGTGATGTTTGGTTGGGTTGCTCTTCCATGAACATCACTGTGAGATCTCTTACATCCAATTGAACAGGTAACAGTGTTAATGTCCCATTCAAAAGATGTCACCAAAAGGCATTGGAGCAGAATGAGGCCATGAGGCCCATTGAGTCTGCTCCGCCATTCAATCAAGGCTGATAGTTTTCTCATCCGCATTCTTCTGCCTTCTCCCCATAACCCCTGATCTCCTTACTAATCAAGAACCTCTCTATCTCTGTCTTAAAGACACTCAGTGATTTGGCCTCCACAGCCTTCTGCGGTAAAGATTTCCACAGATTCATCACCCTTTGGCTGAAGAAATTGCTCCTCATCTCAGTTTAAAAAAAATAAATTTAGAATACCCAATTTTTTTTTTCCAATTAAGGGGCAATTTATTGTGACCAATCCACCTACCCTGCACATCTTTGGGTTGTGGGGGCGAGACCCACGCAAACACAGGGCGAATGTGTATACTCCACACTGACAGTGACCCAGGGGCCGGGATCGAACCTGGGACTCGGCGCCGTGAGGCAGCAGTGCTAACCACTGCACCACCATGCCACCCCCTCATCTCAGTTTTAAAGTTTTGTCCCTTCAGTCTGAGATTGTGCTCTCTGGTCCTAATTTTTCCTACTAGTGGAACCATCCTCTCCATGTCCAGTCTTTCTAGGCCTCTCAGTATCCTGCAAATTTCAATAAGATACCCTCATTCTTCTAGACTCCAACAAGTACAGACCCAGAGTCCTCAACCGCTCCTCATATGACAAGCTCTCCATTCCAAGGATCATTCTTGTGAAGCTCCTCTAGACCCTTTCCAAGGCCAGCACATCCTTCCTTAAATAGGTGCCCACAACTGCTCATAATACTCCAAATGGGGTCTGACCAGAGCCTTAGAAGTACATCCCTGCTCTTGTATTCTAGCCCTCTTGACATGAATGCTAACAGTGCATTTGCCTTCCCAGCTGCCAACTGAACCTGCACGTTAACCTGAAGAGAATCCTGAGGACTACTAAGTCCCTTTGTGCTTCTGATTTCCGAAGCCTTTTCTCATTTCTGAAATAGTCTGTGCCTCCATTCTTCCTCCAAAGTGCATCGCCTCTCACTTTTCCACATAGTATTCCATCTGCCACTTGTTTGCCTACTCTCCTGGCCTGTCCAAGTCCTTCTGCAGCCCCCCTGCTACCTCAATAATGTCTGTCCCTCTGCATATCTTTGTATCATGCATGTCACACCTCACAGCACTCTTTCAATACTGAAAAGAAGTGAGTATGTGCTCAAATCTCTGGGGTAATACATAGTCTCAAACCTTCTGAGGCTGAATTTTTCCCGGGTAGGTCCTGGGCCCAATGTCAGTTACAATCCGAATCGGGAACCCGGAAGTGGCCATGGCATGATGTCAGGCGCGATCCCTTGTCTTGTCCAGTGAGGGATGTCAGCCATGTTCTAGGGTTGGCAAGTCTGTTCAGTGTGGCCGTCGCCCAGGTGCCATCAGCTGGAGCATCACTGATGCCATGGAGGTGCCTAAAGTAGGATGGCAAAGACCGCCATGGCAACAAAATGCTACATTAAATGAGACATTCATCTCTATTACATTGCAATAGCATGCCTTCTGGATGAAGATTTGTCAGCATAGTGAGTTAACATCAATAACTGAATAAAAGGCCTAATATGATTTTCAGCTCAGATTCCCCGCTGTGACGCCACTTCCGCTCAACCTCTGGGCTCCAGGCACAACAGGGAAACCAAGTGCCATTGGCTAAATTGCAATCTGTTTCCACAACAGGTGATAATTGCCAGATTAAGTGCCATAATTGGCTGCACACCACCGAGGGTCATTTAGCTTCACTGCTGGGAGCATATCTGCGGGGAAAATAGCACAGAGCTGAGAATATGTTGCTGAACAGGCCCTCTTCAAGTTAATTGTAGGGTAGACTCATCAATGCAGTGTGAGGAACAGATTAGCGATGGTCCCATTGAATGGTGGAACTGGCTTGAGGGACTAAGTGATTTACTCGTATTCCACTAGGGGCTTGAATCAGTCAGCATTACAAACTGGGGAGGATTCTGTGGGCAGCAGAGGCATCTCCAATCAGAGAGACATGTAGATTGAACTCAGTCGTTCCTCAGACCTCATTGTAATAATACTGACAGGCTCAGCCTGCCCATGTGCCCCACAAGTAGGTCCAGGCAGAGTGCCAATCCAGAGCAGCCCTTTTAAGGACTGATGGTTAAGTTGTTCAAGATGTTGCCAACCTATAGTGCGCGTGCGGCACGTGGTCAGGAGATCCCAGGAGAAACATTCCCCCGGAGATTCCAATGGCCGTTACGCCTCGCGAGGTCTCATGTGGTTAAGTGAGTTTAAAAGCTCCCTTAGCTACGCTGTGCTGTTTCGAACGGCCACCCAGCATCTTCCGCCCTCGCCAAGGAGACCCCGGCCGGCCACCGTTCAGCACTGGTCCCACAAAGAACAAAGAACAAAGAAAAGTACAGCACAGGAACAGGCCCTTCGGCCCCCCAAGCCTGTGCCGACCGTGCTGCCCGTCTAAACTAAAATCTTCCACACTTCCGGGGTCCATATGCCAACGGATTCTCCGTCCGGTCACGGCAGCGGGATTCTCCGTCCGGTGGAAGCAGACGGAATGGCACTTGGTGGGGTCTCCCAGGTGATCGGAGCTTCCCCCAGTGGTCGGACTGAGGGCTTGGTGGCACCCTAGCACTATTGGTGCCACCGGAGCACCTTGGCACTGCCAACCTGGCACCCTGATAGTACCACCTGGCACCCTGATAGTACCACCTGGCACCCTGACAGTACCACCTGGCACCCTGGCGGTGCCCACTGCCAGGGTGCCAGGCTGACATTTTGCCCACTCCAGGGATCGGGCCAGTGGATGCCCTGCCTGTGTGAGGTGGGGTGCGGGTGGGCACAAGGACCCTCTTTTTAAGTAAGTTGGGGCATTCGGGGGGGGGGGGGGCATGTTAGGGGGTTGAGAGTAAGAATTATGCTAAGTGTAGCCTGGGGGCGTGGGTAGGGGGGGAGGGAAGGGCATTCCCCGCCACGGCCCAAAATAACAACAGAGTGCCGTTAGGTAGCAGGGTTGGTCCCGGCACTTGAGTTTTTTTGGTTAGATCGCACCTGTAATTTTCCTGAAGTTTTCATGTCAGAAATCCTCTCACCTCCAACCCCCTCACCCAGAAATAACAATCGAAACTTGCACCTCACAAGCTCCATCGTGGGCAAAAAGATGACACCATTTGAGCCTTCTCCCATCTTTCCTTCTCTAAACTTAGTATCGTAATTCCCTATTGAATTTTATGGTGATTGTCTTATCCTGCACTGACGGCCTGCAGTTCTGCTTTTCCCCACAAGCCAAAACATTCTTTCTGGATCCACTGTATCGAAGCATCTCATCATTTTAAAGTTGGCCGGCATTCTCCGTTGCGAGTCCGCCCCGCTACCTCTGCCAGCGGTGCAGAGAATTTGGCGCTCAGCCAAATCTCCCATTCACATCTGTGGGACCGGAGGATCCCACCGCCGTGACCGGACGGAAAATCCCGGTGCTATGGCCGGACGGAGAATCCCGTTGCCGTGACCGGACGGAGAATCCCGCTGCCGTAACCGGACGGAGAATCCCACCGGCGTGACCGGACGGAGAATCCCGCTGCCCTGACCGGACGGAGAATCCCGCAGCCGTGACCGGACGGAGAATCCCGCTGCCGTGACCGGACGGAGAATCCCGCTGCCGTGACCGGACGGAGAATCCCGCTGCCGTGTCCGGACGGAGAATCCCGCTGCCCTAACCGGACGGAGAATCCCGCTGCCGTGACTGGACGGAGAATCCCGCTGCCGTGACCGGACGGAGAATCCCGCAGCCGTGACCGGACGGAGAATCCCACCGGCCTGACCGGATGGAGAATCCCGCTGCCGTGACCGGACGGAGAATCCCGCTGCTGTGTCCGGACGGAGAATCCCGCTGCCGTGACCGGACGGAGAATCCCGCTGCCGTGACCGGACGGAGAATCCCGGTGCCCTGACCGGACGGAGAATCCCGCTGCCCTGACCGGACGGACAATCCCATTGCCCTGACCGGACGGAGAATCCCGCTGCCGTGACCGGACGGAGAATCCCGCTGCCGTGACCGGACAGAGAATCCCACTGCCGTGACCGGACGGAGAATCCCAGTGCCGTGACCGGACGGAGAATCCCACCGGCCTGACCGGACAGAGAATCCCGCTGCTGTGACCGGACGGAGAATCCCGCTGCCGTGACCGGACGGAGAATCCCGCTGTCCTGACCGGACGGAGAATCCCGCTGCCGTGACCGGACGGAGAATCCCGCTGCCGTGGCCGGACGGAGAATCCCGCTGCCCTGACCGGATGGAGAATCCCGCTGCCGTGGCCGGACGGAGAATCCCGCTGCCCTGACCGGACGGAGAATCCCGCTGCCCTGACCAGACGGAGAATCCCGCTGCCCTGACCGGACGGAGAATCCCGCTGCCGTGACCGGACGGAGAATCCCGCTGCCCTGACCGGACGGAGAATCCCGCTGCCCTGACCGGACGGAGAATCCCGCTGCCGTGACCGGACAAGAATCCCGGTGCTGTGTCCGGACGGAGAACCCCGCTGTCCTAACCGGACGGAGAATCCCGCTGCCCTGACCGGACGGAGAATCCCGCTGCCGTGACCGGACGGAGAATCCCGCTGCTGTGTCCGGACGGAGAATCCCGCTGCCGTGACCGGACGGAGAATCCCGCTGCCGTGACCGGACGGAGAACCCCGCTGTCCTAACCGGACGGAGAATCCCCCTGCCCTGACCGGACGGAGAACGCCACCGGCCTGACTGGACGGAGAATCCCGGTGCCTTGTCCGGATGGAGAATCCCGCTGCCGTGACCGGACGGAGAATCCCGCTGCCGTGACCGGACGGAGAATCCCGCTGCCGTGACCGGACGGAGAATCCCGCTGCCGTGACCGGACGGAGAATCCCGCTGCCGTGACCGGACGGAGAATCCCGCTGCCTTGTCCGGATGGAGAATCCCGCTGCCGTAACCGGACGGAGAATCCCGCTGCCCTGTCCGGACAGAGAATCCCGCTGCCGTGACCGGACGGAGAATCCCGCTGCCCTGTCCGGACAGAGAATCCCGCTGCCGTGACCGGACGGAGAATCCCACCAGCCTGACCGGACGGAGAATCCCGCTGCCGTGGCCGGACGGAGAATCCCGCTGCCCTGACCGGACGGAGAATCCCGCTGCCGTGACCGGACGGAGAATCCCACTGCCGTGACCGGACGGAGAATCCCGCTGCCGTGACCGGACGGAGAATCCCGCTGCCCTGACCGGACGGAGAATCCCGCTGCCGTGACCGGACGGAGAATCCCGCTGCCGTGACCGGACGGAGAATCCCGCTGCCCTGACCGGACGGAGAATCCCGCTGCCGTGACCGGACGGAGAATCCCGGTGCCATGACGGGACGGAGAATCCTGCCGGCATGACCGGATGGAGAATCCCGGTGCTGTGTCCGGACGGAGAATCCCGCTGCCGTGACCGGACGGAGAATCCCGCTGCCGTGACCGGACGGAGAATCCCGCTGCCGTGACCGGACGGAGAATCCCGCTGCCCTGACCGGACGGAGAATCCCGCTGCCGTGACCGGACGGAGAATCCCGCTGCCGTGTCCGGACGGAGAATCCCGCTGCCGTGACCGGACGGAGAATCCCGCTGCCGTGACCGGACGGAGAATCCTGCCGGTATGACCGGACGGAGAATCCCGCTGCCCTGACCGGACGGAGAATCCCGCTGCCGTGACCGGACGGAGAATCCCGCTGCCCTGACCGGACGGAGAATCCCGCTGCCCTGACCGGACGGAGAATCCCGCTGCCGTGACCGGATGGAGAATCCCACCGGCCTGACCGGACGGAGAATCCCGCTGCCGTGACCGGACGGAGAATCCCGCTGCCCTAACCGGACGGAGAATCCCGCTGCCCTGACCGGACGGAGAATCCCGCTGCCGTGACCGGACAAGAATCCCGGTGCTGTGTCCGGACGGAGAACCCCGCTGTCCTAACCGGACGGAGAATCCCGCTGCCCTGACCGGACGGAGAATCCCGCTGCCCTGACCGGACGGACAATCCCGCTGCCGTGACCGGACGGAGAATCCCGCTGCCGTGACCGGACAGAGAATCCCGCTGCCCTGACCGGACGGAGAATCCCGGTGCCCTGACCGGACGGAGAATCCCGCTGCCGTGACCGGACGGAGAATCCCACCGGCCTGACCGGACGGAGAATCCCGCTGCCCTGACCGGACGGAGAATCCCGCTGCCCTGACCGGACGGACAATCCCGCTGCCGTGACCGGACGGAGAATCCCGGTGCCCTGACCGGACGGAGAATCCCTCTGCTGTGACCGGGTGGAGAATCCTGCCCATCCTCTGATAGGCCCCTCAGCCTCTGTTTTTCAAGAGCATAAAGACCCAGTCCATTCATCATTTCCTGATGTATACGGTCCATCATTCCGGGTATCATCCTTGTAACTATCAATTTTTAAAAAAAAATAAGGGTTGTCAATGATCAGAACAGATTCTTAACATGATTTAAGTTGAGACAGGCACACACTATAACCACAAGCTTTGACAACTACCGTCTCTCTTCAAGTCATGAAGTCGAGTTTGATGGGCATGACTGTGCCAATGGAACGCTGGACAGTTCCCAAAAACATCATCATCTTCCAACTCCCCCTTCTTATTGTTTGATGCCGAAAGGCATATGTTGAGGTCAGTATTTAATTGCAAACTCAAATCAAGAGTGAAAAGTGCTGACTCTGAACAGAGAACATGTGTGAGATCTGACCATGACATTGCCTAAAGTTAGGGGCTTGCACAGTTTGAGCGCTGCCTTTCAATTCGTGTTTCTACTGATGTTCCGCTTTGTACTGGCAGAAGTGATGATGCCAAAGGTGTCATAGAATCATAGAATTTACAGTGCAGAAGGAGGCCACATGGCCCATCGGGTCTACATGAGCCCCTTAAAGAGCACCCTACCTAATCGCACACCTCCACCCTATCCCCGTAACCCAGCAACCCCACCTAACCTTTGGACACTAAGGGGCAATTTAGCATGACCAATCCACCTTATCCACACACCTTTGGACTGTGGGAGGAAACCAGAGCATCCGGAGGAAACCCACGCAGACACGGGGAGAACGTGCAGACTCTGCACAGACAGTCACCCAAGCCGGGAATCGAAACCCGCGTCCCTGGCGCCGTGAAGCATCAGTGCTAACCACTGTGCTACCCTGCCAGACTGCTTGGGACTTGGGTGTCATTCAAAGTGAGATTTTAACTCATTCAAAACCCATCCACTGCCCAGAGATGGACATAAAAGGGAGCTACTGCTGGGCATGTTGGAGGGGACAGGTCATGGTGTGACGGACGTTTCAGGCATCTGTTGAACCAGAATCGATAACCTTATTTCCTATTGTTCAGCATTTTTCAGTTTCCTGGTGTGTATATGTTATTTGAGACGTGTTTGGCATAATTGAAGTGCCACATTGCTAATGATGGGGAGGACAAAGCTACCTCCAATACCTGGAAGGCTGTTATTTTTGTCTTAGCCTATTCGGAGAAACGCTACTGGAATGACGTTGAAAGAGGAGATGGAAGGAGTTTGACCCCTACGCTAAAATATTATTGAACATGGGGAAAAAAAACCAAACCTAATGTTACATTCTCCTTTTTTTTTTGGTATTGCAGATTTCTCAAAATCTGGGGCAGCTGTACAGTGAAATGATCTTTATCAATGGCTTTGTGCACTGTGACCCACATCCAGGCAATGTGCTGGTCAGGAAGTCCACACAAACCCATAAGGCTGAAATCGTGTTGCTGGATCATGGATTATATCAGGTGGGCTCCGATTCAGGTTTGATGTGTTTCTAAGTATGCTCGAGCTAAGGCTGTGGACTCTAGTCCTACTTGAAAATGTGTGTGCGTAATCCAGGTTATTCCACATCCTGGGCCGGATTCACCATCGGCCCAAATCGAGAAGCGCGATTGGGTGGAGAATAGCCCCTGACACCAGAATCGCGGTAGGCGCCGGTTTGATGCCAAATTGGGATCCTCTGGCACCCAAAAATGGCGTAAATGCGTTGCCCGCTGCGCGGCGTTTAAGCACTGTTGGCATATCATTAGCGAGCCTGACCCTCTATTCTCCGGGGCCTCCGCAATTCACCGCCGCCGATTGGCCGAGTTCCAGTGCCGCCGCAGTCGGCTGGGAGCCGTGCTGCTGGCCGGCCGGGGGGGGCGGGGGGGGGGGGATGGCCAGGAGGTAGCCGGGAGGCAGTATTTGGCAGATCAGGTCCGCACACGGCTGGCGTCACGTTTTACGGCGTGACCGCTGCAGGTCGTCACCACGCGAATGCGCGGCCACGGACTCAGCCATTCTCCAGCCGTTTTTTGTCGTGGGAGCCGGGGGTTTCGCTCAGCGCAGCTGCTAGCCCCTCACCGGTCGCAGGATAGTGAGAGTTCGGTGCAGATTATTCCGTCGTAAAACGCCGCAGTTCCCATACCGACGTCGGCACTTCACCTGCAAATCGGTGAATCCAGCCCCCTGAATTTCGATCGCCTCACCGTTGGTGGCTGTGCCTTCGGTTATCTGGGCCCGAAGCTCTGAAATTCACTCCATAAACCTTGCCATCTCTTTACCTCATTTTACTCCTTTAGGATACTCATTAAAACCCCTCTCTTTCATCAAGGCTTTTGTTTAGATCTCCTAGAGTGGTCCAGTGTTCATGCCATTATAGGTAGGGGTGACCATCTCAGTCCTTGTGAATATGAAATCCTGCCTTCACACTGCGCGATCTCTCCATTGTGTTGTGTGGCACTACCACCAGGCTGAGTGGAATGGATTCAAAGCAGATCTAGCAACTCAAGATTGGGTATCCATGAGGATCTGTGGTCCATCAGCAGCAACAGAATTGGACTCAACCACATTCTGTAACTGCTTGGCCCACTCTACCAATATCATCAGGAGCACAGGCCAGGGGCAGCACTAAGCATACCTATCAATGCTCAGCTGGAGAACACAGGTAATGTGAAGCCATTCACTTGCATGCCGAATAGCAGAAGCAACACATGTTCGGCAGAGCTAAGTGAGCCCACAACCAATGTATCAGATCTGAACTCTGCAGCCCTTCCACGACCAGTCGTGATTGGCAGACAACTAAACAGCCAACGGGAGGAGGAGGTTCCACAAACATCACCATCCTCAGTGATGTGAGAACTCAGCAAATCAGTGTGAAAGAAATGGCTGAAGCATTTGCAACCACCTTCACCAAGTAGTACCGAGTGGATGATCCATCCCGGCCTCCTGCTGACATCCCCAGCATCACAGATGCCAGTCTTTAGCCAATTTGATTCACTCCCTGTGAAATCAAGAAATGGCTGAATGATAATGCAAATGGGCCTGACAACATCTCAACAATAGATTGACGTTCCAGAACTTGCTGTGCTATCAGCCAAGCTGGTCCAGTATTGCTACTATACTGGCATCTAGGGGCTGGTTTAGCTCACTGAGCTAAATCGCTGGCTTTTAAAGCAGACCAAGCAGGCCAGCAGCACGGTTCGATTCCCGTACCAGCCTCCCCGGACAGTCGCCGGAATGTGGCGACTAGGGGCTTTTCACAATAACTTCATTGAAGCCTACTCGTGACAATAAGCGATTTTCATTTCATTTCATTTTTTCATGTGACAATGTGGAACATTCCCCATAATGTCCTCTCCACATAAAGCAGGACAAATGCTTTACAGCGGCAGCGGCCCAGGTTCGATCCCGGCTTGGGTCTCTGCCTGTGTGGAGCCCGCACGGTCTCCCCGTGTCTGCGTGGGTTTCCTCCGGGTGCTCCGGTTTCCTCCCACAAGTCCCGAAAGACGTGCTGTTAGGTGAATTGGACATTCTGAATTCTCCCTCTGTGTACCTGAACAGGCGCTGGAATGTGGTGACTAGGGGATTTTCACAGTAACGTCATTGCAGTGTTAATGTAAGCCTACTTGTGACAATAAAGATTATTATTATTAAATCTAAATGAGCTGCCTCTCAATCATCAGCAAATTTATGGAAGGTGTCATTGACCGTGCTATCCAGCATCACTTATGCAGCAATAACCTGCTTACTGATGTTCAGTTTGGATTCTGCCAGGACCACTCCACTCCTGATCTCACTGCAGCCTTGATCCAAGCACGACCAAATGAACCAAACTCAAACAAGGAGGTGAGGTTGGCATCAAAATCTTGATATCAAGGCAGCATTTGGCCGCATGTCAAGGAGCCCTGGTAAAATTAAAGGCAATAGGGATTAGGGTGGAAATTCTCCACTGGTTGAATTGCTATCCAGCATAAAGGAAGATGATTGTGGTTGTTGGAGGTCAATCATCTCAGTCCCAGGACATCACAGTAAGAGTTAATAAGGATAGAATTCTAGGCCCAATCATCTTCAGCTCCTGAAATCAATGATCTTCCATTCATCCTGAGGTCAGAAGTGAGGCTGTTTGTTGATATTGAGTACCTTTCGCAACTCTTCAGATACTGAAGCAGTCCATGTGCAGCAAAACCTGCGGCAAGTAACATTCACGCCACCAAAGTGCCAGGCAATGACCCTCTCCAACAAGGCATAATCTAACCACATCCCATTGACATTTAGTGGCATTACCATCACTGAATTTCACCACTATCAACAACCTGAGGTTTACTATTGATCAGAAACTGAAGTCGACCAGCTCGATAAATGTAGCTACAAGAGAAGGTCAGAGTCTGGGAATTCTGTGCTGAATAACTCACCTCCTGACTTTCCAAAGTCTATCCACCACCGACAAAACACAAGCCAGGAATGTGATGGGATACTCTCTACTTGACAGGGTGAATGCCGCTCCAATAACACTCAAGAACCTCAACACCATCGAGGACAAAACAGCCCGCTTCATTGACACCCCAACCACTAATGCAAAGTGACAGCACTGTACACCTTCTATGAGGTGTACTGCAGCAATTCACCAAGGCTCCTCCGTCAGCATCTTTGCGACTTCTACCACCTAACAGGGCAATGGCAGCCATCTTATAATTCCCTTCCAAGCTACACGCCATCCTGCTTGGAACTATATTGCCGTTCCTTTGTTATCACTGGTTCAAAATCCTGGAACTCCCTTCCGGATAGTACGTTGGGTGTGCATGCACCGAAAGGACTGTGCAGCTCAAGAAAGTGACTCACCACCACTTTCTCAAGGGCATTCCGGGATCAGAAATGCTGGCCTTGACAGTGTCATCCACATCCTATGAAAAAAAAAATTACATGCAGCTGTAAGTAATGATAAAGGAAGAAAGACTTGCATTTATGTAGCGCTCTTCACTGACCCTGGATATCCCCAAGAACTTTACAGCCAATGAAGTACTTTTGAAGTGTAGTCACTGTGGTAATGTAGGAAGAGCAGCAACCAATTTGTGCTCAGCAAACTCCCACAAACGGCAATTTGATAATGACCAGATAATCTGTTTTGTAACGTTGATTCCACAAACTGAGTCCACAAACTGTGGAGCTGAGTCCACAAAAGATCAGCCATGATCTAATTGAATGGCGGAGCAGGCTCGAGGGGCCAGATGGCCAACTCCTGCTCCTAGTTCTTATGTTCTTATTGCGGGATGGACCATAAATGCTGATCTAGCCAGCCACGCCCTGTCCGCTAAATGACTAAAAAAAAAAGGCGACCAAACAGTACAATTCAAGAGCAGTGTTGTTTCAGTTAAGGAATGTCAGAAATGAGGAGAAAAGAGCGAGATTTGGAGGAGGATTAAGGAGTGAATATTGGAGCTGAAAGAAAGGCCTCCAATGGCGCCTGATGGACAAGAAGCCAGAATTGACAGAAGGCAAAGATCACGGGGATAGGGGGATAAAATTGTTGGGCTGTCAGAGATGGGGCGGGGGGATGATGCCATTGAAGGTTTTGAAAAACCAGCATGAGATGACATACGCTGTACACAATGGTTGAAACTGCACGCCGTTGGTACGTTGCTAAGGCAGTGAGGTCAAGTGTCAAATCGTGAAAGGAAAGAGCTAGGAGGACAGAAAGGCAAAGAACAAGGATAAAACTGTTGAGAAAATTGCCAATATCTATTTGTCAGTGTGAAGCGTGAAGCACAGATTGGATTCTGAAGCAAGGTCACAGATACGTCCATAGTCCTGTAGCATCGAATGACATTTAAAATTAACTGAATAGCGAAAATAAAAGCGCAGCGTCTGCCTGAGTGTTCTGATCTTGTCATTCTGCTCTTGGCAGTTTACCGGCCAGGACAGATGCAGCTTTGCCGAGTGACCCCAGCGCCTTCTGCTGTGAGTTTCGTTTACAAGGCCTTCCCTTCGCCGTCATTAAATCATCTGTCTACTGTCATGACTGACTGTCCTCAAAGGTTGGGCCAATAGCTTCTGAACAAGTGGAAAAAAGGCCCCAGTATAATTCTGTGATGAGTAATAAATACCGGGTATAGGACAGCTGATCTGTCAACATATTGGTTGTCGAGGTTTCATCTGCCTTCCAGTTGCTGACAAGCCTGCTGTGACAAGAGCTATTTCTGGAATTACAATAGACAGTGGACGCAATGAATTTGATGGATTTCAGTTCTTTTAACTTCCTTTTGAATTGCGTTGTTGTTTTTCCTCCCTCGGCACTATCCAAATTGGACAGAGCCAGTAACCTCCTCACCAGCTTTTGCTGGAAGCTGCTTTTTAAATGCCTCCAATACCTCCTCCAGCCTAATTCATCCAATGCTGTCCAATGGCTCACCTTGCAGCCTCTGTACACCTCAGCTTAGTCGAGACACTGCTGCCCGTTGTTACGATCTGCGTGGGGATCTACAAGCCAAAGGAACCAAACTTACCAAAGTCACATGGAACCACCAAAGCAACACATATGGTTCTCTCAGATCTCCTAGGAAGACCACTATTCCTGAACGGCATCAATTTGAGCAACACAGCTTTTCCAAGCTCGGATCTCCCTCACACAGAACAGAAGTCCCATTCCCTCAAGGGTTTAGCCGATTCCCCGCAGGCGGCAGAGTCAGTGTAAACAGGGGACGGGATCCTCTGATCCTGAAGCTAAGTGTTGACGCCGTTGGAAACGCCGCACCAGCTGCCGACCCCGGCGCCAACTGGGCGCCGCAGCATCCGCGCATGGGCAGTGGCTCCCTTATCCGCGTGGCCCCGACTACATAGGGCTACAGGGGTCGGCGCGGAAGAATGGAGGCCCCCAGCATGAGAGGCCGGCCCGACGATCGGTGGGCCCCGATCGCGGGCCAGGCCACAATGGAGCCCCCCCACCCCCCCCCGGGTCGATCCTCTCATGCAGACTGCCCTGGACCCTTCACGCCGAGGTCCCACCGGCTGAGAGCAGATTAGAACGGCGCAGGTGGGACTCGGGTCCTTTGCTACGGCCGCTCGGCCCACCCCGGACCAAGAATTGGCGGGGGGGGTGGGAAGGGGCGTGTAGAACGGCCCCCGATCGGCGCTGCTCCGACCATGTCGGCGCCAATGGCCTGATTCTCTGCTCTGCAGAGAATCGCATCGGGGTGGGGTGGGGTGGCGCAATTCTCGCCAGTCGCGGGGATTCTTCGGCCCGGTCCCCGGGCTGAGAGAATCCCGCCCAGGGTCCCGCCACAGCAATCTACCACACAGTGGCACACTTTTTTCCAGAACCTTCTCAACTCTTAGCCTCAATTGCTTGCGGTAGCGTGGATCCACCAGAACATCTTTTACCGTCACACAGTATGGCTGGTTCTGGGCATTCAATCACTCAGAAGTAAATAAAACAATGGAAGTAGTCTTAAATACACCTTCTGTGGATTAGCCCTGCAGCCTCACGGCGCCGAGGTCCCAGGTTCGATCCCGGCTCCGGCTCACTGTTCGTGTGGAGTTTGCACATTCTCCCCGTGTTTGCGTGGGTTTCGTCCCCACAAAGATGTGCAGGCTAGGTGGATTGGCCACGCTAAATTGCCCCTTAATTGGAAGAAAATGAATTGGGTACTCTAAATTTTTTTTTTCAATACGCTTTCTGATCACTCAGACCTCTGGCTCCCTGATTTAGCTATGTTTATAATGTAAGATCTGTAATGTAATAAAGCACTCCCAGGTGCTTCACAAGAGAGTTTTAAAGATAAATTAGACACCATGTCAGATTAAGCGATATTGGGACAAATGGCCAAAAGCCATTATCCAAGAGGTAGGTTTGAAGGTGCCTCTGAGAGGAAAATAGAGAGGTAGAAAAGTGGTGAGGTTTAGGGAGGAAATTCCAGAGCGTAGGGCCGAGGCCCATCAATGGTGGAGCGATTCAAGTTGGAAATGTTGAAGAGGCCAGAGTTAGAGGAGGCACAGATATCCTCATATCTGTTTAGCACAGGGCTAAATCGCTGGCTTTGAAAGCAGACCAAGGCAGGCCAGAAGCACGGTTTGATTCCCGTAACAGCCTCCCCGAACAGGCGCCGGAATGTGGCGACTAGGGGCTTTTCACAGTAACTTCATTGAAGCGTACTCGTGACAATAAGCGATTTTCATTTCATATCGGGATAGGGGGAGGGGCAGGCCAGGATGAGCTCAGGTTTAGGGAGAGAAGAATATGAGAGGCCAGCCAGGTGTGCACTGGAATCGCAGTAAGGCACGAATGAGAGAGTTATGCACAGGGGCTGGAGAGCTGAAACCCTTATACCCTTCTCCTTACTGTGCCTAATCAGTGTGCATTTTGAGAGGAAGGTGCAAGTGTTTCTTAGCCCCCCACCCCTCCCCCCCCTCACCGCCCCCCATCCCCACAGCGTGTGGTCAATTTAAATAACAGCCGCAAGCTTTTGTGAGTTTAAATAAAGAAGATTATTTATTCAAGCATTCACTCAAAAAGTCTAAACACCACACTTTTTTTTACCAGTTTATAGTTCATGTGTTTGACTCATTGTAGGAACGTCAATCGTTGCCGGCCCAGGAAAAGTGGTGATTTCACTCTGAAAGGGTAATTTAGACTGTTTCAATAATTGTGGTCGTGTCTCAGGGATTATTGTAGGATTTCCTCGAAGAGATGGAGGTTCAGTGGGGCACAAAGTCGATCACTTGTAATTTGTTTTACTAGGAGATCAGGTTTCTTTGCAGGTGAATTCGGAACAGAAATCAGGCTGGAGAGACCATGTCCAGATTTAGAAATGCATGGGTCTACTGCCTTTTCTGCTACTGATCTTCTCCAGCTGATGGTCCGTGTAGTCTAACTGAGTTTCTCTCTGGGTTTTGATAAGTACAATTCGCTATCTGAAGATAGTTTTGGTCACATGATCAACTTTTATTGTCCACCCAGAATGATCTAGATGTCTAAAGCCATAGCTACACAATGAAATAATGGGTAAGTTCTTCACACTTACACATGATGCATTGGTTTCTGCCAAGCTCTGATTGTTAGGATTCAAACTCTGAGATATAGGCTGGGAATTCTCGGCCTCATTGTGGTGGGACCCGCTACAGAATATCCGATGGCACAGCCAAAGGTCCATTGGTCCCAACGGCAGGTGGGTCGGGAAAATCCCACCATGGAATCCGTTTTGGTATGTCCAGCAACTATC
Source organism: Scyliorhinus canicula (assembly GCF_902713615.1). Classification (NCBI taxonomy): domain Eukaryota; kingdom Metazoa; phylum Chordata; class Chondrichthyes; order Carcharhiniformes; family Scyliorhinidae; genus Scyliorhinus; species Scyliorhinus canicula. The sequence continues at coordinate 13,841,999 of NC_052147.1, read as the reverse complement.
GCAAGTGCAAATTCCACAGATAGCATTCGCCTTGGTATGTCAATTCAACGGGGAGTACAACAGCCATGGGCATTCAAACAGGAACTTTCCGGAAACCTGAGGTAGTCGGTGGGGAAAGTGGAGCAGTCACCTGAACGTCAGCAGCAACATTAACAATCTTGTTATTGGCCATTTTTTAAAATAAAAGATGGCCCCAGAAAGTTATATAGGCTGGGTTCAGTCCATATTTTTTTTTTTAAATTTAGAGTACCCAATTCATTTTTTCCAATTAAGGGGCAATTTAGCGTGGCCAATCCAGCTAGCCTGCATATCTTTGGGCTGTGGGGGCGAAACCCACGCAGACACGGGGAGAATGTGCAAACTCTATACGGACAGTGACCCAGAACCGGGATCGAACCTGGCACCTCGGAGCTGTGAGGCAGCAGTGCTAACCCACTGCGCCACCGTGCTGCCCTGTCCACATTTATAATTATGAATAGGACATGTTCACAGGGCACGACCGAGGTTATCAGCAGACGAACTCACATCCTGAGAATGAAGAAGGAAAAACAGCGACGCAAACAACATTATTATGAAGGATAGCACCTTCATAATTAGACAGCTCTTTCAAAGAGTCAACACAACAACAGTGGGCTGAATGACATCCTTCACTGTCTGATGCTTTGGTAAGGCACATCCTTTGACGAATTGTGTGGGTATATACACAATGGCACAACATTTCTGTGCCCATTACTAAACATGAAACAAATATGACCGTTTTAAGTTGAGCAGCCACTTTTTTGCATTAAATTGGAGACAAGAAATGTATTACTTTCGATATCAAACCTTGAGACCTGCTGCCCTGGAGGAAAATACGTTCCCGGAAAAGCCTATTAACTTGAGACAATTTTCATTTCAGCGGAGAAGGTTGGCGTTGCTGTGACAGTTCTTCAGAACTCCAGCTATCGTGACAGGCTGCACGTCTGAGCCGGAATGTGATTCTGAAATGTTTCCCTCAAACGCTTTTATGCATTTCAACCCACCTCGTCTCTCTGTTGGGATTGTCGACTGTTCAGCTGTCACTGCACATTGACTCTGCGTCAGAGGCACTGTATTACAGTGGGATCGACTGACACCCGACATGGTGTTAAATTGACATCCTGCTTATGAACATAACCTGACCCGAGTTTCTATTTTAGTTGCTTCATCACTGTCGAACAGTCCTGAGGAAATTCTCAGGGAATCATTTGAAGGTGTTTGATGTCTGCATGGCGTTTGGGGTATCATCAGCAATCCGATTTTAACAGTGACCGCTGGATTACAATTGTTTTTACTTTTCCCATCTTCTGCCTCCTTCCCCTCAGCTTCCCCGTTCAACTTCAAGGATTTGTATCCTGTGGCCCTACCCTTTCTTCCGTACTGAAACTGTGCCTTGAGCTAGCGTTGGACACGAGGCTGGATGTTTGGAATGGATAACAGGTGGAAAGTTACCATCCCCCTTCTTCCCACTGAACTCTTCCTGTACTGATAGGAAGGGTCACTGTATTCCCCCCCCCCCCTCAAAACCTCCAGAAGGTAATTTGAACAACAGCAAATTGTATAGAAGTAGCCCCTTTGAACCGGAATAATGGCCCATGGTGCTTATCAATAGCGTAATCAAGTAAAAATGGACCCTGAGCTAACGAGGCAAATATTCAGAAGCTGACTGGAACCTCAGACAAAATGGTGGCTTTTGAGGAGGGTCTTAAAGGAGAGGAGGAAAATGTGGAGGCGGGGAGGGCCATGGAGGGAATGCCAGTGAATCGGGCCAGTTGTTTGAAGGTACAGCTGTCAACATGGAGTGAGGGGAGTATTACCTCAAAATGATACGGAGTTATCAACCAATGTGTCCTGCATTCTATCCTGATTTAACGTGTGGAAAGGATAAAAGCTAAAAACGCAATATCTTCACAATATTGGGGAGGCAGGGCGGCGCAGTGGCTAGCACTGCTGCCTCACAGAGCCAGGGACCGGGGTTCAATTCCGACCTTAGGCGACTGTCTGTATGAAGTTTGCACATTTTCCCTGTGTCTGCGTGGTTTCCTCCAGGTGCTCCAGTTTCCTCCCACGTTCTAAAGTAGTGCAGGTTAGGTGGTTTGGCCACACTAAAGTGCCCCTTAGTGTCCATGATAGGGGATAGGGCGGATTGGACGGGGGAATGAACATGGGTTGGATGCTCTTTTAGAGTGTTGGAGCAGACTCGATGGGTCGAATGGCCTCCTTCTGCACTGTGGGGATTCTATGGTATATTACCAGTTCTAATTGAGTTGAAACATTCCAGTAACAAGTTCAGCTATTGTGTTTATATCGTGCCATTAACCTTACACAAAGCTGCTACGCGGGCCTGTTATAAATGTAAAATTGATACTGAGTTACAAAAGGAGATACTTGAGACGATGGCCGAATGTTTGGATAAGGAAGTAGCTTTTAAGAAGGAAAAGGGGGAAAGAGGTGAAGGAATTTGGGGTGGGAATTCCCGAGCTTCGGACCCGTGCAGCTGAAGGCAAGGCCACCAATGGTGGGGTATTGGATGAGCCTTGACATCTTGAAAGGTTGTCGGACTGGAGGAGGTTACAGAGAAAATGAGGAGCAAGTCCATGGAGGGATTGGGAAGCCGGGATCAGAATTTGAAAATTGAGATCTTTCAAAATACACTGAAAAGCTCGTTGTTATCTTATCTCAGTGATTAAAACCTAACACATTGCAACATTTTTCACCCTGACTGCTGCTGCTCCATGCTGTACTTCCCCCGACCTCACTGTGGTGAAGCGCTGTGGAGTGAAGTGAGACAGTCAGAACCTCAGACCAAATCCTTTTCTCCAGCCATCACATTTTCTATTGATGCTCGAGGGCGAAGGCCTCATCACTATCCTGTCATATTGAACGGCTTCTGTTGGTAGGTACCAGAGCCTGGATCTGGGAACCTCGGCACTGGACGTATGCTGGATTTGGGGATTTTATGGATTTTGCGTATTCTCGAAAATAAATCATGAAAAATAAAGAATAAAATTCAAATTGCTACCCAGGGCTCCAGTTTCAAATGTGGCCGGTTCTTTGGATCATTTCAGATTTTGGGACAGCGGATAATGGGTCCGAGGCCTATATTTTCAATTCATGGGAAGATGTTACCCACTGCTCAAAGTATGGGCCTGTGCGGTATGGTAGTCCACTGTTAAGGTGTGAGTGCCAGGAACCTTGTTACAGGTTCCTTATGAAGATGTCTAGATCAGGGCCTACCGGAGAGCTTCGGGGGCACAAACCCAGCCAGAAGTTATTGTTTCTCTGAATTGGCTGGAGCTCAGGACCTGCATAAAATTGGAGCATAACATTTCTCCGATTGCAGGCGCTGCCGTTTGCAGAGACGTTTTGGAGGCAGCCAGGATCTAATAGCTTGCCGAAGGCTTGGGGGTGTGGGGTGGTGGTGGGTGGAATAGAGTTGCCAACTAAGTATATTCCTGGAGGTTTCATCGTACACCTTGCCCTCACCCTCCAGCCATTCATCGGCCTGCAACGCATGGCCTTCCTAATTGGAAAGCAAAAAGACTCTTTACCTAATTGGATGATGATTGGCTGTCAGCCCAAACAGCCATTTTCTCGCCATTTTCAATATTTTTATATCTGATAACGAGCAATGTGAAAAGCAAATGACAAACAAAGAAAACAATGAATGTCCTGATGATTTTTCTCCTGGGACGCACGCAGCAGTGGCCTGGAGATTGATCTCCAATCCTCGATGGGTGGTAACTCGAGATGGTGGATGCGGGCCCCTTTTGTTTGAGCAGAGTGGTTTCAGAATGGCTATGCATGCTGGGATAGCTGTTCCTCGATAACAGTTGAATGCGTTCAGCAGTCCCAGGCACAAGCCAGGGAGGTTATAATGAGAGAAAAATAGCGACAAACGGAGGCATAAAGCAAAACACAATGGAGGATAACAGAAATGAAAGAGAGATGTCTGTAGAGATATGCTCGCACATATGAGGAGGACTTCTGATTGACCTATAGTGTGACCTTTTAAAAGATTGAGTACCGCTCACAGAAGAGGCAGCTTTTCTTGGATCAAAGCAATGTGCACAGTGGGGATTATCAAAGCCTTTTCTCACTTTTATCTGCTCAGGAAGGGCCTTGCAACTGCTACTTTATAATAATAATAATAATCTTTATTGTCACAAGTAGGCTTACATTGCAATGAAGTTACTGTGACAAGCTCCTTGTCGCCACATTCCAGCGCCTGTTCGTGTACACAGGGAGAATTCAGAATGTCCAATTCATCCAACAGCACGTCTTTCGGGACTAGTGTAAGGAAACTGGAGCGCCCGGAGGAAACCGGGGAGACCGTGCAGACTCCGCACGCAGTGACCCAAGCCGGGAATTGAGCCTGGGACCCTGGCGCTGTGAACCGACAGTGCGAACCACTGTGCTATCGTGCTGCCCACTTTAACCCTCAGCTGATGTACATACCTCAATAAAAGCAGTTGCCTCGAAATGTCAGGTTTACAGTGATCTGGACTTGGTCGATTGCCTAGTTATGATGTGCGAGGAATGGTGGGGGGGTTGTAGAGGAATTTCCCAGATCGCTTTCCCAAAGTTGACCTGTGATTTTAATCTAGTCTTTCACATTGTTTCTGGGTGAGGTGGGGCGTGCTTGCAGTGTGACAGATAGATAATGGTGATATGTCGAGCTGAATATTCCATGGAATGGCAGTCCCTGTCAGATTGCCAGTCCGCTCCTACCTTCTTACATTAGGGTGGAACTCCACATTTCTGACCTGGATTTTTGAACAGGGCCTCCTGAGAAATGTGGAGCATATCTGCTTCCACAGTCCTTTCCTCAGAGTGCAGGAACATCGGGAAAAGCTAAGTCAAGCCCTTTTTTATGACACCAATTGGCATAAACCAACAGTTATTAAGGTCCCAGTCGCTCTGGCAAGCTAGGGGAGAAGGTAAATGTGTAAGGTTCATGGGAGAGTGGGGATATTTGGAGAGGTGGGTTAGTTGAGGATGTTGGAGGTTGATCTTGAGCATTCGGTGGTTGGGGAGAGCGGTTGGGGGGTGATTGGTTGCAGTGGAGCTGGTTGAGGGTGGAGTGTTGAGCGCTCGGAGGATAGTCTCGGTAGTCGTGGGGTGTAGTCGGGGTTCGAGGATTAATCGGGGGTCAAGGGTAGTCTTGAGGTCAGGGGATAGTTGGGGAGTGGAGAGGTAGTTAGGGGATCAGGGGGGTAGTTGGGGAGCAGGGGGGTTGTCCTGGGGTTGGTTGGGAGTGTAGTTGGGTAGTTGCCAGTGTCCGGGGCGGGGAGGTATTTGAGGGGTTCAGTAATATAGTTACCTGAGATTGAGAACTGATTTTAATCCTTCACGCATTTCATGGGTAACTATTCTGCTAAGGCAGGCAGAGCTATCAGAAGTCTTTGACCTTAAATTGGAGTTTTGGAGGGTTCCAGATGCAAGGTAATTGTCCACTTCTTGGTCAATTTGTGTGGAGTCAGTTCCTGAGGACTTCTGAGGTGCATCTTCTGGGGTATTGCAATTATGTGGACAATCTAGATGAAAGAGAGGATCATTTTCTGAGATCCTATCTTCTGATAGGTCTCTGGCTGAAATAACGTCTTCCAGAAGATGTGACTTACTTACTCAAAGATTGGGAGCATCCCAACCATAGAGATCCTGGATTAAAGCAGGTTTGCACATTCCTCTGAGCTTGTATAACGGATGCAGTTTGCTGCTCTGGTGCAAGTCTTGCCCAGTGTTGACAGCTCTGTATTAGCACAACTTCCTTGATTGTCAAGAAACCTTAACTGTGCAACTAAAATCCAGCTTTTAAATTTAGTAATACTTGTGGATGAATGATTAAAGTTTTCTCATGGAGTTCCTCGGGCCATCATTTTTGCAGAGGTGTAACACATATAAAATAAAAGGTTAATGTCTGCATTTAAAATAACAGATGAAGAAATGTTAATTGTTTTTGAAAGCTGTCAGTGGTTAAAAATAGATACACAGTTTGAACATATTTCTTTTGTTTTTAGAGAACAGGTCCCCATGGTTGAATGTATGTCACTTCGAGCAGATACAAATGAGCCAAGTTACGAGCTCGACTGATTATCTTAAATTGGTTGTTAGTAGCTATTAGCACACTCAGGATTGTTCAGTAAGTACTGTCCAATCACCTTTTTTTGAATTATGGGGAGCTTGGGGAGACTGTAAATCCCCGTTGCTTTCTTCATGACATGCCTTGGCCAATCAGAGCCAACTTTCCTACCTCTTCTCCTGTACTGTAAATTGTGATAGTTTAAATGTGGCATTCTTGCAGTTGTCCTGCAACATGCCTCTCTTTTCAACACCAGGTTAAAGTCCAACATGTTCGTTTCAAACACTAGCTTTCGGAGCACTGCTCCTTCCTCAGGTGAAAGGAGCAGTGCTCCGAAAGCTAGTGTTTGAAACGAACAGGTTGGATTTTAACCTGGTGTTGTAAGACTTCTTACTGTGCTCACCCCAGTCCAACGCCGACATCTCCACATCATCTCTTTTCAACGATATTCAAGTTCCTTACTACCCTGAATTGTATTTCTAATTATTTCAATGCTACTAGGATGATCATTCAACCGATATCAATGAACAGGGGTTTGTACTTGTGCGCTGAACTGAAGCTTGTTTTCTGGGCATGTTTATTTTTTGAGGGATGAATGTCTCACAGCTTTGGATGCATCGTAAAGAGGGAAAGGGGATACAAGAATAATGGAGATGGAGGGAGAAAGGCAGGAAGGAGAGCATGAAAGGGAAAAAGAGAAAGAATAATAAACGTTTGCTTTCAGTGCAAGGCATGTAAGGTTTGCAAGTGGAAGATTTACCCACGTTGACAGGTTGAATTCAGTTCTTGCCTCGTCCCCTCAGACTGCACGCGTCTTTTTCCGAGATTCTGCCTTTCTACCTTCTTCACGCCACCATGGAACTTTACAAGCAATGGAAAGGACAAAACAAATCACATAGCAGCAGTCGATCGAGGCAGCTCCTTTGACACAATGGAGATCTTGGACTACGACTGGGGGCGGCGGTTGTGTTGAATTTTGGTGCCTGCTGTCACGGTTCGAGCACTGAGAAACCTCGTTCCTTAAATCCCAGTGAATTCTTTGGTAATGCAGCGAGCTTATATACCTGGGCCCTGCGTGTCTTTTTGAGAGATTTCAACTATCAATCTTTGCCAGTCGAGGGACTCTGTGATCCCCTGAGAATACATCAGAGACAGGATTTTGAAGCATTCACACAGGCCTTTTAGGAATTTGTAAATTGCTTGTTTGCTGGCATTCTGGGGTCTTTGGACTAAATTGAAACTGCAGGCGTTTCATCAATATATCTGACTTTAAGCCTTTAGAAAAGTTTTTAATGTTTCTGCATAGCAAGAACTGACCCGATAATCAGAGAGTAGACAGAGAGGAAAACAATGAACACCTCAAACAGACTACCAATTCGACCAACTACAGGATTTACTGAGCCTATTAAACACATGCCAATCATGTGCTCCAACTGGTAGACAGTCTGCACTGGCTGTTTGGCAGCTTGGAGGAGTTCTGTCTGCATGCTTAAAAAAAAGGATTTCAGGCAGGATATTTCCATTCAACAATTAAAGAAGGAGGCCATTTGGCCCATCGAGTCTTCACTGACCCACTTAAGCCCTCACTTCACCCCTATCCCCATAACCCAATAATCCCTCCTATCCTTTTTGGTCACTAAGGGCAATTTATCATGGCCAATCCATCTAACCTGCACGTCTTTGGACTGTGGGAGGAAACCGGAGCACCCGGAGGAAACCCACGCAGACACGGGGAGAACGTGCAGACTCCGCACAGATAGTGACCCAGCGGGGATTCGAACCTGGGACCCTGGTACTGCAAAACCACAGTGCTATCCACTTGTGCTGCCAATCATCAGCTCATCAGTAGCAAACTTTGGGGAATATGTGATCAGGATCAACTGCCTTGGAAACTGGGACATGCAGTTTGAATTCCTCGGAGCAGAACGGCTCAGAAGTAACATTGAAAGCAAATCATCCCAGGGCGAAGGTCAGCAGGAGAACCAGTATCTCCCACCGACTACCCCAACCACTGCACAGGAATCTATATTAAGCAGCTTTTTAAAACAAATGTGTTCGGGGATCTGGGTGTCACCGGCTGGCATTTGTTGCCTGTCCCTAACGTCCCCTGGACTGAGTGACTTGCTCGACTATTTCAGGGGCATTTAAGAGTAAACCACATGGCTGTGGGTCTGGAGTCATATTGGGCCAGACCAAGTAAGAACGGCAGATTTCCTTCCCCTAAAGGACATTAGTGAACTAGTTGGGTTTTTGCACCAATCAACAACGGTTTCATTGTCATCTTTAGACTCTTAATTCCAGATTTGTATCAAATTCAAATGTCCCCAACTGCTGGGATTCAAACTCGGTTCCCAGAGAATTGTCCTGGGTCTCTGGATTACTAGACCAGTGACAGTGATAATGCCAACACCACCTTCCCCCAGTGTTTTCTATTAAGTGATATACCAAGAAATAATGGGCTGAAAAGGTCCTGCTTGGTCTTCAAACTTATCCCATACATGGCTGGAGCACCAAGGGGACATGTGTCCTTCACCTCCATGCACTCTCCTCCCTCCTCATCACTAAATCAGCAAGGGGAAGATGTGAAAAAATATCTTGGAAAATCCCTCTCCACAGCCCCTGAGGTGATTGAGGTCAGTCCATTATAGCACACGGACTATGTGTACAATAACAATCCATTGACTTTCTGTGTGCTGCCATTCTCTGCCTCAGTCAAGGACCAGGCACACAGAGAGTACCAACTGGCGCTGCATTCCAAACACTCACTATGCTCTGGGAAAAGAGGAATCATTTAACATCCAACCTATTTGTATTTTCCCTTTGTTTAAATCCCTGTCCCCGTGTTCTGCCCAATCTGCCACAGAATACTTGATCAATAGCATGTTGTCCAGACTTTTCATTATTGTATTAACATCTATCACGTCACCTCTAAATCAATGCTGCTCTAGAGAAAATGGAAACAATTTTTTTAAAGCCTAGCTAAATATCCTAGATAAAGGTCAAGACATGTCTAACTAGGATGTCACCAAGACAGCAGCTTTTCTGGTAGAAGTGGCGCTGGAGGTGAATTATTGTTTGCTTAATGTCAGATCTTAGACCGCACTAGTATTGGACAGCATCTTCCGGCAACAGTTGGGAAGAAAAGGGAGAAGAAGTGGTTCATACCTCATTGCCTGTAGGAATACATTAGAGAGGACATGTAGAAAGGGAGGCATGAATTCTTACACATGGGAGGCAAAGTGGTTAGTACTGCTGCCTCACAGCGCCACGGTTGAATTCTGGCCTGGGGTGACTGTGTGGAGTTTGCATTTTCTCCCCTTGTTTGCTTGGGTTTCCTCCGGGTGATCTGGTTTCCTCCCACAGTCCAAAGATGTGGAGGTTAGTCGGGTTACGGAGATCGGGCGGGGTAGTGGGCCTAGGTTAGGGTGCTCTTTCTGAGGGTCAATCCAGACCTGATGGGCCAAATGGCCTCCTTCTGCACTGCAGGGAATTTGTTGTTCACCTCTGTAAATGGATATAGTGATATGGTGTAAGGAAGCAATCACTGACTACCAATAGATTATAGGCCATGACGGTCAAACTGCTCAGCCAGCAATGTAGTCACCAGGAGTGTTTCTGACACTCGGTAACCCCTCTACCTGGATCCTTTTGTGTGATGTTCACAAGTTCCCACAGGCGTTGGTTTTATCGGTTGGACAATAAACGTTAGCTAGGACACCAAAGAACTCAGTTGCTCTGATCCAAATTCTTTGGAAATAGTGCCGCAGGATCTCCTAAATCCACTTCAGTAAGCAGGCTCTTAGCTTTAACATCATCCGAAGTCTAAAGTACCAGCCAGGATTATATGTGCTCAACCCTCAGGACTGGGGCTCAAATCCACAACTTTCCAACTCGGAGGTGTGAGTGTTGCCCACTGAGCCAAGGTTAGCATCGAGTGCCAAGGAGCTGTCCCCTGGCATTGTTTCAGTATCTGCTAAAACTAGTCCCTTGAAAGAGATTTATCTTCTGGGTAAATGAGATTTTTATGAAACATTCCTGGGTTGCTGCTGTCATAGGAATGGATATTTTAATGAATATCATCACACTGGTTGGTTTGCAATGTGAGCTGTGCTATCTCAATCATGGGACAGAGTTGCTCTAGCATGTTGCCAGAATCCAGCAAATATTTACTTTCAGACAGGCTGCATAGATTATAGCACCCATGCGTACATCTGAGAAGTTTCCTCCTGAAATATATAATGCTACAGTACATTTATATAAAAAGTTTTAAGTCTGTCACACTTCAGCTAGCACATGTTAAGTGCCAAAATACATTTAAAAAAGAGTAGAACTGGCAGCAGCTTCATTCAGGTCCTTTCTGCATTGAAGCTAGGAACTTACAAGCCCATTCCAATCTTGACTTTCTTCACCCCCAATTAACCTCAGGTTTCGCACGGCAGCACAGTGGTTAGCACTGCTGCTTCACAGCGCCAGGGACCCGGGTTCGATTCCCAGCTTGGGCCACCGACTGCGTGGAGTCTACACTTTCTGCTCGTGTCTGCGTGGGTTTCCTCCGGGCGCTCCAGTTTCCTCCCACGAGTCCCGAAAGACGTGCTTGTTAGGTGAATTGGACATTCTGAATTCTCCCTCCGTGTACCCGAACAGGCGCTGGAGTGTGGCGACCAGGGGAGTTTCGCAGTAACTTCATTGCAGTGTTAATGTAAGCCTACTTGTGACACAAATACATATTATTATTATTAAAGACCTCCAACAATGCAGCACTTCTTCAGTATTGGAGTGTTGGCTGAGATTTTGGCTTCCGATCGCTGATGTAGGGGCTGGTTTAGCTCACTCGGCTAAATCGCTGGCTTTTAAAGCAGACCAAGCAGGCCAGCAGCACGGTTCGATTCCCGTACCAGCCTCCCCGGACAGGTGCCGGAATGTGGCGACTAGGGGCTTTTCACAGCAACTTCATTGAAGCCTACTCGTGATAATAAGCGATTTTCATTTCATTTTCATGTCGGATTTGAATTCACCTCTTGACCTTAAATGACATTACTGTCACTGAATTCCCCATCGTCAACATTGACCAGAGATATAACTGGACGTCAAATAACAATACAACTACAAGAGCAGAATAGAGGCTGCGTATGTCATTACCATTATTCAATGTCGTTATCATCGCTGAATTCCCTACTGTCAACATCCTGGGTGTTATCATTGACCAGAGACTGAACTGGACTAGCTGTATAAATACTGTGGCAGCAAGAGCAGGTCAGAGGCTGGGAATCCGGTGGCATGTAACTCACCTCTTGATTTCCCGAAGCCTGTTCACCATCTACAAGACATAAGTCAGGAATGTGAAGGAATACTCTCCACTTGTCTGGATGAGTGCAGTCCTTACAACATTCAAGAAGTTAACCCCCTCCAAGACAAAGCAGATCGCTTGATCGGTACTTCTTCCACTAGCTTCAACATCCATGCTCTCCAGTACTGATGCACAGTGGTAGCAGAGCATACCGCCTACAAGTTGCACTGCAGCAACTCAGCAAGTATCCTTCGACAGCATTTTACAAACCCGTAATCCCTACCACCGAGCAGGATAATGACATCAGATGCATGGGAACATTACAATCGGCAAGTTCCCCTCCGAGACACTCATGAGCCTGATTTGGAACTACATCGCCGTTCCTTCACTGATGTTGGGTCAGAATCCTGGAACCCCCTCCCCAGCAACACTCTGGTGTACACCACAGGGACTGCAGTGGTTCAAGAAGGCAACTTACCACCACCTTCTCAAGGGCTATTGGAGATGAGCAAAGAAATGTTGACCTTTCCAGCGACACCAACATCCTGTGAACAAATAAAAGACATCTGACTCGGAGGTGATGGTGCTGCCCACAGAGTCAAGACAAAAACGTTTTTGATGTTCACATTTGTACTGGATTACACTCCAAAAAGGCTAAGTGGACTGGCATCAGGAATAGAATATTTTTTTTTTTTACCCAATTCATTTTTTCCAATTAAGGGGAAATTTAGCGTGGCCAATCCACCTACCCTGCACATCTTTGTGTTGTGGGGGCGAGATCCACGCAGACACGGGGAGAATGTGCAAACTCCGCACGGACAGTGACCCAGAGCTGGGATCGAACCTGGGACCTTGGTGCCATGAGACAGCAGGTCTAACCCACTGCGCCACCGTGCTGCCCAGGATTAGAATACTAAAGAACAAAGAAAAGTACAGAACAGGAACAGGCCCTTTGGCCCTCCAAACCCTAACTTTAAAAAAAAACCTTCTGTCCTTACTCGGTCCGTACCTCTCTATTTCTTCCCTATTCATGTACCCATCTTAAATGTTGCTAATGTGCTTGCTTCCACCACATCCTCAGGCACCCACCACTCTCTGCATGAAGATCTTAGACCATAAGACATAAAAAGCAGAATTTGGCCACTTGGCCCATCGGGTCCGCTCCGCCACTCAATCATGGCTGATATTTTCTCATCCCCAATTTCCTGCCTTCTCCCCATAACCCCTGATCCCCTTATTAATCAAGAACCTATCTATCTCTGTCTTAAAGACACTCAGTGAATTGGCCTCCACAGCCTTCTGCGGCAAAGAGTTCCACAGATTCACCACACTGTGCCTGAAGAAATTCCTCCTCATCTCTGTTTTAAAGGATCGTCCCTTTAATCTGAGATGGTGTCCTCTGGTTCTAGTTTTTCCTCCAAGTGGAAACATCCTATCCACATCCACTCTATCCAGGCCTTGCAATATCTTGTATGTTTCAAAAAGATCCCCTCTCATCCTTCAATGAGTACAGATCCAGAGTCCTCAAACGTGGGCAGCACGGTAGCATGGTGTTTAGCATAAATGCTTCACAGCTCCAGGGTCCCAGGTTCGATTCCCGGCTGGGTCACTGTCTGTGCGGAGTCTGCACGTCCTCCCCGTGTGTGCGTGGGTTTCCTCCGGGTGCTCCGGTTTCCTCCCACAGTCCAAAGATGTGCGGGTTAGGTGGATTGGCCATGCTAAATTGCCCGTAGTGTCCTAAAAAGTAAGGTTAAGGGTGGGGTTGTTGGGTTACGGGTATAGGGTGGATACGTGGGTTTGAGTAGGGTGATCATTGCTCGGCACAACATTGAGGGCCGAAGGGCCTGTTCTGTGCTGTACTGTTCTATGTTCCTCATATGACAAGTTTTTTATTCCAGGGATCATTCTTGTGAACTTCCTCTGGGCCCTTTCCAAGGCCAGCACATCCTTCCTTAGATATGGGGCCCAAAACTGCTCACAGTACTCCAAAGGGGGTCTGACCAGAGCCTTATACAGCCTCAGAAGTACATCCCTGGTCTTATATTCTAGCCCTCTTGACATGAATGCTAACATTGCATTTGCCTTCTTAACTGCCGACTGAACCTGCACATTAACCTGAAGAGAATCGTGAACAAGGACTCCCAAGTCTCTTTGTGCTTCTGCTTTCTGAAGCATTTCCCCATTTAGAAAACAGTCTATGCCTTGATTCCTCCTTCCAAAGTGCATAACCTCACACTTTTCCACATTGTATTTCATTTCCCACTTCATTGCCCACTCTCCTAGCTTGTCCAAGTCCTTCTGCAGCCCCCTTGCTTCCTCAATACTATCTGTCCCTCTACAGATTTTTGTATCATCTGCAAACTTAGCAACAGTGCCTTCAGTACCTTCTTCCAGATCATTAATGTATATTGTAAAAAGTTTTGGTCCCAGCACCGACCCCTGAGGCACACCACTAGTCACCAGCTCCCACCCTGAAAAAGACCCCTTTATCCCCACTCTTTGCCTTCTGCCAGTCAGCCAATCCTCTATCCATGCCAGGATCTTACCCTGAACACCAGGAGCTCTTAACTTATTTAACAGTCTCCTATGCGGCACCTTGTCAAAGGCCTTCTGGAAATCTAAATAAATCACATCCACTGGTTCTCCTTTGTCTAACTTGCTTGTTACCTCCTCAAAGAACTCTAACAGGTTTGTCAGAGACGACCTCCCTTTGACAAAGCCGTGCTGACTCAGTCCTATTTTACCATGCACTTCCAAGTGCTTCACGATCTCATCTTTAATAACAGACTCTCACCCTGCACCTCTTACCCCGCACATCTCCCTTAAACTTTCCCCCTCTCACCTTGAACTTATGCCCTCTTGCAATACTGATACATTTTCCCTTCTTGCTCTGGAACTCACTGAGGCCAGCTGTACTGGTCTTATCACCACCCTGGCTAAGACAAGCTAACTCGGAATGGATTTGGAATGTTATTAGTCTGAGTAATTCAGTACAATGCTAAATGGTACACTTATCAACAGAGACCTTGGGAGGCAATGTGATTCCTATTTTGTATAACAAGCTATCAGCAATTTTTATTGTGAGGGTTATAGGAATTTCTGGACATAAAAAGGACTAAGATCCATGTAGTTTTCCTTCAGATAGTCACATAATGCAATGATAATGAAGTTGTTGACTAATTTATAGCAATCAACCTTGAGCAATTATAGAATCATAGAATTTTCAGTGCAAAAGGAGGCCATTCAGCCCATCGAGTCTGCACCAGCCCTTGGAAAGTGCACCCTACTTAAGCCCATACCTCAACCCTATCCGCGCTACCCAACCTATCCTTTTTGGGAACTAAGGGCAATTTAGCTTAGCCAATCCACCTAACTTGCACGTCTTCTTTGGACTGTGGGAAGAAACTGGAGCACCCGGAGGAAACTCACGCAAATAGTCGACAACAGACCCAGACATGGGGCTGAACTATCTCAATCCCGAAGGACCAGGAGCAAAATTAGAAAACCTTACAGTGGGACGCTGCAATTAACTCTGCACTTTGGGTGACACCACCAGGATCTTTCTAATGGTGGATGGAGAACCCCTCCGTCCCCCTCCCCAGGACAAAGTCCTGCCATCCCCTGGAGATACCAGCAACGCTTCCTCCAATTATCCTCCCCCATCCCCGGCCCTCCTGTACTCCCCTTCTCCGCTGAATGCTTGGCAGGTGTGGCCATACTTTTCACGATTCTTCAAGTTCCCTCATTTTCGTTACATTGGCAGTGTTCACCTTTCCCGTTGGAACTGCTGGCTGGGTATTGCTGTAGGTCTTCCTATTGGGCCTCCCTGTTCATCTGCCACCCTGGTTGGTCAGGGGTCCAAATGACAGCTCCTTGATTGACTGCGACTGATGCCTCGCATGACCTCGTCCCTCCCCCAACCCAGGCTTTCCGACTCGGAATTGAGCCTGGCGTCGGTTTTCCGATTATCGTGGCAAAATCCAACCCATGAGCTGAGGAAAATCCCCGGGGGGGGGACTTTGGGAACCTGAGATTTAAATGTCACCCCCAGCACTCGTGGGCATTACCCCCCCCTCCCCCCCCCCCCCCCCCCCAAGATTTGCGACCCTCGGAACACTTTGCAATCTGGATCACGCCCTCGCTAGATCCAGATTTACATATTTCAGTGAGCCATTAGCCTCATTTAAGTATGTCGTCAACAGATTCACCCGAGGCCCGGGAACGAACACCTGCGCAATGGAGACCTTGCCATGGTGCTATTTAACACTGACCCACACAAACGGTAACCAGGGGAACGGCACCTGGGGGGGGTGGGTCTTCTAGGCCATTGGAGACCCCTGGGTGGTCAGGGATAGGGCAGGCTGGCACCCCTGGTTCTCCTCTGGCACCCACCACCTTTGGCACCTTGGCACTGCCACCTGGGCACCTTGACAGTGCCAGGATGCCAGGGTGGCAGTGTGAGGTACCAGGGTGGCACCTTGTCTCAAATTAATCGCACTGTATTCCAAAATGTTATTTTCTAAACGAGGTCTATCTCATTTGCATTTAGACGAGTCAACACTAGCCATATCCTCCACCTTCCTGTGAGCCTGTTACACAGATTGATCGCTCTTTGATTATTCTGGTTTTGAATATACCCTTATTCCAGTTCAGACTGGGCTTCAGCAGATGCCAGTTAACTCCCTATTGGTCCGTGCATATGCATCACTATCCATTAATACAAACGTTTGAACTTTTGAGTTGGGATAAGTTGCAAAAACAACAACTGAATAAATCATGTTGACGTCAATTCTGTTTTTTTTTATGCAGTGCACCTGATTTTTGCATCCCTATTGAATGTGATGGGATGTTCACCAGTCTGGAAAAGTGCACATCTTTGTACTATTAATGCTGCTGAGGCACATTTCTCCATATGTTTGACTGAAACTCATAGAATTAGAGAAAATGGAAGAATCCAAAATCATCGACATAATAAAAGCAGAAAGTGCTTGAAAGGTTCAACAGGTCTGGCAGCATCGGTGGAGAGAGAAAAAAGCAGAGGGTGCGATCGGACGGCCTTGTGTCGCTTGACTTGGTGGCATGCGAGGCCATTAAATCTCGCAAGAGGGCGTCTCGCAAGATTTGCGACCCTCGGAACACCTTGCAATCTGGATCACGCCCTCATGAGATCCAGATTTACATATTTCAGTGAGCCATTAGGCTCATTCAAGTATGTCGCCAACAGATTCACCCCAGGCCTGGGAACCAACACCCGCACAATGGAGACCTTGCCATGATGCTATTTAACACTGACCCACACAAACGTGAACCAGGGGAACGGCAGCTGGCGGGGTGGGTCTTCCAGGTCATTGGAGACCCCTGGGTGGTCAGGGATAGGGCAGGCTGGCACCCCTGGTTCTCCTCTAGCACCCGCCACTGTTGGCACCTTGGCACTGCCACCTGGGCACCTTGACAGTGCCAGGGTGGCAGTGCCAGGGTACCAGGTAACAGGGTGGCACTGATACAGGCAGGGCCTGAGGGGGCTAGGCCCACGAAAGTGTGGATAAGGGGGGGGGGGGGTATGAAGGTGGGGTACTTAAAGGGGGGGCCTTAAATGGGATGGGGGCCTCAGCGACCTCATCGTGGGGTGTCCTCACGTGAGGGGCTGTGGGGTAATGCCCATAAGTGCTGGGGGTGACATTGCCCATGGTGGAAGGTGTGGGGGACCTTCAAGCTCACTTAGAAATCGGGCACCCTTTCCAAAAGTCGGCCCGATCTCTGAGGAGCCGGTCTCGCTGGTGAGTTCTGCAACCCACTGCTGAAAAATATTCGAAGTGTGGGCTGGACTGGGGAGAGACTCCCCAAGACCCCACAAAATGACGAAGTGTGGGTAAATATCGGTGTGGATCTCACCGAGAAAGCCGGCAAGAAACAGTCCGCCAAACCAGCCCAAAATGACATTGAGAAATGTTTCCCTTAAATTGCGTTTAGAGTTAACGAGCGCAATCTAACCAAAGCAAACAGAGCCCATTCTGGATGGGAATCGAGAGGACCTACCCCGCTATCTAACAGCACTCTGTCTTTCAGATCTCAATGGGGAACTTCCTGCCGAGGCTGCATTCAGCCGCATTTCCTGCACTGACGAGCTCTGACGAGCGGTGCCCTGATTCCTCAAACCCACAATGTGACCCTTGGACCCTCCCAACACCCCACATTACCTGTTTGGGGTCTTCAAGCCCCTCCGCACCCCATCAGATACCGGCAGGACACCCTCCGACCCGATCCCCGGTGGGGGTAAAATGTCACTTGGCACCTTGGCACTGCCAGCCTGGCACCCTTTCAGTGACCTTATCAGCCTGGCAATGCCACCTGGGCACCCTAGTATTGCCAGGCGGGCACCCGTGTGTCACTGATAGGGTGCCAAGGGGGCACTGTCAAGGTGCCAGGCTGGCATTGCCAAGGTGTCCAGGTGGCACAGGTCATGCCAGGCTGCCAGCCTGGTGAGAGGCCGACCACCAGGGGTGCCTCCGATAATCTGGGAGACCCCCCTAAGTGCCGGGACATCTCGTCCCCGTTTGTGGGGTCTCCTCAGCGAGGCCAATAGGTGATGCGTGCCGGTTGGATCCGATGGCAAAATAGCTCAGTGAGCTTTTAAGCTCTTTTAACTACGTAAGCCTGGTCCTGCCCATTGTGGGCAGGATCCAGATCGCAATATCTCACGAGATCTCCTTAGATCTCTCAGGCGTAACGACCGCCGATTCCCACGGGACGCGTCCGGTAAATCACCAAGGTTTCAAGTCTAACCTGACTCTCCTTTGGAACTTTATTTCAGATTTCCAGCATCCACAGTATTTTGCTTTTGTTTCTTGCCATCAACATGGGGGGGGCGACATGTTTGCACAGTGGCTAACACTGCTGTCTCAAGTGTCAGCGACCAGGGTTCAGTTCCGACCTCGGATGACTGACTGTCTGTGTGCACGTTCTCCCCGTGTCTGCGTGGGTTTCCTCCGGGTGCTCCGGTTTCCTCCCACAGTCCAAAGACTGCACGGTTAGGTGCATTGGCCGTGATAAATTGCCCTTAGTGACCAAAAGGTTAGATGTGGGGGTTACTGGGTTTCTGGGATTAGGATGGGGGAGTGGGCCTGGGTAGGGTGCTCTTTCACCGACCCGGTGCAGCTTCGATGGACCGAATGGCCTCTTCCGACACTGTAGGGATTCTATGATTACTGAATATAACATAGTCACTAATTCAACCCAATAAAGAATTGACCAGAAACCTTTTGAACCTGGAGATAGATTAGAATATGGAACCTGCTGCCACATGGAGTAATTGAGGAGAATGACATTCGAGGGGATACCTTCAGAGGGAAGTGATGAGTACCTGAGGAGAAAGGAATAGACGGACATAAAGGTGAAGTTAGACAAAGAAGGCTTGGCAGGAAACGTGTGTGGAGTGCAAACACCAACATTGACCAGTTAGGCTGAATGACCTGTTTCTACGCTGTAAATTTAAGGCTACGATTCTGAAATGTATTTTGTGATAAAGCAGAGTTGATAAACTCCAGGATATTTCTGTGGTTAATGTGGTACTCCATTCTGAATATGGCCTCTTTCTCCTGACCTCTGTTTCATTCTTCGTTTTGTCCAGAACTTGACAGAGGAGTTCCGTCTCGACTACTGCCGCCTGTGGCACTCCCTGATTAGAACCGATATGAAAGGCATTGAGATGTACAGCCGGCGACTCGGGGCTGGGGACTTGTATCCACTCTTTGCCTGCATGGTAACGGCCAGATCCTGGGCTTCTATATCCAAAGGAATTAACCAAAGGCCCGTCTCCAAGATTGAGGTGAGGAACATTTGGAAATCCAGCTGCTTATAATTTGCCTTTAACGAGGCCTTAACAAGAGGTCACAACTGTCCAGATTTGCTTGACTAACTTGCGGTGGGGGATTTGCAGTGTTTACATCATTGCTGCTGCAATGGTGACAGCTGTGGTTCAATATTTAACATATTTGTCACTGAGCCAGAATTCCAGGAAGGGGGGGGGGGTTCAAGTCTCATCCCAGTGATTTGAGAACAAAGTCTAATCTGGCATCCCAGTGCAGGCCCGAGGGTGCGCTGCACTGTCCGAGGTGCCGCTTTTCCGATGGGACTTTAAACTGGGGCCCCAGCCTGGGTAGACATACAAGATCCCGTGGCACTATTTCGGAGAAGGGTAGAGGAGCCCTCCTCATTGTCCAGGCATATTATCCCTCAACCACCATCACCAAAACAGATGACCTGTCATTATTGTATTGCTGCTCAGGGGATTTTTATGCACACAACTTGGTTGTGAAAGGTGCCATGTAAATGCAATTCTTTCTTTCTTCTCGCCTGGTTGTGTTCGCTCAGAGAAGTACTTCAACTGTAGAGCTCAAAGAGTGAGATGTGAAAGCTGCCTTGCGTTGGGGGCCACGATTTGTGGTGATGGCTCGGACTCTCTCTCAGACACACACACACACACTCACGCGCTCACGTTAATATTGGAAAGCCTTTTCCACCAGCAAATGGAGCTCCAAGAAGAACTATAGTTACCGTGTGATGCTATGGTCCTGTGTACTAATATTTACAGTGATTGTCATGAAGTTACCACTGTTACCATGAGAACTAATTATCCTTCCACTTCTGACTCTTGGACACCGGTCATTGATTGTAGAGGTTGTGGTGATATGCATCACTGTAAATACACAAGAGGTTAATGCAAATACACTAAGACTAAGTAAACACTTAGAGGGAGCACCAGAGACATCATGACATGCAGACATACAGCTAATGAACACTTACAATAGGACAAGACCAATGGGCAGTCAAGACACCCAGAGGTGACACTACCACAAGGGGGCAACCCGTATAAAAGGACAGGGCACACATGCTCTTTCTCTTTCCGTAGGCGACACTCAGAGAGACAGGGGCAGATCGGAAGCATCACACCCACCGCATGGCTTAGAGCAGACTGGTTAGTTAGACTGAGTTACTATAGCAAGATTAGCAGGAGAGTCGAACTCAAGTAGGAGAATTGTTAAGGTTTCAATAAATGTGTTAAACCTATCTCCAAGTCTGAACCTTCCTTTGTCAGAGTACACATTAAGGAAGCAGCTTATGCTACATGAAGAAGCATAACACAACAGAGGTGTGGCTATAACTGTGTCATTCAATTCAACCAATATGAGTAGCTTTGAAAAGGGACTTCAGTTCCATTCCAGGTAACATCCTCATTTTGAAGCATGTGGAAAGTCCTTTCCTGTTTTCCTTCTGTAAAGGCAATGGTTTTGAAGAATAACAGTTTGACTTTCCCTGTGTGGTGTTTTAGTATAAAGTAGACGGTCAGTAAAAAGAGGTCAGTCAAAGTAAAAGAAAAGGCAATATTAATAACTTTTGCATCTAATTTCAACTCACGTTCCCGAGTTAAAACCCATCCCTGGGCACCTAGAAAATCGAACTGTAAAACCTTTAACAGGTTAATCAGGAGGCCAGCGAGTGAAATTGGACAGGGCAATGGGATAGAATTGACAAATGATTAGTTTACTTGCACGCTTTTGCATGATTTTAGCTACTCCTGCTCCTGTATTTCTTCCAGTCCCTCGAGCCCTCTTCAGTTAGGTCATGCCTGATCTGTATCTTATTTCCATGGACCCACCTCCACTCCACTTCCTTTAATACCCTTGCCTGTTAAAAAATCTATCACTCTCAGGCCTTGTTTGTATTAGCACATGACTTTGACGACCAGTGCTCATTTAAAAGAATTGTGCACATGGAAAATTAACCGCGATAATGGTAGCGTAATAAATCAGTAACTACTTTTGAAAGCTGTGGCGTGGACAACCTCCTTTGTACTTTATCACAGAGCTAGTTCCCGGTTCAGTGGGTTCCCTGGCGTTAGGCTCAGTGTGTTGTGATGTGTTTCACAACACAAAGGTGGACTTAATGCAGAGAAGAACGATTTATATCCAAAAGCATTAGGGACTCAGTCTAGGCTCAGTGTCCAAGCCCGACAGTGTAAGGTCTGGTCAATAAACTCATTTCACTGGCAGCTAATTGTCTTTTTAAAAATGTTTTTATTCAAGAAGATTTTCATTGCAACAAAATAACAATACTGCAAACCCCAAACCAATGCAAACTCAAACTATCCACACTCGCCCATCCCAGTCCACACTCCCTCCCCACTCAACCCCCCATAAATAAACCAAAACATCAACAAAAAGACAAGCCCCCCCCCCAACAGCTAACCATGACCAGTTATCTGGAAAAGGAGATGAAAGGCTGCCATCTCGAGTAGAACACCTCTACCGACCCCCTCATGGTATAGTTGATCTCCCCAAGGTACAAAAATTCCGTCAGATCCCACAACCATGCCAAGGCCCGAGGCGGCACCGGGGACCTCCACCTAAGCAGAACCCGCCTCTGGGTTATTAGCGATGCCAAGGGTAGAACTTGCCTTCATCTTGTCTGCAGCACCGGCGAGTCCGAAACTCCACAAATGGCTACCAAGTGGCATGGCTCCAACTGAACACCCAAAACCTCCGACATTGTGTCAAAAAAAAACCCAGAAACTAACACAGGTGAGAGGCGGTAGATTTAGAACTGAGATGAGGAGGAACTACTTCTCGCAGAGGGTGGTGAATTTGTGGAACACGCTGCCCCATAGTGCGGTGGAACCTGAGTCATTAAATGGTTTCAAGAAGGAGATATATTTCTGATAGAAAAATGAGTTCAAGCGATATGGGCAACAGCTGAGGAGGTGAAGTTGACCCTGTGAAGACCCTCAGTCCATATCACCCCTCTCTTCAAAAGCCAAACCCAGTTCATCCTCCCATTTCCCCTTTACTTGTTCCAGCGACAACATCTGCCCATTAATATCCAAAATCTTACCCACCGCCAGCTCAGCCAAGGACAGTACCCTGTCCAAAAGCGAGGGTGACGGTACCAGGGGAAATGAAGGAAGCTCCTTACAAAGAAACACACGCACCTAAATACGTTCCCTCTCGGGAGTTGGCATTTCTCTAAAAACTTGTCTAAGCCAGCGAGCCTACCTTCAAGAAACATGTCCCTAAAGTTCTCCAACTCCTCCCTCTCCCCTTTCTCGAAAGATGAATCCAAGCCAGACGTCACAAACCTATGGTTCCTGAAAATTGGAGCCAACAGTGACATGGAGCAATCTCCCCAGAATAGCTCTCGCCCCAAAGGGATTCACCTGGAAATTATTCAGTTTTGCCTAGATTTAGCTTGTACCCAAGAAAGGAGCCCAAAATCCTGAGCAGCTTCATCATCTCCTACACATTGGAGAGGATCCGTGATTTATAGTAACAAATCATCCACTTATAAGGACACTCTGTGCTCCTTCCCCCCCATTCTCTATTCCTCTCCATCTAGTGCATGACCTCAATGCAATGGTCAGCGGCTCATTTGTCAAGGCAAACGAAAGTGGAACAATGAATACCCCTGCCTTCTACCCCTATTTAACCTGAACTCAGGGCATTAATACACACACTCGCGGTGAGGGCCCAGTACAAAAGCCTAATCCATTACATAAATTTTGGTCCACATCCAAACCTTCCAAGGATTTCAAAGAGGTAGCCCTACTCAACCCAATGAAACGCCTTCTCAGCTCCATTGGAATAATCACCTCTGGCTCGGGTCCTAAGGAAGGCGACAACACGTGTAACAATCTCCGGTTGACAACTACCGGCCTTTAACAAACCCAGTCTGCTCCTCCGAGATCCCCCAGGAAGGCAGGGCTCCAAAAGCATTGCCAATACTGTAGCTCAAACCCCAGAGGCAGCGTTTAACAACAAAATAGGTCCTCCACGTTTGCAAATTTGCCCCCTATAGACAGATCGCAAAAGTGCTCAATCCCTGCCTGCCGCCAACCCTGAAACCTGGCATCCAGCCCTGGCAGTGCAAATCTCTGGTTATTTCAGATCAGTGCCCACACCGAGGCACCCTCCAGCCCCAAATACTGCCTCCACTGCCCCCACACCCTTAAGGCTGACACTATCATTGGGCTCACGGAGTAACTGATCGGCGAGAACGGTAGAGGCACCAACACCAAAGCCTTTAAACATATTCCCCTTTAAACATGATATTGCCTCTCTCCACCCTCACGCTGACCCTTTCCCCAAGGCCCAATTCCATTCGCCGTCCCGTAGTAATTCATCATATTCGGCAACGCCAGCCCCCACCCACCTTGCCCCCGCTCCAAGAAAGCCCTCATGACCCGCAGGGTCTTCCCCGCTCACACAAATCCAGAAATCAGTGCATTGACCTTTTTTTAAAAAACGACTTGGGGACGATGATTGGGAGGTTCTGAAATACGAACAGAAACCTTGGCAGCACCGTCAATTTTACTGTCTGCACCCCCACTGCCAGCAACAGCGGCAACACATCCCACCCCTTAAAATCCACTTTCAGCTGCTCCACCAACCGAGCCAGGTTCAGCTTGTGCAACGGCACCCAGCCCCGCAGCGTAGCACAGTGGGTCGTTCACAGCGCCAGGGTCCCAGGTTCGATTCCCGGCTTGGGTCACCGTCTGTGCGGAGTCTGCACTTTCTCCTCGCGTCTGCGTGAGTTTCCTCCGGGTGCTCTGGTTTCCTCCCACAAGTCCTGAAAGACGTGCTGTTGGGTCAATTGGACATTCTGAATTCTCCCTCTGTGTACCCGAACAGGCGCCGGAATGTGGCGACTAGGGGCTTTTCACAGTAACTTCATTGCAGTGTAAATGTAAGCCTATGTGCGACAATAAAGATTATTATAAGATTATTATAGCACCCAAATGTATAAAACTCGCCCTGCCAAACAAGACGGCAACTCCCCTAACCTTCTTTCCTGTTCACCAGCCTCAATCTGGGCAGCACGGTAGCACAGTGGTCAGCACAGTTGCTTCACAGCTCCAGGATCCCAGATTCGATTCCCGGCTTGGGTCACTGTCTGTGTGGAGTCTGCACGTTCTCCCCGTGTCTGCGTGGGTTTCCTCCGGGTGCTCCGGTTTCCTCCCACAGTCCAAAGATGTGCAGGTTAGGTGGATTGACCATGATAAATTGCCCTTAGTGTCCAAAAAGGTTAGGAGTGGTGACTGGGTTACGCAGATAGGGTGGAGGTGTGGGCTTACGTAGGGTGCTCTTTCCGAGGACCGGTGCAGACTCAATGGGCCGAATGGTCTTCTTCTGCACTGTAAATTCTATGATGTGTATGATAATTTCTATGAATTGGGAACACCTCTCTTTTCCTCATATTCATGGGGCATACGCATTGACCAACACCACTAAGGTAACCACCAACGGCCCACTGACGATTACGTAACTCCCACCTGGGTCTTCTAATATATTAACCACAGAAAAAGACACCCTCTTATTAATTAACGCAGCGATCACCCACACGCTACAATCAAAACCCGAATGATTCCTGCCCCACCCAGCCCTTATGCAAACTTGATTCTCAAATGGGTCTCATGTAAAAAAGGAAACATATCAGCATTCAAACTTGTCAAGTGCGCAAAGGAGGGCTCTCCCGGCATTTACCGGCCGCGTCCTACTCCTCCTCCGGCAGGACGCGGCCGTTCGATCGCGTCCTTAATTAGTGAACACAAGGGATTTATTACCAAGTCATATAGATCAGCAGCATGTTTGCAGCTAATTCTAGAATACCTCTGCTGAGGAGAAACATCTCCCCACTCTGAGAGTCCCGATTGGTCACCGAAGCTCGGTGATCCTTACTCTGCTGTGTTGCCCTGAAAGGGACAATCAATATACATTGCCGCTCCCTTTTGTAGCACTCCATTAAAGAAAGGAAGAGCTTCCATTTATTTTTAATTTTAATTTTTTATAAATTTAGTGTACCCAATTCATTTTATTCCAATTAAGGGGCAATTTAGTGTGTTCAATCCTTCAATCCACCTAGCCAGCACATCTTTGGATCGTGGAGGCGAAACCCACGCAAACACGGGGATAATGTGCAAACTCCACACGGACAGTGACCCAGAGCCGGAATCGAACCTGGGACCTCAACGCCGTGAGGCAACAGGGCTAACCCACTGCGCCATCGTGCTGACCTAGAAGGACTTCCATTTATATCGCATCGTTCACTAGCTTGGGCCAATGAAGTGTATTTGAATTGTAGTCACTGGAGCAGCCATTTTGGACACAGCAAGTTCACACAAGCAGACAATGCAAATAATAGCCAAGCTTTATTGGTGTTGTTCGAGGGATAAATATTGGCCAAATCATCAGGCATAATTCACCTACTCCTCTCCGAACAGCGTCACTGGATATTTTATGGGGCCTCACCAAAAAGGCGGCACCTCGGACGACTCTGTCACTGGCAAATGGCCCCCTACCCCGCGCAGCTCCATCTTTCTTCTTTCCCTCAGGATGAAATGCACTCGGTCCCTTCAGAGTCCATCAGCAAGCTTCTCTGCCGCGTGGGCCCGCTTTCTCAAGCTCGTCTTTTCTTAGTTCCAAAGGAGTCAAAGCAACGAGAATTAAACTTGAGACTTTGTGACTCACTCGGCGCTGTAAACTCTTCAGGTGCAGATCAGCCTGATTTAAATGAGAATTTCGGATCGTCTGGCAATTTTTAATCTTCCCCACTGCAATCTATCTCCTGAGACCATCAAACTTGAGGACCTCGATGTCGTTAGCAGCAAAACCTTTGCATTTGCTGCTGCGGATTACTGAGGTTATTAGAGAATGGGAATGCCTGCAATTCTGGGCCTCTGACATTTATCTATGATTGGAAAGTGGATTGTAAGTGCTGCCCAAGGAACATTATGTCTTTAAGCCGAGGGAATGCAATCTCCTTCAGGGGCCTTTAGTGCCAGAAGGAGCTGTTTCAATAATCAGCATTTTTATGGAGTTTCACATGGGTTCTTAGTCCATAACTGAATGAGGGTCATAGCTCTTCACTGGATCTTGACCGTTTGAGGAGCCAGCAAGGAACATTATGGTGACCCGTCTGCTTCCCTTTCTATTAATCAGTTTAGTATCCAATGCCATGATGTGCAGGGTGGATCCATTAAAAAGTGCATGAAAATCCAAGAAGTAACCCTTTAGTCATAGACAAAGTAAAATATGCCCCAAATTGTGTAATGACGATGGCTGTGCTGGAGTCAAAGAAGTAGAGCAACTACAAATCTCTGTGGGAAATCAAGAGAGGCACATCGAGACGATTAAAAAAAATTGCACGGTGATTTGCCACTGCTTCAAAAGGCGATGGAACAGCCTCAACAGTAGCTTTCAGAAGGGAGCTTTTGTCGGGCTCGAGAGTCAGAATGAGGGAGTGAGACTAATGGGATAGCCCCTTCATAGTGCTGGCACAGGTACGCTGGGCTGAATGGCCTCCTTCTGTGCTCCATCATCCTGTAACCCGGGCCCAGTGGAGGAGACAGATACTGAATGAAAGCACCAATGTTGCATTTTTGTGCTCTTCATTATTTTGTATCCTTAAGGTGGAGACAAGGGACGGGATTCTTCGGCCATGCCCGCCCTCCGACTGGAAATTCCCACCCGAGGTCAACGGACCTTTGCACGGCCCACGTCCCACACGTACCGATCATGTGGCGGGCAAGAATTAAAAGTCTAATGATGACCATGAAACATTGTCGATGGTCATAAAAACCCATCTGGTTCACTAACGTCCTTCAGAGAAGAAAATCTCCACCTTTACCCGGTCTGGCCTACATGTGACTCCAGACGCACAGCAATGTGGTCGACATTCTTAAATGGCCCTCAAGGGCAATTAGGGATGGGCAATAAATGCTGGCCCAGCCAGCAACGTTCATGTCCCATGAACGAATAAGAAACAAAAGATATTACTGGTGTGTGGTGTTGGATGTGGATGTAATGCACACCATGGGGCCAGACTGGGCCAAACCCCCTTCAGGGGGCTGTAGTATTGACCTTTTCCCTTAACCTCCCAGCTCCAGAAAGATGCTCACTTCAGTTAGTGTTCCGGTAAGACCAGTTGTGAAATGTGGGCTATGATCAACCTCAAACTGAAACTGTGTCTTTTCCTCTCCAGCTGTTGAGTTCATGTAATCCAATTTCCTGGGTTGTTTAGCTGGCCACATAGTGGACAGTAAATATTCACAATACGACCATACTTCGCACAGGCTAAAACCGCTGTTCGGATTTACTTACAAATAAAATAATGCACGTGTTCTAATCTGTCCAGCTCAATTTATAATACAATTGACCGTGATGACCATTCACACAAGCCCACACAACTCCTTCGGGGAAACAGTTGAAAAGGCACGAGGGCTGAATGTGTCGGCAAATGCCTTTCTGTGGCATGAGTGCCTGAGCTCAGGGCCAGCCCCACCATTGTTGATGGTGTGGTGCTCACAGAACTGTATAATATCCTTAGCTGTACAACACAAAGATCAGGGACTGATGATGGAAAGAAGAGATACAGTGGTTGGAGGTATTACAGAGTTGGAGAGGAAGGTGGCTGTGGGTGAATTCGGTAATTAACAAAGGGTCAACATTGTACTTGAGCTAGCCATGGCCCAGTGGGCTGCCCTCTCGGTGGTTTGTTGGTTACATACATACGAACATAGTGCTCAGATTTGGAGTGAATGTTAAACCGAGGCCCCTTCTGCCCCCTCATTCGATGGAAATGACCCCTTGCATTTTTCTAAGAAGAGTAAGGGCCTTATCTCCGATTCTTTGGCCAACATTGTCCCTCGATCAACTTCACAAAACAGATTTGACAAAGCTTTGGCAAAGAGTCATCCGGACTCCAAACGTCAGCTCCTTTCTCTCTCCGCAGATGCGGTCAGACCTGCTGGGATTGTCCAGAATTTTCTGGGTTTTTTTTTCAGATTTCAGCATCCGCAGTAATTTGCTTTTATCACAAAACAGACTACCTGTTTTATTGGCTGCTGAGTTTCCGACATTACATTAACATACAGAGGGTCCACAGTTCCCTAAAAGTGGCAACACAGGTGGACAAGGTGATTAAGAAGGCATACGGCACGCTTGCCTTCATCAACCGGGGCATTGAGTTGGGAAATCATGTTGCAGCTATATACAACCTCGGTTAGGATGCATTTGGAGTACTGCGTGCAGTTCTGATCACCACATTGTCAGAATCATGTGGAAGCTTTGGGGAGAGTGCAAAGAAGGTTCACCAGAATGTTGCCTGGTCTTGAGGGTATTGGCTATGAGGAGAGATTGAATAAACTAGGATTGTTTTCACTGGAAAGACAGAGGCTGAGGGGAGATCTGATAGAGGTCTACAAAATTTTGAGAGGCATAAACAGGGTGAATAGTCAGAGGCTTTTTCCAAGGGTGAAAGTGCCAATTACACAGGGGGCACAGGTTCAAGGTGAGAGGGGGGAAAGTTAGGGGAGATGTGCGGGGTGTTTTCACACAGAGAGTGGTGGGTGCCTGGGACGCGCTGTCAGAGGATGTGGTGGAAGCACATTAGCAACATTTAAGAGGCATCTGGATGGATACATGGATACGGAGGAAATAGAGGGATACGGACCGATTAAGGGCAGAAGGTTTTTTTCTAGTTAGGGCATCATGATCGGCATGGGCTTGGAGGGCCGAAGGGCCTGTTCCTGTGCTGTACTTTTCTTTGTTCTCTTATTACCACAGTAGCTACACTTCAAAAGTACTTCATGGCTGTAATATTAAGGGTGATATATGAATGCATGATTTTGAATTCATTGCAGTAAGAGAACCAGTGGCATTTGGCAAGGACTTTGCTGATGATCGAGAATAGACTAATGCAGCAGTAATTGGCCGGGTTGGATTTTACCTGCTTTTCATGGGCAGGACATACCTGGACAATTTTCGTCACTGTTGGGTAGATGCCAAAGGTGTAGGCATTCTTGAACAGCTGGTTCTAGAGCATACGCCTTCAATGCTACAGCTGGGATGATGTCAGGGCCCATACTCTGCAGTATCCAGAGCATTCTGCCATTTCTTCATATCACATGGAGTGAATCGAATTGGCTGAAGACTGACCTCTGTGATGCTGGGGATCTCAGGATCATCCACTTCCACTTCTGGCTCATGATTGCAAATACTTCAACCTTGCCTCTTGCACCCCCATTACTGAGGATGGGGATATTTGTGGAGCCTCCTCCTCCAATGTGTTGTTCAGCTGTCCACCACATCATAGAATTGGAGAACTTTGACCTTAGTTCTGTCTATCATTTCTGCTCTAGTACTGTGTTGTAGCTTTACCATCTGGCATCTGGTGCTGGATTCACCGTTTCAGGGACTATGTGCCCACGGCGTCGTAAAAACTGTGGCCTTTCACACCAGAAAAACTGGCGTCAAAAGGCCACATATTCCTAGCCCTGCAGGGGGTTAGCAGGGACACGTTGTGAATCTCACAGCTTTAGCTGCAGATATGGGCCCCGCACTTCCAGGTCCAAGGCTGCACATGCGCACGGCGGTGGCCTCCAGCGGCTGTGCTGTGCTCCATGGCAGACTCAGACCACGGAGCTGGACCTCCTAAATAGTGCCCCCGACCAGCTGAGCGCCCGACCCGGACCGCCCGCCCCAAAATAGCCCGGTTCTGTATGAAAGCATCCCTGCCCTCCGATCGGCCTGTCCCCGACCATGGCAGCCGCGGACTGAGTCCACAGCCACCACGTGCGCATCCTGAATGGCAGGACCACAATAGATCCACGCCGTCGGGACTTCGGACGGTTGGTGGCGGAGAACAGCGGGGCGGGCCTCTGGCAATGGCCGCCGTTAGGTGATATGCGGCCCGGCGTACTCCCTGAGTACCCTGCTTTTCGGGGTCCGGAGAATCGATGAACAGCCGCCGGTCCCGATTCCATGCCCGGAAATGGATTCTCCGCCCTGGCGCCTGACTTAATTTCGACGTCGGGGTGCGGAGAATCCAGCCCCTGATTTTTGGGTATTCCTGGCCCTGAACTGCTCACTGAGTGTGGCTTGATGGTAATAGTAGTGTGAGTGATGTGCCGTGCCATGAGGTTACAGATTGTGATCGAAAACAATTCTGCTGCTTCTGATGGCTCACGGCTCCTCATGGATGCCCATTCTTGAGTTGCTGGATTTGTTTGAAATCTATCTCATTTTACATGTTGGTAGTGTGAGACAACAGAAGGAGGGTATCCTTGGTGTGAAGGTGGAATTTCGCTCCATAAGGACTGTGCCGTGGTTACTCCTACTAACACCCCCATGGAGAGATGCAACAGATAGATTAGTAAAGGTCAAGGTCAAGTAGCTTTTCTTGGTTTCCTCATCACCTGCCACATGCCCAGTCTGGCAGATATGTCCTTCAGACTCCGGTGAGCCGGATCAGTAGAGTGGCTACAAAGCCACTCTTGTTGCTGGACATTGAAGTTCCCCCACCCAGAGTACATCCCTTGCTATTCTGAGTGCTCTTTCATAGTAGTGTGGAGCACAAGAGGAATACGTCAGCTGAGGGAGGAACGTCGGGTCATAACCAGTTGGAGATTCCCTTTCCCTGTTTGAACTGATGTGATGAGACTTGATAGGGCCCAAAGTCAATGTTGAGAACCTCCAGGGACAGTGTCTCCTGGCTGATTACCACTGTGCCGCCACCCATGTCCTGTGCTGCTGGTGGGTCAGGAATTTCTAGGGATGATGTTGGACTAGGGTTAAAGTAACTTACATTTTTTTACAGGTATTGTAGTGTGGGGACCCCCTCCTCCAACGTCCCACCTACACTCCTGGACACTTAAATTCATGGATACCTCTAAAATAAAACTTAATATTGGAATAAAAGCTTATAGAAACTCCCACATTGAGCCATACAGCGGATTTTGCTGCTGTCCCCCTTCTCATCATGCTGTGCCCTGAGATGAATGTGCTTGTTGAGTCTCAATTTGATTACTCGGCAGTTCAGCAGTTTCATCTGTCTCCTCTCCTTGTGGATGACTCTCAGGTTCAGCTTTTTATTTTGCTGTTGTTCTTATAGCCTAAGAATCCCACCCCATTTCCTCACTTCAATGTTTAAACATATCCACTAGGGTCTGTTGAACGTATATCTTCTTAGGCGGCATTTAAAAAACAAATCAAAATGCGACCTTTTTAAAAATCCTCACAGTAAAAAATATTTCAAATCATGAATTTTTACTTTAAATTGTTTCAGCAAAATGTTCCTTTCACCATTTAATTAAATAATATGAAGTAATTGTAGTCCCTGCCCCTGTTTATCTCTTTCAGACACTTTAAAGTATTTCTCTGACTGATTTAAGTTTTGATTCTAGCTGTAGCTCTGCTCGTTTATTTCTTTCAGTTCCAATCCCCTCAGTGTTTGACCTCAAAGGTTTAATTAATTCAGAAATATTTTCTCTCTGTCGCACACACTGTTAAATGTCTCCGCCCAGCCTCATTCTTCATCCCTCTGCCTCCTCCAGCCGCTCCCTTTCTGTCCATCGTCTGATGTAGCCACCGGTTCTATTAGCAGCACCGACTCCTCCCCCTCCCTGAAAGGCGACTTAAATCTCATGCTCCCTCGTCCCGCAAAAGGGTTTTGACTTTTTTAATTGACTCTCTCGCGTTGGTCTGCCTTGGAATGTGAGGGGCGTGCGCCTCTCACAACGGCCCTCGCCCTGGCCAATGTGGGAAGCCGGCGCTTTAAATGAAGGAGGCAGCCGATTGGTGGAAGGACCAGACTGCAGATGGGGTGAGAGATGTCAGTGAGGCTCCTCCTCACGTCTCTGCCTTTCCATCGCCACCGTGATTGGTTTCCCGGTATGGAGCACTGGACCATACCTCTGGTGTTCTGGAGTTCTGGACATTCGCTGTAAAGTGTGGTTTGATCGGTATGACTATGTGACGCTGTTGTATGACTGGTATGTGGGACAGCTCTTCCGATTTTAGCTCAAGGCCCCAGAGGTTAGTGAGGAGGATGTTGTAGGGTTGACTGGATTGGGTGTGCCTTTGTCATTTCTGGCGTCTAGGTTGGTGCCAGTGATCCATCCAGTTTTATTCTTACTTGATTTTTCTGTCTGGTTTGCTACAACTGAGGTCACTTCAGAGGGCAATTAAGAGCCAGCTATGTCGCTGATCGTTTTGTGATCTTCGTTACTGAGATGAGCTTCTTTTAAAAAATCCAGATGTATTAATTGAAGTTAAATTCCCTCAGCTGCTGTGGGGAGATTTGAACTCTTGTCTCCAGAGCATTAGTCTGTGCCTCTGGATCACTAGCCACTAACATTACCATCATGCTACCATTCCCGAATGGGGCAGAACAAGCTGTCAGATATCTGGCACATGCAGCAATCTAGGCAGTTCCGCATGGCACAACTATTGACCCATCAACTGAAGAACATCAAGAAGCGAGCTGATCTAAACAGCTTGGGAAAGCAAATTCCTGGCTGCCGATTTAACTGGCCTGGCTCCTCACAGACGTGGGAGGAGAGAATTCAGTATAAAATGCTTAAAGTTACAGACTAATGGATGTTGATGTTCTTATTAGTCAGGGTCAATACTGCTCTGAGGAAAACACTGTTGACTGGATAATCTTAGGGTCCTGGAAGGCCTCTCAGCCGGGGCCAACAGCAGACCGATCCCAAATCCACTCAGCTTTACCCCTTTCCTGGCCTGTCAGAATTCCAGGATCCAGTGGGATTCCTGGATGCCTAAAGGGGCAGGTCCAGTAACAACACCTAATGCATGAATGCAGCACACTTAATGCACAGAAAAAAGGTATCCTGAGTGTCTCACACAGGCATCAGGAATGATCAGGAATAGGCCTTTTTTAAACGGGTGAATAGGGTGATATCTGAGTTCGTGTGGGCGGGTAAAACCCCGCGCGTAAAGAAGGTACTGTTGGAGCCGAGCCGAGGGGGGTGGGGAGGGCTGGCACTGCCAAACTTCAAAACTAGTACTTGGCGGCAAATATAGCTATGATTAGGAAGTGGGTATTGGGGGAGTGGGTGCAGGCGGCCTCATGTAAGGGCACAAGTTTGGGGGCATTGGTAACGGCTCTCTATCGTTCCCGCTGGCCCGGTACTCTACAAGCCCAGTGGTAGTGGCAGCCCTGAGAGTCTTGGGGAAGTGGCGGAAGCATATGGGAGTGGAGGGAGCACCGGTGTGGGCTCCAATTTGTGGTAATCACCGGTTTGTCCCAGGGAGGATGTATGGAGGGTTTCGGAGGTGGCAGAGAGCAGAGATTGAGAGACTGGGCGATCTGTTTATTGATGGGAGCTTTCCATGTTTAGAGGATTTAGAGGAGGAGTTTGAATTGCCGGGAATGAATGGGTTTCAATATCTGCAGGTGAGGGATTTTATGCGGAGGCAGGTTTCGATCTTTCCGCTTCTACCGTCGCAGGAGATACAGGACAAGGTAGTTTCTAGAATGGGGGTGGGGAGGGGAAGATATCGGAAATCTATAAAGAACTTACGGAGTGGGAGGAAACCCAAATGGGTGAGATAAACGTAAATAGAAAAATGAGTTGGGAAAGGAGTCAGAGGCGGGTCTGTGGGTGGATGCCCTGAGAAGAGTCAACGCAACCTCATCATGTGCCAGGCTCAGCCTGATACAGTTCAAGGTAGTCCACCGGGCACACATGATGGTGGACGGATGAGCAGGTTTTTTGGGAGGACATGTGTGTGGGTGGCGTGCAGGAGGGCCTACAAACCATGTCCACATGTTTTGGGCATGCTCAAAGCTTAGGGGATTCTGGCAGGAATTTGCGGATGTCATGTCCACGGTGCTAAAAAGGAGGGTGGCGCCGAGTCCAGAGGTGGCGATTTTTGGAGTGTCGGAAGACCCGGAGTCCAGGGGGCGAGAGGCTGACGTTTTGGCCTTTGCTTCCTTGGGAACCCGAAGACGGATATTACTAGCGTGGAAGGATTTGAAGCCCTTGAAATCAAAGGTTTGCGTTAGCGACATGGCTGGGTTTCTCAGGCTTGGGAAAATTAAGTTCGCCCTAAGAGGATCAATGTTAGGGTTCGTCCAGATGTGGTAGCCATTTATCGACTTCCTCGGAGAAAACAGCAGGTTCAATAATGGGGGGCTTTAGGAGGTGAGGGTGGTGGGAGGGGGGGGGGGGGGGGGGGGGGGGGTGGGGGAGTTAGGCTATTTTATGTCCAGATTAGGTAGGAGATGGAGGGATGATTTATGGTTATAAAACCATAAATGCCTTAATAAAATGTTTGTTAAAAAAAGGAATGCTCAGAAATGCCAAATGAGGGTGATCAAAAGCTTGGGTTCGAAGGAGGGTCTTAAAAGGAGAGAATTAGGGAGGCAGAGAGGGGTAGTGAGAACATTTGGAGAGGCGGTGGCGTGTTGTCACTGGATTAGCAATCCAGAGACGCAGCGCAATGCTCTGGGCACCAGTGTTTGAATCCCCCCAACGGCAGAAATTTGATTTCAAGAAACATCTGGAATGTGATTGACCACGCAACCATTGTCGATTGCCTGCCATCTTCACCTGGCCTGGCCTTCACGTGACCCCCTGACCCACAGCAATGTGGCTGGCTCATAAATGCCCATGAATGAATAGAGGATTCCAGAACTTGGGGCCCAGATAGCTGAATTGAGGGCTGCCAGTGATGGGGGATGATGGAAGGGCAGGATGTACAGGATAGCAGAGTTGGAGGAGTGGAGAATTTGAAAGGAGTGGTAGGCCTGGAGGAGGTAACAGGTTGAATGGGGAACGGTCATTAAGGATGAGAATTTTAAATTGGAGGCATTGGAGGGTCAGAGTGGCAGAAGAGCAGGGTTGACGTTTTGAGATAAACTAGTAGCACTGCAAGCCCGTGAACACTGGGACTTGATACAAGCGCTGTGCCCTGGCAGCACGGTGGCGCAGTGGGTAGCACTGCTGCCACACGGCGCTGAGGTCCCAGGTTCGATCCCGGCTCTGGGTCCGTGTGGAGTTTGCACATTCTCCTCGTGTTTGCATGGGTTTCGCCCCCACAATCCAAAGATGTGCACATTAGGTGGATTGGCCACGCTAAATTGCCCCTTAATTGGAAAAAATAATTGGATACTCCCAAAAAAATTTTTTTTTAAAGCTGTGCCTGATGCCTCATCTGAAAGGGAGATTCGCTGGCAGTGCAGCATTCCCTTGGTAATGCACTTCAACCATAGACTATGTGCTCCTGGTGTGGGAGTTGAACTCACAGACCTGCTGAGCCAGGGCTGAGTGCAAAATACCAGTGAGCAGACACACTGGGCAAATGATTATAAAACCTGGCAATAAAGGGATGAAAGTGATCACACAAGTCCCAGTAAGTAACAACATTTCAATACCTTTGCATACAGGCCTAGCAACAAAATACAAGGAAATTCGTACCCAACCCCTTAAAAGCTGTAAACGCAGGCGGCACGGTGGCACGATGGTTAGCCCTGCTGCCTCACGCCGCCAAGGATCCGGGTTCGTTCCCGGCCCCGGGTCTCTGTCCGCGTGGAGTTTGCACATTCTCCCCGTGTCTGCGTGGGTCTCATCCCCACAACCCAAAGATGTGCAGGGCAGGTGAATAGGGCAAACGTGGGTTTCCTCCGGGTGCTCCGGTTTCCTCCCACAGTCCAACGAGGTGCACGTTAGGTGCATTAGCCATGATAAATGTAGGGTGGAGTTGCAGGAATAGGACAGGGGATTGGGCCTGGCTTAGGTGGTCTTTCGAAGGTCGGTGCAGACCCGATGGGCCGAATGGCCTCCTTCTGCACTGTAGGGTTTCTATGATTCTAAATTGCCCTTTAATTGGAAAATAAATATTTTAAAAGCTGTAAAATCTACCCTGTGTGCTATTTGTGTTGCCATTTGAGTCCATGTACTTGACTGACTTTGAAGTCGAAAGGGCAAAATGTTTTTCCCATCACATTAAGCCATCATTAACAAGCTGGTGACGCGTGCAGTCTCTTGATACTGCGTCTGACTGACGATCTCAGCTATTTTAGAGCAATTGTTGGAATTTGAAAATATAAACTGAAGCAAGAAAGACAAAACCCAAAGCATCACTATTTCTGCTGTGCCATTGTGAGGTGAAAGCTGTTGTTGTAAAGTTTTGAAGATGTATTCACAATTAGTATCTCCGCAATTCAAATCATTGGATTCAGTCAGCTATGGTCGTTATTGAGAGCTGCACTGTAAGCTCATCAGCTGTACTGCCTTATTATCTCAGTAGCTTAACCTTGTCCCTCCCCGTCCCTCCATCGCTGAAGAGCATACGAACTAGGAGCAGGAATAGGCCATCTGGCTCCTCGAGCCTGATCCGCCATTCAATGAGATCATGGCTCATCTTTTGTGGACTCAACTCCACTTTCCGGCCCGAACACCATAACCCTTAATCCCTTTATTCTTCAAAAAACTATCTATCTCTATCTTAAAAACATTTAATGAAGGAGCCTCAACTGCTTCACTGGGCAAGGAATTCCATAGATTCACAACCCTTTGGGTGAAGAAGTTCCTCCTAAACTCAGTCCTAAATCTACTTCCCCTTATTTTGAGGCTATGCCCCCTAGTTCTGCTTTCACCCACCAGTGGAAACAACCTGCCCACACCTATCCTATCTATTCTCTTCATAATTGTATATGTTTCTATAAGATCCCCTCTCATCCTTCTAAATTCCAACGAGTACAGTCCCACTCAACCTCTCCTCGTAATCCAACCCCTTAAACTCTGGGATTAACCTAGTGAATCTCCTCTGCACACCCTCCAGTGCCAGTACGTCCTTTCTCAAGTAAGGAGACCAAAACTGAACACAATACTCCAGGTGTGGCCTCACTAACATCTTATACAATTGCAGCATAACCTTCCTAGTCTTAAACCCCATCCCTCTAGCAATGGAGGACAAAATTCCATTTGCCTTCTTAATCACCTGTTGCACCTGTCAACCAACTTTTTGCGACTCATGCACTAGCACACCCAGGTCTCTCTGCACAGCAGCATGTTTTAATATTTTATCATTTAAATAATAATCCCTTTTGCTGTTATTCCTACCAAAACGGATAACCTCACATTTGTCAACGCTGTATTCCATCTGCCAGACTCTTGCCCATTTACTTAGCCTATCCAAATCCCTCTGCAGACTTCCGGTATCCTCTGCACTTTTCGCTTTACCACTCATCTTAGTGTCGTCTGCAAACTTGGACACATTGCACTTGGTCCCCAACTCCAAATCATCTATGTAAATTGTGAACAATTGTGGGCCCAACACTGATCCCTGAGGGACACCACTAGCTACTGATTGCCAACCAGAGAAACACCCATTAATCCCCACTCTTTGCTTTCTATTAATTAACCAATCCTCTATCCATGCTACTACTTTACCCTGAATGCCATGCATCTTTATCTTATGCAGCAACCTTTTGTGTGGCAGCTTGTCAAAGGCTTTCTGGAAATGCAGATATACCACATCCATTGGCTCCCCGTTATCTACCGCACTGGTAATGTCCTCAAAAAATTCCACTAAATTAGTTAGGCATGACCTGCCCTTTATGAATCCATGCTGCGTCTGCCCAATGGGACAATTTCCATCCAGATGCCTCGCTATTTCTTCCTTGATGATATATTCCAGCATCTTCCCTACTACCAAAGTTAAGCTCACTGGCCTATAATTACCCGCTTTCTGCCTACCTCCGCCAGGACCACACCAGAGTCTAGTGAATTTTGGTAAATTATCACTAGTGCATTTGCAATTTCCCTAACCATCTCTTTTAGCACTCTGGTATACATCCCATCAGGGCCAGGAGACTTGTCTATCTTTAGCCCCATTAGCTTGCCCATCACTACCTCCTTAGTGATAACAATCCGCTCAAGGTCCTCACCTGTCATAGCCTCATTTCTATCAGTCACTGGCATGTTATTTGTGTCTTCCACTGTGAAGACCGACCCAAAAAACCTGTTGAGTCCCTCAGCCATTTCCTCATCTCCCATTATTAAATCTCCACTCTCATCCTCTAAAGGACCAATATTTACCTTAGCCACTCTTTTTTGTTTTATATATTTGTAGAAACATGAAGCCAGGCACTAGAATCTGAAACACTCCCCCGGAAGTTTTAAGTTGAAAGTCACTGCCTCCATGCCCATCGGAGCCTGATGAAAAAAGGGCACATGGGGGGGGGGGGGGGGGGGGGGGGGGGGGAGAGGGGGGGGTCAAAATGGAGGTAGCATTCTTCCCTTTGACCCCTGTCATTTTTATAAGAGGGGTTTGGACACCATAAATGTTCGAGTGTCGCTATCTGATGATGCCTGAGACCCCAGAGTGGATTTAAATGGGGCTTGCCTTTTACTTCACCTGATACGGGCCTCAGGGAAGCCAAGATGGTGCAAACCTCGGACATTCAATTTTTTTGATCTTTTTTGACAGGTTTCTTTCGTAGGGATGGGAGAAGCCAGCACATTGCTGGCCTTACGAGGAAACCTAGGATCATTCCTCTCACCAACACTTAATCTTAACTGTGATGGGCCCCACCGCTAACCACACATCATTATGTAGGCCTCCAACTCCCATCCCCTTCTTGCTGCTCGGCAACTGATTCCTGATGGGAGTTTCAGTGCGCAAATGGAAGCAAAGCTCGGACATTAGAAGGCCACTGGTTTCACTCAAGTATCTGCCAACAAACTTTAAACTAATTCCATTTCCACCCTCCCCCCAGACACCTAGCCCATGCTGTGGCAAATCAAATAACCATGTATTTTGTAAACCATGTCTGGGCAGCAACTAAGAGACAGGAAGGCCGAATTGAAGACCATTCCCAAGTCCTGGTCACTTAGGCCATACGGTTTGGTAGTCACTGGTCAGATTTGACCAATAGATTTATGTTATTTGGGAAATGGAGGGGTCTCAGTGGAGTTTAGGAATACAGGGGAAATAGATGCTTTTGGGTTTCCAGGCTTTGAAGGACTAAGTGTTTCCTGTTAATGTC
The DNA here is from genome assembly GCF_902713615.1 of Scyliorhinus canicula. Lineage (NCBI taxonomy): Eukaryota > Metazoa > Chordata > Chondrichthyes > Carcharhiniformes > Scyliorhinidae > Scyliorhinus > Scyliorhinus canicula. The sequence continues at coordinate 13,802,766 of NC_052147.1, read as the reverse complement.
CTGAAGTATAAGATCATTCTTTGTAGTATTTCATTACATTTCTTCTACTTTCATTGTTGTTTGATGAAATAGTGATTGAGTTCTCACTGCTTCCACAGACACTTGTCATTACTTTCCAAAACGAAATACACCACACAAAACCAGGTTAGAACACTCTCGCACGTAACGTCAATGGGGTTTTGTAACACTACCTTCCTCCAGTACGACAGTGTCTATGCTTCATTGACTGCAAAGTGCTTTGGGATGTCCTGAGGTCATGAAGGGCGATATATAATTGCAAATTCTAATCTTTCCTTCGCCTTATCTTTTCTAATTTAGTTGTGTTGCTTGTATGAAAAATTACGTGCGGGGAAAATGTCTTTCTTGGTGGTTTAGACTGCTCAGCACCTGCCCTGGAATAAAGGGGATTTACATTCAGCTGGAGAGCCTCGCGCTGGATGTATCCCTGCTTCACATTGTATACTTTCTGAACAGCAGCTGGTCAGATGCTCCACTGGCACCAGGAGTTCCTGTGCCGTGCACGAGCATGAGCTGCCTTCCTTTTAGAATAGGAGTCACTTCAGACAGTTCACTTGCCTCTTTCCGAACAAAAACCAAGTCCAGAGCAGCTTTTTCGATGACGTTTGGGTTCGCCTGTGCCACACAAGTGCAAAATTGTTGTCGTCGTGCAAATCAAATGTTGCAAAAGAAACGTAACAGCATTTTTTGAAACTTAAGGGGTGGGACTCTCCGTTTAAGTGTTGAAGCTGACGCTGAATTCGTGGACTTTCACGGCGACAAAACTGGCGCCGAACCTGGATCGATTCAGCAACTGTGGAGGGGCTAGCACCGGCGCCACAAGATGGCACTGGTTGTGCTGGAGCGGCCACATACAGCTGATGGGTCGGCTGGGGCCAGAGGCCACCTGGGGGGTGGCCTGGAGGGAAACCTAGACTACCCGTAGCCCTAAGTTCACAGTGGGCTATCAGTGACGTGCGCAGCTGCATTGTTGCCTTGCCGGCTGCAGCAATGGTGTTCCGTGTCGGTCCACCCCGACCCCACAGCCCACCTCCTGGGCATTCCCCGCTACTCCCCCCGAGCCCTGGCAGAAGCCCCCCCCCCCCGGCCAGCAGCATAACTATCAGCAAACTATGGCGATATTGGACACTTTCCGTCCCTCGCTCCCTCCCTCAGCATCCATGACTCCGGTTTCACAATTTCTAAAAGCACAAGTGAACCGCACCATCGGGAACTCGGCCCGTCGGAGCCGGAGCATCGTGGAGGCCCCGGAGAATACCGGGTCGGGACATGCAAACGCTGTTTCCTGTGCGTGCATTGTGGACCACATTGACGTAGCTGTCAAGGTGACGGAGAATTAGGATTTGGCGTTAAATGGGCTCCCGTCGTGATTTTAGCCTGGGAACCTATTCTCCGCCCAATCACATTTTGCGATTTCGGCGTCAGCTGACAAAGGATCCCGCCCAACGTATTTGTTTTCCCGGACGGATCATGGAAATGTTATCTCGTCATCCGTTTTGATGTTTATAAAGCTGTGCAAATATTGACACTGCTGTCAGGTTACAATCCAGTTTAAACTGCACACAAAGAGAAAGAATAATGTGATTGAAGTCCCCTCTATAATTAACCTTTTCCCTAATGAATGAAGAGTAATTGAACACACTAAACAGTGACTCAGGCTTGTCGCTCACCTTCACTCCGAGGTCGAAACCTTTTTCTTGTTTACTCCTTACAAGTTTTTGGGGTCTGCAGATTCTGACAGGCTGCCTGGTTATCTTCGGCAACACCGTTGAGCACAGCAAGATCCCACAAGAAAGCAACATGATAAATGCCCAGATATCCTGTTCAGGAATAAATATTGGGCAAGACACCAGGGATGTAGAAGTCAATATTTTTCCCGCTTCTGGACTGTGGTAGAAAGATTCAACAACGCTCGTTAAGAAAACATAACAAGATTTTATTTTCCAACAGACTGCAGTTTATGGCTGAAAGTTGAGGTCGGAGAGCAGAGAGTGTCTCTGCTGATTCCTACTCAAGTCCGCGCTTTCTCAGAGAATCAGCTCAGCATTTATACATTATCAGAATCAGGATTACGTGACTACAGCTTGGTCAGGAATTCGATCAGAAGTACAAACATAAGCAGTATCATAAAACAGGCGTCACCTTGCTGACCTTTCAGGGCTCTGTCCCATCACTCAGATCATTATTTTGTCCTTGGATGGGATATTTAAGAGTCGGAGGAGACTTGCTCTGGCCCTATCATGTTGTATTTAGACTGCTTTGAGTTATGACGAGTTAGTCTTATCAGAATTTGCGGAGCCCAGGCATTTCGGATCAGCTTGACCTTCTCTGATCTTATTCAGGCTTTAGGTTATGGGAAGTCAGCTTTTCTTACATTGTACCCAGTAGTTGACCAATTTTCCCATCATGCCATTATTTACTTTGTACAACATCACAGGGAGACCGAAGCGACTCTCCCTCTAAATAGTGCCGCCGAATCGTTTATATCCACTTGAGAGGGCAGACGCGGTCTCCGGGTTGGCATCTCATCTGCCAACGAGCATTTTCCAATCTGGGTTTTCTTCACCGACAGAAAATAACTTCAGGATGACCGTGAAAGTTGGCGCCTCCAATAGTGCGACACTCCGTCAGTCCTGCACTGCAGTGTGAGCCTAGATTATTTACGCAAGTGTTTGCAGCCGGACTTAAACCCACCGCTGACTCAGCGACGAGTCAAGAACTACAGAGCAGGATTCCCTGGTTTCTGACGCCGAAACCGCGTTCGGCGATCGGCCGGAGAATCCACGTTGGCGCCAAAATCGAGGGCGGCGCCGATTTGACGATGCTCCCCCCCCCCCACCCCCCAAATCGCCATATCTAGGAGTACGCTGCACTCCGTCGGGATGGCCTCAGGACGTTACCTGAATGTGCTCCACCCTCAATGGGCCGGGTTCCCGACGGCGTTGGTTGCGTGTGGTATTTATTTTCATGAACTAGGCGTGGCAGCTACGGACTAAGTCCAGCACCACCACAGTTACGGGCGGGGCGGGATGCTGATCCATGGGCAGGGGCTGCTTTGGCGGGGGCTGGGGGCACTGGTGAGGGAGATAGGTCTGGGCGTGGCGGTCCTGACCAAAGGGGGTCACTATTTGGCAGGCCGGGTCCACCATGTTGCATAGCCTGGCTGCTGCAGGCCGCCGCTGTGCGCATGCGCGGCCACGGACCCGGCAATTCTCCGGCCGTATCCGCCGCTAGAGCCGGGTGCTCTACGCTGCCTTCCTGCTATCCCCCACCAGACGGAGGATCGGTGGTGTTTTGCACCGTTGTTTTGGCCATAGAACGCCACCGTTCCCACGAGCACTCAGTCTCAGAATCGGAGAATCCAGCCCACAGCTTCTGCAAATCGGAAATAGGAACAAAAAAGGCTAGCGAGACTCGAAATGTCTGCTTCTGGCATGGGGTTCCTGAAAGGTTAATTCTGTTTCCCTTCCCATCGCTGCTGCCAGACCTGCTGAATATTTCCTGCAATTTCTGTTTTTATTTCAAAGGTGAGAAAGCCACCCACAGTGCTACAGCTGACAATTATGGGCTAATTTTGCAATCCACTTACTCTCTGATTAAACTGTGCACTTTTCTGTTTTTCAATATTTTATCTGATTCGTGTAATCCATTGGTCTTCAGAACTTTCCACTCTTGCTCCTCCTTCGCCTTAGAAAACCACTCACTGCACTCCTCTTTCTCCACGTAACCACACCAAGGAAATTCTCGCTATCTGCATTGGAACTCTTCTCTCTCGCTGTCTTTCCATAAAATCGGAGGAGCCGTTTGAGGTAGATAGCGACCGGAATTCTCCACCCGTTCACGCCGGAGAGATTCTCTGGCCCCGTCAGCAGCGCGTCGCTGCCGCGGGTTTCCTGGTGGTGTGATGTGGCTTCAGGGGGAATTCCATCGACAGCCGCCGGACCAGTAAATCCCGCCACCATGGAACGGCATGCCGCCTCCCCCTGCCAAGAAACGGGCGGCTGGAAGGCCAGAGAATCCCCCTCAGTAGGAATCCCGTTCAGAACAGTACACAAACAGTCCACTTGAAATGAAATGAAATGAAAATCGCTTATTGTCATGAGTAGGCTTCAATGAAGTTACTGTGAAAAGCCCCTAGTCGCCACATTCCGGCGCCTGTCCGGGGAGGCTGGTACGGGAATCGAACCGTGCTGCTGGCCTGCCTTGGTCTGCTTTAAAAAGCCAGCCCCGACCAAGGTGCTACCATGTGTTCAGCATATCCTTCTAATCTTTTCTCCCTCACGTGTTTATCTAGTTTAATCTTAAATGTATCTCACCTCGACTGCTGCTTGTTGTAGCAAGCTCCACATTTGACCACTGGTCTAGGTAACACAGATCTACCCCTGAACTTCAGTGAGTTTAGCCAGTGGGAATTACTGACTGGGACGAACGCTTCATTTTTATTTGGAGATACCTCATGGGATATCTAATGGAGGCATTCGTTAACGATATAAAGTAAACTGTTTTGGACATTTCTGGACCACTGAAATGAAAATCGCTTATTGTCACAAAGTAGGCTTCAAATGAAGTTACTGTGAAAAGCCCCTAGTCGCCACATTCCGGCACCTGTTTGGGAGGCTGTTACAGGAATTGAACCGTGCTGCTGGCCTGCCTTGGTCTGCTTTCAAAGCCAGCGATTTAGCCCTGTGCTAAACCAGCCCCAGATACTGGCACAGGTTCAGGCTGTGCAGGGAAAGCCTAGACCAGATGCATTCATTCCAAACCACATCTCGCTTGGAACCTCTTGCTAACACGGTTCCATGACTGCCAGTGAGAAGTAATTACATTGGAAATGCAATGGGAACATGAGTTCCTAATTTGTTACTCAACCTTTCTGCATTTCTGCTGGGAAAGTCATGTTGAAGCGACAATGCTTGCTTCCTTTTGGAGTGAGGATCTGGGGGCAGTCACACACATTTCTAGAATCCAGTTGCTCTTTGGCACTGCGTTTATAATAAACTTGCAGTATTTTCGAATTGACGATGAACACGGGTGTTGCACTCTGCTTTAATCTAGAAAAGGAAAGATGTTTTTTCTTTCCAATTTTGTTGAAACCCACTCTCTTGCGCCAATGGGAATTCATTACCTTCTGTCAAACTTAAAAATATCTTTCTCCCAATTACAGCTGCTATTACCTAGAGAAAAAAAGCATTTAAATCAATGTTCATTCTTTTTCTCTTAAAATCACCTGGTAGCAAATCTGGGCTTACTCCCGCTCGCTGTCAGGCCTGGGCACACAGCAACAAAACCCGAGGACTACTCAAAACCTGTAACTTGGGTCCCAACTAAAGATCCTCCTCAGCGTTTGAATCATTTCAAAGACTAACTTCGGTAAATACAGGGCGCGATCCAATGGGCACGCTGCGCCCGAAAAGCAGCTCGCCGTAGCACAGCGTGGCCTTTGACAGCCGGGAGACCCCCGTATCCGGGATCTACCCAGCTCGCCACACCCCACGAGATCCAATGCGATCTCGCGAGATGTTGCAATGTGAACCCCACCCACAATTGGCAGGATCACTTTCTGGCAAATCAGCATCGTAGAGCGAGGCAGTACTCTAATGTGCAGATTCATGAGGTTCCTGAGGCTTTGGGATTCAAGGAATCGACCTGGCACTGCTGGTGCTACCTGGGTACCCTGGCATTGCCAGCCTGGCATCCTACTGTGGACGGTACGGTAGCACAGTGGTTAGCACTATTGCTTCACAGCTCTAGGGTCACAGGCTCGATTCCCGGCTTGGGTCACTGTCTGTGCGGAATCTGTACGTTCTCCACCTTGTCTGCGTGCGTTTCCTCCAGGTGCTCCGGTTCCCTCCCGCAAATCCCAAAAGGCGTGCTGTTAGGTAATTTGGACTTTCTGAATTCTCCCACCGTGTACCCGAACAGGGGCCGGAATGTGGTGACTCGGGGCTTTTCACAGTAACGTAATTGCAGTGTTAATGTAAGCGTACTTGTGACAATAAAGATTATTGTTATTATAGCAGTGCCAGCCTTACACCTTGGCAGTGCCACCTGGGTGCCAGCCTGGCACTGCCAAGGTTCCCAGGTGGTACTTCCATCTGGCATGGGCATTGACAGGGTGCCAGGTTGGTACTGCCCAGGTGCCAAGCTGGCATTGTTTTGCACGCATGATCGGGCTGTTGGGGGAGGGTGTGGAAGGGGCTGGGGAACTCTCCCACAATGTTTTCGGGATGGAGGGGTGGGGGGAGAAGGTTGGGGATTATTTCAGGGCACTTGGAGATGGACGCCATTTAAAAATGGGGTCCAGACCTCTCGCTACAATGGGGAGTTCCACCGATTGGAGCGCCCCACTGTATAAAACGGGACTATGTGCAGCCTCGACCGCATGTTCCCCATTCAGGCGCCTTATTCAACGTGAGTCGCGTTGAATTGCCACGTGTTTCTTAGGACTGTGAGCGCCTGGAAACACGCGGCTAAATGCTCTTGCTGAGGGACTTTGTTCTCTTTTGGTAGAATCGCACCCACAATTGTCAAATGTCTAGTTACTTGAAACTAGAATATCAGCCATGATAGAATAGTGGAGCAGACTCGATGGGCCGAATGGCTTAATTCTAATCCTGTATCCTATATAGATATATAGAAGATAGGAGCAGGAGGAGGCCTTTTGGCCATTCATCACGATTATGGCTGAGCATCCAACTCAATCGCCTAATCCTGCTTTCTCCCCATAGCCTTTGATCACATTCTCCCCAAGTGCTATATCTAGCCGCCTCTTGAACATATTCAAAGTTTTAGCATCAACTACTTCCTGTGGTAATGAATTCCACAGGCTCACCACTCTTTGGGTGAAGAAATGTCTCCTTATCTCTGTCCAAAATTGTTTACCCTGTATCCTAAGACTGTGACCCCTGGTTCTGGACACACCCATCATTGGTAACATCTTCCCTGCATCTATCCTGTCTAGTCCTGTTAGAATTTTATAAGTCTCGATGCGATCCCCCTCATTCTTCGGTACTCCAGCGAGAACAATCCTAACCTAGTCAATCTCTCCTCATATGACAGTCCCGCCATCCCTGGAATCAGTCTGGTAAACCTTTGCTGCACTCCCTCGAGAGCAGGAACATCCTTCCTCAGAGAAGGAGACCAAAACTGCACACAATACTCCAAGTGTGGCCTCACCAAGGCCCTGTACAATTGCAGCAACTCATCCCTGCTTCTATACTCAAAACCCCTTGCAATGAAGGCCAATATACCATTAGCCTTCTTTACCGCCTGCTGTACCTGCATGCTTACCTTCAGCGAATAGTGCACAAGGAAACCCAGGTCCCGCTGCACACTCCCCTCTCCCAATTTACAACCATTCAGGTAGTAATCTGCCTTCCTGTTTTTGCATCCAAATGAATAACCTCACACTTATCCAAATTATACTGCATCTGCCATTCGTTTGCCCACTCGCCCAACCTGTCCAGATCTTGCTGTAGGATCCCTGCATTCTCGTCAAAATTCACCCTCCCACCTAATTTGGTATCATCTGCAAATTTTGAGATGTTACATTTTGTTCCCTCATCCAAATCATTAATATATATTGTGACTAGCTGGGGTCCCAGCACCGATCCCTGTGGTACCCCACTGGTTACTGCCTGCCAATTTGAAAAGGACCCATTAATCCCTACTCTTTGTTTCCTCTCTGCCAACCAGTTTTCTATCTCCCTCAATACATTTCCCCCAATTCCATGAGCATTAATTTTACACAATAATCTCTTATGTGGGACTTTGTCAAACCCCTTCTGAAAGTCCAAATACACCAAATCGACTGGCTCCCCCTTGTCGACTGTACTGGTTACCTCTTCAAAATTTCCAACAGATTTGTCAATCATGATTTTCTCTTCAAAAATCCATGCTGACTCTGACTGATCCTGCCACTGCTTTCTAAATGTTCCGCTATAAAGTCCTTGATTATGGATCCAAGCATTTTCCCCACTACCGATGTTAGGCTTACTCGTCTATAATTCCCTGCTCTCTCTCTACCTCCCTTTTTGAATATCAGAGTGATGTGAGCTACCCTCCAATCTGCAGGGACAGTTCCAGAGTCTATAGAATCCCAGAAGATGACCACCAATGCATCCACTATTTGCAGAGCCACGTCCTTCAGCACTCTGGGATGCAGATTCTCAGGCCCTGGGAATTTATCTGCCTTCAATCCCATCAGTTTTCCCAGCACCATTTCTCTACTAATGTTGATCTCGCTCAGTTCTTCCTTCTCACTAAACCTTTCATTCTCCAACATTTCTGGGAACTGATTTGTGTCCTCACTTGTGAAGACATAACCAAAGTATGTATTTAAATGCTCAGCCATTTCTTTGTCCTTATTATGCATTCCCCGTTTCTGTCTGCAGTGGCCTACATTTCTCTTTACCAATCTCTTTCTCTTCACATATCTGTAGAAACCCTTATTGTCAGTCTTTATATTCCCTACAAGCTTCCTTTCGTACTGTACTTTCCCCTTCTTAATCAATCCCTTCATCCTTCTTTGCTGAATTCTAAACTGCTCCCAATTCTCAGACCTTTAATTTCCTTGGCCAATCTGTATGCTTCTTCCTTGTATCGGATACCATTTCTAATTTCCTTTGTAAGCCATGGATTGGCTCTCTTACCCCCTTTGCTTTTGTGCCAGACAGGAATGAATAGTTGTTGTAGTTCCTCCATACGTTCCTTGAATGTTTGCCATTGTCTATCCACTGTCATCCCTTTAAGTAACTCTCCCCAATCTGTCAAGGCCAACTCATGCCTCATATCCTCATAGTTCCCTTTATTAAGATTCAGCACCTTCATTCTCCATCTTGATAAAAGATTCTATCATGTTATGGTCGCTCATCCCCAAGGGGTTTCATACAGCCAGATTGGCAATGATTCCCTTCTCATTACACAGTACCCAGTCTAAGAGGGCCTGCTCTCTAGTTGGTTCCTGCACATATTGCTCAAGGAAACCACCCCGTATACACTCCAGGAATTCCTCCTCTACTCATATCCTAGGATCTTGTGGTCTATGGGATGGCCCTAAAAACACATGAGTAAAGTTTCCATGTGTACTCAGACCTTCCATCAAACTTCGGTGAAATGTATGGGGAATTTTGTGAGAAGATTCCATCCTGCTCTTCTTATAGAACGTCTACTGCTCGAGCTTCAGCTGGTGACTGCTCGTAATTAAGAGTTAGTTCTGGGCCCACAGGGGGAAGAATGGGAATGCAAATGGCCAAATCCAGTTTCCGCCAATGCAAAGATTTCTTTTTGAAAACATCATTGGTTCAAAGCCGGTTTACAGCATAGAAGGGGGCCATTCGGCCCAGCATGTCCATGTCGGTCAACAAAGATCTGACAAGACTAATCCCATTTCCTAGCGCTTGGCTCATAACCCTTGAGGTTATGACAGCGCAGGTAGATTTCTCAATACTCTTAAATGTTACAAGAGTTTCTGAGTCAATCATCCTTTCAAGCAGTGAGTTCCAGACTCCCACCACCCTTAGAGTGAAACAGTTTCTCCTCACCTCCCCTCTTAGCCTTCTACCTCTTACCTTAAATCTATTCCCCCTGGTTATTGACCCCTCTACCAATGGAAAAAATGCCTTCCTATCCATCCGACCTATGCCTCTTGTACACCCCTTCATCAGGTCCCCTCTCAGCCTTCACTGCTCCAAGAAAACAACCTCAGCCTATCCAATCCTCATCGCTCAGACTCTCCAGCCCAGGCAGCATCTTGGTAAATCTCCTCTGTACCCCCTTCTGTGCAATCACATCCTCCCTATAATATGGTGACCAGAACTGCATGCAGTACTCCAGTCGTGGTCTAACCAGCGATTATACAGTTCCAGCATGACCTCCCTGCTCTTGTATTCAATACCCCGGCTAATAGAGGCAAGTGTCCCATATGCCTTCTTAACCACCTTACCTACAGGGATCTGAAGGTGGCAGGACATCTTGTATCTATCCGTCGAACCTTTAATAGAAGACAACACCCCGGAGCACTTCACAGTCAGAAACATGAGACCATGCAAAAGGTGCTATGAGGAGGGATGTCTTCGAAGCATGGTCACAGAGATCTGTTTCAAGGGGCAGAGGTGGAGAGGTTTGCCACGGTAAGCTTCAATGCTTCAGGCATAAATAGCAGAAGGCTCGGCTGCCAGTGTTGTTGCAAAGTGATGGAGAGCTTGCTACATGCTGACGTTTGAGGAGTTCAGAGATCAGGAGAGTTGCAGGAATGGAGCAGGTTATGGAGATAGGGAGGGGCAAGACCATGGAGGGATCACGTGATGAGAATTCTAGGGCTCAGGGACTGGGAGCGCGAGCACAAGGCCGGTGACTGAATGGGGCTTGGTGCTAATTAGCACACCGACAGTAGATTTGGCCGCCAATACTGCAAAGGCCGATTTGCACTCAGAATGTGTGGATGCATGTCACAAAAATATAAACTGATTTGCTCACAATTCTTCCCCCTCACGAGAGTGCCACTTGTGAATTCTCCGAATGTGGATAAAGTTACAACTCCAGGTTTGAATCGACTGCACTCTAAACCCTGGCTCCCCCACGCCACGGACCGCAGCCCACCTCAAACCCAATGTTCAGTTCCCAATCTGTGTGATTGACACCTCCAGCTGCCGCGTGTGCAATCCTGGAAACAGCCGCCAAGAGCCTGTGGCCACATCTTGTAAGTTTAATTGCTACCTTGCTCCAGGCGAGACAGCCCTCTTCTTTAGAAGCAGTGGAAATTGGAGCTCAATGCATACCGCGCTGGAGGTTATTCGGAGCCACTTCAGTGGCCTAGAAAATTACTGGCCGCCTGTTGCTTACCATCAAGAAAAAGAGAAATAATCAGGCTTCTGTTTGGACCTTGCCACATCTTTATCTGCCAGATGCTGTTGGCGCGGATCGGTTCCCACATCCCTACACCCTGATTAAAGTGTCAAAACCTGACTGGGGAATTCAGAAAACACAATGTGAAGAGATTAACTCATAATCCATGCATTGTCACACTTTCCCAAGACTGTGGACGCTGATTTGTCCAAGGTTGTAGATTCATTTAAGTGGCTGTGTCTCCAGGAGGTGACAACCTTTCCCTCATTTGCGACTGGAAGAGCTCTCTTGCCTCGCTGTGTGCCTGCGACTCGGGGAATGAAAGAAGAAGCTTTCCGGGGGAAACATTCATCTGTTAGCACACTGGGCTAAATCGCTGGCTTTTAAAGCAGACCAAGGCAGGCCAGCAGCACGGTTCAATTCCCGTACCAGCCTCCCCCAACAGGCGCCGGAATATGGCGACTAGGGGCTTTTCACAGTAGCTTCATTGAAGCCTACTTGTGACTATAAGCGATTTTCATTCATCTGTTTCCACACACGGCATTTGAGATTTCAGTAGACGTCTCCCCACTATGTTGTTGATACTGTAAAACCATGGCAACCAGAGGTATGAAACATTCGGCCTCCAGCGCCGCCACCCTCCCCCTACACCCCCCCCCCCCTTACTGCCATCAGTGTATACTTATGCTGCCGAGAGGGATTATCAGACGCTCTGATGTTTGGCATTCGGTGTGCACCGTTCTACCAAATATAAGTTGGCAAATCGTACTGCAGTGTAAATTCAAGCAGTATCTATACATTGTATCTTTTGCCTTAACAGAACAAAAGAAATATATTGCCGAAGCACATGAGTTTTATGCAAGATCAACAGAGGTTTATTGAATAGGTCCTCACTGTACAAGGGTTAGGCACAGTAAGAAGTCTTACAGCACCAGGTTAAAGTCCAACAGGTTTGTTTCGAATCACTAGCTTTCGGAGCGCAGCTCCTTCATCAGGTGAGTCGCCGGCAGTTTGAGGCGTCGATGGTAGCCATGATGTGGAGATGCCGCCGTTGGACTGGGATGGCCACAGTAAGAAGTCTTACAACACCAAGTTAAAGTCCAACTTTAACAAATCTGGATATAAGGGATGGTACTCGATTGACTCCCCAAAAGCCCACGTAGCAGCCGATGGCATCATGCATGTCACGTGACTCAGTTCTTAAAGAGACATTGCACATGACTATAATAACCCACACATATAGCACTATACAATATATTTAACATTTCTAATGTGGAGGAACTCTTTGTAAAAACGAATTCCACTTCCTGTTTCTGCATCACATTTTATGCTTCAACATTTCCAGAGGATCCAAACAGGTCCCAGAAGATCCAGAGCTTCGCTCTGTGAACACCAAACCTTTCTGACACCTGTCAGAACGAGGCCTATTGTTCTGCTTCGTTGAAAGGGCGATCCAATTAGTGCCACTCCCCTGCTCGTTCCCCATAATTTTGCAAAAAACATCCAACTCCACTTTTGCCTTTCCCTCTTTGGCTGTTTTTCTGGTTCTGTTCTTTCCTCCCTCTTTGCCCTTTTCCTTTCTCAGTTGCTGCACTAGATCCATGTCTTCATCAATAACGGCCTCGTCTTGCCATGGGCAATGCCACGGGAGATGACCACTAAACATCCGTATCTTTGTTATACATCTGCTGTACTTTTTCCCTCACTTTGAGCATTGCGCTTCTTGTTTGATACGCTGAGATCACATCTCATGATTTGTTCAAAATTGTCTGAACGTAGAACTGTCAAGGATAATGAGCTGTAACCATAGCAGTTTGGGTATGTGCCCTTAAAGGGACAGAGCGGTTGCATGCTTTGGCAACAAAATAATACACCGGGGGACAATTTTAACTGAACCGTCCAATCAGGAAACGAACAGGATTGGAAATAACGCTGGTTTTAAACCCTGCCTGATTTCAGTCACCATTGAAGTCAAGGATAGTAATGTTAGATTAAGATGACCCCCCATCATGCCTTAAAGCCGGGGTGGGCAACCTGCGGCCTATCAAGGTTCTGAGACATTTTCTTGACCGTTGCCCACGGGTTGTGTTCCCAGACTCTGCTGGTTTCCGTCGAGCAGTATTTTCCATTCCGGTATTATTAAAGTGATACGCACGTAAAACAAGGGCGCGTGAAATTAGGTGTGTGCTGATTGCACACAATTATTGTGAGAGCCGTGCCCAATCAAAGCACTGCCAACATTCAGTCGGCACACCCCATACAAATTCTGGATACCCAAGCTGGAAGAATGACCCTATCCCAGGAGACCGGTGGATGTGCACTTTAAGTCAGACAAGCAAAAATATTGATTTTGTTTTTAATCATTTGAAGTTGAGACATAGATGAATGGTTAAGCATTTTCTGTAACTTTTTAAGAAATATTTGCTGTGTATTGAGTGTATTTAATATTGTTGATGGCGTTATGGTTAGTGCCCATGCCTCTTGCGGCCCACTGAGATGAATGAGGACCACTCATGCGGCCCACTCACTAGGTTGCCCATCACTGTCTGGGAGGGTCTCGTGGAGAAACATATGCGCCAATCTAATGTGAGCACTGCCACTTCAAAGCTGCAAAGGCAACTGTATATGGACGTACAATTTGCTTTCCCAACCTTGTGTGTAGCATATACGGAACAATACTTTGCTCAGGAATACATGACTCCACTCAGTAAATTTATCACAGTAACCTAATCATGCTCTTAAATAATGTATCTACAGCACTCAGGCTTTGTTCTTGTGCATCTATGACTAAGACTGAGCCCAGCATTGAATTACTACCTTGCCTGTAATCCCATATCATGTTTAATGTCACGCCATACAAGGCACAGCTGGCACTACCATTGTACATCTAGTTTGCAATGCGGCAAAGGTGATATAATGTAGATGACAGGTTAATAGTGATGACTACGATGTGGGAACTGGAATGGGTTCCACTTTATTCAGACTGTGGGAAAACGTACACAATGACCTGTCGTGCCTTTAGCCATGGCTCATCTTTTCTCGTTGCCTATGTTGTTGGTGGAAGGGTAACACTTTCCATTCCAGGGTCAAATAGTGCCAAGCAGGGCGAAACTCCTTCTCTGCCGAGCTCATGTGCCAGCTCCAAACTGGAAGAGACCCACTCAAGTACCGACCTGTGGCTTCTTGGAATGAGAAGACAACACACTGGCCGGCTTTGCACAGTACATTGAACTGATCATAACTCACGGAATGTGGGTTCAAATTCTTCCACGGGGAGAGACAGGAATATGGGTAAAGCGTGATACAAGAAAATGATCAGAGATTACTTTAACTGGACGTCTTGTCACAAAGCTTGAGATTATCCAGACAGCTGCCTCTCCACTTGCCTCCCTTCCCCTAGCCCATCAGCCAGACCTCCCCAAATGCGCTCCACTGCCCTTGCCCTGAACTCTTTCTTCCTCTCTGACCCTATGTAGGGTGCTCTTTCCAAGGGCCGGAGCAGACTCAATGGGCTGAATGGCCTCCTTTTTTCATTGTACATTCTATGATTCTATAATTCTCACTTCCCCTTCACATCTGTCGTTATCACTACTTTTCCTAAAACACCTATCCTTCATCCTTAATAGCTACCACCCCCTCACCAGCCTCCCGTTCCTCTCCAAGGTCCTTGTGTGCAATGTTGTTTGCAAAATCCCTTGCCTATCTTTCCCACAATTCCAGTTTGAATCCCTTGAATCAGCTTTCTCATCAGGCCGTAGTCCTGTAATGGCGCTGGTCAAATTTAGAAATTGTGATGAATCCCTCTTTACCTTTCTCAGCCTGTCTGCAGCTTTTGGCAGAGTTGACCCACATCATCATCCTTCAACGCCTCTCCTCTGTCTCTCAGCTGGATAGAACTGCTTTAGCTTGATTCAATTCTTAATCTATTGAACCATCATCAGAGAATCGCCTGCAGTGCCTTCTACTTCCAGTCCTGCAATGCTACCTTTGGAATTCCCTGAGGATCTATCCTTGCTCTCCTTTTATTTCTCATGTACATGCTACCCTTAAATGACGACAGGCTCTACGTGTATGCTTACAGCACTCATCGCAGTCTAACCATCAGTTTTCTGGATGCCTCCATTGACTCTGATTTGTTGGAATGCCTGTTCAATATTAACTATTCACTGAGCAGGAATTTCCTCCCAAGTACATATTGGATGCACTGAAGTCATTGGGTGGGATTCTCCGGCTTCTTAGCCTCGTGTTCTTCGGCAGCGGGAGGCTGCACGCCATTCGCTGGCAGCGGGATTCTCTGCTCCCCTCGCTGTCAATGGCATTTCCCATTAAAGCCGCCCCATGCCGCCAGGAAACTCACAGGCGGGGTTGCACAGCCAGGGGGCTAACAGAATCCCACCGCCAGCGAACGGCCAGAGAATTCCGGCCATTGCCTTTGGTCCCCATCACAAACTTTGTTCCCTGATGACCATTTTCATGCCTGAGTAAAATTGTTTGTGACCTCGGTGTTTTGTTTCTACCCTGAGATGAACTTCTGACCTCATATTTGCACCATCATTAAGGCTGCCTATTTCCACCTCTGTAATATTGCCGGACCTTGTCCCATGCTGAAATCCTCATCCCTGCCTTTGTTACCTCTAGACCTGACTACTCCAATGTACATATGGCTAACCTCCCATCTTCTACGGTGTTTAACTTGCTGATTCCCAACTCTACTGCCAACTGACACTTAGTCCCACTCGCCCATCAACCCCGTGCTTGCTGGTCTTCATTGGTGACTGATTTTGAAACTTATATTCTCGCTTTCAAATCCCTCCATGACCTGCCCCTCCCCACACCCCTCCCTCCTCTCATCGCTGTAACCTCCTCCAGACTTACAAACCTCCAGGATATCTGTGTTCACTCAATTTCCTGCCGCATCCCCAATGTTAATTTGCCACTGTTGGTGTCTGTGCCTTCAGCTGGCTAGGCCCTGAGCTCTGGAATTCTTTCCCTAGACCTGTGTGCCTCTATTCCCCCCTCTCTTTTAAGATGCTCCTTAAAACCAAGGCGTTAACTTTTCTTTGATCAACCTATTGGTCACCTCCAACCAGCCGGGGAGTCAACCTTGGTTCAATGAAGAATGCAGGAAGGCGTGCCTGAAACAACACCAGGCATAACTAAAAATGATGAGTCAACTTGGTGAAGCCACAACACAGGATTACTTGTATGCCAAACAGTAAAAGCAGCAAGTGATAGAGATAAGTGATCCCACGTAACGGATCAGATCTAAGCTTGGCAGTCCTACCATATAGTCGTGAATGGAGGTGGACAATTAAACAATTCACTGGAGGAGGAGGCTGCACAAATATCCCCATCCTCAATGATGGGGACGCCCAGCACATCTGGGCAAAAGACCAGGCGGAAGCATTCACAAACAATCATCAGCCAGAAGAGCTAAGTGGATGATCTATCTCGGACTCCCCATAGGATCCCAAACCTCACAGATGCCAACTTACTTCGGTCGCATGATATCAAGAAACAGCTGAAGGTACTGGATACTATATATGCTATGGGCCCTGACAATATTCCAGCAATAGTACTGAAGACTTGTGCTCCAGAAACTGCCGCACCCCGGGCCAAGCTGTTCCTGTACAGCTACAACACTGGCATCTAACCAGCAATGTGGAAAATTGCCCAGGTACGTCCTGTAAACAAAAAGCAGGATAAATCCAACCCAACTAATTCCCACCCTATCAACAATACTATCGAGTGGTACTTGTTTAGTAATAAGATGCTCGTTGACACTCAGGTTTGGTCCTGCCAGGGTCACTCAGCCTCTGACACCATTACAGCCTTGGTTCAAACATGGATAAAAGAGCTAAACTTTATAGGTGAGAGTGACTGCCCTCAACACCAAGGCAGCAATTGACTATGGCATCAAGAAGTCCGAGCAAAACTGGAGTCAGTGGGGATCAGGAGAAAAACCCTCCACTGGTTGGAGTCATACCCGGCACAAAGGAAGATGGTTGTTGTGGTTGGACATCAATCATCTCAGTTCCAGGACGTCACTGCAGGAGTTCCTCAGGATAGTGTTCTCGGCCCACCCATCTATAGGTGCTTCATCAATGACCTTCCTCCATCATAAGGTCAGGTGTGGGGATGTTTGCGGATGACTGCACAATGTTCAGCACCATTCGCGACTCCTCAGATAATGAAGTAGTCCATGTCCAAATGCAGCAAGACCTGGACAGCATCAAGATTTGGTCTGGCAAGTGGCAAATAACATTCACACCACACAAGTACCAGGAAATGACTATCTCCAACAAGAGAGAATCCAGACATCGCCCCTTGACATTCAGTGGGATTACCATCTCTGAATCCCCCAATATCAACATTCTGGAAGTTATATTGACCAGAAACTGAACTGGAATGGCTATATTAATACTGTGGCTTAAAGAGCAGATCAGAGACTAGCAATCTTAACTCCCCAAAACCTGTCCATCATCTACAAGGCGCAAGTCAGGAGTGAAATGGAATACTCCTCATTTGCCTGGGTGTGTGCAGTTCCAACAACACTCAAGATGCTTGACACCATCCAGGACAAAACAGCCCACATGAATGGCACCCCTCCCCAAACATTCACACCCTGTACCACCGACAGACAGTAGCAGCAGTGTGTGCCATCTATAAGATGCACTGCAGGAACTCACCAAGATTCCTTAGGCAGCACCTTCCCAACCCATGACTGCTGCCATGTAGAAGGGCAAGAGCAGCAGGTAGCTGGGAATCCCATCACCTGGAGGTTTCTCTCCAAGTCACTCACTATCTGGACTTAATATATTGCCGTTCCTTCATTGTCACTGGGTCAAAATCCTGGAACTTGCTTCCTAACAGCACCGTGGATGTTCCTACACCACATGGATTGAAGCGGGTCAAGAAGGCAGCTCACCACCACCTTCCCAACGGCAATTAGGAATGGGCAATAAATGCTGGTCTAGCCACCGACACGCACATCCCATCAATGATTGAAAACAAAAAGAATCTGTCCTGATATCATTTCTATTGTTATCACTCTTGTTCAGAGCCTTGGATCATTTTACTATATTAAATAAGCTATATAAATATATACTGTTGTTGTTGGGGATGTCTTAGCATTCTGGCCTTCTGGAATCTTAGTCCCTCCAGGTCCCTGCTGTTCAATTATCACTGGAAGGGTATATCTTTATTCTTTTAATAAATAGTATCCCTACCTGCCCCAATCAATCTGCCCCGAAGGCACATGGAAAGATTTGGAGAATTAAAAATACATTATCCTTTGTGTGAATTTGGGTAATTGCTTCTTCATTTTAATATTAATTCAAATTCAATAATTCATGTGCCAGCAGCTCAGCTAAAATATCCCTTTTCACAAAGATTGATGTTTCAATTTAAAAAGTGTTAAACTGCTCTAACATCAACAAGTCCGAGTGCTAGGAAAGAATATTTGTCTCTCATGGATTTCAGTGGCATTGCCCGCATAAGCATGAAGCACAGCTGGTGATATTGGGAACTCACAGATGTGTAGATAAGAACATGAACTTTCTTAGTATCAGCAAAAGTGCATTATGCTTAACAAACGTCTTCACGTCTAATACATTTAATGCCTCCAATCTTTCAACTTAAATGTCATCCTTAGCTCAGGAAGTAACTTTCTTGCCTTTGAGTCAAGAAGTTGGGTTCAAGTTTAACTCCAGAGATCAGATTTCGGCAGGCGCTCCCTATGCAGAACTGAGGGAGTGCAGCAGTGTCAGAGGTCCTGGACGGGATTCTCCGTTGCCCGACGCCGATATCGTAATCGGCGATCAGGCGGAGAATCGACTCCGATGCCCAAATTGGTGCCGGCGGCGGTCAGCCATGCTCCGGAAATGGCGTCATCGCGGAGCTCACCGTTACAATGGCATTGGCGTATCATCGGCTGGCTGGCCCGCGATGCTCCACTCCTGATGGGATGTGTTCCCGACCGGACGGGATACTTGTGGTCTGAGCGGCGGGAACCCGGCGTGGCGGCTGCGGACTGTGTCCAGCGCCACCACACGCACACTCGGCCGGGATCCATGCCGCTGGCCAGGAGGGCTTCCGCAAGGGCTGGGGGGGTGGGGACTGGTGGGAAGAGGGGAGGGTCTAAACTGGAGCCAGGGGGTTGCCTGTGGGGTCGCGGATGGCGGGTCAGACCCGCACACGGCCGCTGCCATGTTGTACGGCGCGACCGCTGCAGGTCGTCAGCCGCGTTCTTGCGCAGCCTGGGACCTTGCCATTCTCTGGAGGCGGGAGTTTCACCCAGCGCTGCTGCTAGCCCCTCACCGGTGCCGGAATCGGTGAGGGGGTCGGCGCTGATTTTTTTCATCGCAAACCTCCCGCGCATTCTCCGTTCAATCCAGCACTTTGCCGCTGAAACGGAGAATCCAGCCCGACATCGTTTGGATGAAGCTTTAAATCGAGCTCCTACCCTGATGCATCAGATGGACATAAACAATTCTGTGGCACCATTTGAAGAAGGCAGAAGAATCGGCCCAGTGTTGTAACTAACATTTGCCCCTCAACCAACACAGTAAAATCAGATATTCTGGTCATTTCCCTCATGTTTGTCTTGTGGGAACTGCTGTGTGCAGATTAAGCAGCATTGTTGACATGGCTACACTGACTACTCTTCAGTAGTACTTAATTGGCGCAAAAGCACTTTGGGACATCATGAAGTCGTGAGAGGCGCTACATAAATGCATGTTCTTTTCTTCTAAACCTTTCCCTCCTATATCCCTCACTCGGCTTCCTATTCACAGAACAATCCAATTGCTCTTTGAATCTACTTATCCTGCCTACTTCAATGAATCCTCCTGTTCATGTATTCTGCTACACTGCTATTCTGTGTTTGATGACTGTCACCTCGCCTTTCATAATACATCTATCTCAAGTGGATGTTAAACATCTCATAGTTTGAATCGGAGCAGGGGACTTCTCCCCAGAGGCCTGAGTACTATTTTCTACTCTCAGCCGACATTACTAAAGTATATTACCTGACCATTATGACATTGCTGTAGATGGGTCCTTTTGGGCACAAATTACCTCCTGCATTTCAAACGTTTCAACAATGGGCAGAATTTGTTGAAGAAGGCACGGAGTGCTGGATCAGGCGAGAAGAACTGTGAAATTCGCCGGCTTCACAGATGCCTTTTATCGTCTGATTTAACAGCAATTTCAGAGTGCTGGCAAGAACCACACAGCCAGCTAGAAGGGCGAGACCCAAACACACCAGCAACATCGCCCGATCTCAAAGTTACAGCCTGCCTCCACCCTCCCTTGGAGATTAGGATCCCTACCCACGGAGATCAGGAGCACCCAAGGAGGTTGGCACAGCCCCCCCCCCCCCCCCCCCCCCAGGTGCTCAGGACCTCCTTCCCTCAGGAAATCGGGATCCAACCCAGCAGACAAGCGTAACACTGCTCCCCGAAACCCCATACTCAGAATAGCTGCCACCCCTCCCCCACCACGCAAAGGTCGGGGCACAACCCCACACACCACGCAAGCAACGGGGGGATGCGCCACCCCCCACATCCGCACTGGGGCACACCCTCCCCCCACCCCCTCACTGTCACCTCCTCGTTCCCCATCGCTGGCAGCAGCTCCATCCCCCTCCACATACTCTGGCAAGCCATCGCGCACCCCACCCACACCCAAATGTATGCATAATCTCCCCCTCCCCCACCTCCCGCAATAACCATCGGGCCCACCCCAGATGCAAGGGGAATTCCCTAATGGGGCTCCGGAGAGGGCCTGCCCCAGGCAATGCCAACCTGGCACTACTAACCTGGCAGTGCCAGGTTGGCAGCCGCCACCCAGGGGCTATGCTCACTCCACCCGCCTGGTGTGGTCATCACGGCTGCTTTCGCTTTTGAAAATCAGTAGAGATTGACACCGGAGCGATGCCATGTGGACTGGGTGGGAGGATAAAGCGTGGGCGGATGTTACAGTGTCAAGTTTGCGAAGGATGTGGTGCAGTGGTATTGTTGCTGGATTAGTAATCCAGACACCCAGGGTAATGACCGAGTTCGAATCCCGCCACGACAGCTGGTGGAATTAAATGTCTAATGTTGACCATGAAACCATTGTCGATTGGCGTAAAAACCGTACCAGTTCATTAATGTCCTTTTGGGGAGGGAATCTGCCGTCCTTACCTGGGCTGGCCTCCAGACCCACGGCAATGTGGCTGATTCTTAAATGCCCTCAGGGATGGTCAATAAATGCTGACCCAGCCAGCGACGCCCACATTCACGAACAAATTTTTAAAATGCCCCAGACACTACTACCACCGTTCCTGGCTATGTCCTGTCTCAACAGCAGGACAGACCCAGCAGAGGTGGCGACACAGTGGTATACAGTTGGGAGGGAGTTGCCCTGGAATCCTCAACATTGGCTCTGGACCCCATGAAGTCTCATGGCTTCAGGTTAAACATGGGCAAGGGAATCTCCTGCTGATTACCACGTACCGGCCACCATCAGCTGATGAATCTGTATTCCTCCAGGTTTAACACCACTTGGAGGAAGCACTGAGGGTGGTATGAGAGCAGGATATACTCTGGCTGGGGGACTTCAATGTCCATCACCGAGAGTGGCTCGGCAGTGCCACCACAGACCAAGCTGGCTGGGGCCTGGAGGCCTTGACTGCTAGACCGGGACTGCAGCAGGTGGTGAAAGAACCAAGAAGAGGAACAACATGATTTCATCCTCACCAAACTGCCTGCTGCAGATGCATCTGTCCATGACAGTATTGGTAGAAGTGACCACCGCAGAGTCCTTGTGGAAATAACGTCCTGTCTTCACATTGAGGATACCCTCCATCGTGTAGTGTGGCACTACCACCGTACTAAATGGGTTAGACTTCGAACAGATCCAGCATCTCGACTGGGCATTCATGAGGCGCTGTGGGCCGTCAGCAGCAGCAGAATTGTATTCAATCACAATCTGCAACCTCATGGCCCAGCATATCCCCCACTCTACCATTACCACCCAGCCAGGAGATCAACCCTGGTTCAATGAAGAATGCAGGAGAGCATGCCAGGAGCAACATCAGGCATACCTAAACATGAGGTGTCAACCTGGTGAAGCTACAACACAGGGCTAACTTGTGTGCCAAACAACATAAGCAGCAAGTAATAGACAGAGCTAAGTGATTTCACAACCAACGGGTCAGATCTAAGCTCTGCAGTCCTGCCACATAAAGCCATGAATGATGTTAGACAATTAAACAACTCACTGGAGGAGGAGGCTCCACAAATATCCTCAATAATGGAGGAGCACAGCACATCTGTGCCAAAGACAAGGCTGAAGCATTCGCAACAATCTTCAGCCAGAAGTGCTGAGTGGATGATCCATCTCTGTCTCCTTCGGAGGTCCCCAGCATCATGTCAGTCTTCAGCCAGTACAATTCACTCCACGTGATATCAAGAAATGGTCGAAGGCATTAGATGCAGCGAAGGCTATGGGCCCCGCCAATATTCTGGCAATAATATTGAAGACATGTGTTCCAGAAGTTGCTGCACCCCTGGTCAAACTGTTCCAGTACAAGTCCACCACTGGCATCTACCCGACAATGTGGAAAATTGCCCAGGTGTGTCCTGTACACAGGAAAAAGGAAAATTGAACCCAGCCAATTAATGTCCTATCAGTCTACTCTTCAGCAAAGTGATGGAAGGAGTCATCAGCAGTGCTATCAAGCGGCACTAACTTAGCAGTAACCTGCTCACGGACACTCAGTTTGGGTACCGCCAAAGTCACTCAGCTCCTCACCTCAGTACAGCCTTGGTTCAGAAATGGATAGAAGATCCGAATGGCAGAGATGAGATGAGAGTGACTGCCCTTGACATCAAGACACTTTTGACAGAGTATGGCATCAAGGAGCCCAAGCTAAACTGGAGTCAATGATAATCAGAGGAAAACTTTGCTCTCGTTGGAGTCATACCTGGCACAAAGGAAGTTGGCTGTGGTGATTGGAGTTCAATCATCTCAACTCCAAGACATCACTGCAGGAATTCCTCACGGATGTGTCCTAGACCCAACCATCTTCAGCTGCTTCATCAATAACCTTCCTTCCATCGTAAGGTCCGAAGTGGGGATGTTTGCGGATGACTGCACAATGTTGAGCACCATTCATGACTCCACAGATAATGAAGCAGTCCGTGTCCAAATGAAGCCAGACCTGGACAATATCCAGGCTCGGGCTGACAAGTGGCAAGTTACATTTGTGCCACACATATGCCAGGCAATGACCATCTTCTGCAAGAGAGGATCTAACCACCGCTCCTGAACATTCAGTGGCATTACCATCACTGAACCCCCACAATCAGCATACTGGGTTTAATAAGGACATGGGCGGCGCGATTCTCCGCACCCCACGCCGGGGGGGGGGAGAATCGCGGGAGGACCGGTGAATCACGACACGTCGCCCTGGCACCTCCCGCGATTCTCCCACCCCCTCCAAAATGGCGTGTCGCGTTTTTCGACAGGCCGCTCGGAGAATCGCCGCTCGCCGTTTCTTACGGTGATCTGCGATTCTCCAGCGCGGATGGGCCGAGCGGCCTGCCGAACCCGACCAGTTCACGCCGGCGCCAACCACACCTGGTCGCTGCCGGCGTGAACAGCGCACGACCTCTGTGTTTGGGGCCTGTGGGGGGGGGGGGGGGGGGGGGGGGGGGGGGCGGGCGGAGGGAGGATCGAGCACCACGGGCATGCTCAGGAGATGTCTGGCCCGCGATCGGTGCCCACCGTCCATCGGGCCGGCATCTCTAAAAGACACACTCTTTTCCCTCCGCCGCCCCGCAAGATCAAACCGCCATGTCTTGCGGGGCAGCGGAGGGGAAGACGGCAACCGTGCATGCACGGCTGACGTCACTTAGGCGCCGCCGGCCGCGTCATTCCCGGCGTGCCGCTTTGACACAAGCGTCAAGGCCCGGCGCCCGAGTTCCCCACAACCCCCTGGGGGGAGGGGGGGGGGGAGAATAGGGGACGGGGAGCGGCCTCCAACGCCGGAGTGAAACACTCCGGGTTTCACTCCAGCGTCGGCTGTTTGTCTCCCTTTGGGAGAATTCCGCTGGGGGAGTCCACACTAAGTAAAATAAAAGAAACAAAAGTTTTAATTCACAGCACAGTATATACTGCCTGGTAGATCACTACCGGGTTCCTTTCTAGTCCGAGCCTTACTGGTGTCTGAAAGAGGGTAATAGATTTACCCCTGCCCCTCGTGGGATAGCTCATACTCCGCAAGCGTGATGGAGAAGATAATCATTCTCACCCCATAGACCCCGTGCGGGCCATTACACTGGGGGTTACCATTGATCAGAAACTGAACTGGACTAGCCATATTAATACTGTGGCTACCAGGGCAGGTCAAAGGCTAGGAATCATATGGCAAGTAACTCACCTGACCCCCCAAAGCTTGTCGACCATCTACAAGGCACAAGCCAGGAGTGTGATGGAATACTCCCCACTTGCCTGGATGAGCGCAGCTCCAACAACACTCAAGAAGCTCAACACCATCCAGGACAAGGCAGCCCCGCTTGATTGCTCCTCTTTCCACAAACATTCAGACCCTCCACCCCCAACGAACAATGGCAGCCATGTGTACCATCTACAAGATGCACAGCAGGAACTCACCTAATTTCCTTCTACCTCTACCTGAGATCTCGCCGGCACAACCGCCGTTACGGCCCTCTCACAAGATTTAGCAGCCATAATGGAATTTGCTCCGGCAGAGAATGGGCCCACTAAATCCTGCCGAATGGCTACTCTTCAAACATTCTTCATCGTTTGTAAGGTGCTTTGGGATGTGCTGAGGATGTGAAAAGCACTTCTTCCCGGGGCAGCATGGTGGCGCAGTGGTTAGCACTGCTGCCTCATGGTGCCGAGGTCCCAGGTTCGATCCCGGCTCTGGGTCGCTGTCCGTGTGGAGTTTGCACAGTCTCCCCGTGTCTGCGTGGGTTTCACCCCCACAACCCAAAGACGTGCAGGGTAGGTGGATTGGCCACGCTAAATTGCCCCTTAATTGGAAAAAATGAATTGGGCACTCTAAGTTTATTTTTAAAAAGCACTTCTTCCCTTCTTTAGATTCCCAACCTAGCCGTTGAGTCTATTGCCATAGTATCACAGGAAAATGGATGTGAGGAATGTTGGGTCAGCCATGATGCTATTGGATGGTGGAGCAGGTGGCAATGTTACTGGGTGCTAAAAGTGTGGATAGGAATGAATCATAGAAGTAATCAAACTGGATTATGAACAGAAAGGGGCAGAGAATCCCAGTAAAAGTAGATAATGTTGTGTTGCCGGTTGCATTGCAGCAAAACAGTCTGGCTGCTTTTTTGGGTTGTGTTGTCAAGCACCCTTCACTGCTCTATCTCTGCAACCTCCTCCAGCCCTACAATTCTCCCAGAACTCTTCGTTCCTTCAACTCTGGCCTCATGGCCACTCCTCATCTCTTGCAACCCCTCCCCCTGGTGGCTGTCGCCCTAATCTCTGGAATCCCACCCTGAGCTCCTGCACCTCTCCGTCTCGCTGTTTAATTAAGATGCTCCTTTCAAACCAACCCCTTTGCCCACGTTTTTAGACAACTTGGCCTGAGGCGTCCTTTTGTTCAATTTCTGTGAGTGCACATTCCTGTGATGTACCTCAGCAGGTTAAAACGGCGGAATAAATGCAAATATGTTTGTTGTCGTGCATTCCAGTGTGTACAGACTTGTAGGAGAGGCAGGCGGACCCCAGTCTCACAGCATTTCTGCCTCTCAATGTGCCGTTTTATCCAGTCAGTGACTGCGGCTTTAGCGAGATTTGCAGTCCACTCCAGCCCCTCCTGTGACAGCTGCAGAAAAGAGATTGACGGGGTTGCTGCTTTTGCAGGAAAATTAAACTGAATCCTCAGTTTTATTGAAGTAACCCAGGTTTAGCAGGGTCAAGACTTATAAACAGATTGATCGTTGAGAAAGGACAGAGTTCACCGATGATTAGTTGATGGCCCAATCTCGAGGCCCATTTATTCTTTCATTGTTGATGGCTGTTTCTAGGAGTTGTGCACCTTGTAGTGTCAGCTGTGGCTCAGCGAGTGACTGGTGGGTTCAAGTCCCACTGCGGAGACTCCAGCACAAAAATCCAGGCTGGCACTTCCAGTGCAGGACCGAGGGAGCACTGCACTGTCGGAGGCACCATCTTCTGCACGGGAAGCCAAACCAAAGCAACTGTCTGCCCTCTTAGCTGGAAGATGCCATGGCTCTATATTGAGGTAAAGCCTGGGAACTCTTCACAGATCAGTAGCCACGATTTAGCCCTCAACCAACATCACTTTAAAAAAGCACATGTGGTCATTATCAAATGGATGTTTGGAGGAGTCTGCCGAATTGCCTGCTGAATTCCCTACGTTACTACGGTTACTATGCTTCAAAACCACCTCATTGCTTGTAAAGCACTTTGAGACATCCCGGGGTTGTGAAAATGAAATGAAATGAAAATCGCTTATCATCACGAGTAGGCTTCAATGAAGTTACTGTGAAAAGCCCCTAGTTGCCACATTCCGGCGCCTGTTCGGGGAGGCTGGTACGGGAATTGAACCGTGCTGCTGGCCTGCCTTGGTCTGCTTTAAAAGCCAGCGATTTAGCCCAGTGTGCTAAACCAGCCCCTAAAAGATGCCAGTCTAAATGCCAGTCTATGTTTTAGTTGTAGTATTCCCAAGAGGTGTGTTCAAGCAGCTAATGTCTGGAGTGGGACCCTCTGTTTCACAGGCATAACCCAGTTACGTCCTGCTCAGAGATACAGGGAGAAGTAGGCCTGGACAATGGGGGAGTGATATTAGTCTTTTAACACAACCGATTAATAGCTCAGAACACACTGAGAAATGGTGTGCGTCGCCTGGATCTCCTTGTCTTCATGATTAAATGAGAGCAAAAGGAAAGGGAAGTGTAACTGGCTCCGAAAATGTTTGGTGGAATGGAGCATAGGAACAAGCAAAGGGGAAGGGGAACTCACAGTGTCAGAGAGCCTCAGAGAAAGCCTGTTCTGTTAGTCGATGACTGAGATTCAAATGTCCCGAGTAGTTAACAACATATTTATAATGAGGAGGCAGTTCCACTTCTTCCAGCACAGATGCAAACCTCTATGAGCTTAGGGATGGGCTGTGGGGTCCATCAGATAAACAGGTTGTCACTTGTGCTGATGGATGTGCTGTTTCCTGTAGTTGTACACCCTCTGCTTCTGATGAATATGGATGAGTGTAGCTGACAGCTTTAATTACTGCCCTCCCCTTGTTCCTGTTCGCTCTGGTTTGCCTGCTGTGTGCTGAGCAGCTGCAGGGATCTGACAACTTTACTTGGTGGAAAGCTCTCGACGCGCACTCTCACAAAAGAGCAGCATTTACATTGCAAGGCGTGACTCTACGCGATTGGACGCACGTTTTTAGAATTCTTCTTTTTATTTATCCTGTTAAAAAAAAATGTACAGTGGAGTTCACATTTGATACCCTCGACGACGGAGGCAATTTAAGGCGGTCCCTCGAAATCGAGGATGGCCTTCGTCATCAGGCCCAGGTGGAGCCTTGCCGAGCGGTCTGCAGCCTTCTCCTCCCCATCCGTGGTGTTAATACCACCGTGCTTTCGGGCAGCCTAACACATTTATACATTTGACACCTCCAGAGCATTAGCAAGCCATGACCACAGGGCTGAATGGGCGGCGAGTCCTGTTTTTGACTGTGCTGTGCAGAAGATTGCCGAGGTACGATCCTGACTCTAAGCCCCAGTACCAATTCTTGGCTGGAGGTGCACTGAGGTCCGGGAGGGCGGGGAGCGAGGGCTCGAGGGGAGACATGGACAAGGAGGATGGGAAATGCCATGACCCCACCTGCCCCCTTCTCTCGCCCCACCTTCAAAATGCTCCATAAAATTGACTGCTTTGACCAAGGCAACTATCTGGATCAGTGTCAGATTTTTCTTCATGATGCTCCTGCAAAGTACCTTGGACCATTTTACTCTTTCAACGGCGATATGGCACAGTACGCGCGTGTGGCATTTGGATCATTGTAGGACTATGTCACAGGCCTGGTTTGCAATGTTGCCTGGACTACTCAGCTGTCCCTCCTTGTGGTTGTACAGTATCTGCACGATCACACTCTTACCCAGTGGTGGGTTAAAATCACTGACAGAGGAGGTCACTCAGCCGTTTGAGACTGTGAGGGTCTTTCAAAAGGCAATCCAGTTCGTTCACTCCTCTTCTCTTTTCCTGTATCCCTCTAAACCTTTCTTAGCTTTTTAAATATAAATTTAGAGTACCCAATTCTTTTTTTTCCAATTGAGGGGCAATTTAGCGTGGCCAATCCATCTACCCTGGGCTTTCTTCTTGAAGTGCTTATCCAGTTCCCTTTTGGAAGTTACTACTGGATCTGCTTCCAAAATATACAGAAGCATCAGAATAAATGCAACAAAGATTTCTGAGGATGATACCAGAACTGTAACCGTATGCCTGTCAGGAAAGGAGGAAAAGGCTGCCTCTGTTTCCTCTTGAAAACAGAAGGTCGAGGGATGATCTAGCAGAAATCTTCAAAGTTATGAAAGCTGGTGATAGGTATGTGTGGGAGAGCAAGCTAAATTTAATGGCCTTGACAGTGGCCCTGTCCATGGGCCACAGAGCCGGTGATATCCACCGCAGGTATTTCTGGAGCCTCAATGGGATTGAATCCCAGTCAGGTACTTCCCAGCCTGTCGTCAGGGCCCTTAGAACAAAACTCTGCCTCAAAAAGCTGCCGGCCAGTCAGGACAGGTGACATTTTAGAACCAAAGGTGCCATCGGAGGCATGCAGTGGAACAAGAGGCCCAGGATGAGGAGCAGCATTGTAGGCCTCAGAGGAGAGGTAAGCCGGACTGACTCACTGAGGGAAGTGTCGGGTAGGCCCAGTGGCAAGATGAGTCCGTGATGGGAGCAGATTGGGGCGGGGCGGGGGGGGGGGGGGGGGGGGGGGTCTTCCTGCCCTTCCAGCTTCGGGACCCTCAGTTAGACATGTCCGAGCAGGAGGGACCCCCACACCCTTAGCCTACAGGGAGGCAGCCAGAGGAAACCTGGTGGTCTGCTCATCTGTCACATTTCCCTCCCATCCCTGATGCTGGTAGACTATCAAATGAAGTATGACGAGGTCAGGTAAAGGGCTTCAATTGGCCGAGAGGGAGCAAGGCCTTCCCTACCCTCAACTTAATCGGGAGCGAGGAGGTTGGGGGGAGGTGGGTGGCATGGGAGTCAGGAAGAAGACAGGCTGTCCACCTCATGCCTTCCTGACGGTTTTAAAGCACCCCTCCATCACCACCACATCCTCAACCCTCCCACCTCCCAACCCACTCCTAATGGGAGCATTTATTTCCACTTGTGAGGAAGAAAACATGGTGTTAAATTTAATGTGGAGTTCAAAAAGAACTTCTTTACCCAGACAGTGGTGAGAGTTCATGACCTCAGAGAGTAGCTGAGGCAAATGATAAGGATGCATTTTGGGGGCGGGAGAAGGAGATAGAGGTTATGTTGATAGATGAGGAAATTCCAGTTTCTAACAGGCCTTGGGTCTTCTGCCCATACGCCAACCAGGAAGTGGCTGCACATGCGCAGTTGGTGTCTTTTACCATCTTTATGGCAGGAACTGGGCCTGCGCGTCTATACAGAAGCAAGGAAGAACATACGCCGCAAAGTGGCAGGTCAGATGACCTGAACTTGAGCACCATGACCACAGAGTGTCCCGTTGGTGACTCCTTACTGCAGACATTTTGGAGCAGAGCTGTTCTGCTTGGCAAGGCCGTAGTTCTGAAATTCTGCTTGGAAGGCGAAGCATGAGTGCACTCGGCAATTCAGAGGAAAGGAATCGCAAAGGGTGAAATTTAAACCCTGGAGGTGGATCCTTGTTGAAACCGCCTGAGTGGGAGTGACGTTCAAAGATAATTCTGAGGCAGCGACTTCAAATTTGGAGATCGGAAACCCTCGTGAGAATGGCAAATCGTGGGATTTTCCATTCCCACCCACTGGCAGAATTTAGCAGTGCCACCAAAGAGATGGACTTTTGGCTGGTTCGCCACATTTTCCTGTCCCACCCGTGGCGTTATCCACTGTAGTGGGGCTGCAAATTCCTGCCAAAATTTCCGTGTGACTGGTTGGTTCACAATGTCACAAGTTGGCAAGCTGGGAAATCCATGGAATCTGCTTTGGTCGCATGTATCATTTACTTTGGCGTGTGGCGTGCCTGAATACGGTTCACCTTTTCATTCACATTTACCTCACACCTACCGTGAATAGTGGAGTACAAGATGGATCTTGTAATTTTTTTTATTGTTCCAAATTTTTACGTCTTTGTAGAGATATTGCTGAATTAATGGAACAGAGAATATTTGAATCATCATCCAGTGTTTGAACTGTGATTTTATTCCAGCCTTTTTGTCTGGTGTAATATAGTCAATTTTTCTTGCTCAATTATTTGTTTGTGTGTTAAAAGCTCATTTAACAAAAAAATAATCTATATTGTCACAAGCAGGCTTACATTAACACTGCAATGAAGTTACTGTGAAAAGTCGCCACATTCCGGCGCCTGTTCGGGTACACGGAGGGAGAATTCAGAATTCTCAGCTGGTACGGGAATTGAACCCACGCTGCTGGCCTTGTTCTGCATTACAAAACAGCTGACTAGCCCACTGAGCTAAACCAGCCTGAGGTGTTGCTCCAACAATCTAGGATGAGGAACTCTGGAAAGCTGGAGCAAACACTCTGCTGATATCACTACCCATCACATGATGCTTTACTAGCAGGGATATAGTCTCTCGTACCTAACACCCCCTCCCCTTTACTTCAATAGTGCAACAACAATTTAACAATTATACAACAGATTCACTTATGCGCCTGTTCGGGAACACAGAGGGAGAATTCAGAATGTCCAATTCACCTAACAAGCACGTCTTTCGGGACTTGTGGGAGGAAACCGGAGCACCCAGGGGGGAAACCCACGCAGACACGGGGAGAACGTACAGACTCCACACCGAGAGTGACCCAAGCCGGGAATCGAACCTGGGACCCTGGCACTGTGAAGCAACAGTGCCAACCACGGTGTTACCTTGCCGCCCATCGGCAGACTCCTGTGAATTTGTTCAGTAACCTTCCCCCCACATGGTTTCTGAAAAGAAAAGTCTATGAAGCCAGGGTGCACTCTGTGATCTGACTTGTCCGGCAGTAACAGCAGCTGGAATGGTAACAGAAGGAAGGGAGGACGTTTGAACAGAGCATAAAGAACCAGTACGAACTGGTTGGGCTGAGAGGACTTTTACTCCACAGCATATCTGATGTAATTCAATGTAACCCCTTTATGTCCCCAGATTGAAGCAATGCAATTACACAACATCCGACATGATGAAGCTGTAATGTGCACAAGCACAGCAATGATCCCACAGTGTGCTGTGAAATGAAATCTGATTATCAATGCAACTTGAATGTTTCTGGTGACCATCATTGTTTTCTTTGGTTTCTTTTGAAAGGTCAATTTATTCCAAATCAACTACTTTCTCTGGGATTCTGTTTCCCATCTTTGTGTCCCCTGTGAGGGGCGAAGTTTTATTTATCACCCAACCTAGTTTCCAGCTGCTGAATGTTGCATTTCGCGTCTTCTAGCCCTTTGCTTGCAGTCCAAGTTACATAGCTCACATGCTTCAACTGTTCCGATACCCTGTTATTTATTTCATACTCCAGTATCTGCTTCCTCTCAGCGTTTTCCTTCTCCAGGGAGGGTAACGATGATTGTTATCACGTCATTTTAACTGCAGCGATGGTCTGATTTTATTCTATAGCACGCCCCAGGACAGTGTCGGAGCGCTTCTGCAGGTGAAGGATTCGTAATGTCAGCTTCTATGTAACCATGTTCCCTCGATGTGTCAGACAGCATCAAAGCTGGAAACGAGGTTACATGTGTTTAGAACAGGGCTAAATCGCTGGCTTTGAAAGCAGACCATGGCAGGCCAGCAGCACGGTTCAATTCCTGTACCAGCCTCCCCAAACAGGCGGCGGAATGTGGCGACTAGGGGCTTTTCACAGCAACTTCATTTTTTGAGGGGCTGTTTAGCACAGGGCTAAATCGCTGGCTTTGAAAGCAGGCCAGCAGCACGGTTCGATTCCCGTAACAGCCTCCCCGAACCGGCGCCGGAATATGGCGACTAGGGGCTTTTCACAGTAACTTCATTGAAGCCTACTCGTGACAATAAGCGATTTTCATTTCATTTCAGAAAGAAACTTAATGGCCATGCTGTTCGAAATTATCCCCAATGCGACACCGGGGATGATGGACGAATGATTCTAGCCAGAACCGCAAGTGAGTGGTTTGTGCTATCTGTAGCCAACCTGCAGCCAGTGTCCTCCCCAGCGGGGTAGTGGGAGCTCCCGGCTCCTAAGAGCGCAAAAAGGAAGAGAATTTTCCCATTGACAGAAATCCTCTTGTGCATGGCCGCACTCATTCACTGAACGGTGTGCTGCCACCATTAGAAATGTTCAAGTGTTATCGAATGCCTGGAGGTATTCAGTGCCAGGTGACCCAGGCTCTGTCAATCTCCCTGCCACTGACCCTTTCACGAGAGGTCAGAGCTCCAGCAGAGTTGGAGACCATGCTCAATTGATTTTTAGTCTTTTTAATGTGTTCGGTTCCAGCAGTTTTGTCATTTTCAACTTTTCTTGTGGCTTGATGACATTTAGTTCCCAGTGGGCCCCTGGTCTGACAATCCTTTGGAGCATCTTTGAAAAAAATTGTTCATTTCTAACTGGAGAGGTTTCTGAATATTGGGGATCTGGGGCGGGATTCTCCGACCCCCCGCCGGGTCGGAGAATCGCCCGGGGCCGGCGTCAATCCCACCCCGCCGTGTCCCGAATTCTCCGCCATCCGAGATTCGGCAGCATCGGGAATCGCGCCATGCCGGTCGGCGGGCCCCCCCATGGCGATTCTCCGGCCCGCGATCGGCCAAAGTCCTGCCACTGACAAGCCTCTCCCACCAGCGTGAATTAAACCACCTACGTGACCAGCAGGATTGGCGCGTGGATGGGCGCCGGGGTCCTGGGGGGGGGGCGCGCAGGGCGATCTGACCCCAAGGGGTGCCCCCACGGTGGCCTGGCCCGCAATTGGGGCCCACCGATCGGCCGGCGGGCCTGTGCCGTGGGGGCACACTTTTTCTTCCGCCTTCGCCGTGGTCTTCACCATGGCGGAGGCGGAAGAGACCCCCTCCCCTACGCATGCGCCGGGATGGCGTCAGCAGCCCCTGACGCTCCAATGCATGCGCGGACTTACGCCGGCCGGCGAAGTCCTTTCGGCCCCGGCTGGCGTGGCACCAAAGGCCATTCACGCCAGCCGGTGGAGCGGAGACCACTCTGGCGTGGGCCTAGCCCCTCAATGTGAGGGCTTGGCCCGTAAATGTGCAGAGACTTCCGCATCTTTGGGGCGGCCCGACGCCGGAGTGGTTCACGCCACTCCAACACGCCGGGACCCCCCGCCCCTCCGGGTAGCGGAGAATCCCGGCCCTGGTGTCTAACAGAATTTTCGGGGCTGGTTTAGCACAGTGGGCTAAACAGCTGGCTTGTAATGCAGAACAAGGCCAACAGCGTGGGTTCAATTCTCATACCGGCCTCCCCGAACAGGCGCCGGAATGTGGCGACTAGGGGCTTTTCACAGTAACTTCATTGAAGCCAATTGTGACAATAAGCGAGTATTATTATTATGATTATTTTAGTGGAAGGGCAGAATTTCATGGTTCCCAGCTGGATTACAGGTGGGGGTGGGCTATAACGTTCTCTGGGTAGGCTTTCTGGAGCGAGAGAGAGAGAGCCTGCCCCTGAACACTCCTCAATTTCACAGGGGGCAGGCAAGGCCTAAGCAAGCCCACATTTGATGCCCAATTATTAGCCACTTAATGGCTGCTTTCCACCCGGCCTCAATTTTCAGTCTGGCAGGTGGAGCGTAGGGGTTGGGGGAAGCCCGGCTGGTCAGCTGCTCATGCCTCGGGCGGGAAGGGGGAATCTCTGTGAATGTCATATCAGGTGCTTCAACCCCCCCCTCCCCCTCCTCCTCCTCTCCACACTCCCCAACCAACAAATTCTACGCCCTGCAGTTGCTCGCCCTCCGGCCTCCCCTTCCCCCTCCCCCTCACACCTCCCTATCAAATGGCCCAAATCCCTCTGCCACCCGCCCCACACACACACACACACACACACACACAAGCTCTCCCTCTTACATACATACACACACATACTCACCCCTCCTGCTGCACCTACCTGATCTCTTGGACTCCAGGACCTAGAATCTGGGGGTGGCTTGTCCTGGCCACTGCTGGAGCTGGGACTACAAAGCCAGATTGGCCGGAAACTCTCTGAGATGGGTCTTCCATCCCTCACTCAGGTGGAAATCCCGACCCAGCCAGTGAGCGCTTCTCAGAGTGAAAAATGGCTGTGGGGCTGCTGTGATTGGCTGGGAAACCTGCCCACCCGGAAACTCCTGGTGTGTGGTGGCAGTAGCAAGCTTGGTGATTGGAGCAGGTGATTGTGAACTCCTGGCTGCTAAAACTCTTCATCACTGGGCGTTTACCTTTGAATTTTGTTTATTGTCAAGTGCATCGAGGCACAGTGAAAAGTATTTTTCTACGTGCAGCTCAACAGATCACTTAGTACAAGAAAAGAAAATACTAAATAGGCCAACACAAGATACACAATGTAAATACATAGAGACCGGCATTGGGTGAAGCATACAGGGGTGTAGTATTAATCAGGTCAGTCCATAAGAGGGTCGTCTAGGAGTCTGGTAACAGTGGGGAAGAAGCTCTTTTTGAGTCTGTGCGTGCGTGTTCTCAGACTTTTGTATCTCCTGCCCAATAGAAGAAGTTGGAAGAGTGAGTAAGCCGGGTGGGAGGGGTTTTTGGTTATACTGCCTGCTTTCCCAAGACAGCGGGAGGTGTAGACAGAGTCAATGGATGGGAGGCGAGTTCGTATGCTGGACTGGGTGGTGTTCACAACTCTCTGAAGTTTCTTGCAGTCTTGGGCTGAGCAAAGAACAAAGAAAAGTACAGCACAGGAGTAGTCCCATCGGCCTTCCAAGCCTGCGCCGACCATGCTGTCCGTCTAAACTAAAATCTTCGACACTTCCGGGTTCCGTATCCCTCTATTCCCATCCTATTCATGTATTTGTCAAGATGCCCCTTAAACGTCACTATCGTCCCTGCTTCCACCACCTCCTCCGGTAGCGAGTTCCAGGCACCCACTACCTTCTGTAACAAACGTGTCTTGTACATCTCCTCTAAACCTTGCCCCTCGCACCTTAAACCTATGCCCCCTAGTAATTGACCCCTCCACCCTGGGAAAAAGTCTGAGCAGTTGCCATACCAGACTGTGATGCAGCCAGATTGGATTCTTTCTATGGTGCATCTGTAAAAGTTGGTAAGGGTTAATGTGGACATGCCGAATTTCCTTAGTTTCCTGAGGAAGTAGAGGCGCTGTTGTGCTTTCTTGGTCGTATCGTCGACGTGGGTGGATCAGGACAGATTTTTGTTGTGTTACCTCATGCTGTGCCTGGCTCTGTTGTAGAGTAATTGATGGAGATTACTAAGTTAACAACCCCATTAGCATCACACCATGCAGCGTCGATGGGGATGGAATTGGAAGACCTTTGGCCTTTCTTTTGAACTAAGAACCCCAATGTTTGTAAAGAATATTGGAGTCAGAACCTCCTCATGCACCTTGGCAGGATTCGAGGAGCAAGCTGTTTGCTAATGTTGTTTTTCAAGAATGGTGCATGTCCTGGTTAGAGAGGAAGAAAATACACACATGTTCTCCCAAATAAGAGGGTTAGCAATGATTTTTTTAAAAAACCTTGAAATAGCTGAAATCCAGTTGCTGGATTTTACTAAGAGGTTTAATATTTTCTGAACATTATTTTCTAAGCAGATTGAATGATGCATTCTCCTTCAATTCTCACTGTGCTCCTTTAACCCATTTCTGTGTTGAAGTAAAACCAACAGGAATTTTATGCAAACACAATAAATCTATCAAACGGTGTCTGCGGGATTCCCCCTCGGACGATCAGTTCTGCTTCAACATTTTGGGCGCAATTTACCGGCTGCATTCCGTCCCTATCACAGCGAGAGGACTCCTCTGGCATTCCCCAGGGTCGTTACGTCTCGCCAGATCTAATGAGAACTGGTCGCGAACTGGCAACATTAAGCACTGGTCCCCACAAATGGGGACCAGACGGAATGGCATTTAGGGGGGTCTCCCAGGCGATCGGTGGCCCCCGGCTGGTTGGTATATGGATAGGGTGGCACCCTGGCACTGCTTATACTATCTGCGCACCCTGGCAGTGCCACCTGGGTTCCAGCCTGGCACTGCCAGGATGCCCAAGTGGCATTGCCAGACCTGCAGGGGCATTGCCAGGATACCAGGTTGACAGTGCCAAAGTGCCCAAATCGCATTTTGCCCATGCCGGGGATTGGGCTCGGGGCGTCCTGCCTGTACGAGGTGGGGTATGGGGGGGGTCTTGAGGTTTCGCCAAGAGGTGAGTTGGGGGGTTGGAGGGGTCTGGGGGTTTGAACGGAGGGAGTTGAGAGATCTGCCCTTTAAAAATGGCGCCCGATCTCTTCCTGCATTGATAAGCGGAGTTCTTCAGTTCCGGAAATGCGCCTGAGTTCGGCCCCAGCTGGACCCCCCAAAAAACGAGTGCTGTTGGGTAACAGGGTCGTTCCTGGTGCTATCTCTAGTCCCACCCAGAACGAACCTTGTTTCATTTTGCTTTGCAGAGTGTCACAGCAGGTGGGAAAAGCAGTGTTGCGGCGCTTTCTCCGCCCTATCAGGAAACCCAGGGGATGGTCCTCATTTTTAAAGGCTGCCCCGATATAAAAGAATAAAAATGGAACATCCACCCCCACACCTACCCCCACCTTAGTCACTGCCCCCTGGCACGGCCCCCGGCACTGCCATTCACGCCCGATGCAAACAGGAACGCAAAATCCCGGCCTCTTTTTTGAAACTGGGTCAGTCCAGAGTTCAGTGCCTTTGCAGAATTAAGATCGTGGGAATCACACAGTACAAAAGAAGGCCATTTGGTCCATCATATCTGTGCCAGCATGCCGAAAGATCAATCCACGTTGTCCCGTTCCCCTGCTTTTACCCTGGACCCTTGCCAGTGTTTTTCCTTTTTAAGCCCAGATGTAAGTTACATCTGAATCTGTTCCCTCCGTCCCTTTGAGCAATACATTCCCGATCAAGACAACTCACTGAGCGCAAGAAATTCAACAGATTTCTCCTGAAAGGTGAGAAAGCTTTCCTCGTGATTGAGTGCAATGCTTTGAATATTTCAAGGGACAGTGCTTCACAGGGAGAAGTTTTTTTTACAGGCTAGCCTAAAACCATTTCCGATATATATATGTAGACCACTTCAGAGGGCAGTTAAGAGTCAACTAAATTGTTGTTGGAGTCACATGTAAGTTAGACCGGGTAAGGATAGCAGATTTCCTTCCCTAAAGGAAGTTAGTGAACCAGATGAGCCTTTACGACGGTCGACAATGGTTTCATGGTCACCATTAGACTTTTAAGTCCAGGTTCTTATTGAATTCAAAAGTCACCATCTGCCGTGGTGGAATTTGAACCTGGATCCCCAGAACATTACCCTGGGTCTCTGGATTATTAATCCAGTGTGTTACGGATGCCTGGTCAGCTCTCAACAGTGGCTAAGAAACTGGACCAGAACCATAATGTTTTTAAGACGATGCGGAAAGATCAATTCGTTCCAGGAGTGATATCATAAGAAATAGGGATTGGTTATTTTACAAGCAAACATTATTGAATCAAAAGAAAAACAATATTTAAACTGATAAATTTCAACCCTAACAATAACAGATTACAGGTAGTTTCTTAACCTTAACACACAGGTTCCCATTAAATATCACTTCAAATAAATATACAGCTCTATTTCCACTTACATAGGAAGGCAAAGATGATACTTGAAGCAATTTTCGGCTGTTAGCCAAGTTTTTTGGAACACTTTTCGAAAGCCTGTCTCTGGGAGTCTTTTCATGACCTCTCTTGGTGGCTTTTCAAAACCTTCTACTCACCTGTTCAAAACAGAATTATTCCTGTCTCTCTCTAAGCTCCGTCCAGCCTCTCAAACAAAGGTTCTCTCCTGGCGTGTCCAGATATGAATCCATCAACGTTATCTTGGTTGTTTGATTTCCCACTCCCTTTTATACAAAAGAACAAAGCCATGCTTCTGATATGCACCTATCCTCCCATTGACGGACTAAGAGGCCATCAGATTCTGTAATGGGCTAATAGCTGGTCAGACAGGAATGCCCTGAAAGACAATGGATCTCGAGTGAATCATCCTTGCTGAACAGCAGATATCCTGTTTATTCCCACTAACGAGTTTAAGTCTGAATGGGAAAATGTAACTCAGGCCAAGTGTGGGAGTAACCCTCTGACTCCACACTAGCAGTTTTCCCCTCAGTCTGTTTAACCCCGAAATTGCCTGGTACAACTTTGATTCCTTTTCTGGGCCCAATTTCCTAATATCTCCCTCTCGTAAGAAGTGCCAACACCACTTTGCCCCGAATGCAAGACAGAAACTGGGAATGTGATGCCACCATTATGTCCCGACTTGCCCCTGCCAATATTTTTTCGGCCTTTTCCCTTTTTATGCTTTGTTTCCAGAAGTGCTGGCCGACTCTGGACCATAACAGTGGGTTTTCTGATTGTACCCCACATGATTGGAGAATGCGCACAATCAGAAAGTTAATCTTTTAGCTCCCTAGTCTTTCAGAGGCATCCTGTGTGGGCTTGACTGCAGGCTCTGCAAACGTGTAAATCATCAAAGCTGCGCTGGGGCCTGTGCTCTAACGATGTACCACTTACGGGTGTCGGAAATCATCTCAAGGCATCTCACCGAGACAAAAAGCAGATACAAAAAGCCAAAGAAAGTACTAGGAGGGGTGATTAAAGGTACAGCCAATGTGTTTTAAGGAATGAGATAGAGAAATACAGCACAGAACAGGCCCTTCGGCCCACGATGTTGCGCCGAACTTTTGTCCTAGGTTAATCATAGAATTTTGGACAATTTGTCATGGCCAATCCACCCAACCTGCACATCTTTGGACTGTGGGAGGAAACCGGAGTACCCGGAGGAAACCCACGCAGTCACGGGGAGGATGTGCAGACTCCACACAGACAGTGACCCAAGTCGAAATCGAACTTGGGACCCTGGAGCTGTGAAGCAATTGTGCTATCCACAATGCTACCGTGCTGCCCTTAAGAAGTTAACCTACACTCCCTTATTCTACCCTAATCCAAGTACTTGGAGGTCCATAAATTTTCCGACTCAACTACTACTACAGGCAGTGCATTCCATGCCCCCACTACTCTCTGGGTAAAGAACCTACCTCTGACATCCCCTCTATATCTTCCACCATTTATCTTAAATTTATGTCCCCTTGTAATGGTGTGTTCCACCCGGGGAAAAAGTCTCTGCCCGAAAGAAGGAAAGGTAGGTTGTTGCAGAGTCTAAGGTCACTGGGTAACAACCAGTAGAGTGACTGATTTTTATTTTTCTGCCCCAATTATCTCTTTCATCTGTTTTGTTTGAATATAAACAACAATGAAAATACTCAACGTAGAAAGAAAATGCCCTGAAACCATAACAAAGATAATCCAGCATACTACAGGAGGGGTTTCTGGGTAGGAATGTTGCTGAGGGGGGGAGATGGTGGTTGTGCAAGGCTGTTCCAGGGAAAAAGTCTTCCTGAACACACACTTGTGGTAATATTGGGTTTTGATAATAATCCCTTCAAAAGCTGGTTCTCCAAGTTTGTTCTCCCATTGTGACAGTGCAGAGGGAACCTATGACATTTAGTGGTGTGTTAAATAGATCACTGTGTTTGATTTTGTTGCTCAGTTGGTTTCAGCCATCTCCGATAAGCTAAGCATTTCGTCCCCTATAGAGAAAGCTGCCCCCAAATTCTGATTGTTTATTCTATAACATGTTGAAGAAATGCAATTGGAAAAAACTTCATACTTTGACCATTCACTACCAGCTAGCTCCTCCGGCCCCCTCCCCAGTTCGCTGGTGGCGGGATTCTTGACTTCCGACGCTCGTCCATGGGATTTCCCATAGAAGCCACCCCACACTGCCGGCAAACCCATGGGCGGGGGTGCGCTGCCGGCAGGAACAGGGAGTCCCAACGACCGGAGAATTCCGGCCTACGTAGTAAGAACTAAATGTACAGTTTCCAAGAGAAAGGCAGGAGAAATGGAGATAGCTGGTTAGTCCAAAAGCAACAATCAGCCAAAAAGATTGGGCGGAATTTTCCAGTTCCACCATAAGCGGGTTTCGTGGAGGTTGGAGTGGAAATTCAGGGAGAGGTCAAATGTCAGATTCCCACCAGCGAGAAAACAAATCAGAATTTTCCCCTCACCAATTTGGCCTGTTGTGAATACGTATAAAAAATGCGTAGGGTTGGTAGGGTTGGAAGGGTATGGGGCAATGGTAGTCAGAGGGAAGGTTGGGGTGGAGAAGCTGGAGCTCGACATGGAACAGTCGAATGCAAACACAGGGGGGGAGGATGATTGTCATGAATGGGAGGAGATACACGCAGACCCCAGAGAATGAAAGATGGGGTAGATTACTGTGGCAGACAAGGGAAGGATTGCACAAAAGATCATGAGTGGTGAAAGTTGGGGAAGGCTTGCAAAAGTGGAACAGTTTGCGCAGAGGCTCATAAAGGGAGGTGATGGATGGTGGGGGGAAGGAAACAGTCTTATCGTCATTCATTGAAGAGCCAGAGAGTGAAAGAGCCATAATCCCTGGACTGGTGAGGGGTCAGGGTGAGAGATTGAAGGCGGTTCTGGGGCTCTGTGGACCTCGTAGACAGGGTGAGGGATTAAAGACAGTCCTGGGGCTTCACGATCATTCTACAGGGCTAGCGTGGCACACATGTCGTGTGCTCGCTCCAGGTACGGGAAAGGCCTGGTGCTCAATGGAGTTCAAGCACAGTTTGGTGTCCAAGGTGTGGTCATAG
The DNA here is from genome assembly GCF_902713615.1 of Scyliorhinus canicula. Classification (NCBI taxonomy): domain Eukaryota; kingdom Metazoa; phylum Chordata; class Chondrichthyes; order Carcharhiniformes; family Scyliorhinidae; genus Scyliorhinus; species Scyliorhinus canicula. Next base: position 13,761,820 of record NC_052147.1, on the reverse strand, counting down.
TCTCCAATCGATGGGTATGGCTGGCTCGGTACTGGGCTGCAGGTGGGATGGTCATGATCAGGTGAGGCACCTGCAGCCTGTAAATGGGGAAATAAAGGAGGGGTACACAAAGCTCTCCTAGGGTGCTATGAGCTCTGTATGTGACCGTGCAAACAACCACAAGATGGGGAAGGGTGTAGTCCACATGGGATCTGGAATGACAATGGGAGCCAGGGTTATGGAGGGAGGCTGGAGAATCACCGGAGGAAGCTTGACCTGCACATTGTGAGGTTGCAGGAAGATCGAGGGGACTCAAACTCTGACAGAAGGAGGGTTGAAGCTCGTCTTGAAGTTGAATTGCAGTGCCACAATTTTGAGACCCCCGCGTTATGACATAGTTTAAAATCAAAACTGGAAAACAATCATCAAGGGAGGGAGCTGAGACAGGGTGGGAGGAGACAATGGCTGGACTCAGGCCCTACAAGGAGTACCCACAAATTGTTTTGAGTAGCAACATTGGAATGGAGTGTGAGCTGATGGAGCCCAGGAAGACGGTTCTTTTGGAGCCAGTGACATTTGGAGCACTTTTACCTGAGACTGCGGCTACCATTGGGTTCTCAATGAAGTTTATCAATTTGAGCATTAACAGAGAGGAATGTGAGAATGGAAGATGCCGCCAACCGCGAAGGGAGTCACAGCTGCTGGATATCCGGAAGACCATCAATGGATGTCTCTAAGGTTTTTTTGGGGCTGGTTTAGCACAGTGGGCTAAATAGCTGGCTTGTAAAGCAGACCAAGGTCAGCAGCGCGGGTTCAATTCCCATACCAGCCTCCCCGAACAGGCGCCGGAATGTGGCGACTAGGGGCTTTTCACAGTAACTTTGTTTGAAGCCTACTTGTGACAGTAAGTGATTTTCATTTCATTTTCTCCAATTAGCATGGTTAACATGCCAAAGGGCATCCAGTCATTTCTAACAGTGGTGGTTAGGCATGATCAGTATACCAGATCAAACATATTTGGAGTGCCTTTCGTAAGGGTGAACACATCCTGCATGTGCTCTTCCAACCTCTCTGGGATTAAGATGTCAAGTAGCTGGGGTTGGCATCTTGGTCACCCCAATCTGTGAGGTAACACCAAGCTGGAACGCTGGATGAGGGAAAGGCGAGTAGCACAGACACTGCTCTAGGGCATGACAGTGGCTTTCGAATTGCGATTGGGAGCTCTACTATAGTTGCCCAATTGCTCATTCATCTACTGGATCTACTAGTTGACAGGTGAAGGAGGATTGAATAATGGGGCCTGCACGCATGATGCCTTCCTGATGGCAGTGATCCAATTAAAGAGGAGAAACAGAACTTATAGGGATCGTGAAATTTTTGATTTGTTTGGAATCTGTTGAGTAAAGTTGGATGGAATAAAAGCGAGGTAGTTCTGGTGTTTTGAGATTTTAAAATATTTGCTCATAGGATGCAAGCATTGTTGGCAAGGCCAGCATTTATTGGCAATCCCTAATGTCAGTGAGCATCGAGCAAGGTTGTGAGCTGTCTTCTTAATACTGCAGTCCTTTTAGTGTGGGTTCACCGACAGTGCTGTTAGGGAGTGAGTTCAAAGCTTTGGATCTGGAGGTCTTGTGGCACAGTGGACAGCATCCTGACCTCTGAACTAGAAGCTCTGGGTTCAAGCTCAGCACCAGGATGTGTTGGCCATGGAAGGAGCATTCATAACGTGGTTCAATGGGCTGATCAACTCAGGAATCCTTCCACCACTCACCCCAATATTCCCCGAAGGGAACAAAGAGTGTGTGAAGATACGCTTAAAAAAAAAGCTTTTGGTACAGTGATTGTGAAGGAATGATGATGTAGTTCCAGGTGTCTGGTTAACTTGATGATGGTGGTGTTCCCATGCGCCTGCTGCCCTTCTCCTTCGAGGTAGTAGAGGTCATGGGTTTGCAAGGTGCAGTCAAAGGAGCCTTGGTGAGTTGCTGCTGTGCATCTTTTGGAGGGTACGTATTGTTGCCACTGTGCATCGGTGGAGGGAGTGGGTATGTGAATGGGTACCAGTCAAGCAGGCTGCTTTGTCCTGGACGTTGTAGGGCGTGCTTAGAGAATTGAATCCTGTATCACTGGACAATCATTTTCTTCCCAATTTAATTGATTGGCCATATTCAGCAGTCCATAGTTACCTATAGTTCCAGCTCTGTGTACTCATGGATGTGGGCTTCGCTGGCTGGGTCAGCATTTATTACCCATCCCTGGGGGCATTTTTAAGAGTCAACCACGTTGCTGTGGATCGGGAGTCACATCCAGACCAGACCAGGTAAGGCGACAGATTTCCTTCCCTAAAGGGCATTAGTGAACCAGATGGGTTTTTACAACAATTGGTAATGGTTTCATGGCCCTCTTTAGACTTTCAATTCCAGATATTTTTATTGAATTCAAATTTTACCATCTGCCGAATCGAACCCTTGGCCCCAGAGCATTATTACCCTTGGTCTCTGGATTACTAGTCCAGCGACAATTCCACTAGGCCACTGTCTCCCCATTGATGTTGTTCATATGGATTTTAGCAAAGCCTTTGACGAGGTCCCACATAGCATTCTTATAAAGAAGGCAAATGTACATGGGATACAGGGTCATTTGATCAGGTGGATTCAAAATTAGCTTGGTTGCAGGAGACGAGTGATTATGACAGACGGCTACTTTAGTGACTGGGAGCCAGTGTCCACCAAAACGATCTGTGCTGGATTCCCTCGTATTTGTCATTTATATAAGCAACATGGATGACTATGTGAGGGATAGGATTAGTAAGTTTGCAGATGACACAAAGATTGGTCGGGTGGTTAACAATGAGGTTGAGTGTCTTTGATGGGCCGAATGGCCTTTTCTGTACTGTATTTCCTGTGATTCTGTAATTTTCTCAGCTGCCTTCTTGTACAACCCCTTATACTAAACCACCTCAGCACCTTAACGCAAAAAACAAAACAAATGGAATACTCGATTGTGAAATAAATGGCAGAGAGCATTAAAGTTGAGAATGGTCGTGCCGGATTTATGTAGAATATTACAGGCATTGCGTGCAATTTTGTGCTCCACGCCATAAGAGATGTTAAGGCCTTGGCCGGAATGCAGCGCTGATTCATGAAAATGTTGCCTGGTTTGAGGAAACACAAATTTGGAGAAAATGCTGGTTTTATCATAACAGAGAAGATTATGTCGTGTTTTGATCAAAGAGTTTAAAATGATGTCGGGATGGGACAGAATAGATGGAAAGGGATTGAGCGAAAAAGGGACATGGATACATTGGAAAGGTTGGGACTGTTCTCCTTGGAGAGAAGGCGGCGAAGAGGAGATTTGATAAAGAGACGATCAGAATCCTGAGGGGGCTGGACAGAGTAGATCGGGAGAAACTGTTCCTGCTCTTATAAGGATCGAGAACGAGAGGGCACAGATAGAAAGTGATCTGCAAAAGAAGTAAATGTGACATGAGAAAAACTTTTTCACACAGCCAGGGATTTGGGTCTGGAATGCGCGGCCTAGAAGTGAGGTGGAGGCAGGTTCAATGGAGGCATTCGAGAGGGCAATAGATTATTATTTGAATAGAAACAATGTGGAGGGGGACGGGGAAAAGGCAGGGGAATGGCACCAAGTCATGATGCCTATTGGAGAGCTGGTGTAGACATGATGGGCCGAATGGCCTCCTTCTGCGCCATAACCATTCCGTGATATGAGATCAAGTGTAAGGTTTTGGACACAGAGGAGGAAAATCTTTTTTCACCAACTTTGTGAATCCAAAGTTAGTGATTGAAGCAGACCATATCAACTTTGATTGTTTCACCCATGGTTGGGGGAAAGTACAATAAAAGGAATGAGATTGGTCATGCCAAACAACTTGTGGTGCCAGTTATGGCTCAGATGGTGCGCACTCTCCTGTCTGAGTTTACAAGATTCTGGGTTCAAGTGCCACCCCAGGACTTGAGGACCAAAATCAAGGCTGACACTGGTGTAAGAGTGAGGGAGTGCTGAACTGTTGGAGATGCTGTCTCTCAAATGAGATGTTAAACTGAGATCCTGTCTGCCCTCTTGGTGGCTGTGAAAAGATACCAAACCGTTTGCTTCTACGTAGAACATACAGTACAGGAGGCCATTCGGCCCATCGAGTCTGCACCGACCCACTGACCCACTGACCCTCACTTCCACCCTATCCCCATAACGCAATAACCCCATCTAACTTTTTCTTGGACACTAAGGGCAATTTATCATGGCCAATCCACCTAATCTGCACGTCTTTGGACTGTGGGAGGAAACCGGATCACCCAGAGGAAACCCACGCAGCCGGGAATCGAACCTGGGACCCTGGCGCTGTGAAGCCACAGTGCTATCCACGTGTGCTACCGTGCTGCCCTATAATCTGTATCGTAATTTCCACCCACTTCTACATAGCTCATCCAACTCAACTTTGTCCTTTCTTATCGAGTTGGCTTTTCACTCCTACTGTTGTTCTAGTTGAGGTTTATGTCTTTTCCCAGTCTTGATTTTTGGATATGTATCATATTTCTCCCCCACTCAAGTCCCTGTATTCTCTCTCCTCAGTCAGGACCTCGAACCAGGAAGTCCATTCTTATGAAGAGTGATTGAGCAGTTTAGGCCTGTATGCTCTCGAGATTAGAAGAATGTGAGGAGATCTAATTGAGGTCTGTAAAAGGTAGACGTAGAGCAGATGCTTCCTCTTGTGGGGCAAGCTAGAACAGTTTTAATAATAATCTGTATTGTCACATGTAGGCTGACATTAACACTGCAATGAAGTTATTGTGAAAAGCCCCTAGTCGCCACATTCCGGCGCCTGTTCAGGTATACAGAGGGAGAATTCAGAATGCCCAATTCACCTGACAGCACATCTTTCAGGACTTGTGGGAGGAAACCGGAGCACCCGGAAGAAACCCACACAGACACGGGGAGAACGTGCAGACTCAGCACAGACAGTGACCCAAGTCAGGACTCGAACCTGGGACCCTGGCACTGTGAAACAATAGTGCTAACTACTGTGCTACCATGCCGCCCATGGGTGAGGTGCATTGAGTAAATTACTAATGAGTTGAAGGGTTATGGATAAAGGGCAGGAGAGGAGACCAATCAGCCATGATCGTATTAAATGGCAGATCAGACTGGAGGGGCTGAATTGCCCACTCCTGCTCCTAGTTCTTATGTTCTTGTATCCTATTCCTGGAAGCTCCTGGCCATGCAGTCATTCTATCGGTTCCTAGATCTGAATCCGTTGCCACTGTACATGTCATGATTGGTATCTTGGGCAATTATATGGTTGACTCAACACATTTTCTGGAGTTAGACTCGTGAAATCTTCAGGTGTCGTCCCTTTGACAGCACGATACTCCAGACCACTTCATTATTCATAAAGACATGAATAATGAGTTCATCATTATCATTAAATTGGACGAGGGAGGTTCATCTTTTTGTGTAATTAAAGTCTTATTTCATTTTTAAAGTAGTTTTGCAAAACCCACAAATCATCCAAGTCATGCCCGACCGTATCCCAATATCTTGTGAAGACGTCTCTACTTTCCATTCAGGAAAGACTGGACCCATTTCTGAGAACAGTGCAGAAGGGGCAAAGTCTGAGGCCAAGATCTTATCCTGCCCCCCACACAGTAACACACAACAAAATGAAAGGTAATGGGCTGAAACGCCAGAGCTCTTCCCCCAGAGATTGCACAGAATTCTCTCAATTGGGGTAGTCAATTAATCTGCTCCTGCAGGAGAGTTAACATCATCACTCAAGCCTGATAGCCACTATTTTCACTTCTGTCATTTCTTGACTTTCAACTGTTGGGTAGTAATGAAAGAATATTAATGAAGCCACTTCTGAGACTGGAGTAGATTGCTGGTGTATTGTGAGTCCGTGTCCTAGCCAGTAAGAAACCATCCACGGAGGCAATCCTTCTATTTTCCAGCTTTATGACCAGCACTTTTGCAGTTGTCCGTCCCTAAATATGCCCACCAAGGTTTTTCCACAGTTACTTCTTTTGACTGGGTTGTGTGGGTGATCGACCTGGAGTAAGTCAGCACAGTGGGCTAAACAGCTGGCTTGTAATGCAGAACAAGGCCAGCAGCGCGGGTTCAATTCCCGTACCAGCCTCCCCGTACAGGAATGTGGCGACTCGGGGCTTTTCACAGTAACTTCATTGAAACCTACTTGTGACAATAAGCGATTATTATTATTAAGTCCTTTTGAACATAGAACATAGAACAGTACAGCACAGAACAGGCCCTTCGGCCCTCAATGTTGTGCCGAGCCATGATCACCCTACTCAAACCCACGTATCCACCCTGTACCCGTAACCCAACAACCCCCCCCCCCCCCACCTTACTTTTTAGGACACTATGGGCAATTTTAGCATGGCCAATCCACCTAACCCGCACATCTTTGGACCGCGTGGACTTTCATCCCCTGGTCGGTCTGCCTACAGCTGGCATTCCATTCTCCACAGAAGGTGCAGCTGAGACAGTTGGAATGTTCCACGTGAAACAATGTCCGCTCAGATTGAGAATAGAGCTTGCGGCTCCCAGTAAATGGCCCTCTGTCATTGCTCAGACAGCTGAACCTGGTCCTAAAGTCACCTAACGTTCAAATAATGGTGGTCTGGTGAGAAATGTGACTGGGCCAGCAATCCAGAGGCCCAGGGCAGTTGGTGGGATTTAAATCCAATTAATAAATCAGGAATTGATTAATGATGAGCGCGACAATATCATCAGCTGTTCCAAAAACCCACCTGGTTCACCCGTGTCTTTTGAGGGAAGGAAATCTGCCATCCTTGCCTGATCTGGCCAGCATGTGACTCCTGACCAAAACAATACGGTTGACTCTTAATTGACCCCTGAAATGACCCAGCAAGCCCACTCAGTTCAAGGGCAATTAGGGATGGACAACAAATGCTTGCCTTGCCAGCGACGTCCAGATCCTATGAAAGAATATTTTAAAAAGTGGAGTTTTGTTTAAAAAGCAGGCTGCACAAGTCGGCCTATGAGCATCTGCAATGTGATTAAGCAGTACTGTTGAGTTTGTTTCCCGCCAGGGATGCTGCAAGTAAGAAGCTATTTCCCCCACCGGCTAATTTGGAGGGAAGGATGTTACTCAGATGAACAATATTTCTCAATTTTCTCTTTGTTGTGAAAGCTTCTGTGCTTCCCTTGGAGATCTTTTTCAAAAGGTCTTCTTGAGTTGTGGGCAATAGCAGCAAGACCACATTTATGAAGGATAGGATAGGAACAATGTGCAAACCAGGTAAGGGTAGCAGGATGCCCCCAGTGAAGGAAAACAATAAAACCATTTACACGGTTATTTACAGTCAGTTTCATGGTCTTGTTCTGGTGCGAGTGAGCAAGTAGCTAGTTTTATCAAATTCAGTTTCATGTGATGGAATTGAACTTGTAGCGAAGGACTTTACAGGCACCTCACCAGCGGACAGTGGGGTGGGTGGGGTGATAAAATACCCCCGGTGGTCTTCCCACTACCTTTACGCTCACCTCCGACCTGTCTGCAAAGTTTACTGGAGGCGAAAGAAGCCGAAGGTCACCCTGAAGCAGGGGAATGCTTACATCACAAACGCCCATTCCAGATTTGGTATTCCCAATCCCCATAGGGCCCCCCCCCCCCCCCCCCCCCCCCCAACATGCTCCCTCCACGCCTGGCCTTGTCATCATGGCCCCACTCCCACCTCAACCCTGGCCCTCCCCTCCCCCCCGCAACTACCTGGTCCTGGGTGCTCCGGCATGTGGGCCGGAGGTGCTCGTGTAATCCCAGCAGCGGGCTCCATTCAAGATGGCGTGGCTGGGACAACAGAACCACCAGCCAATCAGACAGGTAGACCTCTCTCTGAGAGGCCCAAATGTGGGGTAGACATCCCACCTCCAGCAAATCAACTGGATGTGTGAAGTGCCTGTGGGGCAGCCATGATCGTCAGGGATGTGTTCCCTGCCAACTTGCCCGTGGGGCCGGGGGGGGGGGGGGTGTAGTGCGGAGAACGCCCCCCTGACGATCATGGCAACTCTAAATCTAATCACGGTATTGCTAAATCACAGAATAGTACAGGACAGGAGGCCATTTGGCCCATCCAGTCTGTGCTGGCACTTTCAAAGAACAATTCTATTGCTTCCACTACCCCACTCATTCCCCACACGCTGACGTTTTTTTGCTCTGCTTCAGGTATTTATCCAGGGGCTGGTTTAGCTCACTGGGCTAAATCACTGGCTTTTAAAGCAGACCAAGCAGGCCAGCAGCACGGTTCGATTCCCATACCAGCCTCCCCGGACAGGCGCCGGAATGTGGTGACTAGGGGCTTTTCACAGTAACTTAATTGAAGCCTACTCGTGACAATAAGCGATTTTCATTTCATTTCATTTCAATTACCTGTTGAATGTTGCTGCTGAACCTGTTTCCACCTGTAAGGCAGAGCATTCCAAATCCTAACACTTTATAATATTAGCTCTTTATAATAATAGCTCTGGTCCTTTCACTGAATCACCTTAAATCTTTTCCCCACCTCCCCAGTTATCGCCCCTTCAGTCAGTGTGAATAGTTTCTCTTTATTTACTCTATCTAAACCCTTCAAAATCTTAAACATCGCTATCAAAATCTCCTGTTTAGTTTTTCTTTGCTCTAATAAGGACAAACCAAACTCTGTAACCAAAAGACCATCATATCCATAAAAGAATGGAAAATTTGGGAAAATCCCAGCAGGTCTGACAGCACCTTTGGTGAGAGGACAGAGCTAACATTTAGAGTCAGGATGGCCCTTCGTCAAAGCTAACTCTCTACTGTTTGGAGTCATACCTGGTACAAAGAACAATGGTTGTGGTTGTTGGTGGTCAATCATCTCAGTTCCAGTAAATTGCTGCAGGAGTTCCTCGGGCCAACTATCTTCAACTGCTTCGTCGGCGGCCTTCTCTCCATCATTAGTGATATGGGGATGTTTGCTGATGATTGCACAATGCTCACAATGCAACTCCTCGGATACTGAGGCAATCCATGTCCATAAGCGGCAAGGCCTGGACAACATTCAGGCAATTGACACTTGGGCTCCAGAAATGCCAGGCAATGAAATTGAAAAATTGAAAATTGCTTATTGTCACAAGTAGGCTTCAAATGAAGTTACTGTGAAAAGCCCCTAGTCGCCACATTCCGGCGCCTGTTCGGGGAGGCTGCTCTTCTCCAACAAGAAAGAATGAACTAACGTCATCCCCTTGACATTCAATGGTGTGACCATTGTTGAATCCCCCACTATCAACATCTTGAAGGTTACCATTGACCAGAAACTGAACTGGACTATCCATGTAAAAACCGTGGCTACAAGAGCAGGTCTGTAACTGGGAATTCTGCAGCGAGTAACTCACTTCCTGACTTGTTGAAGTCTGCCACTTACAAGGCACAAGTCAGGAGTGTGATACAATTCTCTCCAGTTGCCTGGATGACCGCACTCAAGAGGCTCGGCACATTCCACCACAATGAAGTCTGCTTGATGGCTATCCAGTGGCAGCAGTGCGTACCGTCTGCAGGATATACAGCAGCAACTCACCAAGGCTCCTTTACCTTTCAAACCTGTGAGCAGTACCATCAAGAAGGACAGGGGCAGCAGCTACAAAGGAATGCCACTATCTGGAAGTTCCCCTCCATGTCACACACCATCCTGACTTGGAAATATATCACCGTTCCTTCACTGTTGCTGGGGCAACATCCTGGAACCCCCTCCCTAACAGCACTGAGGGTGTACCTATACCACATGGACTGCAGCAGCTCAGGAAGGAAGCTCACTACCTTCTCAAGGAACAAGTAGAGATGGTCTGGCCAGCGATATCATGTCCTGTGAAATAATTTTTACAAGCTTCTAATTCTTGGGAACTATCCTAAACTCGAAGAAATTCTGGAAGATAAAACTCTAGGGTGCAGGTCGTTGGATGAAGGGAATTTGTCTCCGCTTTATACCATTAACCTCTTTCCTTATTCTACTTTCTGTAGGTTCCTCCCTCTCCCTTTATCCCCCATTATTTCCAGAATGCCTTTTCCACCGTCTACCGTGAAGACACAGACCTGGGGAGGATTCTCCCAGCCCTGCGCCGGGCCGGAGAATCCCCGTAACCGCGCCATGCCGGCACGCGATTATTCGTCGAACGGAGAATCGGCGCCATTGGGGCGGCGCCGGTTGCGGGCCGCTCTATGTGGCCGGGCCGCCGATTCTCCAGCCTGGAAGGACTCTAAAAAGGCAGTGGCCACCGACGCCGTCCACACCTGGTCGCAGTCGGTGGGAACTCTGCACGCAAGGTCGGGGGACAGCCTGGGGGTGGGGGATGGGGCTCCGATCCCGAGGGGTGCCTCCGATGGGGCCTGGCCCGCGATCGGGGCCCACCGATCGGATGGCCGGCCTCTTGCTCCCTGGGCCTATTTTCTTACACACTGGCCCCTGACCTCCCGCGCCATGTTGCGTCAGGGCTGGCACGTTGAGGGAGGCCACCGCGCATGCGTGGGTTGGCACCGGTGCACAGTTCACGCTGGGATGGGAGGCTGGAGCGGCGTGAACCACTCCAGTGCCGTGCTGGCCCACTGTAGGGGCCAGAATCGGTCCTCCCAGTGGCCCGTTCATGCCGTCGTGAAACGCGACGGCGTTTCCGACGGCGTAGACACTCTGCCGACGAACGGGAGAATCCCGCCCCGGGACTTTCCAGTCTCACCAGAGGCGGCAACACCACGGGTAGGATTGGAAAATGCAGGAAGGTGCTGACTTTTAACGGCTCTCCAAATTTTCCTGTCCAATGAGCAGCGATGCCCACTGAGGTTGGGGCCAGAAAGTCACTCAAACAGACAAAGGCTGAGATTTTACGCACCCTTACCCCAACCCACGCCGGTCTTTCCGGCAGCAGAGATAGTTTGCCATTGGCTGGCGGCGGAATCTTCCAGTCCCGCTGAAGGGCCGAAGCCTGTGGTGATTTGTACGGCTCACCTGCCCTGCCGTCCAGGACCCTGCCGCGGGAGGTTGGCCTTCAGCAGATCCAGAGGATCCTGTCAACGGGAGGCCTGAAAATCCATCATCTGTTTAAATTTTCTCGCATTTCCTTCTACCTCATTACAATTTCACTTGTCTCCTGCCTCCGATGGGTTTGCTTTCATTAATCTCTTCCAATTTGCATACCTATGAAACTGTTTCCAAGATATTTCTCTGTCTCTTGCTGATGTATTCACACAACACTTAAGAAGCTCAGCACCATCCAGGACAAAGCAGCCCGCTTGATTGTTCCCCCTTCCACAAACATTCAAACCCTCCACCACCGATGAACAGTGGCAGCCGTGTGTACCGTCTATAAGATACACTGCAGGACACATGCCAAGTTTCCTTAGACAGCACCTTCCAAACTCACAACCACTACCATCTAGAAGGACAAGAGCAGCAGATACCTGGGAATCCCACCACCTGGAGGTTCCCCTCCAAGTCACTCACCACCCTGACTTGGAAATATATCGCCGTTCCTTCACTGTCGCTGGGGCAACATCCTGGAACTGCCTCCCTAACAGCACAGTGGATGCACCTACACTTCAATGACTGCAGCGGTTCAAAAAGGCGACTCGCCATCACCTTCTGAAGGGCGACTAGGGATGGGCAATAAATGCCGGCCTAACCAGCGATGCCCACATCCCGTAAATTACATTTTAAAAAAATTATCTTTTCCTTCCTTATCAATTTCTTGGTCCTCCTCTGCTGAATTCTGAAATCCACCCAATCCTCAGGCTTATGGCTAGTTTTGACAACATTGTAAACCCCTTCCTTTACATAGAAACATAGAACAGTACAGCACAGAACAGGCCCTTCGGCCCTCGATGTTGTGCCGAGCAATGATCACCCTACTCAAGCCCACATATCCACCCAAGACCAGTAACCCAACAACCCCCATTAACCTTATTTTTTTGGACACTAAGGGCAATTTAGCCTGGCCAATCCACCTAACCCGCACATCTTTGGACTGTGGGAGGAAACCGGAGCACCCGGAGGAAACCCACGCACACACGGGGAGGACGTGCAGACTCCACACAGACAGTGACCCAGCCGGGAATCGAACCTGGGACCCTGGAGCTGTGAAGCATTTATGCTAACCACCATGCTACCGTGCTGCCCCATCATAAGATCTTTCTTTCCCCTTATTAACCCTATCCCCCTTCCACCAGCTTAGTCTTTCAGAAACAGTGGGAAAATTGCAAATAGTATTCCATCATCGGCACAGGCAACACCCAGGCCCTGTTTATTCTCAGGAAGTTTTCAGGTAAATTTTAATCTTCAGCAGAGCGTAAAGGGAGTTTAATGCTTCAATTGCCTTGATTGACTCAGGTACTTTTAAAAAACTCTCTCAGCGCCAGATTCATTGATTCTGTCACACTGATTATATATATAGTCCCTCCTCTTCATCGGAAGGATTCCTTTGGGCAGAAGGGGATTGGCTGTGACAGGATGGAGCTGCAGGAACAGAGAGCCACCTTTCTTTCCCCGCTTTTTGCTCTCCTCCTCCCCTGTCAGATGGATGTTTTGCATAAACTAATTTTGTTGCAAGAGATTAATTTTCATTTTTTGGGCAAAGGCTCAACACAGCCTGAGGGCCCATTCAACCCATTGCTATTATCAAGGGCAAACTACACAAAGGATTAGCCACTGTAGCAAAGCACAGTCAGACACTAAGGAACACAAACCTTTACAGTAAACGGCCTTCCACTTCATCCACAATTTTAATTGGAATTCACCTGCCACCTTCAGTCATTCATTCGCTTGTATTTAGTGGCTAACTTTTCAGGAGGACGCACAAAAGAAGTAAAGCTGCTTCTTGTTGGAATATTGCTGCAGCTTAAAATGGACCTAACGCATCATGCAGCTTGCGTTTTTATTTGACCCATTCTTAATGTCACCTGGGGTTCATCTATCTCCCAACATCCAGGCCTTCATTACAAGCTGATGGAAGGCAGCTCTCCCCCCTCTCGCTCTCTCTCTCTCTCTCTCTCTCTCGGTTTTTCTCTCTCTCCCTCTCTCTCCTCCTTCGGGCACCTCATCCGTGCTCCTGTCAGGTCTGGCTGTGGCACGGCTTCAAAGAACAAAGAACAAAGAAAAGTACGGCACAGGAACAGGCCCTTCGGCCCTCCAAGCCCGTGCCGACCATACTACCCGTCTAAACTAAAATCTTCTACACTTCCGGGTTCCGTATCCCTCTATTCCCATCCTATTCATGTATTTGTCAAGATGCCCCTTAAATGTCACTATCGTCCCTGCTTCCACCACCTCCTCCGGCAGCGAGTTCCAGGCACCCACTACCCTCTGTGTAATGAAATGACACTAATGAAATTAAATTCTCACCTATTGGGCACTAGGGGTGTGATGGTCTGAGGATTGCATTGTTGCAGGAGACTGGAGTATGGCCACTGACATGAAAGGACCTCATGCTGAAAAATTGTAAAATGACTTAGTCCTCAGTACTTTCCTTACTTTGATAAACAGCACAAAAATAGCACCAAACAGAAAATGCTCGTGAAAGTATTTTGGATATAAACTATTTAAACTTATTGACGTTTGATACAATTGATAGTATTGCTAGTTTCATAAACGTTTCACGTTTATTTACCCTGTTTTGCAGTTTATGGGTTGAACCGACAGCCCGTTGACTGTTTTCTCAGTCGCCTTCCTTCCCGAATGGGATGCTGTACCTTGTCACCCAGAATGTGTACTCCATTGGAGTGTTTCCTGGCTCTGATGGTATGCTGTCCTTTGTTTGTTTTGACAGATGAGAGCACCGTCTATAAAATAGACTGCTCACCAAGCTAAATTGTCAAAGAAAACGGTTTGCGGTTGTGCTAATTCTCCATGATGATGCCGCACCCTTTATAGCGGTCACTGACTAGCTTTTATGTTGGGCGCAATCTCTCTCCCCCCCCCCCCCCCCCCCCCCCCCACATTGTGCCTGGCACCGATCCGGGCGCTCCGGAAGCATCGCAGGAGGGTACAAAATGAGGCTTCGAAATCCCTTACCAAGTTACCTGGCCCGTGACGGGCGGGGCGATCTGGACCACGCTGGTCGTGGTTCAGAGGATCATATTTAAATGAGCCATTAGCCTCATTTGAATACGTGCGGCCTAGGTGAGGCCCTTCATAGTAGGGTCATAGTTTGAGGATATGGGGTAAACCTTTTAGGACTGAGGTGAGGAGATATTTCTTCACCCAGAGAGCGGTGAATCTGTGTATTTCACTGCCACAGATAGAAGTTGAGGCCAAAACATTGTGTAATTTCAAGAAGGAGTTAGAAATAGTTCTTGGAGCTAAAGGGACATCCTGTCTCTGGGAATCCCTCTCAAACATATCCTCTCTCCGTATCGCTCTCCGATATCTCCTGTCTCTCTGTGTATCTCTCTCTCAGATATCTCCTCTCTCTGTGTATCTCTCTCAAACATCTGTCTCTCTGTGTATCTCTCTCCGATATCTCCTGTCTCTCTGTGTATCTCTCTCTCAGATATCTCCTGTCTCTGTGTATCACTTTCAGATATCTCCCGTCTCTGTGTATCTCTCTCAGATATCTCCTGTCTCTCTGTGTATCTCTCTCAGATATCTCCTGTCTCTCTGTGTATCTCTCCGATATCTCCCGTCTCTCTGTGTATCTCTCTCAGATATCTCCTATCTCTATGTATCTCTCTCAGATATCTCCTGTCTGTGTCTCTCTCTCTCTGATATCTCCTGTCTCTCTGTGTATCTCTCTCAGACAACTCCTGCCTCTGTGTGTCTCTCTCTCTCAGATATCTCCTGTCTCTGTGTATCTCTCTCAGATATCTCCTGTTTCTCTGTGTATCTCTCTCAGATATCTGCTGTCTCTCTGTGTATCTCTCTCAGATATCTCCTGTCTCTGTGTATCTCTCTCAGATATCTCCTGTCTCTCTGTGTATCTCTCACAGATATCTCCTGTCTCTGTGTATCTCGCTCAGATATCTCCTGTCTCTCTGTGTATCTCTCTCAGATATCTCCTGTCTCTCTGTGTATCTCTCAAAGATATCTCCTGTCTGTGTATCTCTCTCAGATATCTCCAGTCTCTCTGTGTATCTCTCTCAGATATTTCCTGTCTCTGTGTGTCTCTCTCTCTCTCAGATATCTCCTGTCTCTGTGTAACTCCCTCAGATATCTCCTGTCTCTCTGTCATTTCTCTCAGATATCTCCTGTCTCTCTGTGTATCTCTCTCCGATATCTCCTGTCTCTCTGTGTATCTCTCTCTCAGATATCTCCTCTCTCTGTGTATCTCTCTCAAACATCTGTCTCTCTGTGTATCTCTCTCAGATATCTGCTGTCTCTCTGTGTATCTCTCTCAGATATCTCCTGTCTCTGTGTATCTCTCTCAGATATCTCCTGTCTCCCTCTGTATCTCTCAGATATCTCCTGTCTCTCTGTGTATCTCTCTCAGATATCTCCTGTCTCTCTGTGTAACTCTCTCAGATATCTCCTGTCTCTCTGTGTATCTCTCTCAGATATCTCCTGTCTCTGTGTGTCTCTCTCTCTCAGATATCTCCTGTCTCTGTGTAACTCTCTCAGATATCTCCTGTCTCTGTCATTTCTCTCAGATATCTCCTGTCTCTCTGTGTATCTCTCTCAGATATCTCCTGTCTCTCTGTGTATCTCTCTCAGATATCTCCTGTCTCTCTGTGTATCTCTCAGATATCTCCTGTCTCTCTGTGTATCTCTCAGATATCTCCTGTCTCTCTGTGTATCTCTCTCAGATATCTCCTGTCTCTCTGTGTATCTCTCTCAGATATCTCCTGTCTCTCTGTGTATCTCTCTCAGATATCTCCTGTCTCTCTGTGTATCACTCTCAGATATCTCCTGTCTCTGTGTATCTCTCAGATATCTCCTGTCTCTCTGTGTATCTCTCTCAGATATCTCCTGTCTCTCTGTGTATCTCTCTCAGCTATCTCCTGTCTCTCTGTGTATCTCTCAGATATCTCCTGTCTCTCTGTGTATCTCTCTCAGATATCTCCTGTCTCTCTGTATCTCTCTCTCAGATATCTCCTGTCTCTCTGTGTACCTCTCTCAGATATCTCCTGTCTCTCTGTATCTCTCTCTCTCAGATATCTCCTGTCTCTCTGTATATCACTCTCAGATATCTCCTGTCTCTGTGTCTCTCTCAGATATCTCCTGTGTCTCTGTGTACCTCTCTCAGATATCTCCTGTCTCTCTGTATCTCTTCTCTCAGATATCTCGTGTCTCTGTGTATCTCTCTCTGATATCTCCTGTCTCTCTGTGTATCTCTCTCTCAGATATATCCTGTCTCTCTGTATATCACTCTCAGATATCTCCTGTCTCTGTGTCTATCTCTCTCTCAGATATCTCCTGTCTCTCTGTGTATCTCTCTCAGATATCCCCTGTCTCTGTGTATCTCTCCCAGATATCTCCTGTCTCTCTGTGTATCTCTCTCAGATATCTCCTGTCTCTCTGTGTATCTCTCTCTCAGATATCTCCTGTCTCTCTGTGTATCTCTCTCAGATATCTCCTGTCTCTGTGTATCTCTCTCAGATATCTGCTGTCTCTGTGTATCTCTCTCAGATATCTCTTGTCTCTGTGTGTATCTCTTTCAGATATCTCCTGTCTCTGTGTATCTCTCTCAGATATCTCCTGCCTCTGTGTATCTCTCTCAGATAGCTCCTGTCTCTCTGTGTATCTCTCTCAGGTATCTCCTGTCTCTGTGTATCTCCCTCAGATATCTCCTGTCTCTCTGTGTGTCTCTCTCAGGTATCTCCTGTCTCTCTGTGTAACTCTCTCAGATATGTCCTGTCTCTCTCTGTATCTCTCTCTTAGATATCTCCTGTCTCTCTGTGTCTTTCTCAGATATCTCCTGTCTCTGTGTATCTCTCTCAGATATCTCTGTCTCTGTGTATCTCTCTCAGATATCTTCTGTCTCTCTGTGTATCTCCCTCTCAGCTATCTCCTATCTCTCTGTATCTCCCTCAGCTATCTCCTGTCTCTGTGTATCTCTCTCAGATATCTCCGTCTCTGTGTATCTCTCTCAGATATCTCCTGTCTCTCTGTGTATCTCCCTCAGCTATCTCCTGTCTCTGTAATCCCCCTTTGGTGACTTCTCTGACACATTTCCCAGCTATTTCTGACTCTTCTTGCACAGATATGCATCATTGTCCTGGATACTCTGCCTGGCTGGCCACTATCCTGTATATCGGAGCTGGTTCACCAGACCTTCATGCTACTCTTTTGGATAAATGTGAACATGTAAGAAACAATTAGCGTCATTTTATATTCATTTGGGCTTCCAAGTGGAATCGGGATCGCCCAATATTTGGACGGGAAAGGACAGATTAATATTTGCGTTCTGGAATCTTTGTCAGGACTACCTTCTGATCTTGAGGCTACTAGTTAGTCCTTCTTTCAATATTGATGCCCACACTGTGCTTTTGCGCTTTATTTATATTCAAATGAAGATACTGTGAAAAGCCCCTTCATAGTAGGGTCATAGTTTGAGGATATGGGGTAAACCTTTTAGGACTGAGGTGAGGAGATATTTCTTCACCCAGAGAGTGGTGAAACTTTGTAGTTCACTGGCACAGAAAGAAGTGGAGGCCAAAACATTGTGTAATTTCAAGAAGGAGTTAGAAATAGTTCTTGGAGCTAAAGGGACATCCTGTCTCTGGGAATCTCTCTCAAACATCTCCTGTCTCTGTGTATCTCTCTCTCAGATATCTCCTGTCTCTCTGTATCTCTCTCAGATATCTCCTGTCTCTGTGTATCTCTCTCAGATATCTCCTGTCTATCTGTGTATCTCTCTCAGATATCTCCTGTCCCTCTGTGTATCTCTCTCAGATATCTCCTGTCTCTCTGTGTATTTCTCTCAGATATCTCCTGTCCCTCTGTGTATCTCTCTCAGATATCTCCTGTCTCTCTGTGTATCTCTCTCAGATATCTCCTGTCTCTCTGTGTATTTCGCTCAGACATCTCCTGTCTCTCTGTGTATCTCTCTCAGATATCTCCTGTCTCTCTGTGTATCTCTCTCAGATATCTCCTGTCTCTCTGTGTATCTCTCTCAGATATCTCCTGTCTCTCTGTGTATCTCTCTCAGATATCTCCTGTCTCTCTGTGTATCTCTCTCAGATATCTCCTGTCTCTCTGTGAATCTCTCAGATATCTCCTGTCTCTCTGTGTATCTCTCTCAGATATCTCCTGTCTCTCTGTGTATCTCTCTCAGATATCTCCTGTCTCTCTGTGTATCTCTCTCAGATATCTCCTGTCTCTGTGTATCTCTCTCAGATATCTCCTGTCTCTGTGTGTATCTCTCTCAGATATCTCCTGTCTCTCTGTGTATCTCTCTCAGCTATCTCCTGTCTCTTTGTGTATCTCTCAGATATAGAACATAGAACAGTACAGCACAGAATAGGCCCTTCGGCCCTCAATGTTGTGCCGAGCCATGATCACCCTACTCAAACCCACGTATCCACCCTATACCCGTAACCCAACAACCCCCCCCCCCCTTAACCTTACTTTTATTAGGACACTACGGGCAATTTTTAGCATGGCCAATCCACCTAACCCGCACATCTTTGGACTGTGGGAGGAAACCGGAGCACCCGGAGGAAACCCACGCACACAGGGAGAGGACGTGCAGACTCCACACAGACAGTGACCCATCCGGGAATCGAACCTGGGACCCTGGAGCTGTGAAGCATTTATGCTAACCACCATGCTACCCTGCTGCCCCAAACAGATATCTCCTGTCTCTCTGTGTATCTCTCTCAGATATCTCCTGTCTCTATGTATCTCTCTCAGATATCTCCTGTCTCTGTGTATCTCTTTCAAATATCTGTCTCTCTGTGTATCTCTCTCATATATTTCCTGTCTCTGTGTATCTCTCTCTCAGATATCTCCTGTCTATGTGTATCTCTCTCAGATATCTCCTGTCTCTCTGTGTATCTCTCTCAGATATCTCCTGTCTCTCTGTGTATCTCTCTCAGATATCTCCTGTCTCTCTGTGTATCTCTCTCAGATATCTCCTGTCTCTCTGTGTATCCCTCTCAGCTATCTCCTATCTCTGTGTATCTCCCTCAGCTATCTCCTGTCTCTGTAATCCCCCTTTGGAGACTTCTCTGACACATTTCTCAGCTATTTCTGACTCTTCTTGCACAGATATGCATCATTGTCCTGGATACTCTGCCTGGCTGGCCACTATCCTGTATATCGGAGCTGGTTCACTAGACCTTCCTGCTACTCTTTTGGATAAATGTGAACATGTAAGAAACAATTAGCGTGATTTTATATTCATTTGGGCTTCCAAGTGGAATCGGGATCGCCCAATATTTGGAAGGGAAAGGACAGATTAATATTTGCGTTCTGGAATCTTTGTCAGGACTACCTTCTGATCTGGAGGCTACTAGTTAGTCCTTCTTTCAATATTGATGCCCACACTGTGCCTTTCCGCTTTATTTCTGATTTCCCATCTTTCTTTTACCCCCTACATAATACTCTCCCTCTACGAGAGAGCATGTTCTATTTTGTGTGCGTGTATAGACAGGAGAAAATAAATGTTGGAGTGACTTTGATGTGTAACAGAGTGGATCAACAGGGACACCCTTCAGTGAAAGCTCATTGACTGAGGAAGGCACTGAAGTGAAAATTTGTTTCATCTCACAGCAGATGTCTCCTATTTTTTGGTACAGGCAGCCTGTTATCACAAAGCACAGCTTACAATCCAGGCAGATAAAGGGATGCACAGGCTTTCCTTCATACAAGCCTGAATCACATCTTTTTTTTACAGGCTTGCCTCTATGCCTGAGCAGTCAAATCTTATCTCCTAATTCTCCACACAGCCTCCCCCAATCCCTCTTCATCTCATTTTATCAGCATCATCTTCTCTTCCTTTCTCCCTCATGTACCTGTCTAGCTTCCCCTTAACCATCTGTACTATTCACCTCAGCCATCCCTTGGTGGTAACGAGTTCCACATTCTATCCGCTCTCTGGGTGAAGAACTCCTCCTGAATTCCCTATTGGACTGTCTTGACCAGACCAGAAGTGAGGGGTTTTTATTTTTAGTGGTGTGGAGCATGGGGACGGTAGGAGTGGGGAGCTGGTTACGGCGCAATGTTGCACAACGAACACATTACCGCAACACCTCTTTCTAACCTCTTGAGGCAAGGTTATTTTGTTGACGGGTGAAGCAGTAAACATTAGAACATTACTGACGGACGATGTGCACCGTCATGCGTGCGTAGGTGAAATCAGAAGAGAAAGAAAAATGCATTTGATACCCGAGATAATAGAAGAGGAAATGGTTCTGAGAAGGTGTTTCACAAAAGAAGTCACTTTCACTTTGTTAAAAATTGCATTTGTTAATTAAGTATTCCAACTTCACTGTTTGCTCAACTAGAAAATGTGATTCCAATATGGACCCTTCCTGCTGCGTCTATCTACTCCCATCCAATGTTGCTCAACACGGATAAATGTTCCCCAAAATGTAATGAAAAGAAATTGGATGTCAAGCCCAAGGAGATATGGAGAAAAATCACAAGACCATAAGACATAGGAGCAGAATTAGGCCACTCGGCCCATCGAGTCTGCTCCGCCATTCAATCATGGCTGATATTTTTCTCATCCCCATTCTCCTGCCTTATCCCCATAACCCCTGATCCCCTTATTAATCAAGAACTTATCTATCTCTGTCTTAAAAACACTCAGTGATTTGGCCTCCACAGCCTTCTGCGGCAAAGCATTCCACAGATTGACCACCCTTTGGCTGAAGAAATTCCTCCTCATCTCTGTTTTAAAGGATCGTCCCTTTAGTCTGAGATTGTGTCCTCTGTTTCTAGTTTTTCCTACAAGTGGAAACATCCTCTCCACATCCAAGCCTTGCAGTATCCTGTAAGTTTCAAAAAGATCCCCTCTCATCCTTTTAAACTCCAACGAGTACAACCAGAGTCCTAACCCGTTCCTCATAGGACAAGTTCTTCATTCTAGGGATCATTCTTGTGAACCTCCTCTGGACCCTTTCCAAGGCCAGCACATCCTTCCTTAGATACGGGGCCCAAAACTGCTCACATTACTCCAAATGGGGTCTGACCAGAGTATTTTTGCAGCCTCAGAAGTACATCCCTGCTCTTGTATTCTAGCCCTCTCGACATGAATGGTAACTTTGCATTTGTCTTCTTAACTGCTGACTGAACCTGCACGTTAAGAGAATCGTGAGCAATGACTCCCAAGTCCCTTTGTGCTTCTGATTTCGTAAGCATTTCCCCATTTGGAAAATAGTCTAAAGATGAATAAAAACGTCAAAGGATATTTTATAATCCATCTCGGCTGTCTTCTATCCTCTTGTCGCAAGCAGCTTTTCCACTAATCTTTCTCAAATATTATCTATCTTCAGTGACCTGCTATCACCAGTTTCTGCTTACAGCCTTTCACCGGTACAGCACTGAGGGAGTGCCACACTGTGAGAGGTGAGGTGTTAAACCTCAGGCTCCATCTTGGGTAAAAGATCCCATGGCACTATTCTGAAGCCGAGCAGGGGCATTCTCTCCAGTCTCCTGGCCAATCTTTTTCGCTTCATCATTAGAGAAGCAGATTATTGTCATGTTGCTGTTTGGGGCAGCTTGCTGTGTGCAAATTGGCTACATCACAACAGTGACGACACTTCAAAACGTACTACCGTACTGCTGAAACAAAGAGACATGCCCTTACCATTTGGTTCTGGACTATCAGGCAACTGTTTGTAGAGCACTTTGGAATACTGAAACATGGAAATAGGAGCAGGAGCAGATCATTTGGCTCTTCGGCCCTGCTCTACCGTTCAATATGATCATGGCTGATTCTCTACCTTAACGCCATACCCCAGCATAATCTTTATACTGTTTGATGCCTTTCGGGTCTAGAAACCTATCTATTTGCTTCTTAAATATCTCCTGTGAGTTGGCCTCCGCAGCCTCCTGCGGTAGAGAATTCCACAGGTTCACCACCTTATGATGGAAGAGGTTTCTCCTCATGTTAGTCCTAAATGGCCTCCCTCTATCCTGAGACTGTGACCCTCTTGTTCTCGAACTCCCCCCCCCCCCCCCCCCCCAAGCCAGAGGAAACCTCATCCCTCCATCCAGTCTGTTCAGCCCTGTCAGACTTTTATATATGTTTAAATCCTCTCTCATTCTGTTAAACTCCAGTGAACACAGGCCCAGGTTGACTCAATCTCTCCTCGTATGGCAAGCCTGCCATTCCAGGAATAGGTCTGGTAAACTTTCATTGCACACCCTCTCTGGCAAGTATATCTTTCTTCGGTAAGGAGACCAAAACTTCCCACAATACTCCAAGTGTGGCCTCACCAAGGCCCTGTACAGCTGCAGTGAGACATCCTTACTCTTGTACTCAAGTCCTCTTGCAATGGAGGCCAACATACCATTTGCCCTCCGAACTGCTTGTTGTACCAGCATGCTTGCATTTCCGTGATTGGTGTACAAGGGCACCCAGCTCTCTATGTTACTACAATCCCAGACCAAACCACAACAGTGACTGGGGTCACTGGACCGAAACCCCAATATTTTTGTTTATTTTGCAAGACTGTGCGGAAAGAATCCTTCTCTCCAGGAGTGATTGCACGAAGAAATAAGGATATAGTACTTTTAAAACAAAACTTTATTAACACAATATTAAACTCTTCCACGTCACACCCGAAAATAGCTTACAATTACCCCTTA
Organism: Scyliorhinus canicula; assembly: GCF_902713615.1. Lineage (NCBI taxonomy): Eukaryota > Metazoa > Chordata > Chondrichthyes > Carcharhiniformes > Scyliorhinidae > Scyliorhinus > Scyliorhinus canicula. The sequence continues at coordinate 13,739,096 of NC_052147.1, read as the reverse complement.
AACAATGCTATTGGATACAGTAAATACAACACCCTTAATTACTATCTCTATTCCCAATTAATCCATCCCACAACCCAATGGAACAGAGTATTACTTACTTTCCAGGACAACTTTATCTCCTGTTAGAACCCCTGCAAACTCGTTTGTGTCCAAGGCTCGATGTCTCCAGAAAGCTGTTCCAACTGGTTTGTTTCAGCTTCTTCCTTGTCCTCAGACAAGTCCGCACTGCTTTAAATACTATTGTTCTTTTTTTGCGATCCTACTGTGAGAGCAAAAGACTTAACTTGTGGTCTAAATGGTAGCCAGATAAAAACTCACTCGAAAAGTTTTTTTTCAAAATGCCTGAATGCCTTCGCTCCACCCAACACAGACATCAACTCCCCAAGCTGAAAACAAATTAACTCTCCAGGCTGAAAACAAATCAACTTCCCCAGGTTGAAAACAAATTCACTCCCCAGGTACTCCCCTAAATCAAATAAAAGTGCATTAGCCCAGGCTTTTATTATGGCCAATTTCACCTCTGGCTCCTAAAAGCTTTCTGGTCTTGCAAAACAAGATTATTTTTAAAAGCATGACTACTGCAGTCCAACACACTCTCACCTCGGCTTAGTCCTTAAATTGCCAAATGTTTATAATCCAATATATCTAAAATCCTGCATTTGTCACATTTGTATACCAACATTTCCTAATCTATCACCATTTCAATTATACTCTGCCATTCTGCTTATCCTACTCAAGTGGATAACGTCACAATTATCCATGTTATACTGTATCTTCCATGTACTTGCCCACTCACTCGATCTGCCGAAATTGCCTTGAAGCCTCTTAACATCCTCCTCACCACTCACGTTCTCACCAGGTTTTGTGTCATCAGCAAACTTGGAAATATTAAATTTGGTCCTGAATCCAAATCATTGAAGGATATTCTGAATAGCTGAGGCCAAGTCACTGACCCCTGTGGTATCCCACTAGTCACCGCCTACCATGCCTAAAAATACCTTTTTATTCCTGCTCTCTAACCAATTCTCAATCCATGCCAATACATTACTCTCAATCCCATATGCTTTAGTTTTGCACTAACCTCTTATGTGGCACTTTATCAAAAGCCTCCCGAAAATCTAAATACACCACATTCACTGGCTCTCCCTTATTTATTGTGCTAGTTACGTCCTAAAAAAACTCCAGTAGGCTTGTCAAACATGATTTCCCTTTCATAAATCCATGTTGACTTTGTCCAATCCTGTTGATATTTTCTAAGTGCCCTGTTATTACATCCTTTATAGATCATAGAATTGACAATGCAGAAGGAGGTCATTCAGCCCATCGAGTCTTTACCGGCCCTTGGAAAGAGCACCTACTCAAGCCCACACCTCCACCCCTCCCCATAGCCCAGTAACCCCACCTAACCTTTTGGACACTAAGGGACAATTTAGCATGGCCAATCCACCTAACCTGATGGATCTTTGGCCCATGGGGGGGAAACCAGAGGACCCGGAGGAAACCCACGCAGATATGGGGAGAAAGTGCAAACTTCACACAGACAGTCATCCGAGGCCGGAATTGAACCTGAGTCCTTAGAGGTGTGAGGCAGAAGTGCTAACCACTGTGCCACCTGCGCTCATTAGAGTCTATCATTATGATAATAGAGTCTAGCAGTTTTCCTGCTACTGACGTTCGGCTAACCGGTCTGCAATTCTCTATTTTCTCCCTCCTTTTTAAAGAGCGGGGTTGAAGTTGCTACCCTGCAATCTGCCGGGTCTGTGCCAGAATCTATAGAATTTTGGAAGACGACAGCCAACACATCCACTGTTTCCATGGACACATCCTTTAGATCCTGGGATGTAGATTATCAGACCACGGGGATGGATCGACTTTCAGTCCCATTAATTTCTCCAGTACCTTTTTTCAGTATCACTAATTTCCTCAACTTCGGCTTCAAAGTAGACCTTTGGTTTCCTAGCATTTCTGGGAAGTTATTTGTGAGTTCCTCCATGAAGACAGAACTAAAGTGGTTGTTGAATTACTTTGCCATTTCCCAGTTTTTGATTATAAATTCTCCTGTTTCGGACTGTAACGGTCCTACATTTGCCATCATAAACCTTTTTATTTTTACATACTTCTAGAAGCTTTTACAGCCGGCTTTTATATTCCTTGCATGTTTACTCTCGTACTCTATTTTCAATCTCTTGAACCCCTTTTCTGAATTCTATATTGCTCCAAATCCTCAGGCTTTCTGCGTTTTCCAGCAACTTTATATGAGCCTCTTTGGATCTAATACAATGCTGAATTTCTTTTGTTAGCCATGGTTGGGCCACTTTTCTTGATGTTTTTTTGTGTCAGAAAGAAATGTATAACTGTTGCAATACTTACATTTATTCCTTAATTATTAGCCATTATCTATCCACCATCAAGCCTTTAATGAAGTTCTCCAATCTATTGTAGCCGCTCATGCTTCATACCTTCCTAATTTCCTTTGTTAGATTTAGGTCACTAAGATCGAACTACTTCACTTTCCATCCTAATGATAAATCCTATCAGGTTCTGGTCACAGTTCCCTAAAGGACACCACACAAGGTTATTAATTAACCCCTTCTCATTGCACAATACCAAATCGAGGATAGCCTCTTCCGTAGTTGGTTGCTCAACGTACTGGTCTAAAAAAACATCTTGTACACATTATCTGGTCTTGGAAGGTGCTACATGAGTACAGACCTTTCCTTTGTTTTCTTTCCACTACAATCCTTCACAGGTATTTTCGTGCACGATCCCTCACATCTTTCCTTCTTTAGTGGGTCCCACCACTCTCCGATTACAGGAAACAGCAAGCCAGGTGTGCTCACCCTAACATCCTACCACAAAACAAAGGACTCCACAGAACCAAGGGGGCGTCTCGGTGGCACAGTGGTTAGCACTGCTGCCTCACAGCACCAGGAAACTGGGTTTGATTCCGGCTTTGGGTAACTGTCTGTGTGGAGTTTGCATGTTCCTCCCGTGTCTGTGTGGGTTTCCTCCGGGTGCTCTGGTTTCCTCCCAAAGATGTGCAGGTTAGGTGGATTGGCCATGATAAATTGCCCCTTTGTGTCCAACAGTTACATGGGGTTACGGAGATAGGGCAGGGAGTGGGCCTGGGTGGGGTGCTCTTTTGGAGAGTCGGTGTGGACTCGATGCGCTGAATGGCCTCCATCTGTACTGTAGGGATTCTATGATTTCTTGTTAACAATGGGGCCGGCATGTAACAAGTTGCTGTGTTTTTCTCTCTGAAATTCTTTGTGATTGTGTACCATCCTCCATTTCAAGGTTCTCTCACCAACCACATCCCCTGACTGGCTGCAGCCCTTTCTGGTATACGTAAACTAAAACTAGTGGGCTGGTCCTATTTTGGTTTTAGAGGATTGGCGTAATCGAGACAAAGCAACAGAGAGGAATGAGAGGTAATGAGGCGGAAAGGCTTAGTGAGGGAATTCCAGAATGTGGGGCCTAGACTGAAGACAACAATGAAAACCCTCACAATGGTTGTCGAGAAGAGAGTTGTCAGTGGTGGGGCAAAGAGAATGGGAGAAAGTCAAAAGAACAGATAATTAGTTGGAATGGAGGATGGATGGAGTTGTACAGCGGGAGGAATTGCAGTGATTGGAAGCCTACTTGTGACAATCAGCGATTTTCATTTCAAGTACCAACCGGCAAATCTTTCCAGCCAATCTTGCCAATGACAGGTGGCAAGACTGGTCAGCCACGCAGTGGAGAGAGAGTCAGAGCTTCAACCTTCATGAGAGTGGCAGACGCTCAAATGATCTTTCCATTGCTGCCCATATAGCTCCGGATTACAACATGAGTGTTGCAGTGCACGCAATCACAGCAACCTGTAACATGCCAGCACCACTGTTTTAAAAAGAAATGGAGTCCTTTGTTCTGCATTAGGTTGACCAGACCTGGCTTGCTGTTCCCTGTAAGCGGAGAGAGCCGGGATCTGATAAAGAAGGAAAGCTGCAGGTTTATATATTGCATTTCGTGACCTCGGGGCGTCCCAGAGCACTTTAGAGTCAATAGCAGTACTTTTAAGTGTAGTCGCTGCTGTAATATAGGTGTCCCCCTGTGGGCCCTTAATTGAGTAAAATCTGAAAGAAGACATCTTCCCCAATTAGCGAGGGACTTTATTTTCTTCAGCCTTTGGCTTTGGTGAGTGATCACTGAGTGGTAACAGTTTGTTATTTTATTGCCAAACGGACCAGGAGTACATGTAGCGCACAGTTTCAGACATTTATACTCTTCCTCCTTTTCCCCGTGGAGCCAATCTAATTGGCGTATCTTTTTTTTTTAACCCGTCTAACTCTTACCAAAAAGCAACCTGCAGCAGCCTATAATTCTATCACCTCACTGTGGAGACCAGAACTGTCACAGTGAGAGATAGTTTGTTTTCCCTGAATCCCGTGGCTCATGCAACTAAACCTTTTACTCATGTGTCAGGGCTTCCATTTGAGGTGACACATTTCCTATTTTGCAGTGACACTGTTTTGGCACTTAAGCAGGCGCCACTATGAATGTGATAGATCTGGGCACACACTATAGTCTAAGTAAATGTCTGTTTAAAAGTACATGGTTGTGTTTTCCATCTCAACCCCCCCTCCCCCCACTCACCCCCACACTTAGAAATGACTCATAGCGCATGTGCGTGACAAAGGCTGCGCCAATGCTTGTGTCTGATCCCCTTCAGGACTGCGCATTTCCCTTAGCTTCAGTCATGCAAGTTTCAACAACCAATGATGTGAATTTCCAAAATACATCTCTGCCCTCCTGTATCTGTTGTGTCGGTGCCATGTCGAGATCAACTATTGCTGAATGAGACACTGTCCTCTGTCCAAAGACATTTCATTTGCGGGGGGTGGAGAACATTTTTAAAACGTGCTGTTGATTTATTTTTTGTTTGAATGCTCCGAAGAACAGGCCTTCTACTCGGCCAGAAACAGCCCGATACGAGTTGGTCAAAAGAAAACTTGGTTTATTGCAAAGCGATTATATTGGCGATATACATCAGATCCCAGCCGGGTCGCACTGTCGGTTCCACATCTGGCTGACTTTAGTTGGGGAGCTCTTATTTGGCGAGACTTACTGGGAGACTGAATGCGCCAACCGCGTAGGTCTCGTGCGGCTTATAACGTTCCCCCCCCCCCCCAAAGCCCAAAGACTCTTCTGACGACTGCAGAGTAGAGGGTGCCGGACGCTCTTTGTCCATGGCTGTGCTTCCTGCACGTATGGGGCTGGATCAGGCATTGCATATCTGGATGGCGAATGCCGCAAATGTTCGGTATGCCGTGCTGCTGCACTGCTTGCTCCCCATCAGAGATCCCCAACACCTGGGTCTCCATTAAGGAGCGCATCGCGGAACTGCAAGAATTGTGGTTAGCATAAATGCTTCACAGCTCCAGGGTCCCAGGTTCGATTCCTGGCTGGGTCACTGTCTGTGCGGAGTCTGCACGTCCTCTCCGTGTGTGCGTGGGTTTCCTCCGGGTGCTCCAGTTTCCTCCCACAGTCCAAAGATGTGCGGTTAGGTGGATTGGCCATGCTAAATTGCCCGTAGTGTTCTAAAAAATAAGGTTGGGGGGGGGGGGGGGGTTGTTGGGTTACGGGTATAGGGTGGATACGTGGGTTTGAGTAGGGTGATCATTGCTCGGCACAACATCGAGGACCGAAGGGCCTGTTCTGTGCTGTACTGTTCTATGTTAATTGTTTATTCCTCTCTGGCACAAAAGTAAAACGGGAAAGGTGGCCAATCCATGGCTTCCAAGGGAAATTCCCGTAACAGCCTCCCCGAACAGGCGCCGGAATGTGGCGACTAGGGGCTTTTCACAGTAACTTAATTGAAGCCTACTCGTGACAATAAGCGATTTTCATTTTTATTTCATTTCAAATTAGAGATAGTATTCGATCCAAGGAAGAAGAATACAAATTGGCCAAGAAAAACAACAGGTCTGAGGATTGGGAGTAGTTTCGAATTCAGCAAAGAAGAACCAAAGGATTGATTAAGAAAGGGATAATAGAGCACGAGAGTAAGCTTGCAGGGAACATAAAAACTGACCATAAAAGTTTCTATTGGTAGATGAAGAGAAAAAGATTGATTGGTGAAGACTAATGTGGATCCCTTACAGACAGAAACAGGGGAATGTATAATAGGGGACAAAGAAATGACTGAGCAACTAAACACATACTTTGGTTCTGTCTGGTTTACTCGTCGAGGCCTGTATGGGTGTTCACAGTGACGTATTTACGTGAGGCACAGTCCAACTCTAACTGCAAGCACGCATGGCTCATATTGCGCTTCGTACATAAGTATCCACTGGCCAGTTATGGGTGTAGGTCCTCAATGCAGGGCATTCAGGTAATGATCCAGCCGGGAGGCCATGTTGACCGTCAACTGATAGTCCCCACACAGTCTGACCGTCTTATCAACATTTGAGCTCCGGGACAACCAGAACCGCCCAATTGGCAGAACATACCGATAATCCCAAGGCCGTCAAGCCGGCTGAGATCGTCTTCAACCTTTGCTAACAAAGCATAAGGGATCGGGCGGGCCCTGATGTACCTTGGCGTGCGTCCGAGTCTACCTGAATGTTTGCCAAGACCCTTTTTATTTTCCCCAGTCCGGGTTGGAAAAACCTCAGGGTATTTTCCTAGTACCGGATCCCATTTGGAAAATTTGCTGCCAGTCCAGCTGTAGGTGCTTCAGCGAACCACGGCCTAGCAGGCTGGGGCCGTGTCCCTTGACTATGATCAACGGAAGTTGCACTGACTTTTGTCTGTAAACTACCAGGGTCATCGTGGTTCTTGAAATGCGTAACGGTTCGCTGCTGTACGTCATTCAGCTTGCCTTGGTGTCCCGCAGATCTAACTTCTGTACCCCTATCTTTATTCAGTTGAAAGTCTGCTTTCCAATACTGAAACCGCAGCTCCCGTGCCTAGTTCCATGTCTAATGGATGCCTATTAACTTGCACAGTTACCTTTCTGGGAGACATTCGTTTGCCGCAGTGCAATTCAGCTGCAAACTCCGGCTGTCCTGCTGGAAAAGTGCAAGCTCTTGGTTGGCACCTACCTCGAATGGGGCTTTCTGACTTGTGCCTTAGACCATAAGGCCATAAGATATAGGAGCAGAATTAGGCCATTCGGCCCATCAAGTCTGCTCTGCCATTCAATCATGGCTGATATGTTTCTCATCCCCATTTTCCTGTCTTCTCCCCGTAACCCCCGATCCTCTTATTGATCAAGGCCCTGTCTATCTCTGCCTTAAAGACACTCAGTGACTTGGCCTTCACAGCCTTCTGCCTCAGCAATGAGTTCCAAGATTCACCGCCCTCTGGCTAAAGACATTCCTCCTCATCTCTGTTTTAAAGGATAGTCCCTTCAGTCTGAGGCTGTGCCCTCAGGTTCTAGTTTCTCCTCCCAGTGGAAACATCCTCTCCACGTTCACTCTATCCAGTTTCAATGAGAGATTCCCCCTCATCCTAAGCTCCATCAAGTACAGACCCAGAGTCCTCAACGACTCCTTATATAGCAAATCCTTCATTCCGGGGATCATTCTTGTGAACCTTCTCTGGACCCTCTCCAAGACCAGCACAACTTTCTTCAGAAACGGGTCCCAAAACTGCTCACAATACTCCAAATGGGGTCTGCCCAGAGCCTTTACAGGCTCACCAGTACATCCCTGCTCTTGTATTCAAGCCCACAGATGAATGCTAACATTTTGCATTTGCCTTCCTTACTGCCAACTGAACCTGCACGTTAACCTTAAGAGAATCCTGAACCAGGACTCCTAAGCCCTTTGTGTTTCTGATTTCCGAAGCCTTTTCCCATTTAGAAAATAGTCTATGCCTCTATTATTCCTATCAAAGTGCATAACCTCACACTTTTCCAAATTGTATTCCATCTGCCACTTCTTTGCCCACTCTCCTAGCCTGTCCAGGTCCTTCTGCAGTCTCCCTGCTTCCTCAATACAACCTGTCCTTCTACATATCTTTGTATCATCTGCAAACTTAGCATCAATGCCCTCAGTTCCTTCTTCCAGATCATTAATGTACATTGTGAAAAGCTGTGGCCCCAACACTGACCCCTGCTGAGCACCACTACTCACTGGCTGCCATCGTGAAAAGGACCCCTTTATTCCCACTCTCTACCTTCTGCTGATCAGCCAATCCTCTATCCATGCTGGTACTTTGCCCCTGACACCATGGGCTCTTATCTTATTTGCCAGCCTCCTGTACAGCGCATTGTCAACGGCCTTTCTGAAAATCCAAATAGATCACGTCCACTGGTTCTCCTTTGTCTAACTTTCTCATTTGCTCCTCAAAGAATTCAAACAGATTTGTCAGACATGACCTCCCCTTGATGAATCCATGCTGACTCAATCCTATTTTACCATGCACTTCTAAGTACTCAGCAAACTCATCCTTAATGATAGACTCTAAAATCTATCCACCAACCAAAGTCAGGCGAACCAGCATTTCATTTCCTGTCTTCTGCCTCCCTCCCTTCTTAAACATTAGCCATATTCCAATCCTTTGGGCCCCTCCCTGCCTCCATGTTTCCTGAAAGATCACCACCAATGCCTCCGCAATCTCCTCAACTATCTCCTTCAGAACCCTGGGGTGTAGTCCATCCGATTCGGGTGATTTATTCACTTTCAAATCTTTCCGTTTCAACAGCACCTTCTCTTTAGTGATGGCTACTCTAACGACTCACCTCTGCCCCTGACTCTTTTGAATTAAGGTGTGCCACTGGTGTTTTTTACTCTGAAGACTGATGCAAAGTACCTAATTCAGTTCCTCTGCCCTTTCTTTGTTCCCTATTACGACTTCTCCAGCCTCATGTTCCAGTGGATCAGTCTCTGTTCTTGCCTCTCTTTTACCTTTTATATATCAAAAAAACTCTTGCAATCTTTTTTATATTACTAGCTAGCTTACACTCATATTTCATTTTCTCCCCCCTTACTGATTATTTAGTTAGAACATAGAATAGTACAGCACAGTGCAGGAACTTCGGCCCACGATGTTGTGTCAACCATTTATCCTAATCTAAGGTCAACTTAATTTACTCTGGGGCAGCACGGTGGCACAGTGGTTAGCATTGCTGCCTACGCTGCTGAGGACCCGGGTTCGAATCCCGGCCCTGGGTCACTGTCCATGAGGAGTTTGCACATTCTCCCTGTGTCTGCGTGGGTTTCACCCCTACAACCCAAAAGATGTGCAGGGTAGGTGGATTGGCCACACTAAAATTGCCCCTTAATTGGATAGAATAATTGGGGAAAAGCTTCATAATCCTCTGGCTTCCCACTAATCCTCACCACATTGTATACTGTTTCCCTTGACTTTATGCTGTCCTTGACTTCCCTTGTCAGCCATGGTTGCCTTGTCCTCCCCTTTACATGTTTCCCCCTCCTTGCTCCTTGGGATAAATTTCTGTTGAGCCTCCTGAATAACCCCCCGAAACTCCTGCCACTGCTGTTCAACTGTCTTCGCTGCTAGGCTCCCCTTCCAATCAACTCTGGCCACCTCCTCCCTCATATCTTTGTAGTTACCTTTATTTAATTGTAATACTGTTACATCTGATTGCAGGTTCTCCCGCTCAAACTGCAAGGTGAATTCTATCATATTGGATTCCAGCCCACTGAGGGTTCCTTCACCTTAAGTTCCCTCATCAGGTCTGCCTCATTACACATCACCAAATCCAGAATTGCTTGTTCCCGAGTGGGTTCTACCACAAGCTGCTCCAAAAAAACATATCGTAGACATTTCACAAATTCCTTTTCTTGGGATCTACTACCAACCTGATTTTCCCAGTCCACCTGCATGTTGAAATCCCCCCATGATTATGTAATATTGTCTTTCTTATATGCCTTTTCCATTTTCTGATTTATTTTCTGCCCCACATCCTGGCTACTGCTAGGGGGGCCTGGACATAACTCCCATTAGGGTCTGTTTTCCTTTGCAATTCCTCAACTCTACCCACAGAGATTCTACGCCTTCTGATCCTATATCGCTTCTTGCTATCAATTTAAGTTCATTTCTCACGAACAATGCACCCCTACCTCTCTGCTCATCTGCCTGTTCTTTCACAAGGACATATGGGGCAGCACGGCAGCACAGTGGTTACCACTTGTTGCTTCACAATGCCAGGGACCTGGGGTCAATTCCCGGCTTGGGTCACTGTCTGTGCGGAGTCTGCACCTTCTCCCCGTGTCTGCGTGGGTTTCCTCCGGGTGCTCCGGTTTCCTCCCACAAGTCCCGAAAGACGTGCTTGTTAGGTGAATTGAACATTCTGAATTCTCCCTCAGTGTACCCGAACAGGTGCCAGATTGTGGCGACTAGGGGATTTTCACAATAACTTCATTGCAGTGTGAATGTATGCCTACCTGGGACATTAATAAAGATTATTATTATAACCTTGGATATAACCCTGATCCCCTTGCAGCCACGCCTCTCTGATGCCCACAACATCATACCACCAATTTCAATGCGCGCAACAAGCTCCTTTACCTTGTTTTGTTCACTGCGCGCATTTAGGGACAACACCCTCAGTCCTGCGTTGACTGCCCCTCTTCTCATAGTTGTCCCCTTTTTTGCTGTGCCTGAAGTTAGATTCCTGCCGCTTTCTATGCTCTCTGTCCTATTACGTGTTCTGGAAACTTTCCTAACCTCTCCTGAGCCTCCTCATCATTAACCTGCACTCTCACCTACTCCTTTAACTTTGATTTTCTAAGTTTTCATACTACTGAATCCCCCCCCTTCCCCACACTATTTAGTTAAAAGCACTATCTACAGCCCTAGTTGCCAGGACTCTGGTCCCAGGTGAAGACCGTCCAAAGGAACAGCTCCTTCCTTCCCCAATACTGTCGCCAATGTCCCACAAATTCACATTTCTCCCAAACCAACCTTTGAGCCACGAATTCACCTCTTTAATCTATTGGCCCTGTGCCAATTATCACGTGGCTCAGGTGTAATCCAGAGATTATTACTTTTTTGGTTTTTCTTTTTAATTTAGCCCCTTGTGCTCCCTGCGGGCCTCTGTGTCCACATGCCCCACAACGCCTGGACTCTCCCTCTACAGACTGTGGGGAGGTATCACTTTCAGACATTTCGGACCTGGACCTATGGACCTGGCCACTGGGGTACCCGTTCCAGGATGGGGTTTCAGTCTCGGGGGGGTGGGGGAGTGGCTCACTGGGAGATAGCGCGCCCCAGGGTGTTTATCACCATCCCCTGCATCTCTTGCACTCTTCTCTTGGTGCTTTCGCGGGAAAGCAAAATTTGCCCTGCTTGCTGAAGGTCTAGAGGCAGTTCCGCTAGCAACTTCCTCTGGGTAGCCGTGTGATTTACGCCGCAGACCAAACGGTTGGGCAACATTTTGGAACGGGAAGCTCCGCCTTCACAATATTCGGCTAGTTTTCGTCGCCTCATCAGAAACTAGGTTTTGGACTCTCCTGGGATCCTCTCTGCTGTGTTAAAATGGTATCTCTGCATGAAAGTGGAAGGTTTAGGGTTGATGTGTTGCCCCACCAGGGACGCCAGTTGTTGTGTCCAGAGCTGCAGGCTTTGTAAGGCTCCGTAAGTATGAGTTCCTCAGACAGTCAGCAATATCATGGTCTATCGGCCAACATATGTGATTGTGTTCGCCCAGAAAAAGTAACGTATGCGCACTGTGTCCAATTCTCAAGGCTTGTTTCGAACACATCCAGTCTTCTGAACGAAGGCATATTTACAATTGTACAAAAGTTCTCTAACCTTAGTCCAGCAGTGGAAAGGAGGTGGCTGTTTGCTCCACGGTGCAGCAACGTCGACAGTAATCCAGTTTTTTTCCTCGTCACCAGTTTAGTAGGCCACAAACGGGCCTGAACCGAGTTGGTCAAAAGAAAACTTGGTTTGTTGCAAAGCAATGATATTTACAATGTACATCATATTTCAGCCGGGTCTGCTGCGTCGCTCCCATAACTGCCCAACTTTATTCAGATCTCAATCATGAACGCCCTCGGCCTCCCCGCCCCCTTAGCCGGGGGAACTCGTACTCGGCGAGACCCAAGGGGAGACTGATTGCTCCAACCCCATAGTTCTCAGGCAGGTTATAACAAGCATATTGAGCCTCTGCGTTCTGTTTCACCATTCAACTAGATCATGAATGATTTGTACACGTGCCACCTCTCACGACAGGCATTCGTGGAGGTGTCATCACATGGGGCCTCATCATTAGGGGCCTCACGGTAGCATGGTGGTTAGCATCAATGCTTCACAGCTCCAGGGTCCCAGGTTCGATTCCCGGCTGGGTCACTGTCTGTCTGGAGTCTGCACGTCCTCCCCGTGTGTGCGTGGGTTTCCTCCGGGTGCTCCGGTTTCCTCCCACAGTCCAAAGATGTGCGGGTTAGGTGGATTGGCCATGCTAAATTGCCCATAGTGTAAGGTTAATGGGGGGATTGTTGGGTTACGGGTATACGGGTTACGTGGGTTTAAGTAGGGTGATCATTGCTCGGCGCAACATCGAGGGCCGAAGGGCCTGTTCTGTGCTGTACTGTTCTATGTTCTATGTTCTATGCCATCTGATCGTGTGACTTCTGAGTGTAGTCTACCTGGTCACATGCCATTGCTTCATGAACACTGAGTCCCCTGTAGTTGACCCTGTGCCCACCCTTGTCTAAAATGATGATGCGATCCACTGGACCCTTGCGGGCAAGGGATATTCCAAATTATAATTTTCCTTCGGCAATTATTTGTTAGGAGAGGGTGTGAAGTAAATTTTCAATTCAGCTGTCCTGTTATAGAGTCTTGCTCAGCCGTCTGCATCTTAGGAATTCACAAGTAAAGGTCAATAAGCTGAAATGGCACCTCTCACACTATTTCAATGTATATTTACACAGTTCTATAATGTTTACAGCACAGCAACAGGCTGTTCAAGCCAGCTGGCCCATTTCTGTGTTTCTGCATCACAAGAGCCTCCTTCCACTCTTCTGCCTCAACCCCCATCAATATATCCTTCTGTTTCCTTCCTCATGTGTGTATCCAGCTGTCCCTGAGAAAACATCCAAACTGGTTCCTTTTGGACTTCCGGTGGCGGCCATGAGCTGGTCAGTCTCCCACAAGGTGGCTCCTGCTTGGAGACTTTGGTTTCGGCCATTTCCGCCCGGGTAACGGGCATTTTTGTTGTGCAAAATAAGTGGTGGGAATGGAATTCTCCTCCAACATGGAATGCCAGCGGGTTACCACACCCAGAGGAAATCGAATGTCGGCCCCAGAGGTGGAGGATCTGCGTGGTGCAGTAACAGAAAGTGTGGCGCGGAGTGGGGAGCGTCGCCATTGCCCATGCCGCTGCGTGTGGAATGGTAGATGGTGTTGATCAAGGGGGAGCTCCGGCAGCATGGGTTGGGGATGCAGGAGGACTGATCCAAGGCAATTGAGGGAGCAGTAGCCCCTCCTCGGGTGGCTTTGGAGCGGGTGGAGAAGCGCCTGGGATCGCAAGGTTCGCCGATCCGTGAGGTAGGAAGGGCGATAATGGAGTTGGAGGCAGAGGTGGCGATGTTGGGGGTGGCCTGAAAGGAGTGAAGGTAGAGGATCAGGAGAATCGGTCCAGACAGCAGAATTTACGAATTGTGGGTCTGCCGGAGGGGGGCGGAGGGAACGTGTGCCACGGCCTACGTTTCGAAGATGTTTCTGAAGCTGGTGGATGAGGGTGTCTGCGAAAGGGCCCCAGAGGTAGACTGGGCACACTCATCGCTAAGAAAAAGGCCGAGAGCTGGGCATCTGCCCCGTGCGGGGATAGTTTGAATGCATAAATTCCAGGAGAAGGAAAAAATTCTGAGGTGGATGAGGACGATATGCGACTACAGTTGGGACGGTCGGTAGATTCGAATACGTCAAGACATTGGGGCCAACCTGGCCAAGCGACGGGTGGATTTTAACTGGCCCAAAGCCTTGCTTTTTCAAAAAAAACTCCTGTTTGGAGTGTTGTACTCGGCCAAGCTTTGGGTGACTTTTAAGTGGAAGGAGCATGGGGCGGGGGACTTGGGGAGGGGGGGTGGAGAGCAGTACGCTGGTGATGCAGGTAGCTAGTTGGGGCGAGGTAGGGGAGAGAGGTGGCGTCAGTTGGTGGCTTCGGCCATTTTGAATATTTTCTAAATGGCTGTGGTGCGATTCTGCCTGAAGAAGAAGGATCGCAATGATGGCTGCCGACTTAAAAAAAAAGATCTGCAGGCTTGCGCTTTCTGAACTTCGACGGCCGCGAGGTACCTGGAGTGGGCAGAATTAATTATTCATCGTTTTCCTTTTTGCTGAACTCGGGAGCCATGTGTCGAGATTCCGAGTCTGCGATCGGGCTTAGCGACGGGCTGCTTTCAAAAGGTGCTAATGACCGAACGACTTAAAAGGGGTTTCTCAGAGCTGGCTTGTCTGGACGTTAAAAACTTTACCTCACCGTTGCAGGCTGCGAGCTCTATTTTCTGAAGATGAGCTTCCATGTCGGATGCTGCGGTGTCCGCTGATTGAGTAAAACTTCCACCTTTTCTTGTTTGCTTTCAGGCTCTTCTGTCTCTGGAGCCTTTTCTTTATTGATTTTTGCCTGGTGAGTTGTCTCAGTAGCTGTACCTTCAGTTGGGCGTTAAGCTCAACGCAGAGTCCATCGACGGTGCCCCTTTCCTTTAGTTTCGCAGCATTGTTGTGAGGACAGGGGAGTTGAGCCCCAAGGTAACACCATGAAGTAGGCTTTGTAGTCTGGGGTACATTAACATCCAGTCTTTATTGACAATTCATAACTATGTGCTTGTTTGCAGTGGAGGTTACAGGCAAGTCTTACCCTTCTTTGTCCATCTCTGGACAGCCCCTGGCTCTGGGTCATGTGTCATCTTACATCACTGTAACGGTAGCACAGTGGATAGCACAATTGCTTCACAGCTCCAGGGTCCCAGGTTCGATACCCGGCTTGGGTCACTGTCTGTGCGGAGTCTGCACGTTCCCCCCGTGTGTGCGTGGGTTTCCTCCCACAGTCCAAAGATGTGCAGGTTAGGTGAATTGGCCATGATAAATTGTCCTTAGTGTTCAAAATTGCCCTTCGTGTTGAGTGGGGTAACTGGGTTCTGGGGCTAGGGTGGAGGTGTAGGCTTGGGTAGGGTGCTCTTTCCTGGAGCCGGTGCAGACTCGATGGGCCGAATGGCCTCCATCTGCACTGTGAATTCTATGATTAATTCTGTATGCACCGGATCATACTACTGCAACTCCCACATTCTAAATGCTCTCAAAGATGTTCCTCCCAAATTCCCTGTTGAACTTGTTAGTGACTGTTCTGTTTGGTCCTTTGTACTTCACAAAGGAACTTACCAAACACTGCGACTTGTCCAAACCAGAATCTTTTATTGAGTTTCGTATGGTAAGGTAGCAATCTGATACAGAGCGCGTTATCATAGAGTCTGCTAACTACTCCTCTGGAACCTGCACCTCGCACTGACCATTCGCATGTACGTCTATTACCCTCTCAATCTTCTGCTCCAGATGACCGGATGTGCCTCCACTTATATTCGAGTGCCTGTTCACATGACCACTATCTGGAGACCGTCTGGTGTGTCAGTACCGCCACCTGCTGGTTGGATGTCGCATACCAGTTACTTGTGATATCATATCCAGCTATATCGCTACAACTGTCTTTTATTTATGGCCTGTAACTTTGGTCTCCCAACACTTGGAAGCTTCTTATCCATGTCTGATCAATAAAACTCATCACTAGAAACAACAGTAGGCCATTCAGCCCCTCCCCATCCCCCAACCCTCTCCCCATTGAATTATGTCTGTGATTCGCTACAAGATTTGTCAGTGATGATTTTATATCTGTGGTCCCTAGCTCTGGCCTCCCCACACAAGTGAGAATATCTCCTCCATATCTATTCTATCAAATGCTAGTAGAATCAAGACCTCTATCAGATCACCCCTTAATCGCCTGTATTCTAGAGAAAGAACCTGTTCGGTCTCTCCTGAAAGGTATAATCTCTAATTTTTCTAGTCATTCTTTTGCTCTGTGTCTAATGGCCTACTCTTGTTTCCAGTGTCGCATTTGACAGGGTAGGCCTGTTCGGGGCCTTAAGTATAATGAGGAACAAAATACCGCAGCTGCTGGAAATCTGAATTAAAGACAGGAAATGCTGGATAAACCCAGCATCTGTGTGGAGAGAAACAGTGTTAAAATTAGCTCTGAGGAAGAGTCAGACGGCCATAAATATAAGATTGTCACAAATAAATCCAACCAGAAGTTCAGGAGAAACGTCCTTGTCCTGAGAGCAGCTAGAATGATGCACTCACCACCACAGGGAATAACTGAGGCAGATGGGATGATGCCAGATAAAAAGCATGAGGTAGATGGGAACAGCAGTGTTAGCCTGATAAGGTTTGATGAAGTAGAATGGAAAGAGACCAGCACTGACCAGATGGGCAGAATGGCCTGCTCCTGCACGTTCCGTATAATTTGTGCAATTCGCAGATATCTCGAGATGTCGGTACCAACAGGTCAGGCTTTCTGATTAAAGATTTGGGCAAATCGAAATGAGTGAGAAAGGTAAACACACAATGAACTCAGCTTCATTGTCCAAAGTGCTGGGGCTGGTGCACCAAAAATGTTTGGCCGCCCACAGGGACAGGGGAAGCCTTAACACAGTACAGCAGCTGGCATGGGCAAAACGCAATCGTTGTCCATTTTAAAATGGACAATGGGCCACAAAACCCCTTTTGAAATTTTGTACTGCTTCTGCAAAAATTCCCATTCACTATCATTTCCCACGCACTGTACGGTAACGTTCCTTTATTTGTCCCAAGAAAGTGGGCATTGGTGACGAGGGCAAGTATCTAGTGTCCGCCCCTTATTACAATTGGTCCGCGTGATGCTAGTACACCCACAGTGCTGTTAGAGAGGGAGTATCAGGACTTTGAGCCGGAGATGACGACTAAATATTTTCCAGGTGAGGCAACTCCTCGGTTGAGACGTCCTCACCTCTGATCCTCAACTGTGCAGAGTTCCTGGATTTCCTCGACTGGGCTGCTGAACCTCGTGAGAAGGGCAGCAGGCGTGCTTTGAAAATAGCGCGCCCGGTTGGCGTACCTCGACGTGCCCCCAAGCCCCACCCCCTCCCCCGCGTGTGCAGCAATTTTCAAAGAAAGGGCAGGTGTTGGAGTCACCTTCCATTGACGGCCCCATTAAATTCCTTGAGGAGTTTGTAAATGGGCCACGGAGGGCCAGGAGGCAATTTGAGGGCCAGGAGGCAATTTTCAATTTGCACAGCTGTTGGGCTCATCGCAGGGAACAAATAAGTGATTTAAAAAAAAAAAAATTCTGGAGAAGTTTTACCACTCGAATTTTTGTGGCGTATCTGGTGCAGTATCTTCTAGTTGGCTGTTTTGTCACCTTCAGTAGTGAAGCCCCATCCCTAGCCCTTTGATGCCCTGCCTCCTCCCTTCTGTAAACGAGTGGTGGATACTGTCATGGCTGCCACCTGCCTTTGCAGCCAGTACTGAACAGGCAGCTCCGGAACCCTGGTAATGTTCGGTGTCGCCAATTGGGCATCTACGTTTGAAGATTGTGTTGCGTGAGCGACTCGGACATGATGCGGAGTCGTGTCCGGCGGGGGGTGGGGGGGTCACTTTCCTGACCCTAGACTGAAAATCAAGCCCCCTTACGTCTGAATTAAAACTTCCAGCTCAGCTGCCTCCCTCAGGCCCACTCATGTGCCGCAAACAACATAATTCAAATAGAGAAGATATAGATTGTGCAAAGCAGCAAAGTTGTCGGAATGGCAGTGAGATGATTTTTTTATTTTCGTCGATTTTTGAACAAAATAAAGAAGTGAAACTGTTTTCGGACGAGGCCGCCCTGAAGGCACCCATTCTCATGTCAGAACTCATTGTCTGGCCTCACAATTGGAGAGGTGTCTTTTTTGAATTAAACGCACAAACTACGGGGAGGAAAATAAATTTATTTTTCATAAATGTTCTTGCCTCAGGAGGCATGGGTTTATAATCATTTTCCAATTGTTATCACTGCTGCGTATTATCTGAAATTGAGTTTATTCCAAAATGAGAAAGTTTCAGGTTTGAGCTGCTGAATGCAGACGGAAATAATGAAGACCCCCCCCCCCCCCCCGTCTCTCCCCCCCCCCCCGCCCATCCCCCCCGCCGAGTGCCCACCCCACCAGTGAAGTGGCTGTTTGGATAATACATCCATGTCTCCAATTCCAAATATAAGCGGCTGCATTCTCCATTCCCCCAGCCGCGGTTTTCTGGGCTGCATGCCGTCTGGAGGCAGCGGGATTCTAACTTCCCGCCACTTGTCAATGGATTTCCCATTAAAGTCATCCCGTGCGCCCAAGAAACCCCACTGTCGGGGGTGCGCTACCAGCGGGAAAGTGAATCCCAACGAGCGGAGAATTCACCAAAGGGTTAGTCGATTTCCTTGTGTCTGCAATTCTAGCCTCCTGCTCAGCTGCCTCCCCGTGACCAACGTTTCTCCCTGCTCCTCCCACCTTCCAAGCCCCTGTCCCCGCCATCTCACAGCTTCCTTCCAGACCTCGCCATGAGATCAAAGCACCTGCCACTCCGACCCCACCCGACTCAGCTCTCAGTATCTCCTTGGCGAAATCATCAATCCTTCCTTTTGTCTGATGTTGCTCTGCGCTCTTCACAATTGGTGAAAACCATCTCCCTCCCCCGCACCATGCGCTCAGTTCTTAAAGCTACCCCCCCTCTGCCCAGCCATCACCGACCACCACCCCACCTGCAACCTCCCCTTCCTCACCACGATTCTCAGTGCTTTGTATCCCCCCACAGCTCTGCACTGATCTCCTATACTCCCAGCTTGAATTCCCTCGATACAATGCCTGGCTTTGACAAAACTATTCTCGAGTCAGACTGATGTGCCAAGGCTCGTTTTTGCTTCTTTTTTCTTTGAGTGTCTTTCTTGTCTCCCTACTTTTCCTTGCGGGGGAAGGGTTTCACAGACACTGAAAGCTCTTGGCTCCCTTAGAAAGGATCATTATTTTATGCATGGACCTGGACAATAAATATCCACAATCTCACGGGGACCAATGACAAACTTAATTTTGTCTGAACATATGCAGGGGTCAATGGATAGTCAATCAGGAGTAGGACCACTGGATCACTGTATTCTTCCCTTACTTCCAGATATGTCGACGGTGAGGTCAGCTATTTCTCAGCAGGATTTTCCTTCTGGGGGTTGGGAACTCATCATTGGGAAAATTTCTGATCCTTGACCTGGGACCATGTCAATTGTAGGACCCCCCACATGATTTTTCAGCGCCAGGCCAGTTAATGGCGAGAGGGTATACTTGCCATCCAACCATGGATGGTGAGCAGGGCCCCAAGACTGGAGGGTCAATAGGAGGTGAGATTTGTCGATGTGTGCAGGAGAGCGAAAGGGGGCACCACATGATTAAAAAGAAGAAAGGGGGCAGCACCTACCAGGCTGTCCTCTTGGAGGGGAAGACTCTCCACAGTTGACGTGTGTGTGAGCTTCACGATATGCTGGCATTGGGTGGGACTATTGACAAAAAGCACTGCAGTGCTGCCCCTCAATTTGCTGCCAGGAGGCCACCTCCTCTCATTGGCCGTGTTAGGCCACCTCCTCTCACTGGCCGTGTTAGGCCACCTCCTCTCGCTGGCCGTGTTAGGCCACCTCCTCTCGCTGGCCGTGTTAGGCCACCTCCTCTCGCTGGCCGTATTAGGCCACCTCCTGTCGCTGGCCGTGTTAGGCCACCTCCTCTCACTGGCTGTGTTTCAGCCATCAGCAAAGAGCCTTAATAGGCCCCTTCGTTACATTTAGTGGCAACCTGCCTTAGATAGACCCTCATAGATCTTTGAAAGTTGCCACTCAAGTGGATAGAGCTGTGAAGAAGGCCTATGGTGTGCTAGCGTTCATTAGCAGAGGGATTGAATTTAAGAGCCGTGAGGTGATGATGCAGCTGTACAAAACCTTGGTCAGGCCACATTTGGAGTACTGTGTGCAGTTCTGGTCGCCTCATTTTAGGAAGGATGTGGAAGATTTGGAAAAGGTGCAAAGGAGATTTACCAGGATGTTGCCTGGAATGGAGAGTAGGTCATACGAGGAAAGGTTGAGGGTGCTAGGCCTTTTCTCATTAGAACGGAGAAGGATGAGGGGCGACTTGATAGAGGTTTATAAGATGATCAGGGGAATAGATAGAGTAGACAGTCAGAGACTTTTTCCCGGGTGGAACGCACCATTACAAGGGGACATAAATTTAAGATAAATGGTGGAAGATACAGAGGTAGGTTCTTTACCCAGAGAGTAGTGGGGGCATGGAATGCACTGCCTGTGGAAGTAGTTGAGTCGGAAACGTTAGGGACCTTCAAGTGGCTATTGGATAGGTACGTGGATTAGGGTAGAATAATGGAGTGTAGATTAACTTCTTCTTAAGGGCAGCACGGTAGCATTGTGGATAGCACAATTGCTTCACAGCTCCAGGGTCCCAAGTTCGATTTCGACTTGGGTCACTGTCTGTGCGGAGTCTGCACATCCTCCCTGTGTGTGCGCGGGTTTCATCCGGGTGCTCCGGTTTCCTCCCACAGTCCAAAGATGTGCAGGTTGGGTGGATTGGCCATGAAAAATTGCCCTTAGTGTCCAAAATTCTATGATTAACCTAGGACAAAAGTTCGGCACAACATCGTGGGCCGAAGGGCCTGTTCTGTGCTGTATTTCTCTATAAAAAATTGACTACCAAAAATATATGAAATGACTGAACATTTAAATGATTATTAACTTTCCAAACCCTTGGCCTCTATCATCTAGAAGAACAAGAGCAACAGACTCACGGAAACACCACCACATGCAAGTTCCTCTCCAAGTCACACACCATCCTGACTTGGAAATATATCACCATTCCTTCGCTGTCGTTGGGTCAAAATCCTGGAACTCCCTTCCTAACAGCACTTTGGGTGTACCCGCACCACATGGATTGCAGCGGTTCAAGGAGGCAATTCAGGATGGGCAATAAATGGCGACCTAGCCAGCAAGAGGAATTTAAAAGACGAACATAGTTAGACTAAATTAATGCATCGTCCTACAAGTGTTTGAGAGCTCGACACGCCTCCAATTCTTACCTCCTGTGCATTCCTTCATCACCGCACTGTTGGTGGCCGTGCCTTCAGGTGCCTGAGCTCTAAGTTCTGGAGTTCTCTGCGTAAACCTCTCCAGCTCCAAGTCTCTCTCCTACTATAAGACGCTCTTTGAACACTGTGTTTCTCCTCAGTGCCTCGGGAAATTTTACCACGTTAAAGGTGCAGTGAAAAGGCAGGTTGTTATGGTGTTAGAGGCAGGGTTGCTGTTCAAAGGCAGAGTGCAGTGTTGTGAGCTGGCATGTGTATGAGCTGCTGCAATTTTCTTTTTTTTAAAAAGGGATGTGAGAGCTAATTTGGAATGGTCTTTATTGGCTGGGAGTCTACTGGTAGAAAGTCCATGCATTAGTGATGAGTGTACCTTATGCTTATAGGATATTTATAAACCCATGCAGCTAAATCTGAATTCATCAATCTCAGTAGCTCCTGCAATCCGTTCTTCTAAAATTGCTTCGTCCAAATGCTCTCGCAATTCAACTTTTCATAGCGCCAAATTTCCCCTTTCTTATTGTGAGCTTAATTCAAATTAGTGGATCATTCAACTTTTTTGTGTAAAAAAAGAGTTGTGTGGACCAGATTTTGCCAGATTGAGGAATCAAGCAGCTTCCGCCATCGATTAGAATTGCCCCTGCAACCATCAGCTCAAAGACCCTCGCCCACTAGGTTGCTCTGAGTGTGAACTAACAACAGCACAATGAGGAAAATGGGGCGTCTGGGACCTAAGTGAACAGAGCAGCCGACCTGCTATCTCCTTAACTAATTACGTTGAAGAATTGAGATACAAACACGGTAGGACTTGGAAAGAGGCTAAAGTGAAAGGAGTGAGATCAATGCCAAATTAAGTACAGAAAGAGAAATAAAGCGGGGAAAGACAGTTTGGATTCCAAAGAAGACACAACCAGAACCAAATAGAGCGGTTTGTCTTTCAACTTGGCATCTTTAAAATTTCCAACACAAATAATAATAATCTTTATTAGTGTCACAAGTAGCAGCAATGGGCAGCACGGTAGCATTGTGGATAGCACAAATGCTTCACAGCTCCAGGGTCCCTGGTTCGATTCCGGCTTGGGTCACTGTCTGTGCGGAGTCTGCACATCCTGCCCGTGTGCGTGGGTTTCCTCCGGGTGCTCCTGTTTCCTCCCACAGTCCAAAGACGTGCAGGTTAGGTGGATTGGCCATGATAAATTGCCCTTCGTGTCCAAAATTGCCCTTAGTGTTGGGTGGGGTTACTGGGTTATGGGGATAGGGTGGAGGTGTTGACCTTGGGTAGGGTGCTCTTTCCAAGAGCCGGTGCAGACTCGATGGGCCAAATGGCCTCCTTCTGCACTGTAAATGCTATGATGAAGTAGGCTTACATTAACATTGCAATGAAGTTACTGTGAAAAGCCCCCAGTCACCACATTCGGGTACACAGAGGGAGAATTCAGAATGTCCAATTCACCTAACAAGCACATCTTTCGGAACTTGTGGGAGGAAACCGGTGCACCCGGAGGAATCCCATGGAGATACGGTGAGAACAAGCAGATTCCACTCAGACAGTGATCCAAGCTGGTTATCGTACCCGGGTCCCTGGTGCTGTGAAGCAAAAGTGCTAACCACTGTGCTGCCAATGCTTGAAGGGATGAGGTGTCACATTTGTAGTGGTTAGTTTTCGGTGGCAGAGAAGTTGATTGGTACTAGTTGACACTTCCACATACTTGCTGAAAATTAAGTTTCTGGTGAATTTAGTTCGAATCTATGATGCAAATGCAGCAATTTCAAAATGATCTCTGCATTTCAATGGCGTGGCAGACAGCAGTGTGCCATTTTCAAGAATAAGAACGATGGAGTAGCACAAGAAACATTTGGACATTGATATTTGCCTGTATATCTGCCCTCACCTGAAGTCACCACACATTTATGTGAAAACAATGGCAAGCACCATTCGCCTCACTGTTATTTCGGCAGCAAAATCTAGGTCCTTTGTATTTTAGGAACAGACCACATTTGACACTTGCTTTAGACTTCTGGCAAAAATAGGTTTTCAACTCTTCGCTTGTCAATGTGAGAGTAGTCAGTGCTGAAGTTAGAGTAACTGGGGTCATTCTCCTTAAAGCAGAGAAGGTGAAGGGGAGATGTTCAAAGTAATGTGAGGCTATGATAGACTGGATGAGGTGAAACTGTTTCCACTGGCAGTGAGCTCCCTAACAAGAGGACATGGGGATAGGGTAGAGGCATGGGCTTAAGTAGGGTGTTCTTTCCTAGGGCCGATGCAGGGCATGGATTTAAGATAATTTGTTTGGGGAAAAAAAAGCCAGAGAGCAAATGTGAAGAAATATTTTTATGAAGCATGTTGTTTTGATCTGGAATATGCTGCTGGTAAGGGTGGTGAAAACAGAGAGGAGCTAAAGGGCACCGAACCTTCATTGAAAAGAACCAATTGCAGAATGGTGGAGCAAGAGCCGGCATGGGCATGATGAGTAAGATGGGCTCCTTTTGTGCTGTATGATTCTACAATGCAACCTCTCCGCAGTGATAGCAGTGTTGCCCCACCATTCGTAGAAATACATTGAATGTAAATCGGGACCATGTGGTCTGCTGGTTTTTAGGTTCCACACAAGCCTTTTCCCGCCTTCCCGCCTTAATTCATCTCACCTGAGGGACATGTTGTCCTATTCCTTTCTCGCTCGTGTGTTTATCCCCTCCGACAAGCAGCAATGTGATAACGACCAGATAATCTGTTTTTCTGATGTTGGCTGAGTGATTGGTCACGATACCAGTGATAGCTCCCCTGTTATCCTTCAAAACAGTGCCGTGGGGTCTGGTACACCTGCCTGAGAGGTCAGTTTAAGATCTCGTCTGAGACACAGCACCTTCAACAGTGCAGCACTCCAGCAGAACCGCTGTGGAGCATCGATTTTTGTTCACAATCGGTCTCGGGTGAGACTTGAACTCAGAACCTTCTGTCTTTGAGGTGAGAATGCAACCCACTGAGCCATAGTTGACATCTCAATGGATGGGCCATGGTTGACATCTCAATGGATGGGCCATGGTTGACACCTCAATGGATGGGCCATGGTTGACACCTCAATGGATGGGCCATGGTTGACACCTCAATGGATGGGCCATGGTTGACACCTCAATGAATGGGCCATTGTTGACACCTCAATGAATGGGCCATGGTTGACATCCCAGTAATTAATTTGATGTCAAAATTGCCTCAGATGATTCCCATTTTTGACATTGTTTTAACGCAAAAACAAATTCAGTTACTTTCATCGTCTTAACGAAGGCTTCTGTAGCGTATTGACAATTCTTTTACATTATTGAGGACAGTATGGGGGCATCCGCAGAATTGAAAATGGCAACAAAACCCAACCCAAATACTGAAACTCTGCTCAAGTACTTTAACTAGGCTGCAGGCAGCAGGTACAGGACTAGGCCTCTGCAGGAAAATGTTTTCCAAGCATTTAGAATACTGTATACGCAGCTCTGCAAGAAAGAATTATCTTTGACGTGTTTGTTTTGTTATGAATGTTAGCTCTGTCGGTATAGTTTCAGGTAGCTGATATTCCAAGGCAGCGATTGAAATTAAGTTCCCCAACTTAAATGAATTGTTTGATTAAGCATTTTCTGCTACTTGCCAATTCAGGGATGGATTCAGGCGGGGGCGGGGGGG
This sequence comes from Scyliorhinus canicula, assembly GCF_902713615.1. Taxonomy (NCBI): domain Eukaryota; kingdom Metazoa; phylum Chordata; class Chondrichthyes; order Carcharhiniformes; family Scyliorhinidae; genus Scyliorhinus; species Scyliorhinus canicula. Next base: position 13,714,291 of record NC_052147.1, on the reverse strand, counting down.
GGGGGGGGGGGGGGGGGGGGGGGGGGGGGAAGAATTGAGCCATTCGATTGCTAACAGCAGTGTTTGCTGCTTCTGCTGCTTTTGGCACCTGCTCAATGAATTGCATTTGACAATACTCGCATTTGGTCGATCAGGTTTGTGATTAATAAACTCATAATTTCTCCTAGACAAGTTGTAGGGTACTTTGACATGTGCTGGCCCAGAATGTGATGGTTTTGAGATGCAATGCCTCAAGGATAATACTTCCAGGTGCTGTGTTTGAAAGTCGTGACATGACTGGTGCACGTTAGCCACGAGCCTGTTGCAATGATTTCAGAGGATTATTGTCACATACATTTGTGTCACATTTAATCCTAGTCAATTTTGTCAAATCATGTTATTTTGCAAACCATGTTGCGAAGTTCCCAGGAATGGAGAAATTTTATTCCACCTCCAGCATGTTTTCTGTAACTGAAGGTGTACCACGCAGATTCTATTCGGATTAATTTAGATGTTAACTTGTTGGGAAAGAGCAGGCAATTTAATTAGCCCTCAGCAAAGCAGAAGACGATAAAGAGGGCAGCCTTACACAACAGATGCCATCTCAGACTGGCACCTGACATGCTTCAGGAGGGTAGGGTAGAAGGATCTCGTACAGAATGTCAGAGAACATGCTTGCAACTTGCATGCTGCCTTCACCCACGGCATCAAGGCCATGGAGTCAACCATGGAGAGAGTAGTCAGCTCAGTGAGCACGACAATCGGTACCCCCTGTCATGGAGACTTCCGCAGAGACCGTTCCCTCCAAGATAATCTAGTCCACTCCTCCTCCATACCCAACACCTCTCCCATCATCCATGGCTCTTTCCCATGCAATCGCAGAAGGTGTAACACCTTTACCGCTTCCATGCTTAACATCCGAGGCCCAAAACACTTATTCCAGGTTAAGCAGCATTTCACTTGCATCTCTTCCAATTTTGTCTATTGCGTTCGCTGCTCCCAATGTGGTCTCCTAGAGATCGGAGAGACCAAACGCAGACTGGGTGATCGCTTTGCTGAGCACCTTCAGTCTGTGCACATTCAGGACCCTGACCTTCCCGTTGCTTACCATTTTAACAAAAGACCCTGCTCCCATGCCCACATGTCTGTCCTTGGCCTGCTGCAATGTTCCAGTGAAGCTCAATGCAAACTAAGGAACAACATCTCAACTTCCGGTTCGGCATGCGACAGCCTTCCAGCCTGAACATCGAATTCATCAACTTCAGATGATTAGCTCTACTCCACCTCGACCCCTTTGTTTTCATTCCATTTCATTTTAGCTGTCTTTTACCATTTCTTTCTTTCTTGTCTTTCTTTATATATATATATTTACCCCCCTCATCTTTCCCTACCCTTTCTCCCCTTTGCTTCCCCCTCCCCCCTCCCCACATCTACATCTGTCACAGTTTACCCTCTGATGTTAGCTTCTCTGCTGTTTGGCCTTTCACACCTTTTGTTCTCTCTGGGGACTGCCATTAGCACTCTTTCCCTTGGTTTCTGTGGCTACTAGCTCCCTGTTCCGTTGGTTTCTTTCGTTAGCTTGACAAAGGGTCATCTGGACTCGAAACGTTAGCTCTTGTCTCTCCCTACAGATGCTGCCAGACCTGCTGAGATCTTCCAGCATTTTCTCTTTGGTCAAGGAGATGTAGTGGGATCCAAGGTAGCCAACCTGCTAAGGTGCAGCACCACCTCTGGCTTAGAGAGCCTGCAGGAGACCAGTGATAGGGGTTTTTGGGAGACTTTAATAGAGCAATGGGATTGCAAATGCTGAGCCTCGAGACTGGTACTAAAGACCCAATCTTACTATGAGGAAAATTCTGGCTGACAATCTGTGCCCGTTTACTGAGAATGTGACTGCTTGCGCCAAGATGGTCCTCAAATTTTTAATTTGATTGAAATGAACTTCTATCAGATAATGCCCTGCAAATGATGTTTGTGTGAATATCAAACATAAATAATGTACAACTCCGTAAATTATTTATCTTTTATTAATATAAGCGATTAAGGAATCTTTAAATAATTGAATTACAATGTGAGCTCATCCTTCTCAAAAAATAAAAATACACTTTGCCCCTGTGATTGCGTTTTCCTACGCGGTTCGGAATTAAATGATTTACAGTAACTTTGCAAACACGGGGCTTGCATCGGCCGTTCTAACTTTCACTCACTCAAATATTCCTCAACAGGGCCGTGAGCATGGAGGCGGTTAATTAGAAAGCTGTCTCAGTTAAAATAGCTCCCCAGTACTGGATCGGACGACCGTGGACTCAGGACCTCCATTTGGTCCCGATGTTGGGGGCGGGGGGGTCTCAGAACTATGGGAAAATCTTGCCCTTAATGTCGAAAAATTAATAGAGCTAGTTGCCTAAAATTATAGATCTGTGAGGAGCAGTTCAGAGAAGATTGATTCAACTGGACAGGCTGAGCCTCTATCCATTGGAGTTGAGAAGATTGAGAGGTGATATTATTGAGATATATAAGATCCGGAGGGTGCACACTGAAAGGATACCTCCCCTTGTGGGAGAGACTAGAATTAGAGGATGCAGTTTAAAAATAAGGGATTGCCCTTTTAAGATGCCGATGAGAAAGGCAACTATTCTCTCAGAGGGTCATTAGTCCATGGAATGCTCTTCCTCAGGGAGCAGTGGAGGCTGGGTCAATGAATATAATTGAGTCAGAGGTGGATACTCTGCAGATCCTCCTCGTGTGTGCGTGGGTTCCCTCTGGGTGCTCCGGTTTCCTCCCACAGTCCAAAGATGTGCAGGTTAGGTGGATTGGCCACGATAAATTGCCCCATAGTGTCCAAAATTGCCCTTAGTGATGGGTGGGGTTACTGGGTTGTGGGGGTAGGGTGGAGGTGTGGGCTTGGGTAGGGTGCTCTTTCCAAGAGCCGGTGCGGACTCGATGGGCCAAATGGCCTCCTTCTGCACTGTAAATTCTATGAGATACAGTCTTGACTAAAAAGGGAGCAAAAGTTTATCGGGGGTAAGGGGGGGAGGGATAGGCGGAGGTTAGAGTTGAGGCAACCGTCAGATCAGCCATGATCTTATTGAATGATGGAGTAAATAGCCTACTCCTGCTTCTAATTCCTATGTTTGTAAGTCTCCCACCATGGAAATTATCCCCCTGTCCAGTGCCTCACCCCAGGGACCCTCTCTGCACCTTTTTGAAGCCATCCTTCCAGTGTGTAACCATTTTCAGGGCTGATCAAATTTTGAGGTCCATCTGTTTGAGTCGTGCCAAATGAGGGAGAAATTTTCGAAAGGGACACTTGGAGAAGTCCCTTCCTCTTCTTTGAAATAGAGCCGCGGGATCTTACTCATCCACTCGAGAAGGCTGATGGGGAATTGGTTCAACGCACCTCCATTAATGTTGCACCAAATTATCAGTTTTGGTCTGAGTTCAGGTCCCTGCAGCAGCTGGAACTCGTGGGGTTTGACATGGCGGCACGGCGGCGCAGTGGTTAGCACTGCTGCCTCACAGCTCCAGGGACCCGGATTCAACTACCGACCCCAGGTGACTGTGCAGAGTCTGCACTTTCTTCCAGTGATCTGCGTGGGTTTCCTCCGGGTGCTCCGGTTTCCTCCCCCAGTCCAAAGATGCACAGATTAGGCGGATTGATAAATTGCCCCTTCGTGTACACAGATGTGCAGGTTAGGTGGGGTAATGCGGATAGGAAGGGGATGTCGGCCTAGGTAGCATGCTCTTTGACTCAATGGGCTGAATGGCCTCCTTCTGCACTGCAGGAATTCTGTGGGTCGATGGATCCTCCCGTCCTGCAGCCGTGTGTTTTCTCGGCGACGCGCCATTCGCTGGCGGCGTGATTCTCTGTTCCGGCCGCGTGCCAATGGAATTCCCCATTGAACCACCCGAAGCCGCTGGGAAACCCAACAACCGGTGAATTCCGACCATGAACTTTTGACTTAGCAGTGAAAGCACGACTACTGAGCCAGGCCTGATGCACAGCAGCAGATGGAGAATGGTCGCTGAAGGATTAATATCCCCCCAAGCTGGTGTGAGGCATTCAAGAATGCTCATTTTTTAAATTTGGCATTTTGCTATTAATTGTGCTACTGATAACCACAGCACAAGGTTCTAATCAGAGAGATCTCCCAGTGGACATGTCCCAGAGCAGTGAGAGGCGCAAAAGGCAATCGCCCCTTTTGTATTCTTAAAAACCACTTGACAAATTATTCCGTAAAACCACAGATGGAAATGCACTGTTTACTGTGTAATCCCTAACTTCATTCATCATTGAAGCCCAGTGCACAAGGCGGGTAGGCAATTACACTCAGTGGGAGCCTTGTTAATAGAGTTTAGGGGGCTATCTGGGAGTGGGATTTTTATATTTCTTTGAATTAAAGTTTTTAAAAGTTGGCTGGGAGGGCACCTTCTTGTGGAAGCGCACTCCAAATTGCCCACCTTGAACCGCAGCCAGGTTCTTCTCTGAAGCTGAAAGGTCTCTAATTGGCCCTCCAGCCCCGAGAGCACGCCTGATTGGACGGGGAACTTGTCTGCGTACAATGTAAAGGCTCGCCCACGTGAAAAGATGAATCTAGTCAGTTTTCCATCGGAGGCAGGTCTGGGATTCAACAACAGAACTGACTCCTGTTTCCACCTCCCTAGGGAAGGTCCTGAGAGACCGTTTTCCCTGGCTGGGAAGTCTAGAATAGGGCGCGATTCTCCGGCCTCGTTACACTCTCGCTCAAGCCTAACGAGGCCGGTGAATAGCGGGAGAGGCCAGAAACGAGATCCGCACCAGAGGCCAAACAGTTTGCGATGCAATCGGGCCGCTCCCGTAGGCGAAATCGGGATCACACCGTAGCGAGGCGAGAAACCAATTATCACCACTTATGCCCCATTTCCATTCAATTCACCAGAGCCACCCCAAATCCAACGGCCTCCTGTCATTCAGCGCCCTCTCCAGCAAGGGCTCACGCTGGTGCCGATCAGGACTCCTTTTGAAAAACATGAACCTGGCGGAAGGGCTTCTGCGTGGAGCCGAGGTGGTGAGTAGCCATCTTCGCTCACAGGCAAAGAGCCCGTGTCACCCCAGTGATCGGTGGGGGGGTGGGGACCCTCCGCAGAGATGGGTCGCCATGGATGGGTGCGCTAGAGAGATGGGCAAACAGTCCGGGGGTTAGCCCGCATTGCAGATGCAAGTAACAGAGACGTTATAATGGTTTTGCAAAAAGGTGTTTAATATGCTGCACAAACCCCACTCCCGATGGTGCCGTCCCCCAACCACCCCAAAACCCCTACCTAACCCCCCCCCCCCCCCCCCCCCCCCACCATCCCACAGTGCCCTCAGTTTCCTCCATGTGCTTTGCCTTCCTAGCTCTACCACTACGTCTAGGTGTGTCCCCAGGATGCACGTCTGAGGAGGAAGCAGCCAGCTGCTTACTTCATCTCGTGGCCTTCGATGTGCATGGCTGGCATCCTCTGGGGCCTGAGGGACACGGCTCACTTGTCGGCGGCACATGCACAGCCGTCCCATGTACTGACTGCGAGACAGGACCTCATCAGAGAGGTGGAACTCGGGGGAACAGGTGCCCACTGTCACCACTCCATGGGACGGGTCCGGCTTGGCATCCGGCACCCCCTCCTCCTGACCGGTGCCCCCAGGACCCTGGGGTTCATCTTGGGATGGAGGGAAAGTTGGTTCGGGCCCCGGCTGCCCCTCCATCATCTGACTCTGCCAGCCCTGGCTGTTCCCCATGGTCCGCACCGTGGTGTCAACATCCTCAGCGGTGCCCCTCAGTGGCTGGGCCTTGCTCTGTAGCACCCGAGCCATGCCCACCTGTGACTGGAGCAAGCTCCGCAGCACCTCGGCCGTTCCCATCTGAGAGCGGGACATGTCCGCAGAACCTCATCAAGGTCCGCCTGATACTGGGTGACTTCCCCAGCGAGGTAAACATTCTGCCGAGACCCTCAGCCATGGCCGTCACCGACTCTGCGGTACCTTAGATACCTTCGTTCATGGTGCTGATGCTGTGCACCAGGCTCTCCACTGCAGTCGCTACCCTAGCAGCGTTGGCCTCGGTACCACAAATTGCCAGCAACATTTCCTGCGCCTCTAGCCTCTGGGGCTCCTCTAAGTGGCTACGGATCTACGATAGTGATGGAGACATTTCCCTCAGAACACCCAGGTTGGTCCCTATCATCTCCCTCAGCTCCGGGTATCTCTGGTCCACAGGCTCAGCATCTGGCTGGGACCCAGCTGGGTCCTGGGATCCAGCAGACCCCCGACTGCTGTTACGCATGGGGGTTTCTGCCTTCACCTGATGTGCATCAACAGCAGTGTGGTGCTCACCAGATTGTGCCTCCGAAGCCTTTCCGCTAACATGTCCCACTAAGGTGTGTGTATCTGTGCTACTGGGGGGTGGTGCGGATGACAGCTGTGCCGCGACCACGGCTACATCCTCGGAGCTCCCCTCTGGCGTGGTGTCCTGGGATGGACTGGTGCTGTCGGATGGAAGAGCTGCGGGAGAACGGACATGTGGTCAGTGGGAGGGATGGGTCAGTCAGTAGGGCGATAACATCTCATGTTTGACAGGTCCTCTGAGTGGAGCCCACTAATTTCCTCACTTCTGCGGCAACCGCCAGCCTCCGCGTGGCTGACCGATCTATCCTCGCCAGTAGCCTCCAGGACCTGTTCCTTGCAGGAGGTGAGCATTGTTTCTCTTGCACCCCTCTGCCAATCTGGGTCCTCTCCCGGCGATTATGGGAGAGCTTTTCCTGAGGAGACACAGAGAGGACATCGTGAGCCACTCGTGTGGTTCATAGGGTGGGAGAGGGGGTGTGAAGTTGGGATTGGGCAGTCGCATGGGGAGTTCGGCGACGGGTGCTCCCTGGGGCGGGCGGGGGGTTTGCGTTGGTGTCTACTCACACGTAATGCCTGGAGTAGGTCACAGACCTCCATCCTGCACTGTTGGATAGCTCTTCAGGGCCGAGCTCCGGGAAGCTCGTCGCAATTCTCACTTGCTACCACACTTAAAAAAATTTCCGGAGAATTGTGCCCTAAGTGTGGTAGCGAGTGGGAATTGCCCAAAATTGGGGCGGCACATAGGCACAGTGGTTAGTACTGCTGCCTCACAACGCCAGGCACCCAGGTTCAATTCCAGCCTGGGGTGACTGTGTGGGACTGCATGTTCTCCTCGTGTCTGCGTGGGTTTCCTCCGGGTGCTCCGGTTTCCTCCCACAGTCCAACAATGTGCAGGTTAGGTGGATTGACCATGACAAATTGCCCCTAGGGTCTAAAGGGTAGGTGAGGTTGCGGGTTTGTGCGGGAGTGGGTCTGTGTAGGGTGCTGTTTCAGTGGGTCAGTACAAACCCGCTGGGCCGAATGGCCACCTTCTGCACTGTAGGGCTTCTATGAATTTCTATTCTATGAAAACGATCTCCGATTCTTGTAACTGAATCCCTCATCCCTGGAGCCAATCTCAAAAATCTCTTCAGTACCCTGACCATAGCCTTTGGTGGCACGGTATACTAATGGTTAGCACTGTTGCTTCTGAATTCTCCCTCCATGTACCCGAACAGGTGCCGGAATGTGGCGACTAGGGGATTTTCACAGTAACTTCATTCCAGTGTTAACGTAAGCCTACTTGTGACACACTAATAAAGATTATTATTATTTATCTCCTTTCTAAAGTACAATGGCCAGAATTGGACGCTGAGTGAGCTACTGGTTTGTTCTCTGTATTCAGTGTCAATAATTAGAAATGATGTGGAGATGCCATATTTACAAAGTCCTGGATCCCAAATGCTTTACTGCCTTTGCCATCTTTAAAAATTTGTACACAGGCACCCCACGTCTCTCTCTTGTTGCACCCCATTTAATTTTTATTGTAATTTTTCATTCTTCCTAACAAAATGGATTGCCTCACAATTTTCTGCATTGAATGAAACCCAGCATGTGTCTCTCTTCCACCAACCCATGTCCCCTTGAAGTCTATCACTATCTTCCTCAATATTTAATTCACTTCCAACTTTGGTGCCATCTGTCCTGTTTGTTTTTTTTAAGTGTCTGTCAGATTGCTTGTTTCAGATTGAAGCCCGCTTAGAGACTCTGCACATATCACAAGAGTTTGTACTTTAGCACAACAGCTCATGAATATTTGCCATTTGTTACTCACTTGAGAAAACCATTAAGCGTAAAATGTAAGCCTGAGATATACGGAATATGTTGCCACCATTTCATTCTGAACCCAATGTTCATTAGCTTAGTTTGCTGCTTGTCAGGGCCTCACCCGAGTGTGATGTTACGTTGCTGCCTTCCATGAGGGCACGGGACAAGCACAAGGTGAATGCCGTGTCACCCTGTCCAAACTCTGGCCAGATAGAAATTTGACCCCCTTACCCAGGCAGGTCACAGCTCCTTGTAGGATATAGGGTGAGAGGGACTGTCCACATGATGATCAATGACCCTGGACCCAAAACAAATAAACAAAATGAATCGCCAACAACAAGTGCAAATAGATATGGCCCAGAAGTTTATTAGGCTCGCCCGGCCCCAGGGGGTTCTGAGGCACAGTGGGGGAGTGTAACATAGCGAGAATGGGATTCCTTCTGGAACCTGCTCACAATGTTACGGCAGGCTGGGCAAGTTCCCGGAGGGGCAGCCTGCCCTTGCCTCAATTAAGGCCCTTAACTAGCCGCGTAATGGTCACTTAAAGGCCTTTTCCTGCTCAACCTCAATTTTTAGGCTGGCAGGCAGGTGGTTGTTGTGGGGGGTAGGGGCAGAATCTCAGGTTCAATCTCAGGTAGGAACTGGGGTGCGCTTCCATTAGAAGCCTTCTTCTGACTGGGGGCGCTCTCTCCTAAGGGCCCTGTGAGCTTTCACCACCCACCCCCCCCCCCCCTTGACCTCTTCACCCTTGACTCCAATTGCCCCCTCACCTTGTGACCCCTCAGGCTTTGCTTAATGCCCTCCTGCCCCCCCCCCCCGCCCTGTGACACCTGACCGCACCCCTTGACACCTACCTCCCCTTGACACCTGCCACCCCTGCCCTTTGACACCTGCCACCCCTGCCCTTTGACACCCCCCCCCCCCCTTCCCCCTCACTCATCCCCCGCCCCTTGATACCTGCTACTTACCTTTTGCTCCAGTTGCCGGCACTTAGTTCTCGGCAGCGAACCACAATGTCTCCTCTGGCCAATCCTGGAATGACAGGCGGGCTGTGGGCTAATCAGATTGGCTGGCAGCCCTCCAAGGTGGGACTTCCTCTTGGAGATGGCTGGAAGTCCCACCTTCTGCCAGTCAACACACGGTGGAGTGTGCATGGCACTGCGGCTGCTGGAGTCTGGGTGATGCATTCTCCACCGACTCTTCGGTTACTGGGGCCCGAGCTCCCGCCAGCCTGAAATATGGAGGAAAGGGTTTGATATCAGAGTACTTCCTCTTCCAGCCCCTCAGCCTGACTTGACCCGAAATCAATCTGACCTGTCTGCAACCCCTGGACCTGACCTCCACCCAAAACCCCGAGCCCCACCAAATGACCCACTTACCTGAGGGCTACTGGGATGCCAGCATGGCCTTGATATTGTCCAAAAAACGCTGGGGCTCCAGTGATGCATCAGCTCCATTATACAAGGCATGAGGCTCACTATTCACAAAGACCTTGGGCCTCACCATTCAGGCACAGAGAATGAAACCTGCCCACCAGCCTACTACCAACCCCCACACAACCAGAAATGGACACTCCCATGTTCCTGGCCCCTCATATATTGTAGCTTGATCTGACACAAGGCCTGTGAATCTTCATCAATCTTCCTTTCCTAACATCCAAAAATTGATTGATTTTTGGACTCCAAAGGAATCGAGGGATATAGGGATGGGATGGGAAAGTGGATGAGTGGTTGAAGTTCAGCCATGGTCATATTAAATGCCGGAGCAAGCACAAGAGGCCCTAAGGTTTACTCCTGCTCCGATTTCCTATGTTCTTATGTCACTCCCCAGTAGGCCTGGTGGAAAGTGACTGTGTCCTTGGGCTTTGCATAAGACCTTTGGGTGGTGGGTTAGGGTCACTAGTGCAGTGCGGGGTGAGGACACTGGTGCCATGTGGGGTGGGGGCAATGGTGTTATTCCTCTAATGTTGAATAGCCCAGTCACTCTTGTTTTCCAAGTTCAATGGTGGAGTGATTATTCTGCGGCTCTGCTTGATGAGGAAGCTCATGTCTCGCGTCTTTCCGAAACATTTTACCGTACCAGGGAGCGGAATATGATCCACTGATTCTGCCTGGCTGCTCTTTCTGATTTCCCTCATTGTTTTTGAGAATGCACTTACGTATTGCAGCTGATGTGCGTCCTATAATCCTGCCTCTCAAAAACACTTTCAGTGACTTCCACTGCGACGGATGAGCCTAAAGGCCCAAAATTAATCTTCAGAAAATCGAAGGATTTCACTTTTGATCATCTCAATAAAAGTGGCAGCTGCAAATCAGTGTGTTATATTAGAAAAGCAGCGAGTCATTTCGGGTCAGCCAGCCTGGTGGGCCTCGTGTTTGTCAGATGGAACAACAGGGTCAGCTGAAGACATTAAGGTTCAAAAGATGCCTTTTGGCATCAAGGAAGGTTCAACTGATGAATACCAATTATGAAAATGAAAAATGAAAGTAGTTTTCCTTCCTTCATGTGTTGAAGATGGTTAACATCCGCCAATCTCATTGTGGCTTAAAACCATTCAGTGATGATAAAGCTGACAATTTTACAGTGTTGAGCATCTTACCCATCCCTGATTCTCTCCACTCCGCCATCAGAGGTCTTTCCTCCAGCTGCCTAGATCCTCAGCCCTGGAACTTCCTCTTTAACCTCTCTGCCTCTTTACCGCCCTCTTCTCGCTCTTTAAAACCTGCCTACTCGACCAAATTTTCGGCCATCAGTCCTAATATCTCATTTTATTCGGTGTCAAATTTTTGCCTGATGACTCTGTATTGGCACATGCGTGAAAGGTGCTATATTAATGCATATTGTTGTTGTTGATCATCTCTGAATCTGCATAAAGCAAGTTGCAAATGGCTACCCTTTAAATGTGCTTTATCAGAGTCAGGCACCTTGCAATAATTAATTAGATGGTCCTGCAGTATTTTTAAAACCTTTTATTCCCACAAAAATAAGCTTGATAGCTGCTATTAAGCATTGTAAAAATGTAAATAGAAAGTATGATGGAAAATATTTGAGGATTAAGCTACCACTATTTGGAGGAAGGGTAAATTTATGTGTTCTTACTTTTAAATTACCCTGCAAATTAACCAGCTTTGCAACATTGCCATTTGTCACGGATTTATTAATCATACACTAATTAAATATGCTCTTAACAGCACTACTGAAGACAAGCCCTTGCCAGCTTTAGGTTTTGTCTTAAGTAGTGCTGCTGAGAGTACAGCTGGAGAATTCAAGTGTGTCGCTACCTAAACTCGCTAGACTAATTGATCGGACCTTTGTCAAGTCCCAAACCACCATTTGCAACATCTACATTTTTACTGTTTCCTTAACCCCTCCATGTGAGGATTTGCATGTTTCGACATTATGCTTAAAGCGCTAAAGTGCAGTAATCAGATTCGTAAATGATGATGGATTCTTAGCCTTTATAGCTAAAGTGTTGGAATATATAGGGGGAAGAAGTTATGTAAAAGCCCTGGTTAGATTACATCTGGGGTATTGTATGCAGTTCTGGGCGCCACACCTTAGAAAGGAGATAAGAACAGAAAATGCTGCAACTACTCGGCAGCTCCTCTGTGCAGAGAAAGAAACAGAGTTTACGGGTGGGATTGTCCCATCCCGCGGCAGATTGTCCACGCAGTCGTAAATGCCGTCGTGTTTTATGATGGCGTGAACGGGCCGCTCCCAGGACTAATTCTGGTCGCTACAGGGGCCAGCACAACACTGGAGCGGTTCACGCCGCGGGATCCGAGCATGCGCAGTGGCACCGGCGCCAACGGGCGCATGCGCTGTGGTTCCCTTCAATGCACCCCCCCCCCCCCTCCCCCCCCAACAGGCCATCACCCGACCCTTCAACGCTGAGTTCCCGCCAGCTGAGAGCAGGTGTGGACGGAGCCGGCGGGACTCAGCGTTTCCATGACGGCCGCTCAGCCCATCCGGGGCCAAGAATGGGCGAGCCGGCCGCATAGAGCGGCCCGCGACCAGCACTGCGCCAATCACGCCGGATTCTGCCGGCGTCGGGGCAGTGTGGCCCAGTCGCGGGGATTCTCTGGCCCTGCCCAGGGCTGGGAGAATCCCGCCCAACGTTTCAGTTTTGTGTCCTTTTAGTTAAGACTGCATCAAGCCTGTATTATCCGAAGCAGACACAACACCCAGGTGCCTGGGGAGTGCCAAGGTGCCACCCTGCCCTGTCCTCCACTACCTGGGGGTATGACCTGGGAGACAACCCCCCCCCCCCCCCCCCCCCCCCACCCCCACCCGCGCGCACCAGAGTCGTTATGCCAGGTCCATGGCAGCTCAGTTAAATATCTTGATCGTGCTGGATGTAGCGAGTCGGGTGATTCTCGATCGGCCCCAAGTGGAGCCTAATTTGGGGCTCGCTCGCAATTCACCCGTTACGCCCGGATCAGCATCGGGCGTCACTGGGCCACTGAATCACACCCTATATAATTCCAATTGGTGCATGAAGGCGGACTTTCTTCTGTTCCATTGCTAGTGATTCCCAGGACATGTCACCAATCTGTCACCAGAGGCTTCCAGCTTGAGGGGCGCCACTCCACATCAAGTATGACTGACCAGGAGCCCCACCGCCAGGCCAGTTACTGTGCGATTAGAAGGATTTCTAGGTTGACACTCAACCTGTTTGGCTACGTTAAGAACGCATCTTCTTGGCCACCATGTCCTGGGGTGGGACCTGAACCCAGAGCTTCTGACTCAGAGACTGTGCCACAAGACTTCCGGAAGCTAATATAATCTTGACTTTTATTCCTTGAAATGTAGAAGGTTAAGGGATGAGTTGATTTGAGGTTATGAAAGCAACTCCGAGTGTAGGACAAGGAGACATAACCTTAAAATCAGAGACAGGCTGTAGACGTTAGGAAACAGCTTTTTCACACAAAGGGTGATAGAACCACAATTAGGAATAGATTTTACATCTGAGGATGGATAGAATTATGCTAGCCGAGGGTATAGCTAAGGCAGGTGGATGATGTTAGGAGACAGATCAACCATGCTCTTATTGAATGGCAGAACAGGTTTGAGTGGTTGAATGGCCTATGTTTGCATTCCGACCATTCAATGCTGATTTAATTATGTTCTGTACCTACAGTGACATGCCCAGATTGGCGTGGATCAGAGCAGCAACTAGAATAGCTGTTTTTGACTGGACTGCAAGAGCCATGCCCTCTAACTCTCTAGCCTACAAGCTCTGCTACTTATCTTAATTTAAGGCATCAAAGCTTCCCTTCTGATAAATAAAGTCTTTTTCACTTTCTTGGGTAGGGAGGAAACTCTTTCACCTGCACTGTTCATTAAGTTAGTACCCTTTCCTTCCCATATCTCCTGTTAACCTTTCTCGATCTGTAAAGTTCTTATTGTTTTCAGATTGTTTAAACCCGCTGCGTGAAGAACCTCTCTGCTGTTAAATGCAAGGGTACCCCAAAATCCAGAAGCGTAACGCGGAACACCGATCCTTTAATAGTTTACTTTGCAATTTATAATGTATAATGTGAGGAAAGATGTACAAACCAGTGAGGAATAGTCCAGTCTTGTAATCATTCAACAAAAAAATAATGTTTATTGAGCTATAAATCATACAACAAGAAAGGCCACAATACAAAACACAATAAAAAACAATTACAGTATGGCTACTGTAATGGGCCAGGGTTTAGAGAATTCCAAAGTGTATCATGGAGTTCACCTGACCCACAACTTTTAGTAGATTGTGGTCATGGTGACTCAACTAAAACCAAACTAAAACACACCGTGCAGCAAACAGCCTAAAACGAAAGTAAAAAGCTGACAGACAGCCCAGCTCCACCCACTCTCTGACATCACTGCAGTAATAAACACCCATTTCGTAAAGCTACTCTCACGACAGATATTTATATACACACCCATCTATAAACACCCATTTCTTAAAGGTACTCTCACATGACACTACACACACATAGTCTATTTGAGTTAAGCCCATTCCACATCTGTCTACATTCCTGAACTCCAAGAATGGAGTTATCTGAAATAACCTCCCATAAAGTTTAGCTTTGCAAGTCAAATTCAGAAAATATTTACCACACACGATTTGTATCTTCATCTTATAATCTTTATTATTGTCACAAGTAGGCTTACATTAACATTGCAATTAAGTTATTGTGAAAAGCCCCTCGTCGCCACATTCCGGCGCCTGTTCGGGTACACAGAGGGCGAATTCAGAATGACCAATTCACCTAACAGCACATCTTTCAGGACTTGTGGGAGTATACCGGAGCACCCGGAGGAAACCTTTTTCCGGTTCAGCGTTTGAGGTTTTTGAAACAGTAACTTCTTAACTGCTTTCGGGAGAACTCCCATTTCCAGCTGGGCGTGACTATGATCTCAGTTGCTCACCAGCTGTGCTTCTCTCTCTCTGCAGTACAGAGCTAACCCTGCCACTGATGTATTGTTTAACCCCATTGACCTTAGCCTATCCAAACAACTCATTTCAGAAGTTGTGCTTTTACTCTGTAAGTGTGGCATGCCTTCGTATGTCTCCACTTTGATGTTTCTGCAGTTTTAACACCTACAATTCTATACCCTGTCGGTCTTCACTTTCACCAATTCACTTTTATCCGATTCTTTCATCTTTATTTTATCGAAGCTTCGTGATAAAAGGCTAAAAGCTGTCACCATTGCAATATGAAGAAAGACAATTCGCAGTGGCACACTTCACGTTTGCCTCATTAACCCTTTCCTCCCAGTACAGCTGCTACGTTTTAAACATTTGTAATATGTAAAAGACCACAAAAATTACCATGCATTTGACTGAAAAAGTGGGAGAGGATGCAGCTGGGTTTAGTCAAGGAGACGATGGTGCAGACAGCTCAATTCGCCTGTAAACAACAAAGGGAAAAAAAACTGAACCCACTGAAAATTCATCATGCACTCTTATGCTAAATGGTATGCAAAACCTTCTCGAGGCACTTTACAAAAGGGTGGTTATCCCATTGGAAGGGAGTCTGAGCTGGAGTGACTGGCTGCAGTCATGGTCAAAGCGAGAGGTTTTGAGGAGGTCTTTCTGGAAGATGGGTGGAAGGATTTAAGGCGTGCGTTCAAGAGCTTACAAGCCATGACGATTGAAGGTTTGATCATGATCGAGTCACTAGGAGCCTACTCAGCCCATCAAATCCAAGCTAGTGCTCTGTGGAAGAATCCAGTCAGTTCCAGTTTCTCGTTTTATGGGCGGCACGGCAGCACAGTGGTTAGAACTGTTACTTCACAGCACCAGGGTCCCAGGTTCGATTCCCGGCTTGGGTCACTGTCTGTGCGGAGTCTGCACGTTCTCCCCGTGTCTGCGTGGGTTTCCTCCGGGTGCTCCGGTTTCCTCCCACAAGTCCCGAAAGACGTGCTCGTTAGGTAATTTGGACATTCTGAATTCTCCCTCCGTGTACCCGAACTGGCGCCAGAGTGTGGCGACTTTTCACAGTAACTGCATTGCAGTGTTAAAATGTAAGCCTACTTGTGACAAGAAAGATTATTATTATTATCTCCATCGCTCCACAAGTTTATTTCCTTCAAGTGTCCATTGGGTTTCCTTCTGAAAGCGTTGATCATCTTGTCTTCCATCAACCTCATGGGAAATGAATTCCAGGCCATTGTCGCTCACTACTTTAAAAATGTTCTTCCTCATATTCCCCCTGTAAAACTTGCCCGAAATTGTATATCTGTGTCCCCTAGTCCTTGCAGGGATCAGCTAATGGCGACGCTTTTATTTCTTTGCCTATTTTAAATTGGTCATAATCTTGCGCACGGTAGCATTGTGGATAGCACAATCGCTTCACAGCTCCAGGGTCCCTGGTTCGATTCCGGCTTGGGTCACTGTCTGTGTGGAGTCTGCACATCCTCCCCATGTGTGCGTGGGTTTCCTCCGGGTGCTCCGGTTTCCTCCCACAGTCCAAAGATGTGCGGGTTAGGTGGATTGGCCAAGATAAATTACCCTTAGTGTCCAAAATTGCCCTTAGTGTTGGGTGGGGTTACTGGGTTATGGGGATAGATCATAGATCATAGAATTTACAGTGCAGAAGGAGGCCATTCGGCCCATCGAGTCTGCACCGGCTCCTGGAAAGAGCACCCTACACAAGGTTAACACCTCCACCCTATCCCCATAGGGTGGGGGTGTTGACCTTGGGTAGGGTGCTCTTTCCAAGAGCCGGTGCAGACTCGATGGGCCGAATGGCCTCCTTCTGCACTGTAAATTCTATGTAAATCCCCCCTCAACCTTCTTTGCTCTAAGGAGAAACTCCCCAGCTTCTCCAGCCGAACCTTGCAGCAAAAAATTCCTCATGGCTGGGACCAATTCTGGAAATCGCCTCTGCATCCTCTCCAGCGCCCTCTCACCCTTGCGAAAGCGCGGCGACTCAAAATGAGATGGAATTGATGGTGCCACGGGGCTTGGTTGGAAATGTGGCTACCAGAGAAGATTGCTTTTTGCCGAGAAAAGCGAAAAACCTGCCGAGCAAACGACCCGAAAGAGAAATCACCCTTTCACCTTGCAGAAGGCAATACCAACTTCACACCTCAGCCACATTCCCAATGGTGTCAGAACAGTGCGACAGAAATGTCTTGATTCATCTGTGTGTAATAATCGGTTTCATTTTAATTTGTTTTGAGGAGGTGGCCTAACAAGCATATGTCTGAAGAGAAATGCAATTAATTGATAGAACAGTAACTGATTATGGTAAACTCAATGGCCACTCTCCAAATTTATCACTGCGGTGCTAATTTGAGATCACCATGGCGAATACTGTGAACCTTGAACAAAAAGAAAATAACCCCAAGAATATCCAGTTACTTTTGATTAATTTAAAATGTAATTTATCTAAAGCTCCTTGGCCACCGTCGCCTTGTTTTGAAACTTCATGAATATGAATGAGCAGCAGCCCATTGTACAATTACATACTTCAGATAATAGCCTTTCAGTTCTCTATTATTTTTAACAGTGGCCTATAGCAGGCTCAGAGACACGAATACAGTTACCACAATCAAAATAATTCCGCATCTGGCAGCCGAATGCTTTGAATTAATAGTTTTGATAGTGTGTTCTTTGGGAGAAATAAATTAGGTTTCCACTCAAAGTGAATCTTGCCTTGTAAATAGTACGGCGCATCTTTACTCAGTGTTCAAGGGAGAGGTTCAGCAGAGGCACCTGCTCCCCAGGCTCCTTCTTGCTGTTGACAAGCTCAACCCGACCTCTGTCAAATCCTCCGCCGCTTGCCTTACACGGACAACATTTGCCGCACTTTCACTGTGAAGGAGGAGGTGCTGCTACACCTGATGGCAACCATCATTCAGACTCGTCTCCCATCTGTGCTTTCAGCTGCGTATCATTTCACATCCTGTGCTTTGACACCCAGCTTGTAGTTCTCTCTAGCTCATATTTCCATACCTCCCCTCCCCCCCCCCCCCCCCCCCCCCCCCCCCCACCCCCACCTCCATCACCCTCCTTCCGTTCTTTTTATCCCTCACTGTGCCAACTATTACTGGGCACTGGCAGCCTTGATGGCTCGTGGGCAGCACAATAGCATAGTGGTTAGCACAGTTGCTTCACAGCTCCAGGGTCCCAGGTTCGATTCCTTGGGTCAGTGTCTGTGCGGAGTCTGCACGTTCTCCCCGTGCCTGTGTGGGTTTCCTCCGGATGCTCCGGTTTCCTCCCACAGTCCAAAGATGCGCTGGTTCGGTGGATTGGCTATGCTAAATTGCCCACAGTGTCCAAAAAGGTTAGGTGGGGTTACTGGGATAAAGGGGATAGGGTGGAAGCGTGGGGGTTAAGGAGGATGCTCTTTCCAAGGGCTGGTGCAAACTCGATGGGCTGAATGGTCTCCTTCTGCACTGTAAATTCAGGGGCTGGTTTAGCACAGTGGGCTAGACAGCTGGTTTTGTAATGGAGAACAATGCCAGCAGCGCGTATTCAATTCCAGTACTGGCCTCCCCGAACAGGTGCCGGAATGTGGTGACTAGGGGCTATTCACAGTAAATTAATTGAAGCCTACTTGTGACAATAAGCGATTATTATTAAATTCTATAATTCTATTCTATGATCAGGTCCCAGACTGACAGCCGCAAGTGGGTTTTTTTTCGACAGACTGACTCCGGGCCTGCTCTGAAAACTCGGCTGTGCACCTGGAGAGATCCACACCGGTTTCCAGTCAGACCCTGACACTCTGGACAACTTGTGGGCAAGTCCCACCCTTGAATTCGGTTAGTCTCTCTCTCCACAGATGCTGCCAGACCCGCAGAGCTTTATCCAGCATCGCATGTTGTTAATTCGGATTTCCAGCATCCACAGTACTTTGCTTTTATCAATTGCTTTGGTTTGCCAACATTCAGGGGACCATTGAATTATTCTGCGGAGTTCATTCTCTAGGCACATGCCTGAGTTAATCTAAGTGCAGCGTTGTCTATCTGTCTCTCAGACTGAATAAATAAGGATAACTTTCACATGTAGATTGGACGTAGTCCAACTGATGACCATCGCAGATCAGGAGCTAGATGAAGTGCCTGATCAAGGGGTTGTCCATCCGGAACGGAAGCCCTCTGAGAGTTAATCCCCTGTGCCTCCCAGTAACCTGTGACAGGGTCAGTCCTGGTACTCCAGAACCTGTCCTTCCACAGAAACCATGGCCTCTCCAAGGGCTGCTGGCCTCGGTATTGGCTGGAAGCTCTCGGTAGATAAGCCTTCTTCCCCCGGGGTCATTATTCATTCCAGCGGAAGGTCTGGCAGTGTCCTTGCCACTGCTGGATTGGCTCATTGGGCTGGTCTCTCTCTAGCCGGCAGGTGAGACCCCCGACGCCTCAACAAGATTCTGACCAGTCTTTCAGGTGTGACCTTTCGTTAGAATCGTTTCCTTTCTTGCCGCATCACCATTCCCTTTGGACCTTGAAAGACAAACTCTTCTGGTATTTACTCTCTCCGGTCCTTCACAGGCCCTAACACAGTCTATCACAACCTATCACATTCTATTACAGACCCTATCACAGCCTATACAGAACTATTACATTCTTTTACAGTCTGTTACAGACCATATAACCATCTATTAAAGATCCTTTCACAGTCTATTCCAGATCCTATCACAGTCTATTAAAGATCCTATCACAGTCTATCACAGATCCTATCACAGTCTATCACAGATCCTATCACAGTCTATTAAAGATCCTAACACAGTTTATTACAGGTCCTATCACAGTCTATCAAAGCATATCTCAGTCAATTACAAGTCGTATCAAAGTCTATTACAGACCCTCCCACAGTCTATTATAGTCTATTTCAGACCCTATCAGTACATTACAGATTCTCAGTCTTTTACAAAACCTACCACAGTCTATCACAGACACTATCATAGTCTATTACAGATCCTCACAGTCTATTACAGATCTTTTCACAGTCTATTAAAAATCCTATCAGTCTATCATAGCCTCTCTCAGTCTATTACAGGTCTTATCACAGTCTATTACAGACCCTATCAAATTAAGTCTATTTCAGGCCCAATCTATTACCAATTCTATCAATCTGTTACAAAACCTATCACAGTCTATTACAAATTATATTACAAAACCTATCACAGTCTACCGCAGACCCTATCACAGTCTATTATAAAACCTACCACAATCTATTACAGACCCTGGGCGGAATTCTCCGACCCCCTGCAGGGTCGGGGAATTGCCTGGGGCCTTCGTAAATCCTGCCCCCGTCGTGGCCGGAATTCTCCGTCACCCGGGAATAGGCGGGGGCGGGAATCACAGCGCGCCGGTCGGCGGGCCCCCTGCGGTGATTCTCCGGCCCCCGATGGGCCGAAGTCCCGCCGCTGTCAGGCCTCTCCCGGTGACGTGGTTTAAACCACTTCTGGTGGCGGCGGGAGCAGGCGGCGGGAGCGGGCCCCGGGGTCCTGGGGGGGCGCGGGGCGATCGGATCGGGGGGGGGGTACCCCCACGGTGGCCTGGCCCGCGATCAAGGCCCACCGATCGGCGGGCGGGCCTGTGCCGTGGGGGCACTCTTTTTCTTCCGCCGCCGCCACGGCCTCCACCATGGCAGAGGCGGAAGAGACCCCCCCCTACCGCGCATGCGCCGGGATGACGTCAGCGGCCGCTGACGCTCCGGCGCATGCGTGGCCTCACGCTGGCCTGCGAAGGCCTTTCAGCCAGCCATTCGCGCCCCCATGTTTAGGGCCTCCCCCCTTTCAGTACACCCCAATTCCCCCCCCAACCGAATGATGCCCCATTATACCGCCCTTCACTCCCTCCTTCACTCCCCGTTTCACAAGCATGCCCCCCCTCAGGCTCTGACCCTTGACACCTGCGCCGTGCCCCAGACACCCTGGCAGTGCCAACCTGGCACGTATGCCAGGGAGAGTGCCAGGGTACTGCCCTGCCCTGCCCCTAGCTACCTGGGGGTTTGTCTAATGGCCTCTGAGACCCTCAGAGTTGCCATCACATCTGGTCTTTGTTCGTGGAGACCAGAACAAATTGGCGTTCGGGTGAGGCCTCGCCGATGACTCCTGCAGGGCCGGGAGACTGTGGCTTCAACCCGGCCGTGTATATTTAAATGAGCCTAATGGAGTGCGGGAGGGCGTTGATCCAAATCGCACCATCGTCCACGGGTCAGGTGACTCGCGCAGGGTTTTGCACCTGGCACAAAGTCCGATTTGGGCCTCTCCCACGATGCTCCCGGCGCAACGCGATGGGTGCCGGGAGCAACATGGTGGGAAAGTCACGCCTGTTTCTCTCCAAAGACGCTGCCATCACCTGCTGCGTATTTCCAAGGTTTTCTGTTGACATTCAAGTGTTTTGTTTCACCAGTTTAAACCTGGTCTACATCCCCCCCCCCACCACTATCTAGCTTTACATTTCATTCCACAGCTGCCTTCACTGTGGACCATCCAATGTTTCTTATTGTGCTGCTCAAATGGCCCTCATCAGTCACTCCTCTCAAGGTTAAGAGGGCCAATTTTCTCCTATCCTTTGTAATAATAGGACTATCACTGGGGATCAGTATTGATAAGAAATTACCATCCTTAGCAGTTGGATCGGCTGTAAACATTTAAAGCTCTATTTTACTCTATAATCAGTCGTTTCAGCATGCTGGAGAAACCTGCTACATTCTGAATCTCGGCTCCAAGATTTAATGTACCACACTCCATCGAATGCATGATGAGAGTAATGGTGGAAGGAGTTTTCTAATGCCTTACACACTGAGGCAGAATCTGAGACTTGCTAAAAAGGAAGGAACGTCGGAGCAGCTTTCCGACTTGCACTCTTCAGGCCAAATGCAAGAATGGCAAATTTCAAAACGAATGCAACAGTTTATGATGCAGGCGAAAACGGCGCTGATTGTGTCGACACCATTCGCTTTCTCCATGGCGACACCTCGGCCAATCAGTGTCAACTCGCCAGCCTATCAGCGTCCCTTTCTCCTGCACTATAAATTGTTGTAGATTGTTTGAAATTGCGCATTCTTGTGTTTTTGCCCTGAGTGCTGTTGGCAAAAAGATTCAGCAACATGTCTCCCTTTTCAGCAATGTTCAAGTTCTGAACCACCCAGTCGCTCCCTGAGACGGGAGCAGGGGAGTTTAACCTCAGCCATTTACTTGGTCTCTCTCTCTCACAAGACGCTGCCACACTCTACTGAGTACCGTAGAACCTCTCTGGTGCAGAAGGAGGCCGTTTGGCCCATTAAGTCCACAAAGGGGAAATTTTAAACATGATCAATCCACCTAACCTGCACATCTTTGGACTGTGGGAGGAAACCGGAGCACCCGGAGGAAACCCACGCAGACACGGGGAGAACGTGCAAGCTTGCATTTCCAACATTTTCTGTTTTGAAGAGGCAGGGGATTGTCCTCCTCAGAGCAGGGAAGGCTAAGGTGGGATTCAAAATCGTGAATAAAGTAAATAAGAAGAAACTGTTTCCAGTGGCACGAGGGTGGGTAGCCTGAGGACATAGATTTAAGATATTTGACAAAAGATCCAGAGACTGGATGAGATTTTAAAAAATGCAATTCAGTGAGTCTTTGTCTGTAAGGGTGGTTGAAGCAGATGCAGTAATGATGATGACCCTTGTTGTAAAAACCCTCATGTCCTTTAGAGAAGGAAATCTGCCATCTTTACCCGATCTGGCCGACATGTGACTCCAGACCCACAGCAACGCGGTTGACTCTTCACAGCCCTCTGAAATGGCCGAGCAAAAAAATCTCAAAACTATTTTCTTTACAATCGTTTTCTGAATCAGAGGGAGAGTCCAAAAGTGTCCCTTCCTCATATTTTGGAGATGCGTACTTTTCCCTCTGAGCAATTGACATGGAGCACCAGGGAGGAATATGTTCACCCAATTGCTCATCCAGAACTTGAATATTGCTGAAAAGAGAGACATGTTGGCGAAGTTTCTCTTCTTAGACTCATTAGGACAAATGCAAGAATGCCAAACTTCAAATGGTCACAAAATTTATACGACAGGAATGTTGTAACCATTTGATATTCTGTGAGGGATTCTCCATTGGCGGGATTCTCTGCTTCGCCGGCAGCGCACTCAGGCCGGTGGATCTCCCGGCATCGTGATGGTGCCCACAATGGGAATCCCTATTAGCTGGCTGCCGGGACGGAAGATCCCGCTTGCCGGTGGGGGTGCAGCGCACCAGAAAATGGGTGCGGCAAGATGGAGAATCCTGCCCTCTGTGTTTGTCCTGATGGGTGTAAGATGAAAAGCTTCGGCAACATGTATCTTTTTTCAGCAATATTGAAAAATACCTTCTTGCTTATAATTTCAAAGCAGCATATATAAAGATAGGGCGGGGGAACTGAGAAGAACGGTTTGAAATCCAACCAATGCCACTCTGCCCAGATTAAGGCTTGAACTGTTAAATTACTTTTTGTGGTTGACCACGATGGCATCAAAACTCCCAAAGCAGACTGTGAGGAGATACAGGGCAAGAGAGTGGCATGGAGAAAGAAGAACATCAAAAAGGGAAATGTTGGGGCAGCACGGTGGCGCAGTGGGTTACCCCTGCTGCATCACAGTGCCGAGGTCCCAGGTTCGATCCCGGCTCTAGGTCACTGTCCGTGTGGAGTTTGCCCATTCTCCCCGTGTTTACGTGGGTTTCGCCCCCACAACCCAAAGATGTGCAGGGTAGGTGAATTGGCCACGTTAAATTGCCCCTTAATTGGAACAAAAAATTAACTGGGTACTCTAAATTTTTTTTAAAAGGGAAATGTCAACCAACTTAAAAAACATGCAAAAACAGGCAAACATCCATGTTCTAAAATGGACCTTAAAAAAACATTTTGAATATAGCCTCATGCCATGTGAAGACAAGTAAGGCAGGCAGTGTGGGGTGGACAGGCCTGTGTGCGATCCTTCTGCCCCTAGATTGGAAGGTTAAGTCCATCCCAGACACTTGGGCACAGAATCCAGGCCGACTCCTCTGTGTAGTACCAACGGAGTGCTACAAGATGAGAAGTGCCATTATTTTGGTGGGACGTCAAACCCAGCTCATCAAAGTGTTTTTTCCCAAAATTCTTTAGATTCAGGAACTGTACCATTAGATTGGAAAGGAGTTGAAAAATGTTTTAGTTTTAGTTTAGAGTACCCAATTCATTTTTTCCAATTAAGGGACAATTTAGTGTGGTCAATCCACTTACCCTGCACATCTTTTGGATTGTGGGGGTGAGACCCACGCAGACACGGGGAGAATGTGCAAACTCCACACGGACAGTGACCCAGGGCCGGGATCGAACCTGGGAACTCCCGGAGGAAACCCACGCAAATACGGGGAGAACGTGCAGACTCCGCACAGACAGTGACCCAAGCCGGGAATCGAACCTGGGACCCTGAAGCTGTAAGGTAGCAGTGCTAACCGCTGTGCCACCGTGCTGCTCTCATTCCTGGGTATCGATTATTCTATATATAAACCATCTGAACTTGATTAGATTCCAGTGTATAACTCGCTAACCTGTAGCCATTATTCTACATATAAACCATCTGAACCCCTCGATTAGATTCCAGCTTGTAACACACTCCTGGGTATGTATAAAAAACATCTGAACCCCATGATTAGATTCCAGTCTGTAACTCACTCCCGAGTATCCATTATTCTATACATAAACCATCTAAACCCCTTGATTAGATTCCACTCTGTAACTCACTCCCGAGTATCCATTATTCTATACATAAACCATCTAAACCCCTTGATTAGATTCCAGTCTGTAACTCACTCCCGGGTATCCGTTATTTATATATAAACCATCTGAACCCCTCAATTAGATTCCAGTCTGTAACACACTCCCGGGTATCCGTCATTCTATATATAAACCATCAGAACCCCTCTATTAGATCCCAGTTTGTAACTCACTCCAAGTATCCATTATTCTATATATAAACCATCCCGAACCCCTGGATTAGATTCCAGTCTGTAACTCACTCCTGAATATCCGTTATTCTATACATAAACCATCTGAACCCCTTGATTAGATTCCACTCTGTAGCTCATTCCCGAGTATCTGTTATTCTATATATAAACCATCTGAACCCCTCGATTAGATTCCAGTCTGTAACTCACTCCCCGGTATCCACTATTTGAAGTATTAAAAGTCTAAAGCAAAGCCAATCTGAGACAACAATATTTGCAAATCCCAGTAAAATCCTATCATTTGTTTTCTTTGCCAAACTGTAGTGGGTGTATTGATTAGGCTTTGCAGTATTATCAAAGTTATTGCAGCTTGTAGGGAACTGTGCGCTGACAGAGAAACAGTTCTCGGTTGACCCTGAGCAGCACTGTGGTTGCAAAGTAATTTTCTTTTCGGGTCAGCAGTCCTGGAGTGGGCATTTCTTTCACAGTAAGTAATTATTCAGTCAGTGACAGCTAAGGTGCTGCTGATTTGCGACTGTTGTGTTGCCGTGGTTACCAGCATCTGGCAGCAGTTTGAGAAGGTGGAAGTAGGCATTGCAGAATGTGCAAACGTTGGCCCAGTTGTAGATTTGGATTGATTTACTTATGCTCAATTAATTGACAGCGAATTAAACTAAACCCCGGAGCTGGCATGTAAGATGATCGGAATGTGTCGTGCTGGATGCATGCAATGCAGGAAAGAGATTGCACCTTGACTACTGCGGCACATCGGCTGTCAGAGACTCGAGGGACTTATCCCATTCCTGGAGGCATTTTAGATTTTAAAAAAAACATGCGACTGATTTTGGGAGACTTCTGAGAAGCCTGAGCTCATCAGTCGTGAAAAATAGGTGACTTATTCCTCCTTAGAACAGAGAGTGTTAACAACGCCAATAACAACGTCTCATATTTATAAAGTGCATTTATGAAGAAAAATGCACGGGCGGGGCATTTCACAGGAGAATTGCAGAAAACAAAATATGCGATCGAGCTACACGAGGGGATATTGGGCGGCACCTTCCTGCCCCGTCCACCGCCAGGGTCGTCCGGCCCACAGCAAGTCCGTGGACTTTTGGCGGTGTCACTCCATTCCCGGCGGTGAGCCCCGCCGCGGTGGGGCGGGAAAAATCCCGGCCACTAGGTCAGATTGCCTCAAAAGGAGGAGGAGAGGTAGAGTGGCGAGGAGGAGAGAGGGAATGCCAAAGGCTTCTGGAACCTCGACAACAGGAATGTGCGGCCAGCATTGGGGAAGCAGTTGAAACTGGGGATGCTCGAGAGGTCAGAATGTTTTTTAAAAATTCGATTACGGGATGTGGGCATCGCCGGTTAGGCCAGCAATTATTGCCCATCCCTAGTTGCCCTTCAGCAGATGGTGGTGAGCTGCCTTCTTGTACCGCTGCATTCCTTCAGGTGTAGGTACACCCACTGTGCTGTTAGGGAGGGTGTTCCAGGATTTTGTCCCCAGCGACAGTGAAGGAACGGCTGATATATCCCACAACAGTTGCCAGTGGGCGAACTGACAGAGCTGATCTAAACTGCGAGGAGTTTTGATGAAAGTCGACGAGGAGAATGTGTTTCCGGGTGGCAGAAGGGTCCAGATGCAAGGAGCCTGCACAAATATGTTGAATTTCTTCCAATGCAGCGGGTTATTGCGATCAGAAAAGCACTGCCTGGTAGGAGGGGGTGAAAGCAATTTTAAAAGGGAGTTTCAAAAGGGAATTGGATAAATATTTGAAGGGTGAAAGATTGCAGGAGCAGGAGTAGAGGGCAGTGCACCAATAGGATCGTTTTTTTCAAAGAGCCGGCCTGGACGCATTGGACCAAACACACCCTTTCTGTCCTGTACCATTTTCTGATTGATGTGTACAGCAGTAAAAGGTGCAAAAAAAAGGTAAAGGTGGACCATTATTTACTGCTGGTGTCAGGATGTCCTCCATCAAAAGAATGATAAACGCAAGGAAAAGACCTCTAGTTTGGGTACGAACCGTGACCCTTGGAATCATTTAAGTGACAGTTGGATGCGTTACAGTGATGTTGTAGATTTTTCCAAATCAATGAGCTAAAATAGGCAGAATGTCCTTCTTCACCTCTATCCTGTGATCTTGAATTATTGCAGTTTAGTCTCATTACCTATAACGCAGCTCGTGGTTCAGTTCTGCGGTGGAGATTCACTAACTGTTCCAAAGTCAAACCATTCAAGGGATTGACAGGAATAACACCTTACTTCCGAAGCTAATTTCACCCCCCAATCTTTGTAAATTCTTTACCCATCAAGGAAACAAAAAATAAATAAAATAAAAGAACTAGCATTGCCGTAACGCCTTTCACAACCGTGGCACGTCGCAAAGCGCTTTACGATGTATGAAGTACTTTTGAAGAACAAAGAACGAAGAACAATACAGCACACGAACAGGCCCTTCGGCCCTCCAAGCTTGTACCAGTCATGACATCACCTTTGGCCAAAACCCACAGGACCTCCTAGTGCTGTATCCCTCTATACCCATCCTATGTATGTAATTATCGAGATGTCTTTTGAACGCCGTTAATGGATCTGCTTCCACAACCTCCCCTGGCAGAGCGTTCCAGGCACTCACCACCCTCTACGTGAAAAACCTGCCTCGCACATCTCCTCTAAACTTTGACCCACGGATCTTAAACCTACGCTCCCCAGTGACTGACTCTTCCACCCTGGGAAAGAGTGCCTGCCCATTCACTCTATCCTCAGTGCCTCTCATAATCTTGTCGGCCTCTATCAAATCGTCCCACAACCTCCATCGTTCCAATGAGAACAGTCCGAGTCTATTCAGCCTCTCCGCATAGCTAACATCCCCCAGACCAGGCAACATCCTGGTAAATCTCTTCTGCACCCTCTCCAAAGCCTCCACATCCTACTGGTAGTGTGGCGACCAGAATTGCGCGCAATATTCCAAGTGCGGCCTTACCAAGGTTCTATACAACTGCAGCATGACTTGCCAGTTTTTATACTCAATGCCCCGTCCAATGAAGGCAAGCATTCCATGAGAACTCACTGTTGTGACGTAGAAAATGCAGGGCAACCAGTTTGTGCACAGCAAGCTCCCACAATTAGCAGCGTGATAATAAACAGATAATCCGTGTTTTTTAATGATGTCCATTGAGGGATAAATAAATATTGGCCAGGAGACCATGATGAACTCCCCTGCCCTTCCTCAAATCTGTGCCATGGGATCTGTTATTAGTGAGAAATGGAGCCCCATCTCATTCAAGCAAGGAACCTTTTATTTCTGCCTTTAAGATTATTGAAGCATTACCACGGCCCAGAGGGAGGAAGCTTTCAATAATAACACTGAACACTGGCCACCAGACTGCTCGGGAAAATGGGCATTTATATGCCGAGCAACTGTTCGTCTTTTAAGGATATAGTGTTGTATTAGACAACAACCCAGAAGCCATGAACTCCAATTCTGCCATGGAGTTCTATTCCAGAAAGCCAGTTGGTGAAAGATAAAACTGGAGCCAATCTTTACACAGTTTCATATTTATTTAGAGTTACATATTCTAGGCATACATCTCCCAACCCAACAACCATGGTGCCTCTTTATACAGGCACTCCAGATAAGCCCTGGTTAATGGCCCCCACCTCCATACAATTAAATGCAATTAATATATAATTAGCACACGGCACTTATGAAACTAAGCTTGGTAACTTATGGCATAGAACCAGGTCTCCAACGCAGCTTCCTTGTTGTCGGAAACCAGATTCCTATCCAGTCTGACCCTCGCATCCTGTCCCACTATCTGGGTAATCCTCTGAATTCACTGGGCCAAAGAAAGGATCCACGACCAACTTTGCAAAGCAACAATAGATGGGCAGGATAGCTGTTGCCTGACCAGTGCTGTTCATGAAATAATCTACCCTTGTACATTACTGGAGACAGGGAAAACATGGTTCAATGCAGAGCAGAAATATCTTTAGTCTGGGGCAGCAGTGTATATTAGCCTACAGGCTAATAAATTTAGAGTACCCAATTCATTTTTTCCAATTAAGGGGCAATTCAGCATGGCCGATCCACCTACCCTGCACATCTTTGGGTTGTGGGGGTGAAACCCACACAGACACGGGGAGAATGTGCAAACTCCACATGGACAGTGACCCAGGGCCGGGATCGAACGTGGGACCTCGGCGCCGTGAGGCAGCAGGGCTAATCCACTGTGCCACCGTGCTGCCCTCTCTTACTATACTATTGCGTTGTTTTCCATTTCCAATAAACTTATCCCATGGCTTCTCTCAGTGATTTTTCCACTTAGAGCCCCATTAGCTGAAGTTTTGTGATCAGGCCTATATTGGGTTGAAATTGCTCAGACTCATTTCACAGAGCCTAGATGAGCCTTTCACCCTATTAGTCCACGTTATCTTCAAATCCAGATCATAGAGTCCCTACAGTGCAGAAGGAGGCCATCGGCCCATCAGGTCTGCACCTACCCTTAGAAAGACCACCCTACCTAGGCTTAATCCCCTGCCCCATTCCTACAACCCCCTAACCCGCAGATCTTTGGACTGTGGGAGAAAACCGGGGCACCCGGAGGAAACCCACGCACTCACGTGGAGAAAGTGCAAACTCCGCACAGACAGTGACCCGAGGCAGGAATTGAACCCGGGTCCCTGGCGCAGTGAGGCAGCAGCGATAACCACCGTGCTGTCCTGATCGCTGAGGTGAAAGGCCAAGTCACTAAACATCACAGGGAGATTGGCACCCTGCCCGATTGTCCTCCCCAGTGACCCGACGAAGTGCGTCGTGCGCCGTCAATCCGGTGTAAAGAGTTACCATATTCCCCAAAATCTCACGTGATACTTTAACTGTGTCCATGGTGACAAACACCTGTCACACTGAACCAATTCAAAACCATTTCTTGTTCTGAGCACATCTTAGATCCATTTCTAAATCCCTTCGGTGACCGTGCTTCTTGCTCCCCTGTCCACAAGCCGTGAGAGGCGGACATGTGATGAGCAAAGTTGTGGGAGATCTGATAATATTAGTTAGATGACACAAGTGTTTTGATACATTTTTACAACTATAAAAACATGCATATAGTTGGTATGAATTTGGATCTGGACAATCTGAAAAACAATGTGAAACTATGTAAAGATTGGCTCCGATTCTTTCCTTCACCAACTGGCTTTCTGGAATCGAATGTCAAACAGAACGGGAAGTAAAAAGGTTGATCAGATAGATTGACTGGGGGTAAAAGGGTTACGTTATGCGGGCAGATTGCTTAGATTAGACTCATGGGCGGGATTCTTTGGAAACCGGCAGGGCGGGAAACTCCGGCGGGAAGGAGTGGCGTGAACCACTCCGGCGTCGGGTTGCCCTGAAGTTGCGGAATCCTCCACACCTTCAGGGACCAGGCCGGCGGTGGAGTGGTTTGCGCCGCGCCGACCGGCGCGGAAGGGGTTAGGCGCCACGCTAACCGGCGCCAAAGGGCCTCCGCCGGCCAGCGTGAGTTGGCGGATGTGCAGGAGTGCCAGCGTGTGCTGGCATCATCCCAGCACATGCGCAGGGGGTTCATCTCCACGCCGGCCATCGCAGACCGGTACACCAGGCGGCGTGGAGGAATAGAGTGCCCTCACGGCACAGGTCCACCCGCGGATCGATGGGCTCCGATCATGGGCCAGGCCACCATGGGGGTACCCCGCGGGGCCAGATCCCCCCGCGCCCCCCCCCCCCAAGGACCCCGGAGGCCGCCCGTGGAGCCAGGTCCCGCCGGTAAATACCTATCGTAACATACGCCGGTGGGACCCGCCGGAAACGGGCGGCCACTCGGCCCATTGTGGGCCGGAGAATCGCCGGAGGGGGGCCGTTGTTAGCGGCCACCGACCGACGCGGCACGATTCCCACCCCCGCCAAATCCCCGGCGCCGGAGAATTCGGCTGCCGGCGGGGGCGGGATTCACGTCTCCCCCCCCGCGGCGATTCTCTGACCCGGCGGGGGGTCGGAGAATCCGGCCCATGATCCCTCGAGTATAGAGAACTAAAAGGTGATCAAATTGAGGTGTTTAAGATGATTGAAGGAATGTGTAGGATAAATAAAGAGAAACTATTTCCTTTAGTGGGGGAGTCCGGAACAAAGGGCCAAAGCCTTCAAATCGAGCTGACCATTCTGGGGTGGTCTCAGGAAGCACTTCTTCACACAACGGATACTGGAAGCCTTGTACCGTCTCCTACTAAAGGCTGGTTAGGCTGCAGGCCAATTGAAAATCTAAAACTGAGACTGCTGGGTTTTTTATTAGATAGGGGTATCAAGGTGGTCAAATGGAGTAGAGATACAGAACAGTTTGACCTAATTGAGTGGTAGTGCAAACATGAGGGGCTGAATGGCCGCCTCCCCGATGTCCCCGGTGGTTTGGTGCGTTCGGCACCGGCAAACCAGAAAATGGTGAGGAACAGCAGGAATCTTTTGGTTAATCCCTCTTCCTGACAGGGTCACTGCCCAGATCACAACTGGGCGTCGGTGACGTTTCCCGGGCACAGCTTTGTTATTGGGGCCCAGCTAAAAAAAAAAGGCAAATGGGCTTGCCTTAATCTCCATGAATCTTCAGAGAGTTACATGCCATTTCTGATGCAGCAGCTCAATTCAGCGCAGACAAAAACAAATGATAATGGTAGGTGACTACACAGCTTATCTACTGGAGCAGAGCTGTCCTTTAAGTGGATTTGACTGCACAAATACGTGCAGACTATAATAATAAGGACAGTTTTTCACAGACTATAGGTGACTAGTCTTTTCCAGGGACACAAAGTAAATTGCTTAGAACAGAATTTCAGGTTTGCAGTTGCACAAAATTAATTAGCCTCACCCGGGGCTGGCTTCTCCGCAGCCCCGCGCCGAAATCACGTTGGGCGCGGGGGCGGAGAATCGACATTCCCGACCGGATCGCACCCGGCTCCGCTCCGGCGATTCTCCGGGCTCCGGAGAATCGCTCGTCCGCAAACCACGGCGCGTGGCTGGGGGGCCACTGCCAGAGGCCCTCCCAGCGATATTCTGCGCACGACCAGCCGAGTTCCTGACGGCGTGGTTCTAACCACATATGGCCGGTGGGGACTCTCGCGTGGCGGCTGCGGACTCAGTCCGCGGCCGCCCTGGTGGGGAGCGGGGGGATCGAGCACCGGGGGGGGGGCCTTATGGGAGGCCGGTGCAGCGATCGGGCTGGTCTGATGCAGCGGCGCGCGGCCGATCCGGGGGGGGCCTGGATTGTGCATGTCGGTCCCCGGTCCGCGTCCACCATGGCGTTCGACACGGCCCCTGGAGGCCACTGCTGTGTGCATGCGCAGACTCAGAACCGGAAGTGCAGGGGCCCGTATCCTCAGCCAAAGCAGCGTGAAGCCCCATGGGTCCCTGCTTGCCTCCTGCAGGTAAGTTAATTGCTCTTTATTGTTTGCAGGAGACTGGGGAGTGAAATGCCAGCGTTTTTACTCCGGCGTGGGGACATAGCCCCATTGTGGGAGAATCCAACCCTCTGGTTTTTGTTCCTTTCACATATTTCCTGGAGCAGTTGTTTTTAACTTTTCCCGTTACAGTCTGCACCTCAAAGAGGAAGATTGCAGTAGGGCGGTTGCTGACGTTTCCCCATGTTTTTGTGGCTTTAACTGCCAGTCGTAGCTCAGTGCAAATGGCACCCTCGCCCCTGACTCCGAAGGTCATGGGCCGCTCGCCCGGACTGAAACACATAACCTAAGCTGACGTTCCAGTGGAGTACCGAGGGAATGCTGTAACGCCGGTGGTGCTGTTTTCTGGATGGGATGTCAAACTGAGGCCCGGTCGACACTCTCAAATGGACCTAAAGGACCCATGGCATTATTGCAAAGTGCAGGGGACTTATCCATGGTGTTGTGCATAATATTTATATTTCAGCAGCACTAAAGCAGATTATCTCTTAAATGAATCACTTCCCTACCCCCTCTATCGTCTTGTCATCTTTTCTAAAGTAAGGTGCTCAATATTGGACACATTTTTGAAATTCTTTCCTAAGCAGTTATTTCTTCAGGCTCAGCATTATCTCTTTGCCTTTATGCTTCATGGCCATATTTACAGTATTGCATACGCTTCCTGTGCATGTTCATGTCTGAATCTTATATCTACCTGCTCTTTTCGAAGTGTTGCCATTCAGCGTGCCTGACCTGGACTTATTCATACTCCCACAGTGTATCACTTTGTATTTTCTGCTGCATTCGATCTCATCTGACATCTATCTACAAATGTGCCATTTGTATCGAGAGTAATCAAGTGTTCCAATTGTCTTACAGGATGTGCAGATTAGAGTAAATGCAGTTAAGTATCTACCTCGCATCAATGAACTGCTGAACAAGGTCCCTCGCCAAATGCTTCTGCTCCTAAAGACTAATGACCTACTTCGAGGGATTGAAACATCACTCCAGACCCGAGCCAGTGCTACTTCCTTCATCAACATGTCACGTTGCTGCGTCAGAGCTTTGTCCCGGTAGGTTAAAGAACCTGGAATTAGGGGCTGGTTTATCACAGGGCTAACTCGCTGGCTTTGAAAGCAGACCAAGGCAGGCCAGCAGCACGGTTCAATTCCCGTACCAGCCTCCCCGAACAGGCGCCGGAATGTGGCGACTAGGGGCTTTTCACAGTAACTTCATTTGAAGCCTACTTGTGACAATAAGTGATTTTCATTTAATTTCATCGGCGCTTCGTGTTCAAAGACCAGGGATCTGGCTGTATCCAGATGTTTGATCATCTGGGTACTGTGCGTGGAGGAACATCAAGCTTTATTCAGTTTTCCTCTGTGGTTACGCCCTGGTCATCCGATGTTCCCCACTAGGAACATCTGCTTTTTGCTATTCTCTCTTCGGAACTTAGTTTGCACCTCCAATGTCCACTGCTGGGTCACAGTCTAGTAACTCCCAGATTTCATTACTTGGCCCGTGCTGAATCACCTGATCACTGCTGTAGTGATAGGAGGCAGTACCACCGAGGGAAAAAACACATGAGCCAATGTTCTTATTCATGGCAGCTACTTAGTGATGCCTGCTAAAAGATGGGAACAGGAACAGGCTCGACTATGATTGCAGTTTGGACCAAACAATCTGATGATGTTGATCCATAGAAATGTATAGAACCTAGCAGATCAAAACAAGCCAATCAGTCCAGTTGGTCCCTGTTGGCATTTACTTTACGTGTTACCAAACAGTTGCAATCAAGGAGAATTCCGCTGCTTGCATTTAATCCTTGTTCTTGATTCTTCTTGTACTGGAAGCGGTCTGTTCCCCCTTACCCTGTCCCACCTTTTCGTCATTTTAAACATTGCCTCATAACCTCCTTTTGTTCCATTGGAAATGGCTCCATTTTTTCCCTCCAGTTTTTACTCCATGCTTGTGTTTTCCTCGCATCAAGCAGCTTCCTGGTGAATAAACCAGCACGAACCTCAATCTCCGTCCTGTCGTGTGGAGCCCGATCCTGCACACGGAGTTCTAACTGACCTCATATGGAGATTTCGGACTGCTTCATCGTTACGTAGCCTTTTATGTTGTACAGAACTTGAAATTAAACCAACTCTATTAGCTATTTTTTAATTGGCTTACCATCCCGAGGTTCTGCCTTGAACGTTCTCTGAAGCTATTCTCCCAAAACCTCCGACTCTTCAACAAGACCAAACCTACTGCTTCCAATCCAAGTACGCTTATTGCTGCACTTTCTTGCAACCAAATGGCACCAGCCACACTGGGATTCGTTTCTCCCTGACAGATTTCCCTCCAGCCTATCAATATCAATTTGCCGATTCGTCAGTTCTCCCAAAGGCTGAACTCTTCTTTTCGTGTCACCTCCTAATTTTAGCACCAATCTATCCAGGCCTGTACCTCAAAAGTGCTCCACTTTTCTCCCAGTGAACCCCCCCCCCCCCCCCCCCCCCCCCCCCCCCCCCTCATGAGGAGACAGCCTCAAAATTCAGGAATGGGGCAATCGAGCTTTCTAGATATCGGCACTGCTGACAACAAAATGGTTTGGCCAACCCTGACCGGCATTTTTCTTAATTTTTCCAAAGAATGATTCCCTCGCTTCTGCTGCTCTGTTTTGCAATCTTTAGTTTAATTTCACAAAAATCAAAGCGAGCCAAGCAGTGACACCAGTGTACTGGAGCTGACGCCTCAGGGGACATGTTGCCAGCCCCAAAATGCCTGAAGTCAGCTTATACTGAAAATGCCAGGCAGGAGACTCTTTCCCTGTTGCAGGGATCACAAAATACTGCGGAGCGTTTTATTTCACCCTTGACCAATTTGCCATTTCTCTCATTTGGGATCCAGGTTGAACTCGATGCAGTGAAAATCAAGCTAGCCATTTGATATTACCCAATAAATATTAGCCTTTGGCCAGGGTTGTCTGTCAGATTCTGGTTTAGCCCAGTGGGCTAGACATCTGGTTTGTGATGCAGAACATGGCCAGCAGTGCGGGTTCAATTCCCGTACCAGCTTACCCGAACAGGCGCCGGAATGTGGCGACTAGGGGCTTTTCACAGTAACTTCATACGTTTGACCGTAAAAGGTTATTATTATAAGATTTCCCACTGCGTAAGTTCGCTGAGCTCAAGGTGTTCCTGGCCTCTTGGTGGCTGCCTCACAGCTCCAGGGTCCCGGGTTCAATACCGGCCTCGGGTGACTGTGTGGATTTTACACTTTGTCCCTGTGTCTGCGTGGGATTCCTTCGGATGCTCCGGAAGGGGAGGCGGACATTGGAACATGTAAACTGAATGTGAACGCGGTAGCACGGTGGTTACCACTCTCGCTTCACAGTCCCAGGTTCGATTCCCGGCTTGGGTCACTGTCTGTGCAGTGTCTGCACGTTCTCTCCGTGTCAGCGTGGGTTTCCTCCGGGTGCTCCGGTTTCCTCCCACAGTTCAAAGATGTGCAGGTTAGGTGGGTTGGCCATGATAAATTGCCCCTTAGTGTCCAAATAGGGTAGGTGGGGTTACTGGGTTACGGGGCTAGGATGGAGGCATGGGCTTAAGTAGGATGCTCTTTCCAAGGGCCAGTGCGGACTCGATGGGCCGAATGGCCTCCGTCTGCACTGTAAATTCTGTGACTTATTGGTTGTGGAAAGTACAAATCAGCCATGGGTTTACCTTCCTCTGGAGCCTGTCAGTGAGTGGGATGGTAAGCGGCTTGGGAGGTTTCGCTATGTTAGGGACACGATGGAGGGATTCTCCGGCTTTCTCTGTAGCAGGACCCACTGCCAGCAAGAACGGAAAATGTGGCGTTCCAGCCAACAACTCCACTCACTGTCAGTGGCACCAGAAAATCCCAGCCGGGATGAGGTCGGGAAGTTTTAGCCTGCACAAATGCAAGCTGATGCTGTTGGTCTGGTGGATTCTGATAGGTTCCTTTGCCATGCCACCCAGTCCTTGCATCGCCTGTTGTTGAATGCCTCAGACTGACGAGCACCTGCTGAACTGTTTCTTTACATGTTGGGCAACAGGGAAGGGGGAGAGTTGAGCAGGCCTTTATTTTTATCGGCATGGTTTTAAAACCACAAACAAAAAAGGCCGATATGAAAGGGTGAGTCAAATGCTGACAGTTTACTGAATGATCACCTAAGAGCCTCGTAAGCCGCGTTAGGGGCTCGTTTAGCTCACTGGGCTAAATCGCTGGCTTTTAAAACAGGCCAGCAGCACGGTTCAATTCCCGTACCAGCCTCCCCGGACAGGCGCCGGAATGTGGCGACTAGGGGCTTTTCACAGTAACTTCATTGATGCCTACTCGTGACAATAAGCGATTTTCATTTCATTTTCATAAGTGCCTGCGTTTCTTGTCCCCTCAGGAATTTAACACAGACTTTCTGTTTAAATTTGGCAGATACGAGAGGGATAATTGTAAATCCTGGTACGGGAAGCTGAAAATCTCCTGGGCCGAAACGTATGATCTTTGGAAGATCAACCTGTACATAATCTTGCTCTGGATTAAGGCATCATTGTTGTGGAGTTGGATTGCTTGAGTCCTGGGCTGCGATCATCCTCTGCAATGAAGCTGCTCTCTGATCAAGAAAAGATCATCAATATTTATTCTTGGGTTTTCTATTTCTCTGCTGCACTTCACGACCACCTTGGCCAACTTCCTATGTGCTGTGAAATTGTAATAGGCGATGGGCCTAATTGACCTCTGGTCGTGCTCAAGTTTGTTTCCTGTCGGTGTTAAAGGTTCAACTTATCATCATATTTGCAGCCATTTATTTGAGACACTTGTCGCGTTGAATCAATCATGTAGTGGCCCTACCCAGAGATCCAGGGATCTACAGGTTAGGTTGGTGCATGGAATATGGTGGGGGAGTGGGCCCAGGGAGGGTGCTCTTTCAGAGGGTCGGTGCAAACTCGATGGGCCTCCTTCTGCACTGTAAGGGATTCTATGATCCTGTCCCGCCCCGTCTCTCCCTCCCCCCCCCCCCCCCACCCCCCCACACCCCTGTCGTCCCCTCCCCCTCCCTGTCAGCCTCATAAATCCAGTTCTGGCATCCATCTCATTAAGCAGGTGACCCTCCGTAGGAACTGTTGTTCCGTCCATGTCTGAACATGACCATTAAGCTCTGCTAATGCCTCAGCTCCCTCGAGCTTAGAAGATTAAGGGGTGATTTAATCGAGGTGTTTAAGGTGAAGGAGTATGATGGTGTAAATAGAGAGAAACTATTTCCTCTGATATGTTTAGGGGGGGGGGTTGTGGGGGAGTCCTGAAAAGGTGGCTCACCGCTCAGCCATTCAGGGCTGATGTCAGGAAGCAACTCCTCGCACAAAGACTAGTAGAAATCTGGAACTTTCCCCCCCCCCCCATCCAGAATGGGGATCAATTATTAATGTCAAAATGGAGCCCAGTAAATTTTTGTTGGGCAAGGGTAGCGGATACAAGGTAGGTAGATATAAAATGAAAACAGATACTGGGGATGGTGGAGCAGGCTTGAAGGGCCGAATGGCATACTTCTAATTTCTACGTTCTATGTTCTGTTTCATAAGTATAATGTTGGGAATGCAAAGCCCATTTGCGCACAGCAAGCTCCCTCAAACAGCAATGTGGCAACGACCAGTTAATCTAATTTTCAGTGATATTGACCGAGGTATAAATATTCTTCGCCCTGCCGTGGGGGGGGGGGGGGGGGGGGAGCCCCCTGCTCTTCATTAGAATAGTGCTGTGGAATCCTTCACATCCACCAGAGAGGCTGGCCACAGCTCGGCTTAATGGCAGCACTCTCTGACATTGCAGCATTCCTTCAGTGCCAGTCAAGGTGTTGGGTGTTGAAATCTCTGGAGTGGCACTTGAACCCACAACCTCCTGCCTCTGAGACACCGAGTGTTACCCTTCCGTCTTACTCTTCAATCCTTGTGGAGTACAGATTTTATAATAGCTCTGTTATCAACAACCAATTCCAACCGACCCACTCTTTTTATTTATTGCAGCATTCACAATTTTGCACCATCCTTTGTTGGAGTTTGTTTTTCCACGAGTTCCAGCAGCTCAAATTTAGAGTTTCTCAGGCGATGCCCAATCAATCCCCACTTTCCCTGCCTTATTTGCGAATCCATTCTCTCCTCCCGCTATTAGTTCCTGTAATTCCTCGTTCCCGATAGTCTCTGGCCAGCAAAGCGTCCAAAGTCCTTGATCCTGACAAACGTCCGTTCTTTGTTTACCAAGGTCTTCATTCTTCCACTCCATACAAAGGCCCTGATTTAGACATCGGTGTTAAAAATGCAAAGTTTGATCTTTTGAGATCATACTTGGGATTTGGATTGGATCATTGACTTTGTGTTTTCCTTTGAAAGAATTAGGTCACTCCTGTGAGTGAGGCATTTTTTCTTCATGCCCAGAATAAACCACCTGATGTTCCAAACAGCCTGAATCCATTGTGTCTTACTTAGTCCCAAGAATGATAGGTCGTATCTCTTGATAAAATGTGTACAATCTTACTGGTTTGATACGTAGAATCATAGATTGGGTACAGGACAGAAGGAGGCCATTTGGCCCGTCAAGTGTGCGT
Organism: Scyliorhinus canicula; assembly: GCF_902713615.1. Lineage (NCBI taxonomy): Eukaryota > Metazoa > Chordata > Chondrichthyes > Carcharhiniformes > Scyliorhinidae > Scyliorhinus > Scyliorhinus canicula. Next base: position 13,675,694 of record NC_052147.1, on the reverse strand, counting down.
CCCCCCTCTCTGCAGCACTCTAACCCTGCAAATTTCTCATCTTCAGGTGGTTACCCAATTCCCTTCAAAAGCCCCGATTATATCGGCCTCCACCGCACGCTCAGGGATATCATTCCAGATCCTAACCACTATCCGTGTTAAAAAAAACTTTGTTCCTTTAGCATTGGTTTGATTATTGTGTTTCAAACTGAGTGATCGCCTCAAGTGTATACAGAGTGACATGTGTGAGCGAACAGGCTTTCAGCTTTTGACTTTAGCCCCTCGTTCACAGCCCGCTACGCTCAGCTTCTTGCCTCAGGCCTTGTTTGACAGCCTTGTATCTGTAGATGCTTCAGTAATGCCTCCAGTATTTTTTTGATCGAACAAGGTTAGGCTCAGTCATCCTCACTTTGTGCTGGTCTCCGATCAGCAGCTGCGTTGAATTGTAACAGGTGAAGTCTGTGGCATCACAACTCCAGCCCATTTTTGGAAGGGGAGGCGGACATTGGAACACGTAAACCGAATGCGAACACGGTAGCACGGCGGTTACCACAGTCGCTTCACAGCTCCGGGGTCCCAGGTTCGATTCCCGGCTTGGGTCACTGTCTGTGCAGAGTCTGCACGTTCTCCCCGTGTCCGCGTGGGTTTCCTCCGGGTGCTCCGGTTTCCTCCCACAGTCCAAAGATGTGCAGGTTAGGTGGATTGGCCATGCTAAAATTGCCCCTTGGTGTTCAAAAGGGTTAGGTGGGGTTACTGGGTTGCGAGGATGGGGTGGGGGTTTGGGCCTAAATGGGGTGCTCTTTCCAAGGGCCAGTGCAGACTCGATGGGCCAAATGGCTCTCTTCTGCATAGTAAATTCTATGATTCTATGATACAAGTTAGGAGCAGGAGGAGGTCACCCGGCCCCTCGAGTCTGCTCCACCATTCAATAAGATCATGGCTGATCTGATTGTAACCTCAACCCCAAATGCCCGCCTACCGCCAATGACCTTTCACCCCCTTGTTTTTTTTTAAAACTTTTTTTTTTAAATTTAGAGCACCCAATTATTTTTTTCCAATTAAAGGGCAATTTAGCGTGGCCAATTCACCTACCCTGCACATCTTTTGGGTTGTGGGGGTGAAACCCATGCAGACACGGGGAGAATGTGCAAACTCCACACGGACAGTGACCCAGGGCCAGGATTCGAACCCGGGTCCTCAGCGCCGTAGGCGACAATGCTAACCACTGTGCCACCGTGCTGCCCTTCACCCCCTTGTTAATCAAGAATCGATCTGCCTCTGCCTTAAAAATATCCAAAGATTCTGCTTCCGCTGCCTTTTGAGGAACAGAGTTATAGAGACTCACGACCCCCCGAGAGAAAAGATTTCTCCTCATCCCTGCCTTAATTGAGCGACCCCTTAGTTTTAAACAGTAACCCCTAGTGCTAGATTCTCCAACAAGAGGAAACATTCTTTCCACATCCACGCTGTCAATACCCCTCAGGATCTTAACGGTTTTGATCATGTCACCTCTTACTCTACTAAACTCTAGTGGACACGAATCTAACCTATCTAACCTTTCCTTATACTAAAACCTGCCCATTCCTGGGATTAGTCTAGTAAATCTTCTATGAACTGCTACTAACGTTTTTACATCTTTCCTAAACAAGGAAACCAGCACTGTACACAGTACTCCAGATATGTTCTCACCAATGCACAGTTGAAGCATAGCCTCCCTACTGGTGCATTCAATTCCCCCCCACTATAACATTCTATTAACTTTCCAAATTACTTGCTGCAGCTGCATACTAACCTTGTGTGAGTCCTGCACTAGGACACCCAGGTCCCTCTGCATCTCAGAGCTCTGCAATCTCTCACCATTCGGAATAATAAGCTTATTTTTTATTCTGCCTGCCAAAATGGACAATTTCACATTTGCCCACGTTATACTCCATTTTCCAGACTTTTCCCCCACTCATTTAATATCAATATTAATATCAATATCACTTTGTAGCCTCCTTCCGTTCTCTTCACAATTTACTTTCCTACTTATCTTTGTGTCGTCAGCAAATTTAGCAACCAGGCCTTCAGTCCCTTCATCCAAGTCATTTCTATCAATTGTAAACAGCTGAGGCCTCCACACTGATCCTTGTGGCACACCACTCATTACATTCCGCCAACTAGAAAATGATCCATTGATGCCAACGCTGTTTTCTGTTAGCCAGCCAAACATCAGTCCGTGTCAATATGTTACCCCCTACAACGTGAACTTTTATTTTCCGCAATATCCGAATGAATTTAAGTGGGAACTGATTCTGACTTCATCAGTAGAAAAGAGCTGTAAATCCTTGGTGGATCAGTCAGCGTCTCGACGGGAGAGAGGCTGTTGGAACTCGTCATTGGAGTTTGAATTTATAGGGTTAAACCTCATTCTATATATTTCTTTCTCCTGTGCTGGCATTTCTTTTCTAGTTTTAGATTTCCTGCTGCCAGCTGCTACTCCAGGACAGTTCAAAGACTTATGGCATGTTTTCTTTTATTGGTAATGCTAGAAGTGTATGCTGGAATTGGAGCACAGCTAGAGTCCTGGAAAGATGTGATCGCACTGGAGACAGAGCATAGGAGATTTACAAATCCGATGCCGGGACTGGGAATGTTCAGCTTTGAGGAAGGATTTGACAGGCTTGGATTGTTGCAATTGAAACAGAGGAGGGTGAAGGGGGGACTTGATTGAGTTGTATAACATTATGAGAGTCTCAGATAGATACCTTAGTAGAGTGCTCAATGACCAGGGGTCATAGATTTAAAGTAATTAGCACAAGGATTAGAGGGGAGGTGAGGAACGTTTTTTCTTACTCAGAAGGTGGTGGAGATCTGGAGCTCGCTGCCTGAAAGGGTGGAGTCAGAAGCCCTCTGCCCATTTTAAAAAGCACTTGGATGCCCACTTAAAGAGCTATGACCTGCAGGACTACCAGTTTAGCGCAAGAGGGTGGTGGGATTTAGTCTAGCTCTTTGTCTGTTTTCTTTGTCTCCGAGTGGCATGGTAATCCTCGAGTGCTGGAATCACACCGAGGAATCCCGGGTTTTGAATGGCGGTCGTAACCTTTATTTTGCCTGATTGACCAACCTGTTTGTTTAAAACTTATCCATAGCTGAGATGCTATTTGGGATGTTCTTGCTCTACTTCCTTACCAAAGCACCTCCCACACGGTTCACCTTTTTTTCCTGTTGACCTTTTACCTCAGGCATCCCCTCGAACAGGACCCTCAAACGGGGTCCCCTCTCTCAACCTTCCCTGGTAGCTTTTCCAAGTTGTTGGACAAAACCAACTCCGCTCAACCCTCCCTCTAACCCCTGACATCCGACAGTTCAGCTGGTACCCGCTAGTATCTGTCTACCAGCATGAGATGTGATGCGTTGAATAACCTTCTCCTGTACTATAAATGTGTTGCGATTTCCTCCCCGTGACACATTTACCCACAGGCTCTCACTCATGGGCACCATCATTTGCACAAGCTGGCCACACACTCACTTCCCTCTATTATAACAATAATAATAGCTTATTGTCGCAAGTAGGCTTCAAATGAAGTTACTGTGAAAAGCCCCTGGTCGCCACATTCCGGCGCCTGTTCGGGGAGGCTGGTCCGGGAATTGAACCGTGCTGCTGGATCCGGTCTGCATTCTAAGCCAGCTGTTTAGCCCACTGTGTTAAACCAGCTCCGGTGGGTCTCACAGCCAGTGGGCCATTTGATTTTATTCAGCCAGCATAAGATTGCCTTTGGTGAAGCCAAACTGACCCTACGTGATGGCTTTGAGATGAGGAAGGGAACTGGTTGAGCTCCAGGCACATTGCTCACGACGGTGAAGGGTTCAATTACTGGGGGGGGGGGGGGGGGGGGGGGGGGGGGGGGGGGGGCACCAGTTGAACTGTCGGGCGTCAGGGGTACGAGAGAGAGTTGAGTGAGAGTTGAGAGAGAGTTTTGGGTTTTGCCCAAAAATCTGTCGGAAAGCAATCTGGGAAGGCTGCTGAGCGCCTAGAGAGGGAAAGGTTTGAGGGTCCTAATCGAGCAGATGCTTGGGGTTGAGGGCTAACAGGACAAAAAGAGGTGAGTAGTTCGAGAGGTGCTTTGGTAAGGAAGTGGAGCAATGACATCCCAAACCGCAGCCCTGCTGTAGATACGTTTTTACAAAAGCAGGATGGGTAAGCAGGCAAAATACAGGTGGCCACAGCCATTCTAAAGCTGGGCTTCCTCGGCGTGATTCCAGCACTCGAGGACAACCAGGCCACTCCGACACAAAGGGAATAGACAGACACAAGGGGGGGTGGTGGCGTAGTGGTATTGTCACTGGACTAGTAGACCAGTGACCCAGAGTAATACTCTGGGGATCCAGGTTCAAATCACGCCACTGTAGATGGTGAAATTTGAATTCAATAAAAAATGTAATTAAAAGTCTGATGATGATCATGAAACCATTGTCGACTGTAAAAACCCATCTGGTTCACGAATGCCCTTTAGAGAAAGAAAATCTGCCAACCTTTTCTGGTCTGGCCTACATGTGACTCCAGACCCCAGAGCAATGTGGTTGATACTGAACCGCCCCTCAAGGGCAATGGGCAATAAATGCTGACCCAGCCTGTGATGCCCAAGTGCCATGAAAGAATTCATAAAAATTGTTAACGAGACATTATGTTATATCCTCAGGGCATTTCATAGAATTTATAGAATTCTAACAGTGCATAAGGAGGCCCATCAAGTCTGCAAAGGCCCTTACTGTACCTAGGCCCACTCCCCCGCCTCTTCCCCATAACTCCACCCAACCGTTAGGACACTAAGGAGCAATTTAGCATGGCCAATCCATCTAACCTGCACATCCATTGACTGCAGGAGGAAACTAGAGCACCCGGAGGAAACCCCACGCAGACACGGGGAGAACGTGCAATCTCCACACAGTCACCCAAGGCTGGAATTGAACTCGGGTCCTTGGCATTGTGAGGCAACAGTGCTAACCACTGTGCCATCATGCCTCCCCATTAAATGACGGCGGTGTGATATGCATCACTGTAAATACACAAGGGGTTAATGTAAATATACGTAGACTAGATAGACACTAGAGGGAGCACTAGAGACATCATGAGACAGACATTCAACCAATAGGTCAGTAAGATAGGACACGACCAATGGGCATTCACGACACACACAGAGGTGACACTACCACAGGAGGGCATTACACCAACCCATATAAAACGACACAGCACACATGATGTTTCTCTTTCCAGTGGAGACTCTCAGTGAGTACACAGGGTTGATTTGAAACACATCACACCCACCACGTGGATTGTAGCAGACTGGTTCGTCAGTCTGAGTAGCTATAGCAGGATTAACAGGAGAGTCGAATCCAAGTAGGAGAATTGTTAACAGTTTAATAAATGTGTTAAAGCTATCTCCAAGTCTGAACCTTCCTTTGTCAGAGTGCACATCAAGTAAGCAGCTCATGCTACGTCAAGAGCATAACAGAACAGGCGGATTTCCTTCCCTAAAAGACATCAGTGAACCAGATGGGTTTTTACAACAATGGTTTCACTGTCATCATTTTAATTCCAGATATTTTATTGAGTTCTAAATCCCACCACCTGCCGTGGTGAGATTCGAGCCTGGCTCCCCAGATCATTATCCTGAGTCTCTGGATTACCAGCGACAATACCACTACGCCCCCCACCTCTCTGCATTTAGCATCAAAGAGTTCAGATAATTTACTTGGAAATACTCTTTTTTTGGGGAGCACAAATCTAATTTGGTCAGGTGTTACTTCAGAGTGCCAGTGTGTAAAATTAAATCGCCAATTTTCAGCGCAGTCCTTACAGGATCGCCGGACGACACTCACCTGCAACATTAAGTGGACATTTAACCATGTGACCCAAGCCTCTTCAGCAAGTCGACAAGCATCCGAGTCCACTCATTGGCTGATTGAAATGCTGGTGTAGATTCAATAGCAGGACAAGACTGATTAATCTGATCAGATATTAATTGATTTGGGGTGGGGTGGTGGCAGGGTGGGGGGGGGGGGGGGGGGGGGTCGCGTGGTTCGTTGATGCGTTTGTGGTCACTTGCCAAATGCAGATACGCAAAGCTGCGGCACTTGAGCATGCAAGGTTTTCGGCAGTTCATAGAAATCATTAAAAAATTTGCAAGACAATGGCCATTTGGTACATCATGTCCATTCTGGTCAATGAAAGGCTACCCAGACTCATTCCACCACTTACCTTCCCTCTCTTCTTCCTCCTCCTCCTCAAGTAGTCCCTCTGTATTACGATCCCAGACCAGACCCGAACAGTGGCTAGGATACTGGGCTGATACCCAATATTGTAGTTCATTTGTAAGACTGTGCGGAAAGAATGATTCGCTCCAGGCGTGATTGCATGAAGAAATAAGGCTTGGTCATCTTTAAAACAAAACTTTATTACGAATACGATATTAAACTTTTTAACTCCACATCCCAAAAGAACAGCTTACAATAAACACTACTTGTTAATTTCCCATTAAGCAACAAGAAAAGCAACGTACAGCTCTCAATCTATCTTCCTGTGGGAGAATTGTGGACTCAGCGTCAGGCAGATCAGAATTGAACTCCTCTCACCAAACCTTTCTGCAAAAAACTGCCTCTCTAAAGCTTTTCAAAATGTCTCTCTGCTTTCCTTAGCCCCACCCTGCAATTACCCCATTTCCCCAAGCTGAAAAACAATATCAACAGGATTCTCCGACCCCCCCCCCCAACCGGGTTGGAGAATCCCCTGGAGGCAGCGTGAATCGCACCTCAATGCCAGCTGCCATATTCTCTGGCACCGGTTTTCAGGAGGGGGTAGTGGGATCTCGACCCCAGGGAGGGCCCCCAAGGTGGCCTGGCCTGCGATCAGGGCCCACCAATTTGCGGGCGGGCCTGTGCCGTGGGGGTACTACCTCCCTCCGCGCCGGCCCCTGTTGGGCTCCGCCATGGCCGGCACGGAGAAGACAACCCCCCGCACATGTGCCAGAATACGCCGGCCGGTCGGCGCATGCACGGAACCACGCCGGCAGTTCCACGTATGCTCGAGATCACGCCGGCCTTTTGGCGCATGCACAAACCCGCGCAGTCCCTTCGGCGCCAGCTGGCACGGTGCCAACCCCTCCGGCGTCCACCTAGGCCTTGGAAGTACGGAGACGTCTACACTTTCGGGGGCTGTTGACGCTGGAGTGGTTCGCGGCGGTTTTCCCACCAGCGTGGGGAATTAGTCTCCAGAAAGGAGAATCCCACCCTCTATCTCTGCAGGTTGCAAAACACATTAACTCCCCAAGGACTTTCCCAGTCTAACCACAGTCCAGTAGCCCAGAATGAAAAACAGATTCCTTTGTCAATTTTGCCTTCTGGCTGCTAAAAGCACCCAGGCTTGCAAAAGTGAATACTTAAATAAAACATGACCACTGCAGTCAAACACACTCTAACTCCACATAGTTAACCCTTAAATTGTCCAATACTTGGAATACAATATTCCTAAAGTCTTCCAGTTGTCACACTCTGGATTGAGGATGACTTCCTTCCACTCGGTTTGGGTCAGTTCTGAGGTGACTGATGTCTAATCTGCAGACTGTGCCACAAGCGGGGTAGATGACACTTGAAGGGATGGGCAAATGGGTTGTTGGGGTTCTCCAAAGCCTTCACTTCGCCTCTGCACATTCTCAAAGTCTCTCGATGTGTTCAGTGCCTTCCCAAATGAGCCTGCTATATTTTATACGGTCAAGAGAGAGGACCTCCCATATGTTGGGGAGGATGTTTGCCTCTTCAAAGATGCTTTGAGGACGTCCGTGAAGCATTTCCATTGTCCTCCTGGGAATCTCCTGTTGAACAGTTGCTTCAGGGGTCTGGTGCCCACCGCAGCTGATTTTGACTGATTAGTGCCTCGATGTTGGCCATTTTTTGGAGCTGTTGGACGTCCTGCCACTGGATTTGGAGCATCTTGTGAATTAGGCAGGGTTTAATCAAGGACCATCAGAATGGTTTTGTTAAGAGGTGGTCATGCCTGACCAACTTGATTAAATTTTTTGAAGAGGAGGCCAGATATGTGGATGAGGAAAATGCATTTGACGCACTCTACTTGGACTTCAGCAAGGCTTTTGATAAGGTCCCACATGGGAGACTGATAGCCAAGGTAAGAGCCCGTGGGACCCAAGGAAAGTTGGATCCAGAATCAACTGAATGGAAGGAAGCAGAGGGCGATGGTCGAGGGGGCGAGGGGTGTTTTTCTAACTGGAAGCCTGTGTCGAGTGGGGTCCCGCAGGTATCAGTGCAGGAGTCATTGCTGTTGTGGTTTATATAAATCATTTAGACAAGAATGTAGGAGGATTGATCAGGAAGTTTGCGGATGATATGAAAATTGGTGGGGTGGCAAATAGTGGGGAGGATAGCCTTAGATTACAGGAGGATATAGGCAGGCTGATCAGATGGAATTCAATCCAGATAAGTGTGAGATGATGCACTTCGGCAGGACAAACAAGACAAGGGAATACATGATAAACGGCAGGACCCTGGGAAGCACCGAGGATCAGAGGGACATTGGTGTGCAGGTAGGGATGCAGTGGTTAAGAAGGCATCTGGTATACTTGCCTTGATTAGCCTGTGGTGATGTGCATCACTGTAAATACACAAGGAGTTAATGTAAATACACGTAGACTAGATAGACACTAGAGGGAGCACCAGAGACATGACACACAGACATTCAACCAATTGGCCAGTAAGATAGGACACGACCAATGGGCATTCACGACACCCACAGAGGAGTCACTGCCACAGGAGGGCATTACAACCCATATAAAAGGACACAGCACACATGATCTTCCCCTTTCCAGTGGAGACAGTTAGTGAGTACACAGGGTTGATTTGAAACACATCACACCCACCACGTGGATTGTAGCAGACTGGTTCGTCAGTCTGAGTAGCTATAGCAGGGTTAACAGGAGAGTTGAATCCAAGTAGGAGAATTGTTAACAGTTTAATAAATGTGTTACAGCTATCTCCAAGTCTGAACCTTCCTTTGTCAGACTGTACATCAAGGAAGCAGCTTCTGCTATGTCAAGAGCATAACAAAACATAGCCAATGCAGAGTTGAAGAGCAGGGAGATTATCCTGGAACTGTATAAAACGTTGGCTGGGCCACAGCGAGAGTATTGTGTGCAGTTCAGGAATCCACACTATAGGAGGGATGTGATAGCACTGGAAAGGGGGCAAAGGAGATTTACCAGGATGTTGCCTGCGCTGAAGAGTTTTAGTTATGAAGAGAAATTGGATAGACTGGGGCTCTTTTCCTTGGAGCAAAGGAGACTGAGAAGGGCGGTGGGGGGGGGGGGGGGGGGGGGGGGCGGGGGGGGGGGGGGTGCGTGGGTCCATGATTGAGATGTCTAAAATTATGAGGGGCAGAGATGGAGTCGACAGGAAGAAACCTTTCCCCTTGGTGGAGAGATCAATGACTCGGGCTGTTGATTTACAGTAAGGGGCAGGAAGTTTAGAGGGGATGTGAAGAAAAACCTTTTACCCAGAGGGGGGATAGGGGTCTGGAACTCGCTGCCTGAAAGGGTGGTGGAGGCAGAGACCCTCATAACATTTCAGAATTATTTAGACGTGTGATGCCAAGGCGTACAGGGCTGTGGGATCAGAACACTTAGATGATTGTTTTTGACCGGCACAGACAGAGTGGGCTGAACGGCCTTTTCTCTGCTGTAGACCTCTATGACTTTATGAGAACCATAGCCCTACCAGTCACAGCTCTTCAATTAGACATCCAAGTACTTTTTAAAAATGTGATTAGAGTTTCTGCCTCTGCCACGTCTTAGACAGTGAGTTCCAGATCTCTCCCATCCTCTGGGTAAAGGAAATGCCATCTACGCTCAAATCCTCCGACCGATTGTTTTAATTCTACTCTCCCTGGTTTTTGCCCTCTCTGATCAGATACACAGGTTGTCTCTCTTTACCCTATCTAGGCCCCTCGACTTTCTGCACTTCAATTACGTCACCCCGAACCTCTGTTTATCCAACAAAAACAATCCCAGTCTATTGGATCAGTTGGTTTGGAGGAAGGCCTGAAGAGTAGCCACGTAGCCACATAAATGCTTCACAGCTCCAGGGTCCCAGGTTCGATTCCCGGCTGGGTCACTGTCTGTGTGGAGTCTGCACGTCCTCCCCGTGTGTGTGTGGGTTTCCTCCGGGTGCTCCGGTTTCCTCCCACAGTCCAAAGATGTGCGGGTTAGGTGGATTGGCATGCTAAATTGCCCGTAGTGTCCTAAAAAGTAAGGTTGGGGGGGGGGGGGGGTTGTTGGGCTACAGGTATAGGGTGGATACGTGGGTTTGAGTAGGGTGATCATTGCTCGGCACAACATCGAGGGCCGAAGGGCCTGTTCTGTGCTGTACTGTTCTATGTTCTATGTAGCCCAAAGAAATATGAAACACAGAATTGTGGGTGCATATGTTGCCCCAAACATTAATCAGGGAACCCCTCACTCCCCTCATCTCGTGTATCTTGGAGTGAGGTAGGAATGGTCAACATGCACCACTCAATGCAATGGAGGTGAGGATTTGTGATGTGGTACATTTTTACTTCAGACAGCAAAGCTGCCCAGCAGAGCCTGTAGCACAAGTTGTAACTCCCTGGGAGGCAGCCAGGGCTGCCTGTGCCATTGACTTACCTGATAGAAAGGCCATCAGAGGCAAGCCTAATTGTGTCCTCTCCAGTTTTGTCTGTACACTTGTACTATGCGTGGGATTGTAATCTTACAGTCGGAGGAGGCCCTGACTGATCATGTTAGCCTTCCCTTGCCGAAGGACACGAATCTTATAGCACAAAAGAACAAAGAAAATTACAGCACAGGAACAGGCCCTTCGGCCCTCCCAGCCTGCGCTGATCCAGGTCCTTTATCTAAACCTGTCTCCTATAAAGAACAAAAGGAGGCCATTTGTCCCATCATGCCTGTGCCAGATCTTTGGTAGAACTATCCAATTGATTCAATTCCTTACTCTTATCCCTGAGCCCTGCAGAAGTATTCCCTATTTGGTATATGGCCAATTTCCTTTTGAAAGTTTGTATTGAGTCTGCTTCATACATCTTTTCAGGCAGGACATAGAGCTCGTTGTGGAAAAAATAACCTCTTCTCACCTCCCTACAATATTTTCCGTCTTCTCAGACTATAAGAGAGTGTATAATGAGTCTGAAGATAGGAGCTTTATTGCAGCACACCTGGCTAATATCTGCAACGAGGCTGAATGAAAGAGAGAAAAATCATGTGGTGTTGCATCACTTCCTGTGGTGATGTATATGGTATTTAATTAGCATGTTAAATAGTTCGTCTACAGCTGCCCAAAGTTCAATTCCTATTTCCATTGTGATGATCAGACAAATCCCAACTTTAGTGTGTTGTAGTCCCTTTAACTGCCTTTGTTTTCTTTAGGCCCTGTGCTTTCCTCTCTTCCTGTGTGGAAAACCGCGGTTACATAAGAAGAGGTCCTCTTCTCCTTTTGGAGAGGATTAGGGAGGGTTTGTGTCCTACGGGTGGTCTCTCGAACTCTGCTGGGCAGGAGGGGAATTGGCAAATGGCTCAAATTCTCCAGTCACGTAGTCGTCTGGGTTGGTGGATGAATGCTGCATCCCTGGCCGGCTATAGTGGACAGATGACGGCACCCAGGGGACAGGAGGCTGTTTCTGTGCGGCAACCGTCTCACTTTACCGTGCCATGCTTGGGTCAGGTAAGACTCTGAATATGGTGCCTGCGTAACCACTTGCCCAGAGTGAGCTTGATCGCGGATTCAAACTGGTTCTCCTAGTCGGAGGTCTGGCAGGCTGCAGGCCTTGTGACATTTATCATAGTTCCACATATGGTTGGGATAGCATTCGACCCCCCCCCCCCCCCCCCCCCCCCCCCCCCCCCCCCCCCCCCCCCCCCCCCCCCCCCCCCCCCCACCCTTCTCTCTCATTCTGCCCAAGTAGTACTTGCAGCATGAGTATGTGTGTGGGAGAGCAGGGAGTTGTGTTCCCTGTCTTCTTCCCACAAGGAATTCACATGGTGCTGGACCATTTTCGAGTGGAGTTGGACGAGAGGTCAGAAGTGCATTTTGAATGGCATCATTCTTCAGCGATGCTTTCATTGTACGCACTCCTCTTTCAGCTTCACCGTTGACATGAGGGTATCTTGGTGAGCTGGTAATCTGGGCAAATTCATACAATCCTGTGAAACCTTTAAATTATTCGGTGGCAAACTGCAGTCCACTGAGATTACAAGGTCTGGGATTACATGTATTAAAAGTATCTCCTTCAGCAATGTAATTGCTGCTTCTGAAGGTGGTTGACTCCTATTCATCTGCAGTAGTCATCTACTAAGATCAAGAACATTTCACCTCTGTCTTCAAAGAGGTCCATCCTAAGACGTTCCCATGGTCTTGTTGGAAAGGAAGCTAACATCATTGGTTTCCTGATGATGCAATACGATTGTAATTTGGTGGCAGCACGGTGGCACGCTGTTGCCTCACAGCACCAGGGACCCGGGCTCGTTCCGACCTCGGGTGACTGTCTGTGTGGAGTTTGCACTTTCTCTCCATGTCTGCGTGGGTTTCCTCCGGGTGTCCCGGTTTCCTCCCGCAGTCCAAAGATGTGCAGGTTAGGTGGATTGGCCGTGCTAAATTGCCCCTTCGTGTCCAAAAGGTTAGGTGGGGTTACTGGGGGGAGGCATGGGCTTAAGTAGGGTTCTCTTTCCAAGGGCCGGTGCAGATTGGATGGGCCAAATGACCTCCTTCTGCACTGTAAATTCAATGATCGGCGGGTGTGAGTGTGCTGCCGGTGAAGGGGAGGATCCCTCCCACTGTCTTTGCCTTAAACCTCATCCTCAGTCTGAATCATTATACTCTTTGAGGTGTTTATGCTAACTCCTTAGAATTTAAGAGCATGATCAAGGGCTTGTGGTCTGTCTCTGTTTGGAAACAAAGATATAAAACATGATCTGCAAACTCTTCACAAGCCCATGTAACAATTAATATTTCTTTCTCTTTCACTGCATAACTGTTCAATCTCTGTCACTGTACAGGGTACATTGTAATCTGGTTTGCACTCTCCATCTGTCTGTATCAGAAAGAACACCGCTCTCAGTCCCGTACAAGATGCATCTGCAGCAATGATAGTGGGTCGCTCTGGGCCATAGTGAGCTGAAATATTAGGTGATATCAGCATAGAACATAGAACAGTACAGCACAGAACAGGCCCTTCGGCCCTCGATGTTGTGCCGAGCCATGATTACCCTACTCAAACCCACGTATCCACCCTATACCCGTAACCCAACAACCCCCCCCACCCCCTCCCACCCACCCAAATTCACATGATGAATTTAAAAAACTTTAGGTGTCATGTTTTGCCTGAGTGGGTCCTTGGATCAGGATATCATCCACGTGGCACCCAACTCCATCCAGTCCTTCTAGGACAGTTGGCACTGATTTGGTGCCAGGGAGCAGTTGCACTGCCCGAGGAAGGGGTGTTCTGTGGGGAGGGGGTTTTGTGAGGCAAGGGTGGGTGTTACGTGGTGGGTGGGGGGGATGTTGTGGTACCCGCCCCTTGGCTTTCCTTTTGAATGTCACGGACAATACGGAGGAGGAAGGCATCATTGCGATCTGCTGTTTCTACCCACTGCCACTCTGTAGAAAAAATGGGAAAATCCCCCCCAATGTTTCTGTGATTTCTTTCTTTCCGGATATTGGAGGGTAACCTTCAGTTCTCCTGTGACCCCACCCTCCCAGCCCATGTCGTTTTTAACATGACGGCAGAAGAGAGCTTTTCTCCAACCAGGGTTCAGCATCAGAAAGAAACAAAACCTCTGCACCTGTGTCTAACTTAACGTGCATCTTATTTCCCCCCGCGGGGATATCAGTAATCCCACTTGGTTGCTGGATTGCTCCAAGGAAAGTCAGCTTGATAGTACAGTGGTTAGCACTGTTGCTTCACAGCTCCAGGGTCTCGGGGTCGATTCCCGGCTTGGGTCACTGTCTGTGCGGAGTCTGCACAGTCTCCCCGTGCCTGCGTGGGTTACTTCCGGGCGCTCCGATTTCCTCCCACAGTCCAAAGACGTGCAGGTTAGGTGGATTGGCCATGCTAAATTGCCCTTAGTGTCCAAAGGGGTTGGGTGGGGTTGCTGGGTAATGGGTATGGGGCGGAGGTGTGGGCTTAAGTGGGGTGCTCTTTCCAGGGGCCGGTGCAGACTCGATGGGCTGAATAGCCTCTTTATGCACTGTAAATTATATGTCCGTGTCTATGTCATGGATGTCATCTGCTTCATGGATCTTGCCACCTTTCGAAAGCTTCCCTTTGCCTGTATTCTGTCCCGTCCTCCTGCTACACCACACAGCTTGGTAGCCGCCCATCTTTCACATAAATGGCATTTGACCAATGGTTTTAGCAGTTTTCAAACCTGCGTTTTCCTGCCACACCAATCACTGTTAGCTTGGGCCATTGATGGACACCGTTCCCGTCTTTCCTGCTTTTCCACAAAGGCTTTTCCTTCTTTAGATTTGACATACTCTACTGAGTCTGCTGAGTTTGAGATTAGTCCCCCCGCTGTCACACTGAACCGAGAATCAATTCAGATTCCTGACCTCAGCTCTTCTGCTCAGTATTACGGCCTTTGCTGAGGTTAGATCATCTCTCGACTTCAAGTGGTCAGGCAAGACCTCATCCAACACTCCCACAATGAATCCGTTTCTGATATCTAGAATCTCAGATACTTCGACCAGTGTATTAATCAAAAGTTTTACCCACGCTATCGTTATAGACAAGGAGAACAAAGGGCAGCACAAGTGTATAAATCAAATAACTTTATTTAACCAACAGTAAAATAGTTCCCTTTAAATTACCTCACAATATTACTAAAAGGTCCCAAATTTCTGAATACATCCCTGCCGATGAACTGAGTCGCGCTGGGGGGACCTTTCTCTGAGTCTCGAGGTCCTCGGGGTCTTTCTTTGTTCCGAAGGCGGGTCTCCCACGCTGCTTCCTTCTGTTGCTGCTGGTAGACCCCTCCCCCTGCCCTTCCAGAATGTTCTCCGGCCTCCAGCCGATGAGGCCACAGAGCGCGAGTGGCACTATCCACCGGAGTTACTAATGGTCACCCAGCAGGACGTCGAGGATCCATTTCCTGGTGCATTGTTTGTATGCAACCTTGTTTACTCAAAACAATCGATCCATGAATAGAGCTGATTATCTCTTGGTGTGCGATTGATTTACTCAACCAAAAGGCTCTTGGTGGGTGACTGATAGGGCAGGTCCAGACGTGTCCTGGCCGCTTGTCTGCGTTTCAGTGTATTCGGACTTGGCCAAGTTTGAATTCCCATCATGCCCTTTGCTGGAGATGGCTGTGGCTTGATTTTAAATGTCCAATCTTTAATTTAAAGTGTCCAATTTAACTGGCCTCAAATCCAGGCCATCCCATATTACCACAGATGAGTTTATCTTTCAAGCTTCCATTTGGTCCTCTGCAAGCCTATACATGTCATTTGTGAATGCATCAACGCTTGATGTTCGGTACATTTGTTACCGCTCAACAATGGTAATTTTTTTCTCTATGTACCAAATGTCTTGATGACTTCAATGACTTCATTGTATGTGGCTTTCTCCTCATCGATACCCTGGGTGATGAGGATATCATCCACACAGTCACCCATCACATACAACACCGAACTGACCTGCTCGTCTCTGCAGGGAGACGTGTAATGGTGCAATGTCCCTTGCAACCTTCAAACTTTCAGGTAATGGTACAATACTTTTCCATGACTATTTTTCACGTGCTGTCAAGAGATAATGGGATGGGATTCTCTGTTGCCCGGTGCCGATATCGTGATCGGCAATTGGGCGGAGAATCCACTCCGACGGCCAAATCAGGTCTGGCACTAGCCGGTCAGCCATGCTCCACGCCCCCAACCCCCCACCCCCACCCACACACGCCCCCCCCCTCCCCACCCCCACACACAGACACGTGGGCATTACCCCACTCCCTACCTAAGTGATGATACCCCACTATGGGGTCGCTGAGGGCCCCGCCCCCACCAATTTTCAGGTCTTCCCATGCACCATTTCAGGCTCTCCCCTTCTAGGACCCCCACCCTTCACCCCTCCAAACCTTCCGGTGGCCCGTTTATACTCGCCCTGCAAGCACCCCACCCTTCATACCCCCCTCCACCCTCCTGCCTTTCCCATGACCCATCTCAGGTCCTGATCCTTGACAGTGTCCCCCCCACGGCACCTGGGCACCCTGGCATTGGCAACTTGGCAGTGCTCCATCTGGCTTTGTCATGCCACCCAGGCACCTTGGCACTGCCAAGGTGCCCGCATTCCAGGTGAAGGGCCAGGGGGACACCCTGCCCCTGGAAAGTGGGCACTTTGGCCCTGCCAGGCTGACACCTTGGCACTGCCGCCCTGGCACGACACACCTTCCGATAGCCCGAGAAACCCCCCCCCAGGTGCCATTCCGCCTGCTCCACGTTTGCGCGGGCCAGTACTGAACGACATCTGGCTGGGGTCTCCCTGGAGAGGCCATTAGCTGCTGAGAGCCCCATAGATCCCGGGTCAGCGTGCCTGAGCGGGTGTTAAACCTACGTAACTGTGCGAGGCTTGGTCCCATGTGACTACACATTGTTTCCTGAATAATTGCTTCTGGAAGCTTACCCACTAATGATTGGTTAAAGGTCAGATCTCTTGCCAGGGATGTCCTGATAGGCCGAAGACAACAATGCCAATCATCGCTCCCCGCTGCAGCCCATGCTGTGTAGGTACTCCCACAGTGCTGTTAGGGAGGTAGTTCCTGGAATTTGACCCAATGAGAGTGTATGAACAGCGCTGTAGTTCCAAGTCAGGATGGTGTTTGAGTTGGAGGGGAACTTGCAAATGGTGATGGTCCCAGGCATCTACTGGCCCTTGTTCTTCAATCTCGGTGGCAGAGGTCATGTGTTTGGAAGGTGCTGTTGAACGAACCTTGGTGAGTTGCTGCAGGGCATTACCCACTTCTGCTATTGTGCGCCGACAGTGGAGGGAGTGGATGTTGAAGCTGGTGGATGGGGCGCCCTCCATGCAAATAATATGATACAATATGCAAAAAGCAAGGCCCCACAATCAGCACTGCGCTGAATCATAAAATAATCATAGAATCCTTACAGTGCAAAAGGAGGCCATTCGACCCATTGCATCTGTACCGACCCTTCGAAAAAGCACTCTACCCATGTCCACTCCCCTATCCCCGTAACCCTATAACCTAACCTGCACATACCTGGACACCAGGGCAATCAAGCATGGCCAATCCACCTAACCTGCTCATCTTTGGACTGTGGAAGGAAACTGGAGCATCCGGAGAAAACCCACGCAGACACGGGGAGAACATACAATCTCCATAGAGTCACCAATGGTCGGGATTGAACCAGGGTTCCTGGCGCTGTGATGCAGCAGTGCTAACCACCGTGCCAAATGCCGCCAGCAGATAATCGTATAAATTCATTTTTGGTGTTGGTTGAGGGATAAGTATCGACCAGGACACCAGGAGAATTCACCTGCTCTTTCTTCAAATTACACCAAAGGGTCTTTTAACTCCACCTGATGAGACAAGCAGAGCCTCGGTTTAATGTCTCACTCAAAAGGCTGTACCGCTGACAATGCAGCGCTCTCTCAGCATTGATTTTGTGCTCGACTCCTGGAGTTAGAATAATGCTCGATGTTAAAATGTAACATTGATCAATTAGACGTTCTGGGCATGATCTACCTGAATGGGAGCAAAGTCCCATAGTGCACGATTAGCCGGGTGTATCCCAGTGTTTGGAGCTCTGAGAGACACTACACTATCGAACAGCCAGTCGGGTAGATCAGGGGCCTCAGCAGGGAAGACATGGCTGAGGTCACACTGAGTTCCATTTTCTGCATGGAGGAGACCTGCTTGACCTCCCCCCCCCCCCCCCCCCCCAGTCATGACCCTCAACTCCCCTCCCCCAACTCCATTAAAAGGGGATCCTTTTCCATGAGAACATAGGAAACTGGAGCAGTAGACGCCCATTCAGCCCGTTAAACCGGCTCCATCATTCAGTTTTATTTCAGATGTATTGTAAGTATTTGTATAATGAAACGTTCACAGCTGTGCAATCCTTTCATTATTTTAACCTTTATTTTCATTTCACCCTTTGTCCATATCCATGCTGTGATTTATAATTACTTGTTTTATTTGTATCGTCGTCACAATTTGGCTAATTTTTGAATAAACCAATAATGAATCAATCTGTCTATTAGTAAGATATCACTGATCTGATTGTGACCTTAACTCCACTGTTTTGTCTTGTCCCCCATTCCCCTCAGCTCCCTGGTCAGTTAAATATCTGTCCACCTCAGTCTTGAATGTCAACGAGCCACCACTGCTCCTTGGAAGAGACATTCCAGAGATTAATGATCCTCCACGAGATGGACATCTCAGTCTTCAATGGAAGACCCTTTGGCCGGGATTCTCCCTTTTGGAGGCTAAGTCCCCACGCCAGCGGGAGAAACGCCGCCAACCGCTCCGGCGTCAACAGCCCCCGAAAGTGCAGAATTCTACGCATTTTCAGGGGCTAGGTGGATGCCAGAGGGGTTGGCGCCGCTCCAGCCGGCGGCAGAGGGACGGCGCAAGTTCACGCATCCGCCGAAGGGCTGCTGTGATCTCGCGCATGCGCAGACTGTCCGGCGTATTTTGGCTCATGCGCAGGGGGTTCTCTTCTCCGCACCGGCCATGGCGGAGCCCAGCAGGGGCCGGCGCGGAACAAAGAGGTGCCCCCACGGAAAAAGCCCGCCCGCAGATCAGTGCGCCCCGATCACGGGCCAGGCCACCGTGGGGCCCCTCCCCCCTGGTGTCGGATCCCCCCCCCCCCTCCCCACGAGGACCTCCCCTGCCGAGTTTCCTGCCAGGTCCTGCCGGTATGTGAGTTGAGTGATTCACGCCGGGGCGGGACTGGCCAGAAATGGACGGCCGCTTGGGCCATCGGGGTCCGGAGAATTGCTGGGGGGGGGGGGGGGGGCGCTGCAAACACCCGCGACTGGCGTGGCGTGAATCTTGCACCCACCTGAAAAATTCTGCCAGAGAATACGGCAGGCGGCGTTGGGGCGGGATTCGCGCTGCCCCCCCCCCCCCCCAGGGATTCTCCGACCCGGCCCGTTGGGGGGGGTGGGGGGGGGCGGGTTCGGAGAATGCCACCCACTATTTTGAAACAGCGCTCCCTAGATTCCTCCACGAGGTGAGACTTTGCTCAGCATCTACCCTGTCAAATCCCTTCGGAATTTTATACGTGTTACAATCCTTGACCAGATCCCCAAGTTTTTGGTAAGATTCATTTAATAACATTTTGTTTAAAGGAGACATGGTTGTAAATCTTAAATAAAACCACATGATTACATGGGTTTTGACCAAAACAGAAATACACTTTACTGCACAAGTTTGGAAAGATGAAACAATTTACAATATCTACCTTACACTTCAACATTCAGGGTTAATGCGAGGTAAATGTTAATTAACAAGCCAACTGTGGTCGAACACACCACACTGCACAATAAATGCCAAATGACAAATTCCCGTACCAGCCTCCCCGAACAGGCGCCGGAATGTGGCGACTAGGGGCTTTTCACAGTCACTTCATTTTGAAGCCCACTTGTGACAATAAGCGATTTTCATTTCATTTTCAAATGCGACCAAAATAGAGTCCACAAATTTCTCAACAACCCACGCAGACATCAGTGACACTGAGTCAACCAATCTCACTGAAATTCTCTCTTCCTCACGAGGAATTCCAGTCTTCACCTTTGAAGATCTAACTTGGAAACTTTCTCCGAAAGTCGCTCCAGCCCGGCCAGCGTCAATGGCCCACCTCGCAGGATTTCAGTCTCGTCTCCATTCTGCTGGAACCCGAGTCTGCACTCCTGCGCCAACTCACTCTCAACAGTTCAGATCTTCGGCTGTGCTGAGCAGAATACTTCTGCTCCAGTGAGGTACCGCCGCCCCAACAGCCTGCAGCTCCTTGTCATCAACCTCCAGCTGCCTTCTTGAATATTCAGGACTTTTTCTGAGCCCTCTTCAATGACCAGAGCTTGCTGTGAGTCATCTACATTTAAAATCTGCCAACCACAGCCCTTTTCCTATTAGGAGCCTTTTTTTCCTACGCCTCTCTTCACTGACCCGGGACCTCTTCCTGCAACCCATTCCCAGGCTGCACATGTGCAACTCTCTCCCAGACTGCACATGTGCAACCCTCACCCAGACTGCACATGTGCAAAGGCTATGAAACCTGTGGGAGTTGGAGTTGCAGAACTCCAAGTGATAGTGACCTCTGATCTCTGCCTCCTCCTGCAGTGGACGGGATTATGTGCTGTGCTCACCAGATTGTGGCCCTAGATCTGCGTCCCACCGAGGTGTGTGTGCCTCTGCATTGGTGGAGGGTATGGGCCAGCACTGTGATAGATATTTAAAAGTGTAGTCCTCAGGTTCCTCATCCGAGGTGTCATCTGGAGCTGAGGGCCTGGCTTTCTAGAGGTACCTATGAAAGAGAGTAGAGAGAATGAGTTCATGGCAGAGGATTTGAAAAGAGGACAAAGCACTCATGGCGTTTGTGGGATGAGCTGGTGCAGTATCATCACTTGGGTGTGCACCATCCACTCCCCCATAGCCACAGACGCGGTTGGTGTCCTCCCCAGCCAGTGCAATGGACCGCTCCTCAAAAGGCAGTGAGGACCCTAATGTTGGCAGCCCCCTGTCTGGGACCTCTGCCTGGTTTTGCGTGTGGGCTTGTCCTGGATAAAGACAGGTGGAGAGAGTGGAAGCAGGACGTATGCCGAGGCAGACGATAAGCATGTGTGTGGTGGGTGGAGCCATGGGTGGGATGAGGACGTGAGCTTGAGAGGATATGAGCCTGTTGGAGATCTGAAGGTGTGCGTGTGAGAGTGTGTGGTGATGTCCTTGGGAGCTGGTAGTAAGTGAGATGAATGTGTGATGGGCTGGTGAGTCTGTGAGTAATGAAACGGTGGACTTACCGTAGCGGAATGATGCACTGGGTGTCGGACCTCTCGACATTGCCTCTACCTCCCAAACCCAAGTGGTGAAGTTGTCGTCGGGAAGAAGACATCACTGTGGACCTCAACTCCATCCAGCAGGCTGTATAGGGAGGCATCGCTGAACTCTGGGACAGTATTAAGTTGATCTTTTCTCTACACCTTGCTATAACTGTAACATTACATTCTGCAGTCTCTCCCTTCCTTCCCTATGTACGGTATGCATCGTCTGTGCAGCATGCAAGAAACAATACTTTTCACTGTACACTAATACATGTGACAATAATAAATCAAATCAAATCAGTGTCCTTGACGTTTGAGGACATGTCATTGCTGTCCTGGGCATGGGCTCACTTTAATAATGATGTCCGGGGAGAGGCAGCAGTGAGGTCATGGTGTGGCGGGTAAATTGAAGGCTCTACACCAGCGTTCCAGTGTGTTTGCATGGATGAATATTTAAAGAGCTGCACAATGGATGATCCAGCCCGAAAACCTGAAATTGCAGCGAGGGATTGGGGGAGGGGGGGGGAACCTGTCCTTTTTCACACACCCCCGTGCGAATATTGGAAAATTCTGCCCGAAGGAAGTCTGACTCAGTAAAATCATCTCTTATTCTTCCAAACCCCATGGGTTTTGGCACGACCTGCTCCATCTCTCCTCAGAAGACAAATGGTGTAAGACAGATCTTACTGACACATCAGGCATCGATACTTTGCCAGTATTGTATTTTCAGCTAATTTGTTGTACCGTCTGATGTAACTTGACATTGATATCAAAGGAATCACAGAAGGTGTTGGTAAAATGGTATGTTTAGCTATGTAACTGGCCGCTGATGGATTTGGCTGTAGTTTATCTTCCTCAGATGCCTCCGCCAAAAGATTCTGATTTTGATAGAAGCCAGGTTGAATCATAGGATCAGAGGTACACGTCACAGAAGGAGGCCATTCAGCCTTAATGTATCTGTGCTAGCCTGCTAAAAGCGGACGATGGGACCAGAAAAGATTGATAAATGAAGTCACTGTTGTTGCTTTTGTTCGAGCCCTCCTCAGGGATCGTCACTTAGCAGGGAAATGCTGGATTGTATACAGTAAGATAGCAGAAAATAAGTTCTGCTCAAACTGGCTGTCGTGGCCACGTTTACACGATTGTAAGGCTCACGAATGACAACTTGCATTTATGCAGTACCGTTAAAATGGAAGTAAGTGTGCTGACCGCCATCGCTAACACAGATTTCCTGGTGGTGTTATGACAGTGCTGTCGTGGGTTCTTGCCGTGCACAAATTGGATGCCGCACATCCCTATGTTACAGCACGGTAGCATTGTGGATAGCACAATTGCTTCACAGCTCCTGGGTCCCAGGTTCGATTCCGGCTTGGGTCACTGTCTGTGTGGAGTCTGCACATCCTCCCCGTGTGTGCGTGGGTTTCCTCCGGGTGCTCCGGTTTCCTCCCACAGTCCAAAGATGTGCAGGTTAGGTGGATTGGCCATGATAAATTGCCCTTAGTATCCAAAATTGCCCTTAGTGTTGGGTGGGGTTACTGGGTTGCGGGGATAGGGTGGAGGTGTTGACCTTGGGTAAGGTGCTCTTTCCAATAGCCGGTGCAGACCCGATGGGCCGAATGGCCTCCTTCTGCACTGTAAATTCTATGAAACATTGACCACACTTCAAAATGATTCCAGTGCCTGTGGAATTGCTTTTGGGGGTAGTCTGAGGACGTGAAATGTGCTGATAGAAATGCCCGTTCATCCTTTTCTTCAGCCACTGTGAGAAAGCCCTTTTCACCCAGAGAGTGGTGGGAATCTGGAACTCACAGCCCGAAAGGGTGGTGGTGGCGGGGGAACCCTCATAACATTTAAGAAGCGTTTGGATGAGCATTTAAAATGACGTAGCACACAAAGCCACGGACCGAGTGTTGGAAAATGGTGTAAGAATAGGTAGGTGCTTGACGGCTGGCGCAGCTACGACGGGCTGAAGGGCCTCTTTGTGTGCTGTGAGACTCTGTGACTCTAAATCTACTCAATCTGATGCTAGTGATAAAGACACTGGGCAGGGTGGGCAGGGGAGGGTTGTTCAATGTGGAGCTGGATGCTGGGTTAGGAGCGTTCAGAGGTAACCTCGTTGAATTTGAATGGGCAGGAATGGCCTTTCCTGACTTCTCGAAGGAGAAATCCAGGAAGACCGTTACACTTTGTCATGTGGGAATACCTTTAAGAAATAGATGTTTATAAATGGGTGGATATGTAAATATCTGTAGTAGAGTACCTTTAGGAAATTGGTGTTTATTGCTGCAGTGATGTCAGAGAGTGGGTGGAGGTGGGCTGTCTGTCAGCTTTTTACTTTCATTTTTGAGCAGGCTGCAGGGTGTGTTTTAGTTTTGTTTTCAGTGTTGAAGCTGAAGCCAGACCAAGCAGGTGTACAGCTGTTCCCTCTGCCATCAAAAGACTATCTCTTGATCATTTGGTGAATTCAGAAATATAAATGTTTTCAGTAGTGACTTTAACCTTATGTGCTTCTGGTAAAAGGTGTTTTTAAGTCGTATGGATGTTAAAAGGAAAGCTTAAAGGATTACTAAGTGTTGTATTCTTTGGGGGTTGTATTTGAATTGAAGGTTGCTAAGATGTTCATTGTATGTTTTAAAAAGGTTAACTTGAGTACATACAATAAACATTGTTTTGCTTTAAAATATACTTTTCCATTTCTGTTGTAACACACCTGTAGAGTGGACTGTGTGCTCCCCACACCACAATCTATTAAAAGTTGTGGGTCAGGTGAACTCCATGATACACTTTGGGGTTTTCTAAACCCTGGCCCATAACAACTTGCAGTAGAAGTGTGTTACTTGGCAGAAAAAGATTAAAATAGATCATTGTGATTGACAATTAAACTTCCTTGAAAAAGTGCGACCAGATACTTTCATCAGAATTACGCACATTATGTGTTCTACCACATTTACACTATTTGATGACTGCAAGTAAAACAAAAAAAGTTTGTCGAGCACGCTCTCCTGAAGGTATTGCCCATTTAAGAATCAAACTGAGAGTTTGACCTTTCCATCGTGGTGCCATTTTCAAGGTTCTAGCAAATATCCTAGTAACCACTGATATAATTATACTTGTTTTTTTAAACAGAAGCCTACACCTCCCACACGACCAACTGTCAGGCTCTCTCCTGAAGAGGTACTGTGTGCTTCTGACTGCCACTGTCACCGTCAGTTTGCTTTTAACTTCTCTTCATTCTATCTTGAGTCTGCCATTACCATTTATCCTCTCATTCCTGGAAGTCCACCACTTCTCTGCGCTCTGAAGTGGAAGTGAGAGCTTAAGTGAGTGGGTGCAGACTTGATGGGCTGAATGGCCTCCTTCTGCACTGTATGTTCTATGTTCTTTCAAATGTCCAACTCCGACAGTGCTGCGGATGTAGTTACAGCACCTGGACTGCAGGGGTTCAAGGAGGTGCCTCATCACCACCTTCTCATAGGCAATTAGGGATGGGGAGCAACGCCCACGTTCTGTGAAAGAGTATTTTAAAAGGTATGACATTGTAAACATGTGGGTATTATAATGCCATCAAACCTGCTTTCTCCATGTTCACTCCCTTTGCCATAGTCTTTCCTCTTCTCACTCATAACCTGTGCTTTTACTGTGCAGGTTTAGCAAGGTGGACTAAACAGCTGGCTTGTAATGCAGATCAAGGTTGCAGCGTGGGTTCAATTCCTGTACCGGCCTCCCTAAACAGGCGCCGGAATGTGGCGACTGGGGGCTTTTCGCAGTAACTTCATTGAAGCCTACTTGTGACAATAAGCAATGATTATTATTATTATGATGTCAGTCTCGTAACTCTAGAATCTATCCACTACAAAACCACTTGCTGCCACCTCTGTCACATTGCTTCGCTTAATCACTACCTCAGTCCATCCACCACGGAAACTGTGCTTTTGCAACCTCTGGACTCTACTGTTCCAACCCTCTCTTGGCCAACTGCACACCCTCCATTTCAGCTCATTAAAAACTCTGTTACCCACGCCAAGTCCCACATCACCCAGCAGCCTGTCGCCACTGACTTTCATTGGCTCCTGCTTCGAGCTGCGTTCCTCGTGTTTAAAATAGCTTCACAGCCTTGCATCCTCCCTATCCCTGTACCTTCCTCCACCCCTGCAAACCACCAAACTCTCTGTTCCTTTTGTTATGGGCCAGGGTTTAGAAAACACCAAAGTATATTATGGAGTTCACCTGACCTATAACTGTTTATTGATGTTGGTTACAGTGAGCAGACGAGTCTGCCTTTCAGGTGTTATTCAACAGAATTCTTAGGCACTTTTAATCAAAAACACAAGCTTTATTCTACGAATTTAGTAAACATTTGTATAAACACACACAGTAAGAATTGTTATCAATTACAAACACAAAGACCCCACACAGCTACAGTAATCTAAGTATAACCCTTAATGAATTCTCCTTTAACTGTTCCAATTCAACAACAAAATCCAAGTAAAACCAGAAACCCTTTCTCAAAGGTGTGGCCCAGCACATGGCACTCACACTGGTATAAGACTTATTATTGATACGCGTGTTCCCCTTTCCAAACAGCAGATTTAAATTCCTTCCAGAAAGCAATTATCTCTTTTAAGTTATCAAGCAGTCTGGAAACAGCTTTTAAAATGAAGATAGAGAAACCTTTCTTTCAACCTGTGCAGTTCAAAACCAGTCCAAACTCAAAGCAAAAGTAAAACTCAGAGCCACAGCCCAGCCCCACCCACACAATGATATCACTGAAGCCATGTGATGACACAAAACATTTATTTTAGGGACACTCCCATGGCACTTTGATATTGGCATTTGTTGCATCGATATCCATCGCCCCACCATCAGTGGCCGTCAGCTGCATGGGCTCCACACTTTGGAGTTCACTCCCTCAAAGCCCCTCCCTCATTCCTCCGCCTTCAGCTCCTTGAAGACCATCCTTGCTCCCTATCTCTGAGCCAAATGTTTTTCTTACTCATTCGTGGGATCTGGGCATCGCTGGCTGGGCAAACATTTATTTCCCATCCCTGGGGGCACTTAAGAGTCAACCACATTGCTGTGGGTCTGAAGTTACTGGAGTCCCATATAGGCCTGACCAGGTAAGCGTGACAGATTTCCTTCCCCAAAGGACATTAGTGAACCAGATGTGTTTTTTAACGACAGTCAACCATGGTTTCATGGTCATCATTAGATTTTTAATTCCAGATTTTGATTGAATTCAAATTTCACCATCTGCCGTGGCAGGATTCAAATGTCGAGTCCTCAGAGCATGACTCTGGATCTCTGGATTGCTAGTCAACGATAATACCACTATGCCACCGCCTCGCCAACTCTTCTTATTTAAATCTGCTGACCATTTAAAATGGTGAGTGGCTGCAAAGACATTACACATTGTTATGGGCCAGGGTTTAGAGAACCCCAAAGTGTATCATGGAGTTCACCTGACCCACAACTTTTGATAGATTGTGGTCATGGGGAGCACACGGCCCACTCTACAGGTGTGGTACAGCAGAAATGGAAAAGTATTTTTTAAATACTTAAACAATGTTTATTCTATGAACTCAAATTAACCTTTTTAAAACATACAGTGAACATCTCAGCAACCATCAATTCAAATACAGTCCCCAAAGAATACAACACTTAGTAATCTTTAATAACTTCCCAAACAACATCCAGAAGACAAAAGAAACACCTTTCAACAGAAGCACATCAGGATTACATTCACTACTGAGGACATGTATAATTCTGAATTCACCAAATGATCAAGAGATAGTCTTTTCATGGTAGAGAGAACAGCAATACACTTGCTTTGTCTGGCTTCAGCTCCAACACTGAAAACGAAATCAACAAAACACAGACACACCCAAGCTTTTCTCAAAGCGAAACTAAAAAGCAGAGCCAGAACTCAGCTCCACCCACACTCTGACATCACTGTAGTAACATGAGCAGCCAAACATTTCTTAAAGCGACATTCTCATGACAACATGTAGTTGGTGTTACGGTGGG
The DNA here is from genome assembly GCF_902713615.1 of Scyliorhinus canicula. Lineage (NCBI taxonomy): Eukaryota > Metazoa > Chordata > Chondrichthyes > Carcharhiniformes > Scyliorhinidae > Scyliorhinus > Scyliorhinus canicula. The sequence goes on along the minus strand of NC_052147.1, from coordinate 13,648,615 downwards.
TGCTCATGTCATGTAACCCATTAAGTGTAGTGGGGCCCACCTAATGTTATATGATAGACCCTCTCCCATTGACCTCTGTTCCCCTCATTGCACTTCAAGGTTGTTGAGTCAAGAAACCTCTGAACCAATAACTTACATATTGATGATCGCCACTTCTTCCTTGTAGCTGTTGCGTTAATCTGTGTAGTTTATTGTACTGTCTACGTTCCAGTCTCCCCCTTCATGTCAATGCAGTTTACCATACCTGGGAAAGTCACTGGGCCATTTTGCATCAACCTATTTATCCTTTATGAGTAACCTTTCTAAATGGGGTTATTCATGGCATTCTCAACCTTGCACCTCGCCTGAGGTGTGGTGATCCTCAGGTTCAACCACCACTAGTCAGCTCTCCCCCTCAAAGGGGAAAGCAGCCTGTGGTCATCTGAGGCTACGGCGACTTTACCATCATCTTTTCATTTATCCATTATGTGCAAAGGTGTGTATACATACAGCACTGTCTCAAAACGTATAATGGGGTTGGGGGAAATTGAATTTAGAGCGAGTTCCAAGGTCATGAAGTGGGGATGTTTCATGTTTCGCTGATGATTGCACAGTTCTCTCATTCCCATTCGCACTTCTCAAGTAATAAAGCTGTCCTGTGTTTGCGGGCAACACGATCTGGACAACATTCAGCCTCGGGCAAATAACATTGGTGTTGCACAAGTGCCAGACGATGGGCAGCTCCTTGCCAGCGATGCCCACATCACCTGAATAAATAAAAACAAGACTTTGCTGACCAAGTTCAATTCCCCGTCCGTTTTAGTTAAAGTTGAGTTTAGTGCAGCCGGAGCTGCACTCAGTCTCAAAAATGGAGAAATCTGCTCAGAGCTGCCAGGCTGGATTTTCTTAGTTGGGTCACAATGCGGCGGCACGATGACACAGTGGTTAGCACTGCTGCCTCACAGCTCCAGGGACTCGGTGTAGTGATATGCATCACTCTATATATACACAAGGGGTTAAGGTAAATACACTACAACTAAGTAACCACTAGAGGGAGCACCAGAGATGTATATATACATAGACAAACAGGAAGTAAGTATCTCCTCACAGGAACGGTGGCTGGTGAGCAGGACACAGACAGGCAGTTCAGATGTAACATAGTATAAGAACTGGAGAGAGAATGAACTCATAGAAATAAAGCATCGACTTCAACTGGAAGACTACGAGCATTATTCAGACACAAGGAATAATACATGGTACCAGGTGATGTCAGAACACTTACTAGAAAAGTTTCACAAGATGACGACAAAGCAAGATCGAAAACAGAAGAAAACTCGGACATGGGGAGACGTCGCTGAGTCGATGAAACTCGTTGGAACTCCACCGCAGCTGAAAACAACCGGTAATTTAAGTCATAGATGGAAAATCTTTAAACAAATGTTCGAACTGTATATCGTAGCTAATGAGTTGAGCGCGGCCTCAGAAGAAATGAAAATAGCACTTCTACAAGCAGGTCATGAAGCTAGAGAAATCTATAACTACTTTAATTACTTGAAAGGTGAAGAAAACACCAAATTAGAAGTAATACTTTAAAAATTTTAAGATTACTGTAACACCCGTAACAATGCTGCTTTAAGACATTCAATGCTTAGAGACCAAATTGCCCAGGGAATGAGTGTTGCGAAACTCAAACAATTATCAGACCAGAAAGGTTTAATGCTGGAAATCGCGATTGACAAGTGCAGATTGCAAGAAAAATATAACTTTAAGTTTTTAACAAGAAAAAATACCAAAAAAGTTCTTTTCCATGGATCTGAAGAAGATAAAATGGCATCTGAGCACATTTTAAACTGCCCGGGGAACAAAAGACACAAATCTGGGTCTGCGCATGCACAGGAAATGGCAGCTGCACATGCGCAATTGAAAAAAGACGTTTTGGGCACAAATCGTTCTGCGCATGCGCAACTTGCACATGTGCAGTTGAACAAAAAGAGCGCACAGCACGAAGAGGGATCGCGCATGCGCAGTTTATGAAAAAGCGCACAGTAAAGGAAAATCGATTTTCCATGCGCAATCGATTCCTATGCTTTACGTCACGAGCGTCATGGAATCAGAGGCCCACTTAAAGGGGAAATGTCCGAAAATTGAAAAAAAGGTTTTTAAAGCTACAAAACACAATCTTTTTACATCGCAAGACTTCTACCAGTAGTTGAAAATAACCACAGCAGCACCCTGGAGCAAGCAGTTTGCTCCACACAAAGTGAAGAGCACAAGGACAAATCTGAAACAAAAGAAGATGATTTGTTTATCAAAGAATACTACTCAGACATGGCTGAGTTATTCGGATATGATGATCATAAAAGCATCAGCACTGCGGTTGAAAAGCTCAACATGACTCTACTCATGGTAGACGAATCCAATACCATGATGCCATGGCAGATCGTCGATACATTGGATACACACAGCGAGTACTGAACAACTCCGTTGAGAGAGCACTGATTGACTCCACAGAGAGACCACTGCATGACTCCATATATAGAGCGATGAAAGACTCCACACAGAGAGTGATGCAAGCCTCCACAGAGAGCTTGTTGACTGGCAGATCCACAGAAGCACTCAACAATCAAAGTGAAACTATTCTTGAGTCCAGTGAGGCCACGTCAATTAAAACCTCATCTACTCTAACCTATCCACAAGAAAATGAAATCTTGAAGATTTTGACTCCAGAAGAGGAGCATCAAGAAACCAAAGATGATACAAGTGAGCCTGAAATGACTCCAAAAGAGGAGCACCAAGAAATCAATGATGATTCAAGTGAATCAGAAATGACTCCAGAAGCGGAGCACCAAGGAATCATAGAGGAATCACATCAACCACAAAGGATTGATGTCACCAAGATCAATGCAGCATCCGGTCATTCTCACAACCCTCAAGAAGAAATGCTCAATGAAACATCAGATACCACAAAGAACACTGACATAAATAACTTTGCGAATGACTCGAATTATCCACACGGAACAGTCATTGAGCGCAACAAGTACAACAAAAACCACAAGAAGCACAACAGAAACAAAAACAACAACAGCACCAACAAAAACAATAAGAAGCACAAGAACAACAACAAAAACTACAAGCACAACAACAAAAACTACAAGCACAACAACAAAAACTATAAGAACAACAAAAACAACAAGAAGCATAAGAAAGGCAGCAACAAGCACGACAAAAACAACAAGAACAACAACAGAAATAACAAAGACAGAAACAACAAAAACAACAACAATGAAACAACAACTTGTATGACATGGTACAACTCTGCACATGAAGGACAGTGTAACAGCACAGCTCAAAACAATGGCAGGAGTACAAACATACCATGGTATGACAACAAAGCTCACAAATTCACATTTGCTCCAGTACAAATAAGCAAGCCAGCTTTCAAGGCAGATGACATACAGCATCAATACCACAGACACAGAAAAAAGTTGAGGCCAGACAACAAAGATGCCATACAGAATCAATACCACAGGCAAAGAAGAAAATGTCTAAATCAGACAACAAAGTGATTCGACCATTCGAACACCTTACGATGACCTCTTGGTTACTTAAACACAAGATCTCTGACGATGTTCACAAACATATGACAACATCGACATCACCACCTCAACAGAAGAAGAAAGCAACTCAACTGTACAAATTCATAAAGTTTGGACTCATAATTGTTTTAAATTAAGATTGGACTCATAAATATTAGTTGGCTTTGTATAATCATCAATATCATCGCAACTTTTACATGTCGTCATTTATCTACCTGTATTGCACAATTTTCTTCAACAAAGTACAGAAAATATGTAAAAAGAAAGAAAAGGGGGATGTAGTGATATGCATCACTGTATACACACAAGGGGTTAAGGTAATTACACTACAACTAAGTAAGAGATGTATATATACATAGACAAACAGGAAGTAAATCTCTTCACAGGAATGGCAGCTGGTGAGCAGGACACAGACAGGCAGTTCAGATGTAACATAGTATAAGTGCTGGAGAGAGAACAAACTCAGAGAAATAAAGCATCAACTTCAACTGGAAGACTACTAGCTTTATTCAGACACAAGGAATAATACACCCGGGTTCAATTCTGGCCTCGGGTGACTGCCTGTGTGGAGTCTGCACGTTCTCCCCGTGTCTGCGTGGGTTTCCTCCAGGTGCTCCGGGTTCCTCCCACAGTCCAAAGATGTGCAGGTTAGATCGCTTCTAGGCCTTTTGACTACGATTGAGCGTGAGGTCAGGTTAAATGCCTGGATCTGGTGCGTCTCTCTTATGGGGTCCATGAATTAGGTTCAATTTGGGTTGGTTTTGGGGCGGCGTGAAGATGAATTGGGGGTTTGCCCCTGTCTGCCCTGCACTTTGGCTTTATGGCTCTGGTTAGGTGGATTGACCATGCTAAAATTGTCCCTTGGTGTCCAAATATGTACAGGTTAGATGGGGATAGGGCAGGAGAGTGGGCCGAGGTAATCTGCTCTTTCAGAGGGTCGGTGCAGACTCGATGGACTGAGTGGTCTCCATCTGCACTGTAGGAGTTCTACAATCCCAAACTCGATCTCAATTCTGGGCTGGGAATCCAGAAGCGGCTGTGACCAAGATTGGACATCACTCCTGACATTCCAGGAGGTGGACAATAAAGAAACTGCCTCCCGGAACCTTGACCGCCTGTTCCTGGTAACCTTGTGTCACCCATTCTAAAGTTACCTTAGGTCCCACAGCGGAGTTTGTATCTGCCCAACAGAGGAGCTTGCACCTGCACTGATGGAGGGCGCACTGGAGTCATGTGACGGTGATTCCTCGGTGTGTAAGTCATCTTCTGGGGTAGCCCCGGCCTCCGCCGTCAGTTGCTGCCGTACCTCTCGAGTGCCAGACCTGTATAAAAGAGAAAACATCAATTTCTCAACCTGCTACGACTCGATCAGCAGGTGCTTCAACTGACATCTTTTAAGTCGTTATACAGGAAACCTATTTGGTTAAAGTTGCGAGCTGCTCCATGGCACATCTTTGGCGTGTACACTAAACAATCACTCTCGCTCTGTGCCACACATCAACCTCGCTGCCATCAACCCCTGTACTGCGGCCACCCCGCCCTCCTCCTCCAAGGTGGCAAATCACCAACACCATCTCAAGGGAAATTTATGATGGGCAGTAAATAGTGGTCCAGCGAGAGACACCCACATCCCGTGAACAGATATATTTTACGAAGGCAGCAATATTACCAGGAAGGCCGTTCCACCCTTGAACGACTCTTCTCTTATGTGCTATGTGCAATGTGAGGATGGAGAGTCAGCTACACTTTTCTATTTGCTCACCTTGATCTATCAGAAGGGATGCTCGTGCCAATTCATTTGCCCAGGACTTACATTACCACCTACCCAAGCTTTCTCAGCTTTTCTCTCATCTTTGTGGGCAAGAGTTGGCAATGGAAAATGGCCTCAATCATTGCCTGCCCTGAGGGACGTCCTGTTCAGAGATATGCTGTCCCTCTAAGATACCCACTGCTGACAATTTGGCTTTGCTTCATACTGATCATCACTCAAGTGATTCCTGCTCACCATACTGTGGCAGCTGAGCTTTATTAAAAATGCATTCATGGGATATGGGCGTTGCTGGTTAGACCAGCATTTATTGCCCATCACCTATTGCCCTTGAGAAGGTGGTGGTGAGCCTTTTCTTGAACCCCTGCCGCCCTTGTACCCGTAGCCCCATCCGTTTGTGATCACTTCCCTGGTGATTTTAATCTCACCACGTTCCTTTCTCCCTTCCACCTCCTGATTTACAGCTATTATTGGAATGTTTTTGTATTTTCTATCATGAAGACAGAAGCAAATTATTTGTTCATTTCATCAGCCATTTTCGTATCATCGTCTGTTAACTCCCCATTGTCACTGTCCAGAGGACCAACATTCATTTTACTTACTCACTTCCTCTTTAAAGGCCGGGAGAATCTCTTACCACCCGTTTTTAGATATCTAGCTAGCTTCCGCTCATACTCTAATTTCTTTCTCCAAATTGTAAGTCAACGTCGGATGGCCTGATTTATATCACAAGAGCAGTTGCAGCTAAAGCTATAAACAATTTATTAACGTTAACTGTGGGTCAACTATATACAAAACAACAGATCATTAACAGTATGATCATGCACGAGCAACCTCTCTCTTCCAGCTCGCCAGTCAGTCTGGGGTCACCTGACTCTAACATTCACTTATATACTAATGAGACTCATAGTGGTCAGTCGGTGAATTACAGCACAACCATGATATCGCCACACAGATGACTTCCATTTGACTGTTCTGATAAACTGTTCCCTTGGCACTGATTTTCTCGGAAAGCTTGCACTTTGAATCCAGGCTCACACCCTTTAAATGGGCACTGCCACTTTTAACACCCTCTAAATGCTGATGCACAGCCCACTCTGACCTCCATTTAGGTGGGAATCCATACTCAGATAGGGGAAACCATGCTTGCATTTAACCAGCTGTTTGCCCCACTGGCTGTCCGCAACTCACGTGAAGTTTTTGTTGTTACTGCTTCTCCAAGTATGATTCTCTCTGACTCGATCTGTTCTGTGGGATTCTGGGTTCTAATGGTGGATATTACTACCCAGAATGCAATGTTTGCCAGAAGGTGCCCTATGCATTTTAGTTAAAAAAAACTCCATGCTGCCATAAGCTTTTGCGCTTTGAAGAAAGAAGCCCTTCACCAGTGTAACAAGTAACCTCACCAAATATGCAGCAACCAGAATTGACTGATGTGCAACAGTACTCTGGCAATCGATTTTAATGATGGTGGATTAAGCTTTTTAACCGCAGAAGGTTCACAGTGCACAAGTATGTGTGGCTGGTGAATTCAGAGCTGCTGATCTTCATTCTTCAGGACATATTTAAAAATCTACTGAATAAACTTAGAGTGTGATGTCACAGGAACACGCTACATTTCAAGAAAGAGAATTTCCAAATTACAGAGGGGCACTTAAATTTATTCCTGGGATAGGAGCTAAAGAGTTTCTTCAATAGCAATGCTGGCTAATGGCTTCAATGGACAAAATTAACAGGTCTTTAGGAAAGGTCAGATGGTCGTATATGGCGCTGTAATATCTGAGTTCTAAATCTGACAGTGTGAACCCTTTACTGCTGCCACAGGGATGGACTGTCGAGAGATCGGTGTGGGGAGGGAAAATCGCTCGAAGCGCTGATCTGACTGGGATGTTCCCCGCTTGTGGAAGTGGGAGAGGCAACCTTCCTCTATTCAGCCCTGACTAATGCAAAGTCTAATTCCTCCTGCTGGATAGGTTTAGTCAAATTAGACCACAGCTGGAACATTGGCCCTTAACTTTCAATTACCGGCAGAAAACCACAGGCCGCCGATTCTGAGGTAGAAAAATGCGCACTTATCTGCCCTCTGACAAAACGGCAAACTCCCTCTTCCAGCAGCATCCTCAGGCCTCCAATTCGGCAGTCTACGCAGGCTCCAGCACGCCGCAGGAGGGGTGCAGCCTCGTCCCCTTATGAAATGAAAGCCAAGGGCAAATTTTGTGTATGAAATGAAAATCACTTATTGTTACAAGTTGGCTTCAATGAAGTTACTGTCAAAAGCCCCTAGTTGCCACATTCCGGCGCCTGTCCGGGGAGGCTGGTACGGGAATTGAACCCGCGCTGCTGGCCTGCATCGGTCTGCTTTAAAAGCCAGCGATTTAGCCCAGTGTGCTAAACCAGCCCCCGTGGTCTGGATGTCACACTATACGGATTGCAGAGAGTGAAGAAGAGGTTTACGAGAATGATCCAGGGATGAGAAAGTTCAGTTGTGAGGCCAGATTGGAGAGGTTGGGACTGTTCTCCTTGGAGAGACGAAAGCTAAGAGGAGATTTGATCGAGATGTTCAGAATCATGAGGGGGCTGGGCAGAGTAGATCAGGGGAAACTCTTCCGGCTCGAAAAAGGATCGGGATCGAGAAGGCACAGGTTTAAAGTGAATCGCAAAAGAAGCAAATGTGATTGAGGAAAAACATTTTCACACTGCGGGTGGTTGAGGTCTGGAATGCACTGTCTGGAAGCGTGGTGGAGGCAGGTTCAATCGAGGCGTCTGAGAGGTCATTAGATGATTACTTGAATAGAAACCATGGGCGAAATTCTCCCAATGGGAGACAAAGTGCCGACGCCGGAGCGAAAACCGGAGTGTTTCACTCCGGCGTCGGAGGCTGCTCCTCGTCCCCTATTCTCTCAGCTCCAGGGGGCTAGGAGCGGCGCCGCATCAATTTGACTTAGATGCGGCGCCAAGGCCCGGCGCCGCATCAAGGCGGCGTTGCGTAAATGACACAGCCGGAGCGCTTAAATGACGTCACCCACGCATGCGCAAGTTGGCCGGCGCCAACCCACGCATGCGCGGTTGCAGTCCTCCCTGTGGGCGCTCCGCAAGACATGGAGGATTTATCTTGCGGGACGGTGGAGGAAAAAGAGTGCATCCTTTACAGATGCGATTGGTGGGCACCGATCGCGGGCCAGACCCCTACTGAGCACTCCCCTGGAGCTCGATCCTCCCCCCCCCCACAGGCCGCACACGCAGCATTCGCGCGCTGTTCACGCCGGCAGCGACCAGGTGTGGTTGGCGCCGGCGTGAACCCATCGGATTGGCCAGGCTGCTTGGCCCATCCGGGCCGGAGAATCATCGCTCGCCTGTTAGAAACGGCGAGCGCCGATTCTCCGAGCGGCCTGCCGTGAAACGCGACACGCCGTTTTGGGGGGGTGGGAGAATCGCGTGCGGGTGCCAGGGCGGCGTGGCGGGAATCGCCCGGCACTCCCGCGATTCTCCTACCCGGCGTGGGGGTCGGAGAATCGCGCCCCATATGTAGGGGTACAGGGAAAAGGCAGGGAAAGGACCCTGAGACATGAGGCCTGTTTGAAGAATTGGAGCTGACACGATGGGCCGAATGGCCTCCTCCTGCCCCATGATTACTATGGAAAGTTAAAGCACATGGGATTACGCTAGTGTCTTGAGGTCGATGGAAAGCTAGTCAGCAGACAGTCAAAAAGTTGGAATAAATGCATCTTTTTCTGATTGTCAGGCAGTGACTAATGGGGTACCGCAGGGATCTGTGCTAGAACCCCAACTGTTCACGTTATATATTAATAATTTGGACGAGGGAACTAAATGCATGATCTCCAAATTTGCAGAGGATACCAAGTTGGGTGGGAGGGTGAGCTGTGAAGAGGATGCAGAGGTGCTTCAGGATTTGGACAGCCTGAGTGAGAGGGCATATGCATGGCAGATGCAGTATAATGTGGATAAATGTGAGGTTACCCACTTCGATAGCAAAAATAGGAAAGCAGATTATTATTTGAATGGGTGTGAATTGAGAGAGGTTGATAATCAGTGAGACCTTGGTGTCCCCGTGCATCATTCGCTGAAAGTAAGCGCGCACGTACAGCAGGCAGGAAAGACGGCCAATGTATGTTGATCTTCATAGTGAGAGATTTTGAGTACAGGAATAGAGATGTTTTACTGTAATTGTATAGGGCATTGGTGAGGCCACATCTAGAGTATTGTGTGCAGTTTTGGTGTCCTTATCGGAAGTAAGATGTTCTTGCTATGGAGGGAGTGCAGCGAAGGTTTACCAGGCTAATTCCTGGGATGGTGGGACTGTCATATGAGGAGAGACTAAATCGGTTCAAATTATATTAATTGGAGTTTAGAAGAAAGAGAGGGGATCTCATAGAAACCCACAAAATTCTAACAGGGTTAGACAGGGTAGATTCAGAAAGAATGTTCCCAGATGGTGGGGGAGTCCAGAATTATGGGTCATTGTTTGAGGATAAGGGGTAAACCTTTTAGGACTGAGGTGAGGAGAAATTTCTTCACCTACAGAGGGGTGAATCTGTGGAATTCACTACCACAGAAAGTAGTTGAGGCCAAAACGTTGTGTAATTTCGAAAATAAATTAGATACAGCTCCTGGGGCTAAAGGTATCAAGGGATTATGGGGGAAGGCGGGATGAGGATATTAAACTTGATGCTTAACCATGATTATAATGAATGGCGGGGCAGGCTCGAAGGGCCAAATGGCCTCTTCCTGCTTCTATTTTCTATGTTCTCTGTTTCTATGACAATTCTGTGATTCTGTGGAACTGGTAGGATTTCTTCAGTTTTGCCGGCAGCACTTCGTTCCGTCAGAACTCGCCTTTTAACAACATTCATTTTTTCACTCCCCCAGTGTTTTTGAAGGCGAATCTCGATATCGTGAAATAGCATAAACATGAACATTGAAATTGCACAGGCTGATTAACATGACAACACTATCTGGTTTTGAAAGATAGTTTTCTTATCCCAGGTGCTGCCTGTATGTTCATGTGCCATCAATCTCTTGAGTTTTGCAATCAGAAATAAAGCTTAAATTTACAAATTGAATGTCTGGTCCACTTGTCAAAGTTGCACTAAAAGCTCAAAGGCAGTGATGTAATGATATATTTTTTTAAAATAAATTTACAGTACCCAATTCATTTTTTCCAATTAAGGGGCAATTTAGTGTGGCCAATCTACCTACCCTGCACATTTTTGGGTTGTGGGGGCGAAACCCATGCAGACAAGGGGAGAATGTGCAAACTCCACATGGACAGTGACCCAGAGCCGGGATTGAACCTGGGATCTCGACACCGTGAGGCTGCAGGGCTAACCCACTGCGCCACCGTGCGATGCAATGATATTTAACCATTCCAAAATGGCCCAAATCTTGAAATGAAATGAAATGAAAATTGCTTATTGTCACGAGTAGGCTTCAATGAAATTACTGTGAAAAGCCCCTAGTCGCCACATTCCGGCGCCTGTCCGGGGAGGGTGGTACGGGAATCGAACCGTGCTGCTGGCCTGCTTGGTCTTCTTTAAAAGCCAGCAATTTAGCCTGGTGAGCTAAACCATCTTCCAGCACCCAGAGCAGTAAAGGACTGAAGTCCGTGTCGTGCAGCGTAACCCAGCGGAATTCCTGTTGCACATACATGCGCTGTGATCGCTGGACATGCCTAAACTTCTCTTGTGGCTGGAGTGTCAATTGAAAGCTATGTGTGCACAGTAGATAGATTTCTGTTCCACCAGGCTATCGAGGGTTACTGAATCAGGACAGGTAGATGAGATTGAGATACAGATCCGACATGATCAAACTGAATGTGCTTGAGCAGCTGACTAGCCTCCTCCTGGTCCTAAGCTCTTTAAAGGTCCGTTCTCTCGGCACGGTGGCACGGTGTTTAGCACTGCTGCATCACAGCTCCAGGGACCCGGGTTCAATTTCATCCTTGGGTGACTGTCTGTGCGGAGTTTGCACTTTCTCCCCGTGTCTGCGTGGGTTTCCTCCGGGTGCTCCGGTTTCCTCCCACAGTCCAAAGATGTGCAGGTTAGGTGGATTGGCCATGATAAATTGCCCTTAGTGTCCAAAAGGTTAGGTGGGGTTACTGGGCTATAGGAATAGGGTGGGGGCGTGGGCTTAGGTAGTGTGCTCTTTCAGAGTGTTGGTGCAGACCCGATGGGCTGAACGGCCTCCTTCTGCACTGCAGGGATTCTATCATCTCCATGATTACATTAGCTCCCCTGGCACGTTAAAATCACATTTTACATACAAATCAGTCACCATAATTATTGAGGAGATCCTAATATGGTCCTATTGTTTTTGAAAAGCTCTTTTAAAAGAGAAAGTTTATTTTGCATGACTGTTTATAAAAGTTCTGGGAAAATGAATATTAAAGGCAGCACTCTCCGCATTGTGAATTCCAGAAATGCTAATGTCACTGTTGTCAGTTCCAGAAGAATTTATCTTAATAACTATGTTTTTCAATTAACGTGACGGCTTGGATAGAAGTCTTCTTACGTTTAATGCCTCATTGGAAACATTAACATATTTCACAAGTTCCTGACATGGAGAGACAAACTGTCAGGTAGAACAGTTGTAAGACATTCTTTGTAGCATGTGTGTCCTCACAGTGTAAGGATATCTGAAAACTACGCCACATGGTCAGCCATCACATGATTGGATGTCATGCGATCTGCCACCCAGATTCCTGGTTAGCACTGCTGCCTCACAGCGCCAGGGACCCGGGTTCAATTCCGGCCTCGGATGACTGTTTGTGTGGAGTTTGCACTTTCTCTCCCCGTGTCTGTGTGGGTTTCCTCCGGGTGCTCCGGTTTCCTCCCACAGTCCAAAAATGTGCAGGTTAGGTGGATTGGCCGTGATAAATTGCCCCTTTGGTGGGGTTACTGGGTTACAGGGATAGGGAGGGGGCCTGAATCTAGGTAGGGTGCTCGTCCAGAGGGTCGGTGCAGACCCGATGGGCCCAATGGCCTCCTTCCGCACTGTAAGGATTCTACGATGTTATGACTCTATGAATCTGTCCAGCCAGATTTAGCAACCCTCATTGGGAGCAGGGAATCCATCACAATTTAGCCTAATGTTCAGTTGCATGCCTGACATACACCAGTAGACCTCCTGACTCAGCACAGACGAAAGACATTTCTCATCTATAAAGCTTACTCACATCATAGATCATAGAATCTACAGTGCAGAAGGAGGCCATTCGCCCATCGAGTCTACACTGGCCCCTGGAAAGCGAACCCAACCTAAGCCGACACCACCACCCTCTCCCCGTAACCCAGTAACCCCACTCCTTTTTGGACACTAAGAGCATTCTTAGCATGGGCAATCCACCGAACCTGCACATTTTTGGGCAGTGGGAGGAAACTGGAGCACCCGGAGGAAATCCACGCACACACGGGGAGAACGTGCAGACTCCGCATAGACAGTGACCCAAGCCGGCAATCGAACCTGGCACCGTGGAGCTGTGAAGCAACTGTGATAACCACTGTGCTACCGTGCCGCCCTGGGCCTTTGGATGCACTAAGCCACAGGGAAACAGTGCACAAACCGTTGGGTGACAATCCACTGCAGTATACCTGCATAGATGTCCCACCGCCAGCAAAGAGTATGAATGTGTTCGCCGATGCACATCAATGCAAAAACCATCTTCTTTTCCTGCTTCTTGTTTAATGGATTATGCAATCGCTTGCGGGATTGAATATTGGAAACTTGGGCTCAAAGCGTTGGCTCAGTTGGAATAACGGCATGAGGATCAAGGAGTGAAAATGGAAGGTTAAAAAGAATGGCACTTTCATTGCTGGTCACATGGTCACCTCAAGCTGTCTGAGACATTTGACTGGCTGTCAGACTCAACATGTTTGCAATCACTGTGGCGACAGGCTGTGCCTCGAGTTGTCGAGCGTGCTGATACCACAGTGTACTACCAGTATCCCTGCTGCTGCTGCTGACTCAATTGGCTTTTTTTCTGCAACCTGCTTTCAGCTTCCAATGTTGCAAAGGAACAGGGTACAGTATTTGCGGGCGACAGATCGGTAAAGAGTGCAGAATGAATTAAACTACAGAAAGTGCCGGAAACAGCTCAGCAGCTCAGTTAGCACGAGTGGAGGGAGAGATCAGAGAGGAGCTTCTGGGTCACCAGAACTGGCCAATGTCATATGGGGCACTCCCCTTCTGAACGGGTAAAGCAAGGCATTGGGGTGGCACAGTGGTTAGCACTGCTGCCTCACAGCACCAGGGACCCGGTCTCGGGTGACTGTCTGTGTGGAGTTTGCACTGTCTCCCCGTATCTGCGTGGGTTTCCTCTGAGCGCTCCAGTTTCCTCCCACTGTCCAAAGATGTGCAGGTTGGGTGGATTGGCCGTGCTAAATTACCCTTCGTGTCCAAAAGGTCAGATTGGGATACGGGGATAGGGTCGAGTCAGGGCGTGGGCCTAGGTCGGGCACTCTTTCCAAGGGTCGGTGCAGACCTGATGGGCCAAATGGCCTCTTTCTGCACTGTAGAGATTCTATGACCATGGCCCATATGCGTAAGGGCAAGGATACGATTCCTGTAAAAGCAAGCAAAATACTGCGATTACTGGAATCTGGATCAAGAACAGAGTAGGCCGTAAAACCCCAGCAGGTCAGGCAGCATCTAATAGGAGGCAAAGCAGAGTTAACGGTTCGAGTCCTTTGACTTTTCGTCAGAACTGAGAAAATCTAATTTGATTTATAACCCCCAAGAGGCGCACGGGGCAACCTGATTAATCTCCCCATAGGGCTCATGCAGTACGGGCTCCCCACTAAGGGGCGGGGCCCCAACACCGGGCTTGTTAATGCCCCGAGACAACGAGACAAAAGCTGGCCCAGGAAAGAGCCGGCATCTCAGGATGATCCAGTGTGGGCCATGGACTGTTGCTTAGTTACTGTATCTCCTAACTGGACTGTAGCTTAGTTACTGTATCTCCTAACTGGGCTGTAGCTTAGTTACTGTATCTCCTAACTGGGCTGTAGCTTAGTTACTGTATCTCCTAACTGGGCTGTAGCTTAGTTACTGTATCTCCTAACTGGACTGTAGCTTAGTTACTGTATCCCCTAACTGGAGTGTAGCTTAGTTACTGTATCCCCTAACTAGGCTGTAGCTTAGTTGCTGTATCTCCTAACTGGACTGTTGCTTAGTTACTGTATCTCCTAACTGGACTGTAGCTTAGTTACTGTATCCCCTAACTGGACTGTAGCTTAGTTACTGTATCTCCTAACTGGGCTGTAGCTTAGTTACTGTATCTCCTAACTGGGCTGTAGCTTAGTTACTGTATCTCCTAACTGGACTGTAGCTTAGTTACTGTATCTCCTAATTGGGCTGTAGCTTAGTTACTGTATCTCCTAACTGGACTGTAGCTTAGTTACTGTATCTCCTATCTGGACTGTAGCATAGTTGCTGCACTTCCCAACTGGACTGTAGCTTAGTTACTGTATCTCCTAACTGGACTGTAGCTTAGTTACTGTATCTCCTAACTGGGCTGTAGCTTAGTTACTGTATCTCCTAACTGGGCTGTAGCTTAGTTACTGTATCTCCTAACTGGGCTGTAGCTTAGTTACTGTATCTCCTAACTGGGCTGTAGCTTAGTTACTATATCTCCTAACTGGGCTGTAGCTTAGTTACTGTATCTCCTAACTGGGCTGTAGCTTAGTTACTATATCTCCTAACTGGGCTGTAGCTTAGTTACTGTATCTCCTAACTGGGCTGTAGCTTAGTTACTGTATCTCCTAACTGGACTGTAGCTTTGTTACTGTATCTCCTAACTGGACTGTAGCTTAGTTACTGTATCTCCTAACTGGGCTGTAGCTTAGTTACTGTATCCCCTAACTGGACTGTAGCTTAGTTACTGTATCTCCTAACTGGGCTGTAGCTTAGTTACTGTATCTCCTAACTGGGCTGTAGCTTAGT
Organism: Scyliorhinus canicula; assembly: GCF_902713615.1. Lineage (NCBI taxonomy): Eukaryota > Metazoa > Chordata > Chondrichthyes > Carcharhiniformes > Scyliorhinidae > Scyliorhinus > Scyliorhinus canicula. Next base: position 13,633,315 of record NC_052147.1, on the reverse strand, counting down.
TACTGTATCTCCTAACTGGGCTGTAGCTTAGTTACTGTATCTCCTAACTGGACTGTAGCTTAGTTACTGTATCTCCCAACTGGACTGTAGCTTAGTTACTGTATATCCTAACTGGGCTGTAGCTTAGTTACTGTATCTCCTAACTGGACTGTAGCTTAGTTACTGTATCTCCTAACTGGACTGTAGCTTCGTTACTGTATCTCCTAACTGGGCTGTAGCTTAGTTGCTGATTCTCCTAACTGGACTGTAGCTTAGTTACTGTATCTCCTAACTGGACTGTAGCTTAGTTACTGTATCCCCTAACTGGAGTGTAGCTTAGTTACTGTATCCCCTAACTGGGCTGTAGCTTAGTTGCTGTATCTCCTAACTGGACTGTTGCTTAGTTACTGTATCCCCTAACTGGGCTGTAGCTTAGTTGCTGTATCTCCTAACTGGGCTGTAGCTTAGTTGCTGTATCTCCTAACTGGACTGTAGCTTAGTTACTGTATCTCCTAACTGGACTGTAGCTTAGTTACTGTATCCCCTAACTGGAGTGTAGCTTAGTTACTGTATCCCCTAACTGGGCTGTAGCTTAGTTGCTGTATCTCCTAACTGGACTGTTGCTTAGTTACTGTATCCCCTAACTGGGCTGTAGCTTAGTTGCTGTATCTCCTAACTGGGCTGTAGCTTAGTTGCTGTATCTCCTAACTGGACTGTAGCTTAGTTACTGTAACTCCTAACTGGGCTGTAGCTTAGTTACTGTATCTCCTAACTGGACTGTAGCTTAGTTACTGTATCTCCTAACTGGACTGTAGCTTAGTTACTGTATCACCTAACTGGACTGTAGCTTAGCTACTGTATCTCCTAACTGGACTGTAGCTTAGTTACTGTATCTCCTAACTGGACTGTAGCTTAGTTACTGTATCACCTAACTGGACTGTAGCTTAGTTACTGTATCCCCTAACTGGAGTGTAGCTTAGTTACTGTATCCCGTAACTGGGCTGTAGCTTAGTTGCTGTATCTCCTAACTGGAATGTAGCTTAGTTGCTGTATCTCCTAACTGGACTGTAGCTTAGTTACTGTATCTCCTAACTGGGCTGTAGCTTAGTTCCTGTATCTCCTAACTGGACTGTAGCTTAGTTACTGTATCTCCTAACTGGACTGTAGCTTAGTTACTGTATCACCTAACTGGACTGTAGCTTAGTTACTGTATCTCCTAACTGGGCTGTAGCTTAGTTACTGTATCTCCCAACTGGGCTGTAGCTTAGTTACTGTATCTCCTAACTGGGCTGTAGCTTAGTTACTGTATCTCCTAACTGGACTGTAGCTTAGGTACTGTATCACCTAACTGGACTGTAGCTTAGTTACTGTATCTCCTAACTGGACTGTAGCTTAGTTACTGTATCTCCTAACTGGGCTGTAGCTTAGTTACTGTATCTCCTAACTGGACTGTAGCTTAGTTACTGTATCTCCCAACTGGACTGTAGCTTAGTTACTGTATATCCTAACTGGGCTGTAGCTTAGTTACTGTATCTCCTAACTGGACTGTAGCTTAGTTACTGTATCTCCTAACTGGGCTGTAGCTTAGTTGCTGTATCTCCTAACTGGACTGTAGCTTAGTTACTGTATCTCCTAACTGGACTGTAGCTTAGTTACTGTATCCCCTAACTGGAGTGTAGCTTAGTTACTGTATCCCCTAACTGGGCTGTAGCTTAGTTGCTGTATCTCCTAACTGGACTGTTGCTTAGTTACTGTATCTCCTAACTGGACTGTAGCTTAGTTACTGTATCTCCTAACTGGGCTGTAGCTTAGTTGCTGTATCTCCTAACTGGACTGTAGCTTAGTTACTGTATCTCCTAACTGGACTGTAGCTTAGTTACTGTATCCCCTAACTGGAGTGTAGCTTAGTTACTGTATCCCCTAACTGGGCTGTAGCTTAGTTGCTGTATCTCCTAACTGGACTGTTGCTTAGTTACTGTATCCCCTAACTGGGCTGTAGCTTAGTTGCTGTATCTCCTAACTGGGCTGTAGCTTAGTTGCTGTATCTCCTAACTGGGCTGTAGCTTAGTTGCTGTATCTCCTAACTGGACTGTAGCTTAGTTACTGTATCTCCTAACTGGACTGTAGCTTAGTTACTGTATCCCCTAACTGGAGTGTAGCTTAGTTACTGTATCTCCTAACTGGACTGTTGCTTAGTTACTGTATCCCCTAACTGGGCTGTAGCTTAGTTGCTGTATCTCCTAACTGGGCTGTAGCTTAGTTGCTGTATCTCCTAACTGGACTGTAGCTTAGTTACTGTATCTCCTAACTGGGCTGTAGCTTAGTTACTGTATCTCCTAACTGGACTGTAGCTTAGTTACTGTATCTCCTAACTGGACTGTAGCTTAGTTACTGTATCACCTAACTGGACTGTAGCTTAGTTACTGTATCTCCTAACTGGACTGTAGCTTAGTTACTGTATCTCCTAACTGGACTGTAGCTTAGTTACTGTATCACCTAACTGGACTGTAGCTTAGTTACTGTATCCCCTAACTGGAGTGTAGCTTAGTTACTGTATCCCGTAACTGGGCTGTAGCTTAGTTACTGTATCTCCTAACTGGAATGTAGCTTAGTTGCTGTATCTCCTAACTGGAATGTAGCTTAGTTGCTGTATCTCCTAACTGGACTGTAGCTTAGTTGCTGTATCTCCTAACTGGACTGTAGCTTAGTTACTGTAACTCCTAACTTGGCTGTAGCTTAGTTACTGTATCTCCTAACTGGACTGTAGCTTAGTTACTGTATCTCCTAACTGGACTGTAGCTTAGTTACTGTATCACCTAACTGGACTGTAGCTTAGTTACTGTATCTCCTAACTGGGCTGTAGCTTAGTTACTGTATCTCCCAACTGGGCTGTAGCTTAGTTACTGTATCTCCTAACTGGACTGTAGCTTAGTTACTGTATCTCCTAACTGGACTGTAGCTTAGTTACTGTATCTCCTAACTGGGCGGTAGCTTAGTTACTGTATCTCCTAACTGGGCTGTAGCTTAGTTACTGTATCTCCTAACTGGGCTGTAGCTTAGTTACTGTATCTCCTAACTGGACTGTAGCTTAGTTACTGTATCTCCTAACTGGACTGTAGCTTAGTTACTGTATCTCCTAACTGGACTGTAGCTTAGTTACTGTATATCCTAACTGGACTGTAGCTTAGTTACTGTATCTCCTAATTGGACTGTAGCTTAGTTACTGTATCTCCTAACTGGGCTGCAGCTTAGTTACTGTATCTCCTAACTGGGCTGTAGCTTAGTTACTGTATCTCCTAACTGGACTGTAGCTTAGTTACTGTATCCCGTAACTGGGCTGTAGCTTAGTTACTGTATCTCCTAACTGGACTGTAGCTTTGTTACTGTATCTCCTAACTGGGCTGTAGCTTAGTTACTGTATCTTCTAACTGGGCTGTGGCTTAGTTACTGTATCCCCTAACTGGACTGTAGCTTAGTTACTGTATCTCCTAACTGGGCTGTAGCTTAGTTACTGTATCTCCTAACTGGACTGTAGCGTAGTTACTGTATCTCCTAACTGGGCTGTAGCTTAGTTACTGTATCTCCTAACTGGACTGTAGCTTAGTTACTGTATCTCCTAACTGGACTGTAGCTTAGTTACTGTATCTCCTAACTGGGCTGTAGCTTAGTTACTGTATCTCCTAACTGGACTGTAGCTTAGTTACTGTATCTCCTAACTGGGCTGTAGCTTAGTTACTGTATCTCCTAACTGGGCTGTAGCTTAGTTACTGTATCTCCTAACTGGACTGTAGCTTAGTTACTGTATCTCCTAACTGGGCTGTAGCTTAGTTACTGTATCTCCTAACTGGACTGTAGCTTAGTTACTGTATCTCCTAACTGGGCTGTAGCTTAGTTACTGTATCTCCTAACTGGACTGTAGCTTATTTACTGTATCTCCTAACTGGGCTGTAGCTTAGTTACTGTATCTCCTAACTGGACTGTAGCTTAGATACTGTATCTCCTAACTGGGCTGTAGCTTAGTTACTGTATCTCCTAACTGGACTGTAGTTTAGTTACTGTATCCCCTAACTGGGCTGTAGCTTAGTTGCTGTATCTCCTAACTGGACTGTCGCTTAGTTACTGTATCTCCAAACTGGACTGTAGCTTATTTACTTTATCTCCTAACTGGGCTGTAGCTTAGTTGCTGTATCTCCTAACTGGACTGTAGCTTAGTTACTGTATCTCCTAACTGGGCTGTAGCTTAGTTACTGTATCTCCTAACTGGACTGTAGCTTCGTTACTGTATCTCCTAACTGGACTGTAGCTTAGTTACTGTATCTCCTAACTCAACTGTAGCTTAGTTGCTGTAACTCCTAACTGGGCTGTTGCTTAGTTGCTGTATTTCCTTAACTGTGAGTTGGAAATAAACTACTTTTGACTCACCTTTGTGGGATTCCTCATTGGCTACAATATTGAACCTCCTCGCGCAGTACTGAGGGAAGGTTACACTATCTATAGCGTTGTTCCTCTGATTGGATGTCAAGCTGAGGAGCCATCCACTTTCGGAGATAAAACATCGCACGGCATTATTCAGAAGAAGAACAAGACTGTCTTTCTGGCAAATATTTATTCTTCAACCAACCTCATTCACACAGGTAATTTGGTCGACATCACTTTGCTGTTTGTGGGAGCTTGCTGTGCCCAATCCACTGCTTGCTGGGTGTCCAACATTTACAATGACTGCAATTCAGTGGTACTTTATTGGCTGGAAAGCTCTTTGGGGTGTTTGGAGTCCATGAAATACCCTATAAAGCATCTCTACTTCGTCCCCTCTCTTCTCTTTTACTTTGAGGTCATTGTAAAATAACAGTCTTATTCACTTAAGACGTGACAGTGTGCAGTGGAACAAGTGGACAGTGTTTCCCTCTACCCACACATGCAAAGGATAAGCGTAGCCATGTGCAAGTTGCCAATGTGAGAACCTAACCTCAGGCAGGTTGTAGTCACAGAGTCAACTGACACAGAAGGAGGCCATTCAGTCCACCTTAAGATCTATCCAATTAGTCTCACTCTCCTGCTCCCTGACTGTCGCCCTGCAAATCTTTTCTATGCACATTTGTATCCAGTTGCCTCTTGAAAGGAATTAAGAGCACAGACCTGGCGATTCCTGCATGTTATTCGATACCAAATTAAACCGGCTGGTCATTTCTGGTCCCGTTACATTTGATGAATGGTTTACACAGGAGCATGAACTATGCCAGGCCTGCAGAATGGAAGTACCTCTACATTTTGAACACATAGTTGGCCATTGTCAGCTCATGTTCAATAAAGAGTTAATATCCTCGGTACAGTAGCTTTGGAAACACATCCTGCTGGCCACTATTATGAAATGAAATGAAATGAAAATGAAAATCGCTTATTGTCACGAGTAGGTTTCAGTGAAGTTACTGTGAAAAGCCCCTAGTCGCCACATTCCGGCGCCTGTCCGGGGAGGCTGGTACGGGAATGTTAAAACATTCCATTTCCCAATCAGGTGATTTTCATGCCCTTTGCGAGATGGGCTGCCGATTTTACGTAATCTTTGCGTTATTACAGCGGGCAGAAAGACAGAACACTCACATTCCACCTGATCAGATCTCTGAAGCAGAGGGGGAAATCTGAGGGCCTTTTGTTCACACCTGACATTAAATCTGGAGGGAGTTCGGAAGCCACAAACTAGGACAGGTCCTGGAAACACAGGATCCCAGCCCTCCTCTGGGCTATCCACCTGGGCATTTTAGGGGTTGTTTTCCTGAGATAGACCAAGGGTGGCATTGCCTGATAATAATAATAATCGCTTCTGGTCACAAGTCGGCTTCATGAAGTTACTGTGAAAAGCCCCCAGTGAAGTCAGACCAAATGGATAGGCCATTTCAGTAGCAGGACTGGGGCCTACTTAAATATTTAGGCCTTGGCTACCCCCTCAAAAGAGAACATAGAACATAGAAAATAGAACTTTACAGCACAGTACAGGCCCTTCGGCCCTCGATGTTGCACCGATCTGTGAAACCACTCTAAAGCCCATCTATACTATTCCCTTATCATCCATATGTTTATCCAATGACCATTTGAATGCGTTTAGTGTTGGCGAGTCCACTACTGTTGCAGGCAGGGCATTCCACGCGCTTACTACTCTCTGAGTAAAGAACCTACCTCTGACATCTGTCCTATATCTAACTCCCCTCAATTTAAAGCTATGTCCCCTCCTGCTAGACATCACCATCTGAGGAAAAAGGCTCTCACTGTCCACCCTATCTAATCCTCTGATCATCTTGTATGCCTCAATTAAGTCACCTCTTAACCTTCTTCTCTCTAACGAAAACAGCCTCAAGTCCCTCAGCCTTCCCTTATAAGATCTTCCCTCCATACCAGGCAACATCCTGGTAAATCTCCTCTGCACCCTTTCCAATGCTTCCACATCCTTCCTATAATGCGGCGACCAGAATTGCACGCAATACTCCAAATGCGGCCGCATCAGAGTTTTGTACAGCTGCAACATGACCTCATGGCTCCGAAACTCAATCCCTCTACCAATAAAAGCTAACACACCGTACGCCTTTTTAACAACCCTCTCAACCTGGGTGGCAACTTTCAGGGATCTATGTACATGGACACCGAGATCTCTCTGCTCATCCACACTACCAAGAATCTTACCATTAGCCCATTACTCTGTCTTCCTGTTATTCCTTCCAAAATGAATCACCTCACACTTTTCTGCATTAAACTCCATTTGCCACCTCTCAGCCCAGCTCTGCAGCTTATCTATGTCCCTCTGTAACTTGTAACATCCGCACTGTCCACAACTCCACTAACCTTAGTGTCATCTGCAAATTTACTCACCCATCCTTCTACGCCCTCCTCCAGGTCATTTATAAAAATGACAAACAGCAGTGGCCCCAAAACAGATCCTTGTGGTACACCACTAGTAACTGGACTCCAGGCTGAACATTTCCCATCAACCACCACCCTTTGTCTTCTTCCAGCTAGCCAATTTCTGATCCAAACTGCTAAATCACCCTGAATCCCAATCCTCTGTATTTTCTGCAATAGCCTACCGTGGGGAACTTTATCAAACACAAAGAAGAATAACTAAAGTGGAAGGAATAAGAGTGAGAAGGACTTTGCCACCAACATGCACAGAGTTTTGCTCCCCAGGAGAGTTGGTGGTGCTTGTCATGATATGCAAACATGCAACCAATGAACACTCAGAATAGGACACAACCAATGGGCAGTCAGGACACTCAGAGGTGGCATCACCACAAGGGGGCGTGACATAAACACTATAAAAGGGATGAGGCACTCACACCCTGCCTCTTTCCACAGACATCTAGAGAGCTAGACAGGGTTGATCAGTAGCATCACACCCCAGCACGTGGCTCAAAGCAAGATGGTACAGTTAGACTGAGTTACTACAGTAAGATGAGCAGTGAGTCGAACTCATTTGAAAACTGTGTCAATAGTTCAATAAACACATGGAACTCATTTCAGAGTCTGGAGCATCCTTTAGTTAAGACTGCATCAAGTAGCAGCCTGTGTTATCCGAAGCAGCAGAACACAATTGTTGTGGTAATGCAACTGGACTATTGAGGTGTATACGATCCTGAGGGGTATTGGCCGGGTGGATGTGGAGAGGATGTTTCCTCTTTTGGGAAATTCTAGAATCAGGGGTCATTTAGACTTTTTCCCTCAGAAAGTTGAGAATCTTTGTAACTTTCTTTCTCAAAAGGCAGAGTCTTTGAATATTTTTAAGGCAGGACCAGATTGTTTCTTGATCAACAAGGAGGTGAAAGGTTATCTGGGGTAGGCGGGAATGCGAAATTGAGGTTACAAACAGATCAGCCGCCATGTTATTGAATGGCGGAGCAGGCTTGAGGGGCTGAGTGGCCTACTCCTGCTTGCTCCTAATATGTATGACATCACATTATGGGGCGGCACTTAATGCCTTGAGTCTAGTTCATTCTTGGAATATGCAATGGCAATGCAGGGCTAATATTTGTTGCCCAACCCTAATTGCCCTCGAGAAGGTGGTGGTGAGCCGCCTTCTTGAACCGCTGAAGCCCATGGGGTGTAGGTGCATCCACAGTGCTGTTAGGAAGACAGTTCTGGGATTTTGACCCAGTGAGGGAACGGCGATTATCTCTCCAAGTCAGGACGCTGTGCGGCTTGGCGAGGAACTTGTAGGCCATGGCGTTCCCGTGCATTTGCTTCACTTGTTCCCCAGGTGGTCAAGGTCTCAGGTTTGGAAGATGACCATACGAACGCAAGAAGTAAGAGCAGAAGTAGGCCATTCGGCCCAACGAGCCCACTCCGCCATTCTATGAGATCATGACTGATCTGACATGACAATCCTCAACTCCACTTTCCCCCCTTATCCCCGTGACCCTTGATTCCTTTACTGATTAGAAATCTGCCTATCTCAGCCTTGAACATACTTAACGACCCAGCCTCTACAGCTTCCGGCGGTAAAGAATTCCACAGGTTCACTACCCATTGAGAGAACAGGTTCCTCCTCCTGACTGGCCTTGGGTCTTGGTCAGTTTGCCCGGACCAGGGATCGGCTCCATTGCTGACAAATATTTTAAAAAATAATTTCAGTATGTACAGAGAAGACTCAATGGGCCGAATAGCCTACTTCTGCTCCTACGTCTTATGGTCTATTTGTAACTATGGTCTATCAGGGGCTGGTTTAGCTCACTCAGCTAAATCGCTGGCTTTTAAAGCAGACCAAGCAGGCCAGCAGCACGGTTCGATTCCCGTACCAGCCTCCCCGGACAGGTATGTGGTGACTAGGGGCTTTTCACAGTAACTTCATTGAAGCCTACTCGTGACAATAAGCGATTTTCATTTCATTTCATTTGTACAGCACAGAACAGGCCCCTCGGCCCTCGATGTTGTGCCGAGCTTTGTCCGAAACCAAGATCAAGCTATCCCACTCCCTGCCATTCTGGAGTGCTCCATGTGCAAACATGTGTGCAACAATCTATCTCGAAATAACAGAGAGAGGAAATCTCTCCCACCTCCCCCCTGCCCCCACTGCTCCTTCATTAATCTTCCGTCCGACCCATTACAATCTACTGGGCATTGTTCCTTCACTTAGACATCTCAAGAAGCAGAAACGGGAAAATGCTGTGCCCATCAAACGCCGTTCCTGGCACAAATTGGATCAGAAACGGAACAGAGGCGCACCCAGCACTGCACAGTCAAAGAGACGTTCCTCGCAATTAATAGCCAGTGGCAGGGATTGATTTCCAGACCGTAATCTAATCTCGCCACTCAGGTGGCTGCTGTCAGTTGATCAGGTTTACGCCAGGGCAGAAGGTGGGATTGCAAAACAAAGAATTATCTGAAAGTAGCCACAATATCAATAGTATTCCTTTCAAGCCTGGTGAAGCCCTGCAGATGCAGCACTCCCCGTCTGTAATTTGAGTCCCGGGCAAGAGTTAGGATATACAATCAGAGTTTAATTTCAGTCCCTTTGTCCCTCCAAACACGGTTCTGCAAGTAGTTTGATGGATTATCCTGCATTATCCAAGGTTAAAAGATATGATTCAGCCTCATCAGTATGAACAATTTGATTTTAATCCTTTAATGCCTTTCATGTACTGGGATGATTGAAGTTAACAGGTAATTTCTATTTCATTTTACGACTATTTTAGCCCTTGGAAATGACACAGTGGGACGTGGCAGTATTGCACGTCTTCCAGTACATGTGAGAAATGTTTCTCAGTAGTTACCAAATACAGCGTCCAACTTTCTCCCATCTTTCCGAAGGGATGTATTAGGAAGAGTAGGCCACTCGGCCCGTTGAGCTCCATACGATCATGGCTGCCATCCCCCCCCCCATAACCTCCGCCTTAAAAATATTCACGGTCGGCGCCCTTTGAGGAAGAGAATTCCAAAGTCTCTCAACCCTCGGAGAATTTTTATCCCTTGTGGCCATGAGTTCTAGAATCTCACGCCAGGGGAAACAAGTTCTCCACAGCCACCCTGTTGTGTTCCCTCAGGAGATTTGGAGACGGGACGGAGCCATCGTTTTGAGTCTGGATGGCGCTTTCCGCTTTCGCTCCACAGCCGCTGTTAGTCCTGCGAAGATTGTCCCGCATTTTCTTTTTTTGTCTCAGATTCCAGCATCCGCAGTAAGTTGTTTTTATTCCCTCACGATCTTACATTTTTCAATCGAGTCGCCTCTCTCTCACTCTTCTAAACTCCAACAGATACAAGCCTCACCTGTCCAACCTTTCCTCAGAAGACATGCCGGCCATTCCAGTTCTAAACCTTCTCTGGACTGTTTCCATTTACATCCTTCTGTAAATAAGGAGACCAAAACTGCACACAGTGCCCCTGATGTACTCACCAGCAGGACCAGCTCCTCAGAGATCGAGGCGCCATTTTATAATTATAATTTTTATTAGCGTCACAAGTAGGTTTACGTTCACACTGCAATGAAGTTACTGTGAAAATCCCCTAGTCGCCACATTCCGGCGCCTGTTCGGGTACACAGAGGGAGAATTCCGAATGTCCAATTCGCCTAACAAGCACGTCTTTCGGGACTTCTGGGAGGAAACCGGAGCACCCGGAGGAAACCCACGCAGACACGGGGAGAACGTGCAGACTCCGCATAGACAGTGACCCAAGCCGAGAATCGAACCTGGCACCGTGGAGCTGTGAAGCAACTGTGATAACCACTGTGCTACCGTGCCGGCCATTTTGGAAGGCTGCCCCAATCTCTAAAGCCCCCCCCCTTCCAGGACCCACCGTTTCAGGACCCCATCTATCACTCCCCAACAACCTATCTGCGGCCCCTTAATATATCCCTCAGCCCCCTTTCATTGGCATGCCCCCCCCCAGTACCCCACCCTTGGCAGTGCCAACCGGGTACCCTGACGGTGCCAGGTTGGCCTTTTGGCACTGTCAGGGCCAGCACCAGTTATTACCCTGTCCTGTTCCCAACCACCGGACCCGGGGGGGGGGGGGGGGGGGGGGCCTCTAATGGCCACCGAGACCCTCCGAGGTGCCATCATGCCAGGTCCATGCTTGTGGAAGCCAGTACTAATCAGCGCCCGGTTCAGGCCTCGCAGGCGCGGCAGTTGACTCCCAGGCGCCAGGCGAATGCAGTGTTGTGGTATTCAGATGAGCCGAATGACATTTAAATCCCATTATCTGGATCACGCCCAGTGAGGGTGTGATCCAGATCGTGCCGGGCGTAGCGAGCCGGCCCGGCAAGAAACCCGATTTGAGGCTCTCACAGGGTTCACGCGCCCGGCTCCGTGATTTAGCAGTGGCTGAATCGTTCTCATTAACTCTGTTTCTTTCTCCACCGGTGTTGTCAGACCTGCTGAGTTGATCCAGCATTTTCTCTTCTTATTTCAGATTTCCAGCAACCGCAGTATTTTGCTTTCACTTTAACCCTCTGCAGAAGGAAAAAAAACAGTTTGGAACCAGTATTCTTATCGTCCTGTTTTGCTGGTGTTCCATTTTAAAGTATACAGGATGTACGCCACCCCGGGCTAGCGTGCGGTCAATTTCAGCCCCACGTGGCCCGGGGTCACAACACAAGTGAGTTAACCAATAATTCTTTGGCCCTCGGCTGCCCAACAATCGCAGTCACAATGTTTGTAAGGTGAAACACAACGGCTGTTTATTTATAACAAGAATGATGATGAAATATGCAGTGAATGCAGCTGGGTAACAACAAGCTGCAACACCGTACCGCCTTTAAATGTTCCACCCTCTGCCCACACACAAGAAAGACAAACACAGAGGGGCGGAAAGGGGTAAAATAATAAGGATGATGGTCAAAGGATAAGCCTTTGCTTCAAATGGTGTTTTTTCTTTCCGCAATCTTTCCACACAACACGCTGGTTAATCAAAGTCTCTGGTTTACAGCTGGTAATGGTCTTCCTTGCAGAGTCAATCATTCGGGGTCTCCGCAGGCTCGAAAACACGGTACTTACAGGCCACAGGTTTTCTGGAGAAGAGGTTTATTTCTTATCAAATTGGGCCTTCAGCTCGAGATTCGCCTTCAGGCCCATATCTTTCTGTACAGACACTTTATTTCACATCAAACCTTGCTTTCAACTCGTGTTGTGACTTCACGCCTCTGCAGTCTCAAGAGAACGACGGCAAATCTTGCTGAAGAGAGAGTCAGCCCCTGCAGTGACCTTCTGCAGGGGATTAGTTAAAAAGTTTCTGGAGGGAGTTGGATAGATCCCTCCACCAGGTTGCAGAATCAGAAGTGAAACCAAAACGGGGCCTCGTGACTCTGAAAACATTCCAGTGGGATCATATCCAATCACCACCTGTCACCGGGCAGAGCACAGCCTTTTGAACCTATTCCTTGGCCTCCAGCCAATCAGTCAAACTGAGTCCCCTGCCAATCTCTATCATTGGTGCCGGTCAGCCTATGGTCTCCTATTCACGCAAGCACGGGCTTCTGCTTGAATTAAAGGCGCAGGTTGCCTTAAAGGCACAGGTTCATAAATCATCCATGGACCGAATATATAATGGGAAAATAAAAGAAAGGGGAAATAAGAGAATAGACAGGGAATGGACAGGAACAAACAGGAAGGACCCTTACAATGACATGTTCGGACCACTATTCCTGTTTCCTCGATTTACTGTTTCTCCTTATTTTTAAAGTAATCTTTATTGTCACAAGTAGGTCGCAGTGCCCCAAAGCCTGGCTCTCCGGCTGTGTGGAGGATGTCCTGGAGAGTGTGGAGGCGCTGCCACTGGAGCTGCAGCGGAGCGTCTCCCGACTGAGGGAGATCGATACCCGGTACCGTGGTGAGAGCAGGGCCCGGGAACGGGGAGGGAGGCCCGCGGGGAGGGGGGGGGGGGGGGGGGGCGAGAGGAGAGAGAGGCCCGTGAAGGGGGGGGGGGCGAGAGGAGAGAGAGGCCCGTGAAGGGGGGGGGGGGGGCGAGAGGAGAGAGAGGCCCGTGGGGGGGCGAGAGGAGAGATAGGGAGACCGGGTGGACGAGAGAGAGGGGAGAAGAGTAAGGGGAGGGGAGAAGCAGGAGCGACTGGGGGTGGGGGAGGGGAGGGGTGGGCGAGGAGAAGAGGGAGCGACAGGGTAGGGCAGAAGAGGGTGCGACCAGGGTGGAGGGGGTGGGGTTAGAAGAAGAGAAAATGCTTTCTCTTAAAAAGGGCAGCACGGTAGCACAAATGATTAGCACTGTGGCTTCACAGCGCCAGGGTCTCAGGTTCGATTCCCAGCTTGGGTCACTGTCTGTGTGGAGTCTGCACGTTCTCCCCGTGTCTGCGTGGGTTTCCTCCGGGTGCTCCGGTTTCCTCCCACAGTCCAAAGACGTGCAGGTTAGGTGGATTGGTCATGATAAATTGCCCTTAGTGACCAAAAATGTTAGGAGGGGTTATCGGGTTACGGGGATAGGGTGGAAGTGAGCATTTAACTGGGTTGGTGCAGACTCGATGGGCTGAATGGCCTCCTTCTGCACTGTATGTTCTATGTTCTATGCTTTATGTTCTAGGCTTACGTTAATACTGCAATGAAGTTACTGTGAAAATCCCCTAGTCGCCACATTCCGGTGCCTGCTCGGGTACACTGAGGGAGAATTCAGAATGTCCACATTACCTAACAGCACGTCTTTCGGGACTTTTGGGAGGAAACCGGAGCAATCGGAGGAAACCCACGCAGACACGGGGAGAACGTGCAGACTCCGCACAGACAGGGACCCAAACCGGGAATTGAACCTGGCACCCTAGAGGTGTGAAGCAACAGTGCTAACCACTGTGCCACCGTGTTGCCCACATGCCCTTATGGGAGTTATTTTCAGGTCCCTCCGTGGCCTCACCTCTACCCAGTTCTGTGATGCCCTCCAATACTCCAACTCGCTGAACCAACTCGGTATGCCCTTTTAATTCCTCCACCATTGCTGCTTGTAATGTCACTCTTTCATGTCTGTAATTCCCTCCCGTGCACTCGCCATCTCTCTATTGCATTCTCCTCCTTTAAGAAACGCCTTAAAATCTACACCCTTGACCGAGCTCATGGTCACCAGCACGAATACCTCAGGCTCCGTCAAACCGCCTTGACATATTTTATTGCAAAGAAGAATGTTATATGAATGTAGGCTGTTGTTGAATTTGATGGTCAGTATTGAGGGAGTGCTGCCCTGTCAGAGGGTCAGTATTGAGGGAGTGCTGCACTGTCAGAGGGTCAGTACTGAGGAAGTGCTGCACTGTCAGAGGGTGAGTACTGAGGGAGTGCCGCACTGTCAGAGGGTCAGTACTGAGGGAGTGCTGCACTGTCAGAGGGTCAGTACTGAGGGAATGCTGCCCTGTCAGAGCGTCAGTACTGAGGGAGTGCTGCACTGTGAGAGGGTCAGTACTGAGGGAATGCTGCCCTGTCAGAGCGTCAGTACTGAGGGAGTGCTGCACTGTGAGAGGGTCAGTACTGAGGGAATGCTGCCCTGTCAGAGCGTCAGTACTGAGGGAGTGCTGCACTGTGAGAGGGTCAGTACTGAGGGAGTGCGGCACTGTCACAGGATCAGTACTGAGGGAGTGCGGCACTGTCACAGGATCAGTACTGAGGGAGTGCTGCACTGTCAGAGGGTCAATACTGAGGGAGTGACACACTGTCAGAGGGTCAGGACTGAGGGAATGCCGCCCTGTCAGAGGGTCAGTCCAGAGGGAGTGCCGCACTGTCAGAGGGTCAGTACTGAGGGAGTGCCGCACTGTCAAGCGGTCAATACTGAGCGATTACTGCACTGTCAGAGGGTCAGTACTGAGGAAGTGTCGCACTGTCAGATGGTCAGTACTGAGGGAGTACTGCCCTATCAGAGGGTCAGTACTGAGGGAGTGCTGCACTGTCAGAGGGTCAATACTGAGCGATTGCTGCCCTGTCAGAGGGTCAGAACTGAGGGAGTGCTGCACTGTCAGAGGGCCAGTTCTGAGTTAATGCTGCACTGTCAGAGGGTCAGTACTGAGGGAGTGCTGCACTGTCAGAGGGTCAGTACTGAGGGAATGCTGCACTGTCAGAGGGTCAGTACTGAGGGAGTGCTGCACTGTCAGAGGGTCAGTACTGAGGGAGTACTGCACTGTCAGAGGGTCAGTACTGAGGAAGTGCTGCACTGTCAGAGGGTGAGTACTGAGGGAGTGCCGCACTGTCAGAGGGTCAGTACTGAGGGAGTGCTGCACTGTCAGAGGGTCAGTACTGAGGGAGTGCTGCACTGTCAGAGAGTCAGTACTGAGGGAGTGCTGCACTGTCAGAGGGTCAGTACTGAGGGAGTGCTGCACTGTCAGAGGGTCAGTACTGAGGGAGTGCTGCACTGTCAGAGGGTCAGTACTGAGGGAGTGCTGCACTGTTAGAAGACAGAGGGTCAGTATTGAACGGTCAGAAGGTCAATATTGAATGAGTGCCGTACTGTCAGAGGGTCTGTACTGAGGGAGTGCGGCACTGTCAGAGGGTCAGTACTGAGGGAGTGCTGCACTGTCAGAGGGTCAGTACTGAGGGAGTGCTGCACTGTTAGAAGACAGAGGGTCAGAGGGTCAGTACTGAACGGTCAGAGGGTCAGTACTGAACGAGTGCCGTACTGTCAGAGGGTCTGGACTGAGGGAGTGCTGCACTGTTAGAGGGTCAGTACTGAGGGAGTGCTGCACTTTGAGAGCGTCAGTACTAAGGGAGTGCTGCACTGTCAGAGGATCAGTACTTAGGGAGTGCCGCACTGTCAGAGGGTCGGTACTGAGGGAGTGCTGCAGTGTCAGAGGGTCAGTACTGAGGAAGTGCCGCACTGTCAGAGGGTCGGTACTGAGGGAGTGCTGCAGTGCAGTGTCAGAGGGTCAGTACTGAGGGAGTGCCGCACTGTCAGAGGGTCAGTACTGAGGGAGTGCCGCACTGTCAGAGGGTCAGTACTGAGGGAGTGCCGCACTGTCAGAGGGTCAGTACGGAGGGAGTGCCACACTGTCAGAGGGTCAGTACTGAGGGAGTGCCGCACTGTCAGAGGGTCAGTACTGAGTGAGTGCTGCACTTTGAGAGCGTCAGTACTGAGGGAGTGCTGCACTGTCAGAGGGTCAGTACTGAGGGAGTGCCGCACTCCCTCAGTACTGACCCTCTGACAGTATAGCAATCGCTCACTACTTGCCTTTTCCCAGTGGCGTGTGAAGAATGAAATGAAATGATAATCGCTTATTGTCACAAGTAGGCTTCAATGAAGTTACTGTGAAAAGCCCCTAGTCGCCACATTCTAGCGCCTGTCCAGGGAGGCTGGTACGGGAAGGTTTCAGCATTGCATTATATGATTTGAGATAGACAGGGTTAAAGGTGTCTTGAAAATCTTTAACAGTTAGTGGGTATCTCTGGAGGAAGCACATTGTATATGTAGGCCAGACTTAAGCCAGTGATGTTTGAACTGTAGCTAATCGAATTATTGTTTTTTATGAAAGACAGCGGGTGTTTTCTATGTTAACCCAGCTCATGGCAATCAGATGAAGGGTAGAGATTTCAATTACTGTCAGATGTCAGAAACAATCAGGCCGTCAGAAAGCTAGGAGGCTACAGTTCATATCTTATTGATTTAAGTGCTCCATAAGCAGACAATCGAGAACTTGTGCACACAGCAAATGGGCCTGCCTTCACCTCAAAGCAAAAACAAGTATGTGTTTTCAGAACTACCTCGTGGCCCCTCGGTTTTCTGCTTCTCACTCCCTCAGCCACGTGAGGGGCCAAACCCGGCTTCTTGCAAGGTCGCAATGTTTGCCTTTAAAAATGAACCTGGACCATTAAGAAAGGTGATTGAACCAGTGCGAGCTCAAGTCTGTGGCTCTTTGATCTGATGACGCTAAGCTGGATGGGGGGGGGGGGGGGGGGGGGGGGCGTGGGGGGGCTGCTGGTGAGATAACCCCAATTTCTGGCGAGTGTGACACTATGTGAAATGTTCAGAATACAAAGGGTTGATGCCATATCATAATTAACCACTAGATGGAGCTAAATGCAGATCTATATAAAGCACTGACTCACAGGCTTCTGGGAGAGGGTTGGAGTGAACGCAGAGGAGAGATCGAGAGAGTGTAGAGTACAGTTGTGGTAGCGTGTAGAGACTAGTGTTGGTAGAGTGTAGATTATTGCTTACTTTGGGAGTAAGTGGTCGAGCTTTAATAAGTAGCGTAAATAAAAGTTAGCTTTGTTAATGAACTTAGCTTCTGTGGTCTTTGTGAACAGTACAACATCCATCCTGATAACAGAATCTCAAAGAATACCACCGAGAGGTCAAGGGCATTGAAAGCAGGAGGAAGGGCGTTACTCAGTCGGATAGAGGAAGTCCAGCTAAGACAGGACTCAGGCTGGAGGGGAAGCGGCATAAACACCAAGCTGAAATAGTCTTTCCAGGAACATCCAGTGACAAAAAGGTTGGAGATGGATCTGGGCGACAAGGGATTGATCAAATATAGCTGCATCGGTGATAAACACCTCAGAAATACTGAAATGACCTGTTCACCACACAGCTTTCCACAACTGAGTCCGACCAAGTCCCTCCATATTGCAGTTTTCATTGACACCCAGCAACATCAGCCTCCAGTTTATGTGCCTACGTATTCATTTATTTCTTGAAACATCAGCCTCAACCTTCCCCGGGGCAGTGGGAACACTGAACGAGCTTATTAATCACTGAACTCTGTGATACTGTGTGATCGAAGCTTCAAGTCTGGAACATTTGACAAAAGCAAGTGTTGTTCATTCCACTTGAACTTGGAGGCTTCCGATCAATAAAAGTTTGTATTTCTTAAAAGTAAAAACGTATTATAAGAGTCACAGTTGATATATTTTCCACGAGTGCTGCACCTTCCTCGAGCAAGTTAACCGAATAACATGTCCAAGGACAAGTTTATATTACCAGATCAACACTGTAATATTGATGAACAAGGACACTGGCCATCCATCACAATGAAGTCGAAGGGAGGTTTTGTCTGATGTTCATTCCAGAACCGATATCATCCACTTCTAACACTTGACCTGGTTCAGACAGCAAATCTTCCTTTTTTCTGAATCGCTGGTTCTTTTTGGTGCAACCTGCAGTGAATACCTTGAGGAAATACTGTGGCAATATTGTAAACCTCAAGCAAACTTCCAAACCATCCTCTGACGTGATGTTCACATATCAAACGTCTTTGAAAGGGATTCCTTGCCTCGGAAACCTCTTTTCCAATATTGGGCAGCATGGTAGCACAGTGGTCAGCACCGTTGCTTCACGTGGCTTCACCGGGGGCTGGTTTAGCTCACTCGCTGGCTTTTAAAGCAGACCAAGCAGGCCAGCAGCACGGTTCGATTCCCGTACCAGCCTCCCCGGACAGGCGCCGGAATGTGGCAACTAGGGGCTTTTCACATTAACTTCATTGAAGCCTACTCGTGACAATAAGCGATTTTCATTTCATTTTTTCATTTCACAGCGGCAGGGTCCGCGGGTTCGATTCCCGGCTTGGGTCACTGTCTGTGCGGAGTCTGCCCGATCTCCCCGTGTCCACGCGGGTTTCCTCCCACAAGTCCTGAAAGACATACTTGTTAGGTGAATTGGACATTCTGAATTCTTCCTCTGTGTACCCAAACAGGCACCAGAATGTGGCGACTAGGGGCTTTTCACAGTAACTTCATTGCAGTGTTAATGTGAGCCTACATGTGACAATAATTAAGATTATTATATTTCCATAGTTGAGGCATAAAACCTAGACACAAGGCGGCACAGTTTCTGCCTCACAGCACCAGGGACACAGGTTTGATTCCCGGTTTGAATGACTGTGCAGAGTCTGTACGTTCTCCCCGTGTGTGCGTGGGCTTCCTCCGGGTGCTCCGGTTTCCTCTCACCGTCCAAAGAGGTGCAGGT
This sequence comes from Scyliorhinus canicula, assembly GCF_902713615.1. Lineage (NCBI taxonomy): Eukaryota > Metazoa > Chordata > Chondrichthyes > Carcharhiniformes > Scyliorhinidae > Scyliorhinus > Scyliorhinus canicula. The sequence goes on along the minus strand of NC_052147.1, from coordinate 13,614,484 downwards.
TAGGTGGACTGGCCAAGATAAATTGCCCCTTAGTGTCCAGGGATGAGCGGGTTAGGTTATAGTGATGCGGAAGGGAAACGGTGTGATGAATATCACGTTCGCCGCAAAATTTGGTTTTAAATAAGGCGTTAATACAAACAACATTTTAATTCAATGTGGAATAAAACCACTTCAGCTAAAGGTCAGGTAGAGGTTACCACCTTGGTGGGAGAAACTCGAAGCTGGTTTCAAAGGCTCATTAATACAAACAAATACAACGGTTGTTCTATGACAGACCATAAATTCTTTGGGATTATTGCTTGCACCTATAAGTGTTCAAAATATAAGGACAGGGAATTCTCCAGATAAATAGATACACAAATCTTTTCCTAACTATACCTCTTGACACTTAGAATAACACCATCACAAAAAGTGTCTGTTTTGGTATCTAAAGAACATGACAACACTGTAAGAAGACAGGCCGCTATACGAGTCCCCCTTGCCAATATATCTTAAGACACCTGACATTTACACAGATCCTACGACCATTAAAAGATGTATTAATGATAATACATCCAACTAGCCATTTGGCTATAGGTAATTAACCAACAATAAGTGACAGGATAACAGATGCCGTCCTTGACCGATAAGGGAATTTTCATGTTTATAAAGAAGAGGCATTTTAGCAGAAAGTTATCCCCTTCTGACTCCCATTCGGGAGTGTGAGTCAGTTCTGTTCTTAAAAGCTTGCCTCGTCAGACAAAACCTCAGGTTTTGGAATTATGTTTTTGTTTAAATTCTTAGAAATATATTAAGAAATTGATAGGAGATACTTTAGGATTTTCCATGTTTCAGATATCTCATTCTATTGAGAGAAGTTAGTGAGTTAGCAGATAGCATAGGATTGTTAACAATTTTATATTATTAACAGATAATTAAAGACTGTTAATCAATTTATATTTTTAACTCTGCAATTCTGTATCTATTGGGAGTATTTTTACAATAAAAATAGTTTGATTAAAATTATACTGTGTAGACTGACTCTCAAAGTTTAAAAACCTAGACACTCATTTAGGAAGTCTTAAATGACCAGGATCCACGACGATAGAGGTAACGATTTAGTTCTGAGTGACGTATCTGAACTTTTCCCATAAAAAGTAACTGAGATCCTGTTTAACTGTCTGAGACCCAGAAAAACATTCTCCCTGCGTGAGATCTATTCCGAGTCTCAGCAGAGAAACAGATTTCCCACTTTTGGTGGGTTAACCGAGAGCACAGGTTGTTGATGAAGTAATATAATGTCCGGAATAATCTAAATCCGTCACAACGGTCCTAGGTAGGGTGCTCTTTTGGACGGTTGGAGTGGGCGCCATGGGCCGAATGGCCTCCTTCTGCACTACAGGGATTCTATGATTTCAGGGGAATATGCGAAATAGGAGCTGCAGGAGGTTATTTGACTCTTTGAGCCTGCTACATTCTTCAAAAAGATCATGGCTAATCCTCTACTTTGACCCCTCCTTCGCGCTCCATCTCCAATTTCCATACTTCCCTTAGTACTCAAACGTTGGTTGTGTGCTCAACAACTGGATAACTACAGCTTTCTTGGGTAAAGAATTCCTTTACCTTTGGGTAAAGATTCACAACCAATCAGGTGAGATTATCCGGCTCTTTCCGCCAGCAGAATCGACCAGTCCCGCCTAAGGCAAAGCCTCCTCCATGAAGTGTTCCCAGATGGCAGGGCAGGCGAGCCACGCAAAGCGTCGGAGGCATCAGCAGTAGCAGAAGGTCCCGTCAGCGACCAATGGCGAGGTACCCCCGCTGACGGAAGAACTGCCGCAGGAGGCGGGGGTGGGAATACCGCCCATTGAGTGAAGAGATTTCTCCTCGTTCCATTCCTGCAAGTTCGACCCCCTATTCTGAGACCGTGTCCTTATAGTCTAGATTCCTCAGCCAACTGAAAGCACTTTCCTAGCTTCTGTCCCATCAAACCCTTTAAGAATGTTGGATGTGTTGAATAGATCGCCTCTCCTTCTTGTAATGTCCAGGGAATATAGGGTCCAATCTACTCAATCGCTCCTCCTAGGGCAATTCTCATCCCAGAACCAGTATAGGGAAACTTCGAGGCACTCCCTCTGGGATAAGTACGTCCTTCCTCAGCAAATGAGACCAAAATTGCACACTGTACTAATCAATGCCATGCACAATCATAGCAAGAGTTATTTATATTTGTACTCCAATCCTTTTGCACCAAAAGCTGATGTACCATTTTTATTCCGGATTCACAGCAGCCACAGTTTCGTTTCTACTAAAATACTTTCTTGGCTGCTTCCTGCATCTGAATGTAGATATTTCCCAGTCCCTCAATATTCAAAGAATGTAATTTTATTCCCACTTCACCGCATTGTATTCCATCTGCCCCTTCACCTCACCTGTCCTCATGATGCTCCTTAATCTTTGACCAAACGTTTGGTCACCTGTCTTCATATTTTGGTGTCATATTTTGTT